>NC_071099.1:3190937-3888437 GCF_027358695.1 Spea bombifrons | reverse complement strand
CCCCTCCCCGGGAAGTCAACATCCACCATATACAATATGGCGCCTGCTTTAAAAGAGCTTAGAACGCCATCAACTAAACCCACCCCAGGATGCACTGTGACCGCTCCGAAGAAAGAGAGTCTCTCCAGATCATCCTGAGAACCCCTGCAGGTTTAATACAAGTACTGCATTCAACCCTGCAAATCAATGGAGCCCAGCAAAAAGGCTAAAAAAAATGGTAACATTTAAAAATAAGTGTATAGTGTCAACATCAGGGGTTCCATCCAGTTCCAACAAAATGTAAAGATTAAAAGAAAAAAAAATGAGCAAGTGCTTAAATTAGCGCTGTATCTTCCCAAAAAGGGAAAGGGTTAAAATACAAGCATTTGAAATACCCATGGGGTTCCTAGTTTACAAAAATATATGGTTTGATGGGGTAAATTGAATTGGCCAGGTTAAAAAATGTCCCAAACAGGACATGGGCGCAGACTGACCATATTCAAAAATGAAAAAAATATGTGCACCTCCCAAATGTGGCCTTTAGCCCCCTAAAAACTACAAACCTATGCATGGGTGGTATCACTGTACTCAGGAGATGTTGCTGAACACATATTGTGGGGTTGTTTGTCAGTGACAAATATCAAGGGCTGTAAATTCATACCTAAAGTACAGTGGCGTCGCTACAGGGGGGCAATTGCCCCCCCTAGGTTATTCCTTGCCCCCCCGTTGCCCCCCCGCCGAATTTGTAACCACCCAGGACAGTCCCAGTCAGGTGCTAACGACGGCACCATGCCGTCACTAGCACTACCCTACCTTGATGGAGGTCTGTGGACTTCCATCACCACCTACCCCGGCGATCTGCCCCTCAAACTGAAGGGCATCACCGGGGCCACCCGATCCGCCCGGTGACGTCTCGCGCAATGACGCGATGATGTCACCGCGCGACTTTATTAACAACTGACAATTGTCAGTTAAAGAGGTATGGGGGCATGCTGCTTGGATGCCTGTATCTCAGGCATCTAAGCAGCTACATACCCCCAACATATACCGTTGGAAAGGTAATCGCCTCACCTTTCCAACGGTATATAGAGTGTATAATAATAAAAAATATTAAGTTAAAAAAATAAAAATGTAAAAAAAATGATTTGGGGGTCTCTAAAGGCAGATAAAAAAAGATCAAAATTGCCTAGAGACCCCCAAATTAAATTATTTAAACATAAAGTAGTTTAACTTAAAAAAAAAAAAAAAAAAAAAAAGTTTAAGTATTCTAGCTACATGATCACTGTGGTAGCCAATGTTACCACAGTGATCATATAGCTATAAAAAGTTACATTCCCTTTTTAAAAATGGCCGATACTAATTTTTAATCCTATGATGCCTTTGATCATGGGGTTAAATTTAGCCAACGGTAGAGGGAGGCAATCTTTGAAATCCTGATGAACTGCAAATATTATTAAAATCAGCCATTTAGCCTGTGCGGTACGTGAGTAACCATCTCATCCCTGGAGCGCCTTGCATTTTTACTGCAAAACTTATTTTTGCTATAAAAGTGATTTTTTTTTCTCCCTTTACCATCATTTCTTTGGGATTGTAAGGGGAAAGAATGGTGCGTGCTTCTGTGAGTGAATGTATTTAAAGTATGGTATATGCTTCTGCGAGTGAATGTATGGAAAGAATGGTGTGTGCTTCTGTGAGTGAATGTATGGAAAGTATGGTGTGTGCTTCTGCGAGTGAATGGAGATATGAAAGGCGTGTGAATGGTCAGTAATTAGGGTTAAAGCCTTGACGTGGCATTACTGCTCACGTAGGAAGTTAAATTATGGCACAAAAAGTACACATTTGCAAAAACGACATCCCTTGGCGCATCAAATGAGGGGCTGCATGTGTTTCTAGTACAAACCTGGAGTGCGCAAGACACAAATGAACATGTCGCTATGGTTAGAAAAAACATATTTTCTAGCCAAATCAACATATTCCATCATTATTTGTGCACTCAACTTTTGTCCTAGAAATGCATGTAGCCCCTCATTTGAAGCTCCAAGGGGTGTAGTTTCTTAAAATGGATGAATTGTCTGAATGAGAGAGAGCATGAGTTAATATGTGGATGAATTGTCTGAATGAGGGAGAGCATGAGTTAATATGTGGATGATTTGTCTGAATGAGGGAGAGCATGAGTTAATGTGTTTGTGCGTATCATAGATGTATAATTGTGGAAGGGTAAAGATGGCACTAGCAGGATGTTTGAGCCTTGGGGGCCAAGATGGCACAGGCAGGGTGTATATGGGACAAAGATGGCACAGGCCGGACTGTTTGGGGACAAAGTTGACTTGTGCTGGGCTATTTGGGGACAAAGATTGCAAATCTTATGTGTGTAATCTGGGTGCTGGCCAGGTTCTATGTGGGCAGTGTGGACGCCAGGGCTGGCTTTGGGGTGTGCAACCTGTGATCTAGGCCTGTAATTTAGGGGGTTTTAAATATACCTTTAATGCCGTGTTTTTATGTGAATTCCAATTGATCTGTACCGGCAAAGCTGAGTTTGTGTGTTCTTCTGTAGATCCATATCTGCTATGCTATGTTTCCATACATTATTTATGTATACCTGCAAATACAGGGTTTGTATGTCTTGTTCAGTTGATTAATTCCTGCAATGCTGGTTCCATGTATTTATTTGATCTATACCTGCAATGCTACATTTCATATATTATTATTGTATACCTGCAAATACAGGATTTGTATGTCTGATTCTGTTTATTTGATTTATACCTTCAGTGCTGAGATCACAAGTGAATTTCAATTGATCTATACATGCAAAGCTGGGTTTGTGTGTTAATGTGTTGATCTATACCTGCTATCGGCAGCACGGTCTAATATTTCTATATATATATATATATATATCGGCAGCAGGGACTAATATTAATATATATATCGGCAACTGGGGCTAATATTAATATATATGGGCAGCAGGGGCTAATATATATATATCAGCAGCAGGGTCTAATATTAGGCCCTGAAATCATTTAGTGCAAAAGTTAAGGTATTGTGTTGTTTAAAGGATTTCAAGGATTAGTTTTACTAAATTGTGGCTTCAGGCTTCCCATGTTGAATGTACAAGTATTGTATTGGCCAATAACAAAAGTATCATTCCATAGCACATTACTTTTGGCAATATGTATATATATATATATATATATATATATATATATATGTGTGTGTGTGTGTGTTTTTTCAGTGGTATGATTTAATGGTGGAAATTATTAATGCCCCCCCAGTTTGACTGTGGTATCTTGTGTGCCCCCCCTATATATTGTTTCTAGAGTCGCCACTGCTAAAGTACAATGTGTCTGGAAAAAAACACACATAAACTTAGTGCCACAAACTATGACGAAGGTATAATTAATGCATGGACCATTCAAAATTGAATCAAGGGTAAATTGAATCTACTGGCTTCAAAGATGTTCCAAATAGGACATTGGGACAGGATTGCCAGATTTGAAAAAAATGGTTTTAAAATAGCAAAACACTACTTTTACTTATTGCCATATAACTTGAAAAAAAAAAAAAAAAACCTTAAAAACATTGGGTCTTTCTAAACTCAGGACAAATTGTAGAATTTGTAGTAGACAGAGAAATAGGAAATATTTAGCAAGTTTTTTTAATTAGCTTTTGTAGACGAGTAAAAGATTTTTAAATTTGTCACCGTTTTTAGTGATATGATAAAAAAATGGTATCTGAAGAAAGCCCTCCTTGTTCTGAAAAAAAACAATATATAACTAGTGTGGGTACAATAAACGATAGAAAAGAAAATTACAGCGAACACAAGCACTGCAAAAATGTTTAACCCCGTTGGCCTATAGACGTACCGGGACGTCCAAAAAACGCCCACAAAGAAACCCCTATGGACGTCCCGGTATGTCCAGCCCTTCGTGCAGCGTCAGGGACACATCCCCGCCGCTGCACGGGAGACCAGGCTGTCGGCTTTGCCGGCTTTCTGCTGTCCGATCGCCCGTAACAGCTTCCGGCATGAAAGCCGGTAAGCTGTTACCGGTAAACTGCCTGATCGCGCAGTTTCAAACGCGCGATCGGGCATTCCCTTCCGGGTTGCATCACTGCTGAGGCACAGAGACGCTACGATCTCTATGCAGGTCTGTGAGGACCTGCATAGAGATCACAGTGTGATCGGTGCAGGGGGGTCGCAGGGAGGGGAGTGAGAGACCATCTCTCTCACTCCCCCTCCCGTCCTGAAACGGAAAAGCTGAAAAAAAAAGTTAATTCATTTAAAAAATAATATTAAATAAATCATTAAAATAATAATATAAATAATACTGAAAAAAAATATAATGTGAGCTGTGATGTCACTGTGACATCACTGGCATGTTCAGGAGGTCCCTAGAAGGACCTCTTACCATTACTGAAAAAAAAAAATATATAAAAAATACAAAAAAATTAAAATAAAAAAAATAAATAAAATAAAAATAATAAAAAAAATTCTTAAAAAAACCTTACATCCCATTGCCCTAGCATAACATCTAGCCAGTATAACCCTCCTGCCCCCGTTCACAACCCCCAAACCCGTTAAGCCATAGGCATAAAAATCATACAAAATTGTACACCTAATAGTATGCTCCCTGGTGCTGGGAAAGTCTGGAAAATCTATATAAATTAGGTATTTCTGAAATCAGGACACCTGAATTGATAAACTTGGAGGGGATTTTCCATCACTTTACCTAATTTTGTGAGGATTCAGAGGGAAAATGTAAAAAAAAATTAGTTTATTTTTCTAATCTTCGCTAGTTTTTACTAAATTTCTCATTCTAAATTTTCAGCTAATCATCCAACTATGGTATCAAACGAAAGCTCTATCTCTCCTTGAAAAAACAATATATAGTTTACATGGGTACACTATTCACAGGAAAAGAGAATCATCGCTAAACCGACATACCCCAAAAATGGCAAAATTGCTCTGGGCTTTGAGGTACCAAAAACCCCTGGGATTGAAGGGGTTAAACAGCCTCGGACACAAAGGTACAAAAAAAAGCAGCTCAGCCATTAAGGATTTAAACACATATCATAAAAAGTATAACATAACATATACATTGAGTACATAGTTTCCAATATAAACACAATGTATACAAGACATCACCAAAAACAAGGTGTCTCCATAATCAGCCTTGGCCAGCATAATGCCCCTGATTAAGAGTTTCAAAATTGTGTCACAACAGATAAAACTTTAATCCCAAAGTAACAAATCGTATTACAGAAATAAATAAAACAGATTTGGAAACATAATATTTTACGTCATGCTACCTTCTCTGTAACCTACCAGTTGAAGCAACATTTGTACATATTGCTGGCATAACTGGATGACGTTTATGTGTGTTTGCGGATGATAGAAACTTTTCCCTTGACAAAAACAATAAAGTGCGTCATTGTAGATGCCTTAGTATCCAATGGGAAAAGATGCCACTTCACTACAATAGCAATGATTTTGACAGAACTAGATTAATGTTGTGGGTCTCATTATCCCACAGATAAAAGAACTCCTTATATCCAAGCCAGAAATAGATCAATTGTTTCATCTCTAACATTTTGACACCAGGCACATACACATACAAAACTACTTTGTAGTTGCTAAATTATGCTCACATGCACATTCTTTAAAGCAGATTTCAATTTGTTTAGAATAATCCTAGGTAAAGTTGACACACTGTTACCATAGTAACTGAAGCCAGGGTTTCCATGGATTCATTTTTTTTTAAGGATTTATCCTCATTGCTCCCCAAACAAGCTCTTCTAAAACATTAATCTCCAAGAAATATTAGTGAGTTGGCAAATTAAAATCTTTTATCTCGGCTCAATTCAATAACATTGTTTATTAAAAAAAACCCTTCTGATGGACGAGAAGGGTTGTACCCCATTCAGAGAGCAAATGTTTGAATATGACATCAATTTTATTTTCTTTTTGCACCACAAGTTGTCACTCCAATTCTTTTGTTCTTACAACCTTTGCTTTCATAGTAATAAACACAAAAAAAGTGGCAACACATGCCCTATCTCACAGAAATATTGGTTACCTTATACTAATGCTTTTTACCTAGACTGACCATCAAAAGATGTTTTTTTCACATTCAAAGAGAAACTATTTTTTTTTTATAATTGTTTAAAAATATGTGATATATTTGCTGGAGATGCAAAAAAAAGAAAGGCACATCATGCTAAGACACCTGTGTTGTCTGTAAATAGTGTTATTTTGTAAGCAGACCACAGCATGAGCGTGCATTTCTATTTATATTTCAACATAGATTGCATATGACAATTACCATTTGATTATTGTTTTCGTATTCTGAAAAGCAAAAATAATCTATAAAATGTAAAGACTCATTCTCAGCCTTACGAAAAAAAACACGCAACACAGTGCAGCTCACGATCAGGATAACGAGGTTAACTGAAACACCACCTATACCTCAAGTGGAATCAACATATGGAAAAATACTAAAACAATTGTATCAGTCCTCAGTAAACCACAATGACATTTGAAAATAGCAGTTTAGGGAAATAAGAAAAATCTAGAAATATATGTAACAGTATAAAAAGCAATTTTAATAAAATCACAACTGTCAGTCAAAGAAACCACAGGGCCCTTGTGACTAGACTCAGTTGCTTGATTAACACAAAAATAATAGACAGAAAAAAATACCAAAAAATATATAATAAAACATATAATAATTTAACACTCCTGATCAATATTGGTACACGGTTCAGGCTTAATGAGTATAAAGTCCCATATAAGAAAAACCTATACAAAGTTGTATCCAACTAAAAAAGACTTTGTAGCAATTGTCCTGCAACATGAATTTGTATCAACAGTGTTTCAGCACTGAATACTTCAAAACATCATGCTGATAAAATATCTGTAGAAAGATGTCCTCAAACATTCAGTATGGTATGGATGCCTTGGGGTAGGCAGTAAGCACTATGTCTTTATAGAATCACTGGCCGGTGCCTTATTTGGTAAAACAGATGCTCTTTTTCTTAATGGATCATAAAAAGATGGTACACTGTACCGCTCACCATCTGATGTTAGACCGGATTTTTGTCGCTAGCAGATCTTTTCCAGGGCAACGCTCCAACTGGGAGATGTGGCTCTGGATGGAAGGTAGCCTCTCACAAAGGCGAGCACACTGGCAATCACCGGCATCTGATGTAAAACAGTCAGAGGATATCAGTCAGTTGTTAACTGTGTGTAGGACGTTCCGGCCAAAATCGCAAACACAGACCAACTCAGTGATGGTATTCGCTGGGTGTTCGCATGGATTCCACGGTCAATCAGCATACAGGCAAAAAGTGCAAAAAGTGCCTCCCTAACTTCCACAATTGCCGCCGGCTTAGCGGCCAGTATCTGAACAGTGTCCAATATAGTAGTGTGTTTAAACACAAACCAAACGCATTTTGGGGTATAGTAGCTATTAGAGCAGTCCCCTTCCTCAGTAGCTGCAGTATAACATATTTGCACCATGCTGTTGGGAATATTAAGTAATAAGTAATGCATTAAATGTCTCATGGTTTCCTATGTATCTACCTACACTAATATACAGGAAGCTGTCCTTTAACTAGTTGTGCCAGGCTTAGGAGAGCAATTGTGAATAGACGGAAAACTTAGTTATAAACTGTACTTATTCTGGTGGATACTATATGTTCAAAGCAGCTACTTGAGTTTTTTATGTCACCAAATGCAAGCCATGATTTTTACAGATCTGATGATGTAGTTATAATAAAATTTAAGGGGGGGGGGGAGTGGGCAGTGAGTATGGAGTGTCAGGACCCCGCTCCTGGGACCTAAAGGATTTGAGTGTTGACCTGGAGGACCAGAGAAGCAGCACTTCTCCAGGGGTCCCATTGATTTCTGACATTCATTTGCTACTGCAAGCAGCTAATCAGTGGTAAGAATTGTTGGACCACGGAGGAGGGCAACTGCGGTATCATTTTCAAAGAATGCATTTTTAAGTAACCACAGATTACGTTAATACCCATTCGTGTTAATATTATCCCAAGAAATTTCCTTTACATGTTGGTTCTTGGCTATTCCAGGAGATGGCACTGTAATGGTGATACTTTAACAATTGAAACTCATATAATATTACTTCCTGAACGTCTGGATAGATTTAAAAAATATTGTTGCATGATACGTGAGAGTTCCAGAATTTTTCATGTAGTTAGTAATTTTATTATTAAAGTGCTTCTTTATGACAACAAGGGAACATTTTAAAGGGAATACAAAATTCACATATACAATGCTCTAAATATCTAGGTACATTTCCGCTTTAAAGGTTGTCCCATTGCTGTGTATAAAAAAAAAACCCTTGAGGTAAAATTACATAGACATAGGTGACATAGAACATCACTTAAAAATGAAATATAGCACATGTTCACTGACATAGTCCTAAGAACACATAAAAGATGTTTGCTTTTGTAACTAAAAGTTACATACTAATTAGGTTTATCTTCAAACTGACACAAATCCCTGTCTAGGGATGGGATGGGCAAAAGGAAATTGCTCCCTGATCTTATTTAAATATTTTGTTTTAGACCATGCTGAAAGTTTTTCTTCTTCTCTGTGAGTGTTTTATAAATTATTCCACATATAGGTATCTGGGTAGCTTCAACGCGAAGGAATTGTGTCTTAATAAGCAAAAGCACAGATACCCATACCTAGGAACTTTCTTAATAAGCTAACCCTGAGACTCTTTAAATATTAACCGTTTAACCCCTTCAATCTCCCCTGCATTGATCACACTACGATTAGAAAGCAGGGCTCAATCAAAGATCCCAGACATTGACACCTGCCGAAAGGAAATGCCCAATCACGCAATCTGGAATTCCTGTTATAACGTTGTACCAGCAATTGTGCCATTACACAAAGTAAAACCAGCATCACTGCCAATAGGGGAGAATCCAGGCTGTCATTAGGGGGGAAAAAGTCTGGACTTAGTGGTAAGACCTAAGGCACACTTTCTATGGAAGTACCTGTGTTAAGGGTATAGTAACCCAGCCTGCAGATTTTAGTGCCATTGTTAGGGATGGACCAGCCACACTAGTATAAGTATTGCAGGAAAAGTACTAGGAAAGGCGAGCTAAAAGAATATGGGAGGAAGGGTGTTAAGGGTGTAAGTTCATAGATGTCCTTTAAAATGTGGGTCTTTAGGGATTTTACCGAAGGAAGTACCGAAGGAAGGAGGAAAGACAGATAGGCTGGTTAAGGGCAATCCTGAGGACGACAGGGGAAGCCCTTGAGAAGTCTTGCAAGCATAATATGTGCGCTACAAATCAGAGGAGGTGACAGATCATTGGATGAGTGGAGAGACTGGTAAGGAGCGTATTTATAAATCAGTGAGGAGATGTAAGTAGGGGAAACGCTATGAAGAGCTCTGAAAGCAAGAGTCAAGATTTTGAAATGATGATCATGATGAAGAGACAGAGAGGAGAGGTGTTAGTAAGGCGATGGGAGAGGAAGATAAGTCTGGCAGCAGCATTCGTGATGGATTGTAGATGGACGAGACGGGTGTAGCGTTTTGTGTTTTTTCCCCCGAAATCTTTGGGGTTGTGGAGGATGGGCTGCAGCATACATGAAAGGATGTAAGTGGTGCTGCTACGGAAGCCTGGATAAAGCTGCAATGATGTCATCTTTCTGGCTGATAACTGTAGTTGTTTTGCCAACTGTCACACACACACAATAAACCTGTTGGATCTTAAATAAAGTATCATTATTGTGTGGTATAACGGAATCTCAACAACATGTATGAGGAAGACTAGCTAAGACAGAGTTACAATAACCATGGCAGAAGATAACGAGGGCAGGGACAAGAGCCTTACTGGCAGCTTGTGTTAGGACTGATGCCGGCACTCCATCATGGAGAGATGATTGCATCATTGACACTGAGGGAAACTAATGAGGGAATGTTAGCATTAGAGAGAGGTGATTTGAGGAGTTCCGTTTTCGAGAGATTAAGTTTTAGGAAAAGACAGAGGCAAGGCAGTTGTTACACGGTCTAAGGATAGAGTTTAGGAGAGGAAAGGTGTCATCAGCATACAGGTGGTATTGAAAGTCAAAGGATGAGATTAGTTTGCCAAGTGAGGTAGTGTAAAGTGAGAACAAAAGGGGTCCTAGAACTAAACCTTAGGGCAGGGGTGTCCAAGTTTTTTCTGCAGTGGGCCACTTCAGCAGAATTGTATATGTGCAAGGGCCGCACTAATTTTTCACTGTGAGAAAATATAGCCTTTAATAAGGTATGCAGATTAAAATAAAGTAAATTACACAAAACCTTTACTTTTCTTCTCACTGATTTCTGGGCCTAGAAAGTTTTTTTGACTACAAATTGAGGATTCTGGATAAGTAAAAATGTAATAGTTCTATTTATTCTAGGGATGCACCAAAATGAAAATAAGTTACACACCGAAATTATACAAAACATTTTAATAATGTTAATATATATATATATATATATATATATATATATATATATATATATATATATATATATATATAATGATTGTTAACAGCAATCTCAGGCATATCCAGATTCCAGAATGTATTGGTTGGCTGGGCATGATAGGAGTGTGATTGCTGTCAACAATCATTTATAAATTACCGTATTTGCTCGATTATAAGACAAGGTTTTTTCCAGAGCAAATGCTCTGAAAAATAACCCTCGTCTTATAATCAGGGTCGTCTTATAATCAGACCTCAAATAGGTCTGATTATGAGACTAAGATCCAGATCCCCCGCAGCGATGCAGGGGACCTGGATCCTCCTGTGTTAACCCCCCCCAACTTACCGGTGCTTCTGAGTCCCCGGTGCTTAGTCCGGGCTGTGTGTAGAGCTCTACACGATACAATCGCGTAGAGCTCTACACGATACAATCGCGTAGAACTCTACACGCTGCCCGGACTAAGCACCGGGGACTCAGATGCACCGGTAAGTTGGAGGGGGGGCATAACACAGGAGGATGCAGGGGACCTGCATCCTCCTGTGTTATGCCCCCTCCAACTTAACGGTGCTTCTGGGTCCCCAGTGCTTAGTCCGGGCAGCGTGTAGAGCTCTACGCGATTCGCGTGGAGCTCTACATGCTGCCCGGACTAAGCACCTGGGGCTCAGATGCAGGGGACCTGGACCCTCCTGTGTTATGCACCCCCCCCAACTCAGAAGCACCGGTAAGTTTGGAGGAGGGAGGGGGAGTGTTAAATGGGGGGTGTAAGGCATTTCTGGAGGCAGAGTGCTCTGTGAAATGCCTTTTAACCCCTTTAATGCCACTCTGCCTCCTGAAATGCCTTAAACTTCCCTATATGCCACTCTTCCCCATAATATGCCTTTTAACCCTCTAAGTGCCAGAGTGGCATATAGGGTTAAAAGGCATATCATGGGGCACAGTGGCATATAGGGTTAAAAGGCATATCATGGGGCACAGTGGCATTTAGAGGGTTAAAAGGCATATCATGGGGCACAGTGGCATATAGGGGGTATAAGTCACTTCTGGGGGAGATCTGCATAACTGGGGGGCAAGTTGGAAAATAGAAGGAAATAAAACCAAAATATTTTTCTCAAGCATACCTTTTATTAAAAAAATTGTTTAAATGAATTAACATTTACTGGTAAAACTTTTTTCCTATAGGGTCGTCTTATATTCAGGCTTTTTCTTTTTTTCCTAAATTAATATTAAGATTTGGGGGTCGTCTTATAATCAGGGTCGTCTTATAATCGAGCAAACGATTGCTCGATTATAAGGGTACAGGGTACCAATGATTCGATATAAACAAATCAAAGGACACACAAATAAACGATAATGCCAAAAAGTTAAATACCTAAATAAATAATTAATTTCCCAGGGCAGCCAGCAATTATGCATATCACACACAGGGTAAAGGCATAAAAGTGGATTCTCTAAATAATGAATTAAGCAGGGCATGCTAATTTGCTTCGTATGTAGGTAGTAAATCCCATATTGGCTTGGATTTAACCTCTCTAATGTTCATGAATGTATCTCAAGACAATGCAAGCTGTCTCAGGAGAGGAATACCATTTGGAATACTTGAGACAGATAATTTATAGACAGTAGAACAGTTTACATTTAAAGACCAAGCCCTAATTGAAATCTTTCAATAAAAAGGTTATCCCATCCAATGGCTTAAACATGCCTATAAAAATATTACAACAACCCTGCAATGTAAGAGACGTCCTTGTTTTTTTAGTTCTTACAGTAATGTGTGTTTCAATTTTACACACATTTTTTTGGTTGAATTTTATATCCAATATAAATACCATGATGGGGTGAATGTTACTATAGTTAAATATCTTTTCTGTGAATAAGCTTGAAGTAGTGGTTTTATGTTCCCCTTAACCACCTAATAGATTGTAAGCTCGCTGGAACAGGGTCCTCTTCTCCTTCTGTAGCAGTATGTTTTAATGTGTATTATCGTTGTTGTCATTTTAAGTTCTCTTTGTAAAATATTTTCCGTGTCTCATATGATAAAAGCGCTACAAAATCTGCTAGCACTATTTATAGAATGCCAGCTGATCTGTAGTGGTATTACATGTAGGGTGAATATAAAATTAACAATAGCTTTGAACTTGACATACATAAGACATACTGGTGCTGGAGCGGCAGATCGGGTGAATTTGGGTCAATGCTGGCCAGCAGTCCACCAGTCATTTGCCCAGTGTGCCAGATGACTAGCACACACTTACACATGAAAATCCCCTCTAACACCCACTTACACAGCTGTACACATACACAATCCTACTAACGCACACACACACACACACACACACACTACCTCTCATACACACAGTGAGCCATGTGACCCCCACTGCATTCACTCCTCTGCAAGCGGGCTGGTCCAAGTCCCTCTTTGAAGAGATTGGCACAGGTGGGCCTAAATAATTATAGAAGGGAAATTATATATATTTATTCTCAAAGGGGCCCCACCTGGCCTCACCTATAGCTGCCACTGTGGATTGTCACTACTGTTAATTGCACATAAGAACCACCTTCTTACTGTAATAAGGTTTCTGTTCTCAGCTCTATGATCATAAAATCCTTTACTGTAACCAACTTCCCAAATGATTTAAACTTTAAACCACCATTTATGGTATCAGAGCACTGTGTACATAACAACCTCTAATACCATATTACATTAACCAAACTCCTGAGCGGATTACAGCCAAGCCATTTCGTTGTTACCGAATGCCTGAATACATGATCACTTGTAATTCCCCTTTGCTATGACCAAACTTTAGTGGTTTGCAACACGTTACATATTATTGATGTAGCCGCACATCTAAGTGCTTTATAACTTGCCGTGGTTCGTTGCTTTAACTAGAGGGCTATGTAGTTTACTAATTCCTGTAACCAGACCCTATTGCTACGATACCCCTGAATGCACCTGTAGGTTCCTAGCACTACAATTATATGTACTATGTGATGTCATATTTCTATAACCAGATCTGTGATTTGCCATGAAATGTCTTATTATTGAAAACAATTCATGCAATCATGCCATATGAATGTATTTCCCAGGAACACTGCATAACAATTTTTGAAAAGACTAAAATTATATATATGTTTTCATTTAGCTGCATCCATATATCCCAAGATCTGGCCACAGATGCTGCAGTATGATGTGATGGTCATGTCCCTTCTCTCTGTTTCCATGACAACCATTGGGCTTATTTTATGTCGGCACAAATATAAAACCAAGCTGAATCGTTTTACGTAACCGTTTCCATCCTCCCTGCATACCTATTACACTCACTCCAACCCTTTTTTCTCTGCCTCATCCCGTCCGTACCTCTTTTCTGCTTTCAATCATCCTTCTTATTCCTTTATAAAAGCGGATTAAACCCAACAGCATTGAGGTAGGTGGCTGCCAGGCTCATTCTTCTGAAGTTCCCCAGTGTGAGGCATCTAACAGGGGTTGAAGATAAATCTGCATGGGGTAATATATAGGGGCAAGAACGTAATATATGAGTAACATAATATAGTAGATGTAAGAGGGCTACAGCTGAACATGCATTTGGTATAAAGTAGATGTAAGAGGGCTACAGGTGAACATGCATTTGCTATATAGTGTACAGAGGACAGATAAAGGTGAATGTATTTTACATACTACGTGTATAGGAGACATAAACATGCGTAAGTTAGTATAGTATACAGAGGAAGCTAGACATGAGTATGTATGGGATAAAGCACAGCATTTCAAACCTTATTTTGTACAGGATGAATATGGTGATTTGTAAAATGCAGTGTATATGTTAGTGATTTTGGAACGTATATATCCTGTTTATAGGGGATTTATAAAATGTTTTAGAGATGGATTAAAAATTTAAAATACATTTTCTACTGTATTGAATGCAGTGTAATGGGCTGGTAGGGTATAAACATGCAAGGCGTGTAAATCTTTGGTGTAGATAGGGAATATTTTTATTTTCAGAATATGAGTCTTGCCCTGATATACAATCAGCCCTTCATGTATATTTTACTAACTCATATTAATTTTCCTTGTCCTATTTTCCTGTCACACCAGGGCCTGACTTTGCCCTATCAACGGCATCAGCTTTCTTACTCAGTATGTCTAGTTGTGATGGGGACGCCTTGGAGCCACTACTGGGTGCCTTGGAGCTGGAGTGCAAAATTTGTTACAATGGTTTTGACACAAAACAACATCGCCCTAAAGTGCTAGGGTGTGACCATCGCGTGTGTGCCCGTTGCCTCAGGAAGATGGTATCTACCTGGGGCTCAGGTCCCCCAACCACCCTCAGCTGCCCTTTCTGCAGACAGGAGACTTCATTACCTGAAGACCTACAGCTGTTGCCCGATGACAGCTGTCTGCTATCCAAACTCAGCTGTCAAGAGTGGACACGGAGGCGTGGTTGCTCTGTGGCACCCGAAGTGCTCTTAAGTCCTGGAGATCTCTGTCGAGGGGCTAACTCCTCGGAATGCTTGGTTATCACTATCATGGAGGTGTCGGAGGAGCCACCAGGGCCTGGTGAGGACATAACAATACTAGACATTTTGAGTGTGAAGTTCTCATCAAGTCTGGCATGGCTACCAAGTTCCTGTGTCCCTCACCCTTGCTGCCCTTGCAGGCCTGTGCCACGTGTCCTACTGGGATTCCTGTGCCTTGTGTATTTTAGCTCACTGCCCCTTGGTGTCTATCTTCTTATGATCCAGCAACTGCCTCTTGGCATTGTGTTGGTCAGCTTAGTGCCATGTACCCTTGTACTCTGTCTGTTGTGCCAGTGTTTGTGCCATGAGCTAGCAGCAAGTCTATCCGACTAACCAGAACCCTGAATTAATTATGGCTACCAAAATCATGAACAATTTGGGCAAACATTGCACCAAGAACAGGCCTACTAGTTGCACCATAACTTGTGTAATCAAGCATATAAGGTCTCCAGAATATTATTTCAATCCTGTGTTATATACATTATGACGTGGCTTGTGCTCACAGATTTAGGATCTCTTCCCAACAGCCAAATTTAACTAAATCTCAAAAATATAGATTAATGCAAGTGTGTTACTTTTGCTCTAAAATATATATTTTTTCTGTCTGTTAAGATCACACATTCCTATATATGTATAAATATTATATTGCATACAGTTATCTATATATCAATTTTAAATGGTTATGTAAAATGTATACTCAATTATGGCTGCCCTGCATGGCATTTGTCTGAGCATCCCTGAAGAATACACCAACAAAATACAATATATAAGTACGCACGCACACACACACTAACTCATGCAGCCTCCAGGAACCCTAACACAGTTCCCCTAGAGCAGTGGTGTCCAACCTGCAGCCCTCCAGCTGCTGCAGGACTACATCTCCCACAATGCTCTTTCAGCTAAGGGGCAGATTGGACACACCAGCGCTAGAGGGAAAATGCTAAATGTAATAAAAATACTGCATGAAAACTGGGGCTGCCACCGCTTATTTCTTTGGATGGATACAATGACTTTGCTGCCCTTGTACTGACGAAGTGTGGCACCACCTTGTCCTCTAGGGTGTAATATGGAGATTCTGACCTCTCCCTGATCACGTAGGCAGCATACGTGTGGCAAGAACCTTGCAGCCCTTATATCTGGTGGCAATCGTGAATCTACTTTAATAAAACTGATATCAACTGTCCTCGCCAAATTCCCTTGATTCTCTGCTCCCCCTGGTTAAAAAAGTGCCACCCTGTTTCCTAATCTCCACCAAATCTAAATTAAATAAAGGCAGTCTACCTCACATACCCCCAGTAGCTCAGTGAAGAGGTATGACCCGTTTTTTTCTGCTCCAAAGAAACTTTCGAAAACACAGTCTATCCCCCGACAACTATATAGCCTGGAAAATGAAATCACTTACCTTTATTTGTAGGTGACTGATCCTGGAGCTAGGTTTTGTTGTATGGGAGGGTGAAGGATTGGAGATGGAAAAGGTATGGGAGTATGTTCTTGTCACTGAGTCACTGCTTAAGTAGCCAGTCAGGGGCAGCAAAGCGCTCCCATTGAAATAAACGAAAAGAATTAGACCTCACATGCAAGGAAGTCTCTCTACCTCACATACCCTCAAGTAAAGAGGTTTCACAAATATTCGTTCTACTCCAAAGAAAACACTGTCTATCCCCTGACAACCATATAACCTGAATAATTAAAGCACTTACCCTTTTGTAGGTGACTGATTCTAGAGTTAGGTTTTGTTCTATCAGAGGGTGAAGGATTGGAGATGGGTAAATACATTTGGGCCAAGGGAGCTTAAGCATTTCTTGGTCCATGCAGAACAGTGAAGACAAGATGCATCCCTATGGTGCTACCTTTGATGGAGCCAGGACTCTTTATAAAAGTCCTCTGTCCTGAGTATTTTAAAAGGCTAGGAGATCAACCATCATCTAGCACCTATGTGTTTGCCACAGCACAGCAAATAGTGGAACAAGAATGTGGGGTGTACTGGAGATGGTGACCATCACTGTATGAAATTATCCGTGCATCCCAATACATGGGGTGGCGGGCTCACAGGTCTCCAACTCTGTACACTGCATTGATCACATTATGCTGAGGGTAGAAAGATAGAATGTGTCAGCAGATAAGAACCATTCGGAGCATCTAGTGTGCCCAGTATCTGAATACTTTCATTGATCCCTGGCCTTATTCCTATCCCATTCATGCTTAAACCCATTCACTGTATTAACCTCTACCACGTCTGCTTGAACGCCATTCTATAAATCCACTAAGCTCTGAGTAAAGCAATACTTCCTGACATTACTTTTAAACCTTTGCTCCTCTAATTTAAGACTATGTCTTCTTGTTGTGGTAGTATTTCTTCTTTGAACTATACAAGCATTGGTATTATGCAGGGTTTTTTTTAGACCTCCAAGCCTTTTTTAAAAGATTTACCATACAGGCAAAATGTGTCTGCCATAGGCACATGCTTATGGCAGCTGTTCAACAACCACCGCAGTACGGAGGTGGAAGTCTGTGTGACCATCGGTACAAACCTCCTCACAAATGCTACTCTTTTTTGGTTGCTCCAGCTGCTGATGTAGAAGGCTGTACAACACAGGACTCCCACAGACATGGGAGGCTCATTGGAAAGGGATATTTGCCCTGGGCCCCATTAGATATAGAGACAGCCCTGTCTACATTTATATTTGTGTGTGTAGAGCTTCATGAGTGGAACAGCAACAAGGCTGCTGACATGAAATACTTTAAGCAGGCATTGTGAAACTGGTACAATAAGCTGAGGTACAGAAAAAAAGCCATGTGTTACCCTTTCAAGCATTTGGCAGGAAATGTATCAATTTTGTTGACAATAGAAACTGCATACCTTACCAAAAAAAGGTACTTTTTGGCCGCTCAACTTATCAGTGCATGTACAATGTCTAGCTTAGAATAAACTGAAATAGGTTTAGCCGTAAAATGCTTTTGGCAATAATATCTTAACCATGTTGGTGTCTTTGTCCGTAAGGTTTTAAAGCGTAACCTTCTCCCTGTGTCCTCCTATAATAATAGGCAGTATTAAGCAGGAAAATGCCCAAGTGGGACCAAAAGGAGGAGGTCCTTTGCTACCCCTCGAGCCATTTTCCCCATTTTAACTGCACTTTATTCATAACCCACCATCAAGTGGGAGACAAAGTGTCCACGCCAAAACATATGGAAGCTCATGGCGCATGTGATTTTACTTGATGGATGCAATCTAACATCATGCCCAAAAGCAGTTTCCTCCTCCTCTCAAGTATCTCTTTTCATTTTCAGTTTGTTTCCTCTCCCCTCTGCTGTAAATTCCAAATGCTACAGAAAGCATTTCCTCCTACACTTTCCTCCTCTAGTAAGGTTCCTGTCCTTGAGCACTAAGCAATGACGGCCCTTATCTCAGCGTAACTCAGTTATAGCCATTTGAAAGGCATGCATGCATGGCTGTCCACTGAAGAAAGCATTCAAGAATGTATGTGCAATCAGAATTGATGATTGTGCGAAACAGATATAAATATAGGGAAGCACTTTATGTATTCTAATATTATCAACATGTGACTTTCTTTGAATAAAACATGGAGCGTTGCAAATGTTTATATCCACTACTTAAGTCTCAAGCTTCTTCGGTGTAAGCCCACTGTGATCGCCTGTGCATCTCTACAATCTCTACCTTGTAGGTTTAATCCATTTGTAGGAATACCAATTGGGGGAGGTATAATGAATAATCATGTAAAGAAGCTCCTACCACATATCAGAATGGGCATACAGATGAACAATTAGTTTCCAACCCAGTGAAGAATGGGTGATAAACAGATTTTAGGATTATTTATGTACTCCAGAGTTTAATCTTAATGGGATAAAAGGAAGAGCGTTTTAGAAAAGCCACTGCTCTAGTATTGAATATTATTTGACCGACCACTAACCTTAAATGCTGCCTATCACTATTTTTGTTCTTTTGGGTTTAAAGCGACAGTCCGGGCTCTAAGTGTTGTAAATTGAACTGTGATGGTAATTGATGCATGCATTTAATGAGGCAGGAAAATTTGTCTCACCCCCCTCCCCCTCAGCCAGCTTTTGCTGAAGCAGGCAGTCTCTTTAAGCAGAAGTTCAGGGAAAGAAGATGACAAAAAACTGTTGATCCCCATAAAATCAACTCCACCACCACAACTCTGTGTGAAATAAGTTATATAATTTATAGAGTACCAAAATGTATCCAGTCTGCTTGCATTATCTTTAGCATAATGTGTTCTGTCACAGTCTGTCTTCATGTCAACGTTTCTTGCAAAAAGCACTGTAAGGCAGGAAAGGGTGATGACATCATAGGCAAATGAGAACATCGATGGCGAAAGACTCTGTATTGGAAGATCACCTCAGTCGGTCAAAGTGATCACATCATACTCTATCTCCTGCTGTAGAGTGTCCTCTCTCTCTGCTGTGTACACTGTCTGCGTCGCTGCTGCATCTGCCACAGCTGGGGAGGGGACACGTGTTATACACGTTACATGACAAACCAGTTTTATTTTTATTTTTTTTTTACAAATGCATAATTATACATTGTCCTGACCTGTGACAGCGGAGTGTGCAGCAGCTTGAAGCTGTTCCTGTGTGAGGAGCTGCTGAGTAGGTGACATGGGGACAAAGTGAATCTGCAGAAAAAATAAACCAACGCTTAGAACCCTTACCACATCCAATTGTGGCGTTTACCCATAAAGAGTTTTAGTTTAATGGTGCACTGCCAGGAATGCTAGAGAATATAGGATACCTGTGGATCTTGAAGGAATTGGGCTCCTGGCTCATACTGAATGTGGGTAATTTGCCCATCCTGAACCTGTAATACATATAAATTTAATTGAACTAATAAAGAAGAAAAACAAAGTTATTTTACTAACACTAATAAATGCAAAAAGGCTGCACTCAAAGCTAAAAAAACCCAGTACAACGAATTGAGATTTATTCTGTAATAATCGCACTTGTAGAGTATAGAGTGAGTATATATTGTGCTGGTATATGTACTTACGTGATACCTTAGGCAGTTGCACCAATGCCTTTGAGTGCCCTTTTCAACATTGACTTAAATAAAATAATCTTGCTTGGGTTTTCCTAATGGCTGTAAACCTGAATAGTGGATGTACTGTACTGGACATGTTTAAGTTATGTTTTGTTCCTTAAGATGCCATTTAACAAGCAATTGAACGTATATATATACACATACATATAATGTATATATAGTGTTAGAGTCAGTGGGTGTGGGTTAGTGAATGTTGTTGGATAGTGTGTGCATGTATATAATAGTGTGGTGTTAGCATGTGTGTGCATGTTACTGTATGGCATTATCATGAGTGTATATCCGCATGTACTGTTAGAGTGTATGTGTATTTGTGTACGATATTAAACATGCCTGTGCATGAGTGTATGATGTTAGTGTGTAAGCTGTTAACGTTTGTGAGCATATAATAGCATGTGTGTGTATGGTGTTAAGTGCATGGTGTTAGCATGATTAGTTTTGTTAGTAACAGGTGTTAGTATGTGTGTGTACATAAGGTTGAAAAAAAGGCCTAAGTCATCAAGTTCAACCCTTCCACCTACCCTTCCAAAAGAAAGCAAAAAAAACCCCTAATTAAGCTACTTTAACGTTCATTTGACAAGTATGTTTGCTTTCGCACATAGCCACTTTCTAAGTACGTTTGTTATGCCAATATCCCCTTTCTTCTCTGTGGTCTTCTAAAAAGCAAACACTCAACATCAGATAAATTAGATCAATCACAACTTTTTTAGCCATCCTGTTAAGACTAATTACTGTAGGAAACAAACATTTCTACATGTTGGAGTTTGTGGAGGAATCAGAAAAAAGGGAATGCCAAAGCTACCTGAATATGGTGTCCCTCTGGCAGGACGACATACTCCTGTGGAATAAGGTGAGGCACACCTTCTTGGGAGATGATGTATTGCACCTAGAAAAATAAATGGTGATAAATATATGTAGAATAATATGATAATAGTAATGTAAATTGCTGAAAAAAAACATTAAATAAAGAGATTTTTTAAATCTTTTTACCTGGTTATCTGCTGTAACAAGCTGCTGGAGGGTCTGCCCATCGGCTGTTGTGATCTCCTGAATGTATGCAGTATTCTCCTATAAAAGTTACATACAAAACGCAATGGTGTTTTTATGCATCAAAATCACGCATAAGGTAATTAAAGCACATTAGAAAGTCTGAACAATCCTGACCACTATCAGCATTAAAATAAAAATGTTTGTGTTTCTAACCTGGTTGGTTACAGTTTCTTCCTGAGTAAGAAATATGTGCTCCTCTTCCAAAGACGGGGCAGTTGTAAGTTCTGAAAATAGAGAATGACTTGTTGATCCCATGAGGCAAATATGCTTGCCACAATATATGTACATTTTAAAATAATATTTTATTCTCTCATACACATAATACCTTCATTTTCAGGCTGCTGTGCGCTCACTCCGCCATGCAGACGCTGAATGTGGAACTTCAGGTGACCTTTCCTATTAAACCTAAAGTGTTACAAAATAACACATAAAAAGGTGGAAAGAAACATAAAATGTTAAGTGTAATAAAAGAAAAAAGAGAAAAAAAAAACTTCTGGCAGATCTATATACAATAAATTGGGGCAGAAACAAAGAAGGTTAACTGAATGTGAATCTATAACAGCCAGGTTAAAGGGATAGGAAGGTGAAAGAATGAAAATTGGAGTAATAAAGCAAGCTTGTTTACCTTTGTCCACACAAGTGGCAGGAGTGAGGTCTATGGTTGGTGTGTGTCATGGCGTGTCTGCTAAGATCCTTTTTATTCCTAGATGCAAAGCTGCACTGATTGCAGCGGTGAGGACGGAGGTCAGAGTGCAGAGACATGTGATCCTAGAACATGGCATGTTAGACAATAATGAGACCTCACAGTTAGGAATTGATATTAGAGTACAGAATGACAGAAATAAAAATAACTTATTTAGTGTTTGTGGAATTCACAAATGTATACACTTCCCATGGGGTAAATTTAGTTTTTTGGCTAATGAGAAATTAATTGAGCAGTTCCACATGTAGGATCAGGAAACTCCTGTTAATGTCATTCACGTTAGGTTCGTGAATGACAAATAACCCCACTGTACAGCCTAAGCTATACCATGGTGATCTGAGTAAAAGGTATGTATCACAGATTAAATCAACATTTAGGTGCTATACATACACGCTTTCGATACTGGAATTGCATATGACACATTCGTATTTTCCAGTGTACAGGAATATACAGAAATAGTAGGACGTCAATCCTCTACGTTCTAAAGCTTTAAAAATATAATTAACTATTTATCATATGTAAGCCAGCAATGTAAGGAGACCCAAGCTAGTTATATATATTTTTTTTGAGTTTCCCATGACTTCTACTTCAAGCACCCAAAGATTCCAATAAATCTATTCCAAACAAGAACACCACCTGTTCTATATGTACGTACTGCTGTGAATATATATGTATATACAACCTCCATTATGAGGCTGATGGTGTTACTGGTACTAAGTTTGTGCCTCTTGACATCATGTAACTTCTCGAGCCTGGTTAAACTAAAGCGGAGCTAAAATGTAAAACGTGATCTATGACGCAAAACAACAAACTCAAAACATATTTCGGGAATATTTAGAATGCAGAAACGAACAGACGTGACAGGAAACAAGAAAAGATGTGTCACAAATAAAAAGTGATGACAGGGGTGAGGTTATTGCCATACCCGAATTTCAGGCCAAGATGCTGCAACAAAGGTACAGTCGTGGCACTTGAATCCACTCCCTCCCTCCACGTGTGCTCTCTTGTGACTCTCCATTTCTGCCCGACCCCAGAAGGAAGAACCACAAATCTTACAAGAAAACTTCTTAGCCACAGGAGGTGGCGGAGAATGATCTGCTGCAACCTATGTTTAGAAAAAGAATAGAGTGAAAAAGAAAGTATTGAGGGACAGGTAACAATTTAAAGCATACTGCATAACACTGGAAAGCCTTAAAGGCAAGTATGGGGTCTGACCTGGGATTGCTGCGGTTTATGAAGAACCTGAAGTGTATTTTTGTCCTTCACTCGATCGTCCAGTATATGTTGAGGTGACTCTGGAGGGATTTCAGCATCACTGCAGCCAACAACAGAAATGTTTCAGGTTTCCTTGTCAACTTTCCCCTTAAGTTTTCTGACTGCCATCAACTCTCCACCCTTAAGCAATAACGGTTTCATTATCCTATCACTAAACAGCCTCGGCAATGCCATTGACTTCTCCATCCCTATCCAATTAACCAAAAATGTTTTCAACTCCAAATGATACCTGCAAAGTGATGTCTGGATGTTGTCTGTGTTTATTAGACTGTACTCAGCTGTTGTGAATGCGGTGTTAATAGTGATCTGCTGCACATCGGTTTCCTCGTATCCGGTCTCTTGGACCTCTGTCACTTCTCTTTCATCCATATGCAAGGTCAGGACTTGAGCCATATGTGGTTCCTGAGCACTGACCTCTGACCCTTGACCCTCACCACAGGAGCCTGATTTTACCACAGCCACCTGTTTTCAAAATAATCGTAAAAGATGCTCATGTGCAGATTGACCACAAGAAGAAAAATGTGTCAACAGAAGAAAAATCTAAATTAAATCAATATTTGGTGAGATCAACATTACATGGTGTTCTTTGCTTCTGGACACATACCTGTAGGGGGCCGCCCTGTCCATCCCTCTGTGCGCTCATATTTAAAAGCAGGTCAAGAGCTGCGCGGGTTGTGAGGTCTTCTTCTTCACCTAAAATCAGAGTCAACAATAAAATCCTAGATCTGAAACTTTTATCTGGTTCTATGAATTGGAAAACAGAAACCTTCCCAGAACCTTGCCCACTTTACACATCTCTCTCACCTTGCTCATATATAATTGCAGCAGTTTCCAGTGTGTTCTGTGGCTGCGCGTTCCCTGGTTGAGGTCCCTGTTGCAGCATGTGATAGGTAAGCTCCGTATGGGGATTCGGAGCCATTACACCACTCAGTGTCATCGTGGTGGGCTGGGTGAGCGTAGTAGACATAAAATAAAACATGACATTGTCTTGAACACCTTGAGTGTGGGTTTTTCTGTAAAGCCATAGCCCTCCTTAGTAAATGTCTCCAATACATCTGGTTATACATATATTATTTACCTCTGTGTACATACACATTCTCATCTATACCCTTCTTACCTTTTTTTCCTTAATCTTTCTAATTCTTCCATTCCAAGAACGAGTAGTCACTCATCTCAGACTCACAGAAACCATCACCTTCACTGTCGAATTAGTCTTTAGTCTTGAACAGTTACCTGGACTTCCTGGATTGCAGGTGCTGAAGCATCAGGGTTCTCAGGCTGAACGTGCTGCTGCTTTAGCTCCTCAATTTGCTGCAGGGAGAAGAATGGCCGGCGCCGGCAGGGGGTTTCCTCAGGGTTGCGTTGGACCCATTCTTGCAATAGATGTGCATGTCGACACTGCACATGGAGGCGCAGGTTCTTCTTGTGCTTGGTAGTGAAGTGACAATAGTCGCAGGCAAATGGCTTTCCACCTAAAAATATACAAGCCACATGGTTAAATTATTACGGTACAAAAATACAGCTAGTCTCTTCCAGGTAGCATCCAAAGGACACCCATGCTATTTTAATAAACGCAAACCTGAGTGCTTGGTGGCTTCATGGGACAACAAAAAGTCCTGTCGGTAGGTGTGATATTTGCATTGACTGCATTTGAACGGCTTATCATTCATGTGGGTAAGTTGGTGATTCAGAAGCCGTTTCCGATCTTCACAGATATACTCGCAAAACTCACACTTATACCTGTAGGGGCACAGATTACGGGAATCAGTCGATGTCATCAGTCAATACCTGCTCTAGTAGATTTCAACTCCCTAAATTTACCATGCATTTTAAAGGGTCATCCCTAGCAAAATTCTCGTGGGGGGTATTGCTGGCCCTGTATAATGTACAGTTCAATCAGTCAGGTGACTGAATAAATAAAACCAATTTTAACATGCTTTAAAACAGGGCCATGGAACTATTTTTGGAGAAAAGGTCCCAGAGATTGGCTCTTCAGAACGTAAAGGGAAATCCGTGAGATAAGACTCTTTGGTGAATAAATGCAAAAAGGATTGGATGTCTCGTTATATATTGGTACACCATTTTGCCTGCGTATACATGAGTTAGTTAAAGTTGTTTGCTTGGATTTCTGAAGCTGCACAAACATACAGATTGCCGTACCAAATATTACCGGTATTAATAAAAGGTGCACTGATGTGCGAAGATGCATTTTAGCCATTATGTTTAATCACATACTTAATTTTTTTTTATCTACATATGGACTTTATCATTATGGTGCCATGACAAAACTGATAATGGGATACAGTCAAAAAAAAAAAAAAATACAATATTATAGAAGAAAGCTTGCATTAAAATTGCTAATTACATGTGTTAATTTTTATGGGTTTGTTTGAAATGGTAAGTATGATTTTAATTAGCATATATAACAACAGCTATAGTAATTTATGAAGAGGGTACTGATGGAAAGGAATCTCATTCGAAAAGGATCAAGCGCTCCGAGAATAAGCATAATGATTTAATCTGCAAACCAATTATATACGCTGCATGGTATACAAAGTTAATTGTGCAGAAGACATCCTAGAGACACTGGCGAGGGATTTCCTAATCAGCTCTATATTTAGCACGATCACATACAGAAGAGATTGAATTGTCACATATACATTTATGGTAATGACCGTCAGTTTTAGCAATTATATATGCCAGGTTTATTTATCAGGATTTCCTGATTGTAGGGATTCATTCTATTTCATTGCTAGGTGAAATGTTAACCTGAAATTTAGGGAACTCTCATTTTAAATAGTAACCATGCATCCATTACATATTTAAGTTGTCTAAAAACACATACAATAGATTTGGTTAAAACTGGTAGTTATTTACAAAAAAAAGTATATATATATATATATATTATATTTTATGGAATCCCGGATTCTTACTGAGACGCTTATGCTTCCTCCCAGCAGGAGACGTACTCTGAACAACCTGTGTTGTCACATGAAAAGATATAATAGAATATTTACAAAAACGTGAGGGGTGTATTGTGAGATACTGTATATACACATATCCGCATGTAGACATGTTGTTGCGCAGTGTGTGTATTTGAGGTGGTATTAGTTGTACAGAGTGGTTTGTAAGTCTAATATTATTAGGGTTGGTGGTTGTTACCTGCTGTTGTCCACACTTTGTAGGTGAGTAAGGAGGTGCATCTTGAATGTATACCGCTTTTTGAAAGCTTTTCCACACTATCAGGAACAAAAGAAAGCACATTGTAAGTACACATACAATACAATCTTTACAATGCGCATTGAGCTGTGAATGTGTATGTTCATTACCTTGTCACACATGTGGGGTTTCTCAGCACTGTGCGTCTTCAAATGCTGAGTCAATCTCTTCTGCATGTTATAAACACGGTTACACACAGGACAGGGGTAGGAGGTAGGTTTCGTTACCTTGAGGAAGAAAAGAAGATGTTTTGGAAGTGTTTTGGAATTATCAGGTCCTTCTCAGTGCAGTTATTACGTGGGACGGTTGACAACAGAAAAGACAGTATAATATACATTGTGAGTTCAGATGAAAAGGGGTCCTGGGTACACAGAGTGAGCAATGTTAGCAAAAGTTAAGGGAAAGTGTATATAAACAAGGAGTATATGTTTGGTCAGTAAAATAAAAAATGCACTCACCAGGTCGTTGGTTGTCTTTCTAAAAGAAAACAGACAGTAGAAATGATGTCACTACTTAATTAACTGCAGCAATTACAATAGAAACCAACTAAACAAGCTGGAAATCTAATTAAATTCAACTTGATCAGGAATTTCGATGAAGCACAAACACAGCAAAACGCTTCATACATTATAAAATTCAGATACAGAGCTGCACTTAAAAAACAAAAAAAAAGTGTCCCAAAATGTATAAAAAAGGTCAAAATCTACATGCTGAGGCATCAGCTTGCTCAAAGACCAAACGGCTCTTTGCAGAGGTTATGGTAAGGGATGCAAAATCTGGAAATTAAACGCATACTGCATGATGCAATTAGTTGAATACAGAGGTATTTTACTTTTATTGAGTATTTTTACTCTTTATAGGTTATCTTTCATGCAAGCTTTTAAGAACTTTGTTTTTTTCTACGCCACCTCTAAGTAATCCACTCACCGTTCCTGCTTGTGCACAGCTGAATGTCTTATCACATCCTTCTTGTACACACTTGTATAATCACACTGATCACACTTGTGTGGCTTGTTTCCTTTGTGGTTATACATATGTTCCTGGTGGAAATCATTAAAGATAAACAAATAAAAAATGGAGTCTGGCCTAAACCGGATGCACTTTTACTCTGCTCCCTTCGGGTTTCATTTCCTTCTTCATCCCCCACAATTGTCAAGGTGATTCTCTGTTTTAATCCCATTAAAGGCCATTAAATAGTTTTGCTTGATTCACAAAGTTATTTATCCAAGATTTCTATTTTTGTTTACTCGAAAATCTTCATCCCATGCAAGATCATAAATATTAATTTATTAAAACATACAATCGATACAAAGGTATCAAAGACTCACAATACATATTACACGCTTAAAAGGGAAACAAGAGAGTCAAGGTTAGAACTTTAATAGTCGAGTAGAATTAAAAAGCAAACTTTCAAGATAATATTTATATGTTTATATGCCTAAAAAGGCAAATAACAGTTATAGCATATTAACCACTTTTATTACATTTATTACATAGTTAACACATATTTCTTTTCAATAGTGTATGAGAATCTTGTGAATGTACGTGAAAATATATCTGCAACAGTGTTACTTCTGACTGAAGGTATACTTGCACAAAATGTACATAAAAAAAATATCCCCAAAATGTCTGTAAACGACCTGTTTTCCCTGAGCACTTGTCACGTGTAAAATGTGTTCCTCAGATATGTACAAATAGGACCCCTAATAAAACGCTTTAATTATCCCATTCCTCCCATCCGCTCACCTTGAGTGAGGACCATCTCCGACACCGGTAATTACACTGCTGGCATCGGAAGGTCTGAGGATCGTTGCCATCGTGAGAGCCGACGTGGAAGGTAAAATCTTCGTGTGTAAGAAACCGGGAGCCACACACGCGACAGAGGAAGGGCCGGAGCAACTGCTTATTCGGTGATTTATAATACCTATGCATCAAAGACCTGATCAAATGCTATTCTTTTCCAGGGTCAAATGTAACGAACAAAAAAGGCTGACATATTTTTCATTCATTCTGGAAGCAAAAGTACAAGCAAAAACAGAAGGGTTCGGTTTAACCCCTTCAGTCCCAGGGGTATTTGGTACTTCAAAGCCCGCAGCAATTTTGCCATTTTTGCGGTATGTCGATTCAGCAATTATTCTCCTTTCCTATGAATATTGTACCCATGGAAACTATATATTTTTTCAAGGGGAGATAGCGCTTTCTTTTGATACCATAGTTAGATAATTAGCTGAAAATTTAGGATGAGAAATTTAGTAAAAACTAGAGAAAATTAGAAACGAAAACGAAAAAATATATTTTCCCCTCTGAATCCTCACAAAATTAGGTAAAGTGACTGAAAATCCCCTCCAAGTTTATCAATTCAGGTGTCCTGATTTCAGAAATACCTAATTTATATGGAGTTTTTATGATTACGGGGGTAGGAGGGTTATACTGGGTAGATGTTGTGTTAGGGCAATGAGATGAAATAATGAAATAATTTTTTTTATTATTTATCTTTTTTTTTAAATTTTTTTGTATTTTGTTTTTTTAAATTGCACTGTTATCAGCGCAATGGTATGGTTTTCAGGCATTCGCGCAGGAAGCTGTTACAGGAGATCGGGCAGCAGAAAGGGGTGAGTCCAGGCAGCCTGATCTCCCGTGTAGCGGCAGGGATGTGTCCCTGCCGCTACAAGAAGGGCAGGACGTACCGGTACATCCATAGGGGTTTCTTATAATGTGTTTTTTGGATGTACCGGTACGTCCATAGGGGACTGAAGGGGTTAAATAAGGCATGTTTAGGTCCTTATCATGGCACCTGAAATTGGAAATCGTCAAGTCCCCAGTTAATGTGTTAAACTTAACAGAATAATGCAAAACAATGAAAAGCTTATAAGAATCTGTGCTTCTCCGACAAATGCACTACAGTCGTTCTAAGCCGAAATTCCACAGACAAGGAAAAAAGTCCTACCTGCGGCTTTTGTATCTGCGGTATTTCTTCCCACGGAAATGTTTAGGAGGTCGCCCACGGGTTTTATTTAGAGGTTTCTGCTCCTCATGGCTATTACAAGAGGAATCCTTGCTCTCAGTGACAGATGGACTAATGAGATCCTCAACTTTACTGTCACTGACAGGCAGTAAATCAGCGCCTATTTCTGGGCCTGCAAGAAGAACATATTGTTGAAGATGAGTTGAAGATTTCCTTGTCTAAGAAATTCAAACACAAAGTAATTATTCTCACCTTGGATACGCTGAATCTTGCGTGGGCGACCAGGTCGCCTGCGAGGTCTTTCTTTAGCGAGGGTCCCATCAGCAAGTTCCAAGTTATGATCATGATTTGCTTCTTCACCTGGACTATAGTCACTGTCATCTGAAATACATAATTATACCAGGGATCATTTACTAAATTGCTAGTGAACTGACCATTGTGTTTTTACTGTGCTTTCACCCCTTAGGCATCGATGATGTAATATTACAACCCCACAGAACCATCACTTAATGGCAGAGGAAGTAATATTATGTTATTTTACATCAGCAAGTGTAACCTAGGTCATACTTGGTCAGCAATAGCCATCATTGCTGGCTCTGCTCAAACACAGTACTGACAACTTTCTATCAATGCCAGAAAGGATGTTTGGGCACTTTCTTCCTGTGGTGTCCGCACTGATCACTGACACAGAAGAGCGCTCAAAAAAATCTCTGAGAAAAATATAAAAGTATTATATTAACACAAAATTTGTTTTAAATAAAAAGTATACATTTGTATTGTATGCACATGTAATCTCATATCTGGCCCTGGGAATCTTAGGACCAACCCTGTAAACTACAGTATAATCTGCCATTTATCACACAGTGAATTTCACTAAACCAAGCTGTGTTCTTGTGAAGCAAAGCATATCAAATTGACCTCCCTTTGTATTTGTTAACGCGTCACAGAAATGTGTATATTTTTACCATCTGGGTCATCTATTGCACCGGCATCTACAATATCATCTTCCTCCTCCTCGTCCTCTTCCCGTGATCGTGTCACCTTGCACACATTACCCTTTTGCTCATCCTTTGAGTCTGAGAAGCAAACATGAAAGGTTGTGGGACATGGTTTCATTTGTCAGAAATATGCATTCCCCTGTTGTTGAAGACAAACTTATTATCACACTCTATTAGTCAACTTGAACACTCCATTTGATCAAAATATTAGGCTATTTCAACACTGAACGTCTACAGTAATTACAGTTTCACAGGAAACCACAGGAGGTAAGTGTAAGTGTATGTTGCATATTGGCAGTGGCCATCATACCTGGAAACTTGACAGGGCAAGCTAAACAGAGCTCTTCATCATTTGGGAGAGTGGACATAGCTAGCTGGTCACGTAGCTTGGGCAACCCCTAGATAGTTTTCAGTAGCCGGACAAGGGCTTCTCCCCTACCAGGAGAAAAGTGACCATACAAGCAGCCCTTCCCTCTGAGATTTAGGGTCAAACCAAGACCCAGAGACTTTGGTGTATCGGGGGGGGGGGGGGGGTGTCTGCCTGGGCATATGAGAACATGTGTTTTTGGAAATGTTACAATGAGTGTCTGGGTATGTTAGCAAAAGTACGTGTGTATGTTAGTGTGTAAACATGTGTCTTTGGATATGTAAGTGAAAGTGTGTATGTAGATATTTTAGTGTGTGAACATAAGTCTGGTGGTCAACATGTTGGTATGTGAGTTTGTGAACATGTGGCTTTTTTGGGTATGTTAGTATGTGTGTGTGTGGTTGTGTTAGTTTAAGTATTTGGGTGTGTGTATATTAGTGCGTGTGTATGTGTGTTAGTGCCAAGCGTCTAGTTGTGTTGACATGAGTGTCTGGACAAGACAGTTCCAAGATACGGCAGTCAGACATGGATTTTTCCCATGTTCCACCAACATCATGTCTATGCACCAACTACATTTTCTTTACATTTTGTATATTTCTTTGGGAGGGTGGAGAACAATGTTGTGTCTATTCTTAATCAGGACAGGGAGGGGGGAAGTGAGCCATGGGAATTAATTTTGTAACCTTCTGAAAAAAATACACATATCATTGTTTGCATATGGCCTATACAATGGTTGACTTCAGAACATGGTCTTGGTACCTGTCTGGACGTGGCGCTCTCTGACATGGCGTAGTAGTGTCGTTTTGGAGGCACTTTTGTACTGGCACATCTTGCACTTGTATTGCTGCACCACAACGACCTCCATCATTCCTTCCAAAGCATCCATGTCAGACACTGCTTCGGGGCCACAGGAAGAGTCATGTGACAGAGACATCTCCCCTACAGCTACTGGACTCAGAGCAAGTGGGTAGCTTGGGCCAGCTGAAATACAGTGTAATTTTATTTCCACATAGTACCACTAACTTATACATATAAACAAATAATATACAAAACATACATATAAGGGCACACAAGAAATCATTAATTTACTATGTTGAATAACATAGCTGGTAAATCAAGATTCTAGGCAATTAACGGGACAATTACCAAGACAATGGGGCTTTTTCACATTATGAAGGACAAAGACATTTTTTTTTTATTTTATCCACAAAAAACTTCACAAATTAACAATACGAGAAATAACATTACAATGACCTTAAAAACAAACAAACATGACATACAAGGATTCCGTTGGTATCGACTATTCTGTCTATATTTGGTATCGAGTTTCTCTGGACAGGGTTCCATTGAGTAGTAAATTGTCACTAAACATCGAGTTCTCCGTCAGAAAGAAGTTTTAGCCACTTTTCCCAGATTACATACTTTGTACTACTCCATGTTGTTTGAGACAAAATCCCCTTTTCCATTTGACATTGATAAATTAATTGAAATTTTATCTTTGTCCATATAATTAAATCAGAGGATCTCCAATTTCTGGCTATTACGATTTTTATTGCAGTCAATAAATGCAGAAGGAATTGAGTATCTTTAACTGCGAGATTGGGTAAGTTTAAGTGGAGTAATGCTCTTTCTGGGGTCAACTTCCATTGCGGACCGAATTTATTGACTAATCTATTTGAGACTTTTAACCATAGTCTTTTTATTGGCATACAATTCCACCAAATATGCATCATGTCTCCTTTTTCCGCTCCGCATCTCCAACAGTTTGGCAAATTATTGGGAAACATTTTTGTTAATAATGTGGGGACCAAATACCATCTGTTCATAAGCTTATATTGAAGCTCATTTAAGTTTAGGCAGTGTATATACTTGTAAGTTAAGTTTAAAGCTCTATTCCAGTCTTCATAATTTACTTTAATATTTAAGTCTTTCTCCCACTTGGCTATTGCTGAAGAAATATGTTCGTTTTTACAAGCCCTAATCAGTTTTAGCGCTTTTGCTAATAATTTTCTACGGTCGGAGCTTTCCACCAGTTGTTTAAAAAGAATTTGAGCTGCCGGACCCTGGTTCCAATTTAGGGCTTTTGTCAGGAAACTCTTAACTCTTAAGTATCTAAAGCATTCCCCAGTAGATAAGTTAAATTCAGATTGGAGTTCGTTGAAGGACTTTAGAGTATCTCCATCTATCAAGTCCTCAATTAAAGTAATACCACTCTGTATCCAATTAGATAGATTTAAATTTTCATTCATGTTTACTATAATAAGGACTGGAAGGCTAGTTATCAACTTATCTTCAAGTCGAAGTTTGTTTTTCACACAGTGCCAATTTCTTAGTAGATGTCTCAAAACCACGCTAGTCCCCATATCGGCTACTTCTATAGATTGCTTGGAGGAGGTCCAGAACAGAGTCCGCAAATCTCTATATCGAGATCTTCTTGGTAGCTCCCCTCTGTACCATATCTCTTGTACAGCATTAATGAAATCATCAATTTACTATGTTGAATAACATAGCTGGTAAATCAAGATTCTAGGCAATTAACGGGACAATTACCAAGACAATGGGGCTTTTTCACATTATGAAGGGCAAAGACATTTTGAAGGGCAAACACTTTACTTTACTGTCAGCTAAAAGGGCTGAGCTGGCCCTGCATAATGCTTAATTCAATGGGTGAGGATACATGATGTATAGTAAAGGAGCTGAGGATGTATAGACAGCAACAACTTCTGCAGGAAACATGTTAACTGGCAGCTGACGGGTTTATGGATAAAGTGATACCAGGTACAAACGGATTGTGTTGGAAATAAATACAGAAAGAAATCAATGCTACAGTGCAATATTCTACACAATTTCATACTGAGTTCCAGCTTACCATCCTCTGGCTCCTGTAGGATCAGGTACTGAGTAATTCCAGGGTTCCTGCCCTCAGCACTTGTCAATATGCAGCCTGAGGACAAAGGACATCTATCACACAAACATACACAAAATCAAGAAGTAACAATATGCAACAGGTGGTAAGCTATCATAGTTTATATGGAAGGAATTAAACATCATGAAGAGAGGATAAATGCCCATATTTGCTGTATATATAATAGAGCCAGGCACTGGGTTGGGACAGATGCTGGTTTTTCCAGAGATAAAATAATGTGTATCTGCCAAGATTCACCTTGTTTTTGCCTTACCCTGGATCAGTTGAGGGTTGATAGAGCTGTGTATAATCCTGTCTACAGATGAACTGGTGGTATAGGCTGGTCCTGTGGCATCCGAGTGAAGCAGGACAGGTTGTGAAGTCTGAGTGAAAAGTGAATGACACATGGAACACACTCCTGGCACAGAACATGAGACAGATGTACATGAATCTACCTGTGTGTGTGTCATTTGCTCCTGAAAAATGAAAACATAGGATAATAAGCGCCATGAAGAGTAGAAGGTGAAGGTAGAAATTGGTTGGGGTGGCTCTTGGGTATATTCACAAACCATGGAGTTTGTAGAACTGACCATTCCAGTTCCCTAACTTCCCTATGCATTAAAACAACTCGCACCAGTGAGCATCTCCTGCAAGTGAAGAAGAGTTGGCTCTGTATAAAGCAAAGTTAAACCAGTGAGGTGACTTTCCAGAAACTGGCTCAGCCCATCTTACACGCACACACAAAAAAAATCACTGGTATTGGCCCATTACAATGTTTAGTGAAGTCAGGAATTTCATATTTTCAGCTCTTTTACAAACCCCCGGAATAACGAATAGACCCCAAGGGATTGTGAAAGTAAGGTACGTAGGGGTTGAAGAAGTAAGAGCCATAAAATACATACTGTGTTTTCGTTGGGCACTGAAACATCAGTCACCTCAGTGATCTTGTTATCTTGGTTCTCAATGGAGCTATTAGGATCGAGGCTCTGCATTGTGCACACCACTTGTGCTCTGCTCAGATTCTGCTCTATGTCCTGTGTTTCCATGTTCTCTAGGCTTTCTGGAATCCCAGAATCCTGTGGGTCCAAGTTATCCAGACTTTTTGTGGAGGAAGTAGCTTTGGTTTCCATGTAAGAGCTCTGTTCTATGCTGTCTGCACTTTGGCTCGGAGCCACATTGTGGTTATTGGTATCTGGTCTTTGACACAAAGCCTGATGCTGTGTACTTTGGCTAACATGGCCTTGTATGATCACCACCTCATGTGGGTCTATGCTAGCTGCATTTAGTATTGTATATTGTTCCTGGTTACCCTTGTTCTCTGACCTGTGATTTTGTGTGGTATTTTCTGGGATCAATTCAATGCCAGAATCTTGTGTGCCTACGCTATTAGAACTTTGCTCGGTGCTGTACTCTTGGGAATCTAATGTCTCTTGTCTCTGGTCCACAGTGGGCTGCTGGGTGTCCATAACGATTGGATACTGAATTATATTAAGAGCCTGCACACCTATGTTGTCTTGGTGTTGTGTTACGACAACATGTTGTGTGTTTTGGTCATCTGGGCTCAGATTTATGAGTAGATGCTCTGTATTAGTATTTTGTCTCATATCAGTCTCTTCGGCATCCATGTCATTAGTGCCCGGCTTAATGCAAGGTTCACAAATTTTATCCAGGTTCTGGTCCATGCTCAGATCCTGGGTCCCCAACGTTCTCACAGCATCCTCTGGTGTGTTAACGTGTGCATTATGTGGAACATCAACATATATTGATTCAATTGTCTCTTCTTCAACTTTCTCAAAGACAGTCTCTTCCACAACCTGTCCCTGAACATTCATTTTCACAGGACTCGAATTCTACAAGAAAGAAACAAATTAGTGGGACAAAAACGGTGGTGACTTTCTAGTACTGTGCAATAATCATCAGCTCCCGAGAGGCAGGCAAAACATTTCACAAACTTTAAGTCTCAAAGAATTAATTGTCTCTGTATGTTACTACAGGGGCAAAATGATGCCTTAAAAAGCAAAAATGATAAAAGAGGAATGGAAAACCCCTGCGAAGTTCCCAGGAAATAAGGCAGGTGTTGTGTCTGGTTTTCTCTGACACTTATACCATGTGTGCATGAATCACTGCAGAGGAAGTGAGCAGGTCCCAAGAGTGAGTCACAAAAACTGCATACTTCCGTAAAAATACATGTACATACAAGCATTATTTGGTGTGACCAAACATGGAAAACGATAACTAATAAATACTACGCTACGTGTGCATCCTTTTGTGTCTTAGTACAATTATATATATAGATTAAAGAATCTTCCAATCAAGAGCCGCACAGAACATACAGTTTATTATTATTTGGATTTTGTTTCTATTTATTGACCAATCCAGGTTATTTTCTATTGATAATTTAATTGATTCAGTGGTGCTTCCAGGATACCAGGAAATTTCCTGATAAGCCATCGGACCTTGGGCTGTGCCGAGTTGCGGGGTGCAGCACAACCAGGCTCCACGAGGGCTGGTCTGGGTACCCGGCACGTAGACGGCACATGATGCCAGATGAGCAGAACTGGTTGAGGAGATCATGGATTTGAATTATGCACTTTATTAATATGATTTAATACAGTATATATTTGTAATGAATTATTTGTAATATTATATTTGTAATATTATTTTGTTTCATAATTAATTTTGTATTGTGTACCATTTTTGTACAATCACTGCTTAGTCAATGGTTAGTTATTCTCTAATCAGCAGTCTTAAAAGAACAACAAACAGGATGGCTGATGTAATACTTAACTGTACAAATTAAGGTTGTAAGTGATGGTTGATGTTATTTATACCCACCTTCACATCGGTACCAAGCTTATGCGAAAGCACCAGTTGGGCGCAAAATGTGGCAAGCTTCCTAGTCTACGTGTATACTAGCACTGGTTAATCAATAAAATACACTTAACCACATCAGACCGTGCGAGGTTACATAGGCTGAAAAAAGACATGCGTCCATCAAGTTCAGCCTTTCCCATATCGGTTAATTGCTGTTGAGGTCTTTTGCTTTCTGCTGGCACGCTTGGACCCATTTGGAGGGTACCAGGTCCAATCTTCTACGGTTAATCCGAATAGAAGAACAGCTGTGAGATCAATACTTGGCATGCAGCCTGCTGCACTTAATTGCTGATAGCCTGTCACTTCAGACCTCAGCTTCCTCACCACCTAGCACAACACACCAGCGTTTTATGCCAGACGATGGGATTAGAAGTCATATCCTGGCAACTCAACATGCGTACTGCCAGGGAGCACCAATGCAGAGGTCTGAAGTAACAGACCTCATACTCCCAATATAGTATGGAATGAGAGAGGGACAAGAAGAGGAGAAAAGTTAAGAGATGGGAAAAACAGGCAGTAAATGAGGGGTAAAAAGGGGTACAGTAAGGGCATGTGTGTGCCAGGATGTTTGCGTGTATGAGCAAGTGTCAATGTATATGTATGTATGCATGTATGAATATATGAGGCAGCTCTATACTTACACATACAGACACATAAAAATACACACAATCTAACACGTGATACATACATACCTACACACGGCCACTCCAACACCATACACTTGCACATACATACATACACAGCCATTCCAACTCCATAAACATGTCTTCATACATACATTTTAGGATATTTATCCTAAAAAATGTTATAGGCATTTCTGTAAATCCTTAAGTTTCTCATTTGATCCATACACACAATGCGTGATTTGCATGTGTTACTCAGTTGATTTCTGTGTTTTCTTGTGGTTCTTATTTGATCCATACCCGCAATGCAAGGTGTTACTCAGCTTATCTGTTGGTTTACGATTCATAACTACTGAACAGTTTAAACTGAAAGGTTACCTACAGACTACTGTGCGCACGTGAAGCATTAACAAAATTCTGTTTTGAATGATGGAGTCAGTTGCCAATTGGATTTATAGATATGTCAACATGGACATCAGTTGTTGTTACTTATCCTGCCCGGTCCATACGACACGAAGTTCACAAAACTCTGACCCTGTTGAGTAAGAGCTGTTAAATTGTTTTAGTGAATATATCCTTATAAAAAATCCCCAGGATTGAAGATCATTTTGAATCAAGTGAATAAAAAGATACTTTCTTATTTTTGAGTAATGTTAGCTTTGGTAAAGCACTAGTCCTTTTTTATAGTTATTTAAGAGAGTAACCGTTACAATGCAAATGTCATCTTCCAAAATGTTTATATTGGTCACAAACTCAGCAATACATTATTGGTAATATTATTGCAATGTCCGCAATGTATAGGTAAAAAAAGTACATCTAAAATTCTCCCACCCTTTATCATCGGGTATGCCAATATTAAGCTGGCATAGGGATAAAAAAAAATATATATACTCTGCCCAGCCCAGGGCCCAATGGAGTGGGTTCAAAATACAAGGTTTTAGAAGAAAGATTCCACTATTAACAAAGGTCTTGAATTCTATCTCAGAGGGATCCCAATTCCAATCACATTCCCTTTCGGCCAACATTACTTTGCTCCCAAAAGAAGTAAAGGAGCTGACACTGCCTTCAAACTACTGCACAACCTCACTGCTAAATGCAGACAAGGATATTTGTGAAGGTCCCGGGTTTAAAACGGGTGCGGCCTCAACTGAACAGGGTTTTTTCGCAGGTAGGGAGGTCAGAGACAACACAATGAGAGTTCCCAACCTCGTGCACTTGTCCAGTCCATCAGACCATAACCACCTTTTGAAATTTCTATCGGTACTAGGCAGGATTGCCTGCTCTCCCGTTTACTACTTATCTTCACCCTGGAGTCACTTCACAGAGGCGATCAGGGGTAACCCGGCTATATCAGGCTTTCAAAGTCCACAGGGATATAAAATCCTCACATATGTTGACAACTTGCCATTTACTGTTTTATGACCCCTGAGCCCTATGCCAAAAATTCTTGACGAACTACGGGTCCCTCTCAAACTATGATATTATTTGGGACAAAATATGAAGTGTTGAACCTCTCACGCTATCCCCTGGCTTCCACGTTTGGCCAGGATATGAAGGCCAAGGTCTACTGCATTTCTTCTGTTATGTGCGCATCAATGCCATTAAAATTAATCTGTTGCCTAGAACCCTCTTTTTTTAAAAAATTCCTATACATATTAAACATATTTAATACTCTCCCAGATTGTTTTAAAGTTCTTACCTTCCCTAAGCAGAATGGGGACTAACCCTCCTAGACTTACAAAAATACTATTGTGCGTCTCATTTGCCTTAAAGTGGTCTGTCAGTTCGTAGAATATGCTCTTGGTGGAACTGGAACAAGCCCAGCTGTGATCCATTTGGGAAACTGCCTATGGATCCCCCTGGAATCACTGAAGTCGGTGGTTCCCTCGCACCACTCCATTTGGCAGCTGGGGGGGGTCGGGGGACACTTTTCGTCCTACCCCTCCCTAACGTCGCCTTTCACCCAAACCTTCCAGTGGGGATGGAAAGGGGGTCCTACAAATGACCATTTCGGTAAGGTTTTCTCAGGTCTTCACAGGATGGAGAAATTCCCTTATAACAATTGGTTGTCCCAACAATTGGTTCCTGACATTCGGCCAACGGGTTTGGAGAGGTTTGTTAAGGCTCTCCCATGCAGGCACAAGGATGCCTCACCCAGGAACAGAGCCCTTAAAAGGGGTCTGATTCCCATTACTAGGGTACAAGAGATGTGGTACACCACCACCCTCAGGATATACAGGATAGGACCCGCTATGTTGGTGTTGCCATGAATCAGAGGGTTGTTTTATCCCCCTCTGGTAGAAATTGTAAACTTGTGGGGCCATTTTGGGTAGAGGTTCGCAATGTGATCGCATAGGCGGTAAATGTCCTGCCTTCCTTGACTTCCAGTGAGATGCTTCCCCACCGTTCCTGCCTGAAGATGTCCACATACAAACATGCTCTTACAATTCACTTACTTCATGCTGCAAAGTGCGTTGGGTCCACTACTGTCCCCTCCATTAGGCAATGGGTCGATAAGGTTGAGGAGACCAGGGCAATGGAGTAGTTGGTGAAACAGTTAAATACGAGATTTATGAGGCGACCTGACTGCTATAGATCCAGTTCACCATTTCCAGAATATTCAGTGCACTGGTGGGGTCAGGCGCTGCTTAGGATATTACCTTTGGTTCCTTTCCCCTAAAAATCGCACATCGTGTTTTAGTATAACCTCATCTGATATTTTCTGATCACAGTGATCAGTGTATTTTTTTTTCAATGAAGGGAATTGGAGGTGGATTAGAGTGGGGTTAGTCAGGGACTGGATAATACTATCCACCACTTCTTATACATCTGTCAAACATTCTTGCAGAGGCTCATACCCCTGAGAGGAACATATGCATTGATGGATCTCTTGTGGTGATAGAGGTTTTTTTTTTTTTTTTTTTTTTTAAAGTGACAGTCTAGTACCCCATACACCAAAACCAATGATTAACGCATACTAAAGCACAAGTACTTAAACATACATTACGTATCCTCAGTAAGAGTACTTTCTGCAAATGAACGCTCGCCCTTTCTCTGTGACTTATGTTTGTCACCCCATTCCCTCAAGATTGTAAGCTTGCGAGCAGGGTTCTCTCCCCCTAATGTATCGGTTTGTCTTAGTCTGTCAATTCTAGTCTTGTCATACCCCTTGAATATGTGTATTGTATTAACTGCTGCATAAATTGTTGGCTCTATATAAGTAAAAGATCATCATAATGAATGTTGGTGGGGTCTCCCAGTACTCTCGGGTGAGCTAGCTCTGGGGCCGACTGATGGTGGGTATAACACACATGAGCTTTGGCAAGAGGGAAAATCCTTCTGGCTTTTGAAAAGGGGGCACAAGTTCGTTTAAATTGCATTTGATGGCTGGAGTGAACCTAAAAGCACTATATACTCTCCATTTATGCCACTCCATTTTACAAGTTGCACGAAAGTGCCATGGAGTATCTATCAGGGGGAAAAAAACATAATTAAGATCCTTCTGGCTGCTCAAACTTTTTCCTCAAGCAGTAGGACATTTGTCCCAAATAAAAGGTCTCAACCTTTACATTGATGCTTAACAAAACGAATTGAAATGTTTATAGTATATTGACACAAATAAACCAAACATATATACATTCAACCAAAAAAAAAATACATAATATAGGGTCAGGGTTAATATAGGTCAGACGGTAAGCGTAGACTAATGAGACTCTACTTCAGCCATATAAACGTAACGCGGTTTTTTTTATATGCCACTTATTTTCATATCCACGAATATGTATTAAAATATCCTATACCACGACAAAGGGGTAAAGAGACACTTATTCAAAGCCATCCTATTAATACACACACATGTTTCCAAATCCCGGGGTCCTGCACCCGGGCTGCCCTTGAGCCGCCTGCGCTCAGTCGCCATCTTGGTGTTTACTGCAGAAAGCTACGCTAGCTAATTACAGAGGCTTCTCGAAGGCTTGGGAGCATTTGACTATGACTTTCACTTATTCTTACCTCTCTTGCCTTCGTTTCTGTACTGTCAGCGGCGTTATCTTGTAAACTGGAACCGTATAATACTCCGTTCCGGCACTTCCGCGGGCACCAATAGATCACGGTGGCGACTAATTCTATCCGGCTGATGGACAAGTGACGTTTACACCATGTGACTCGAATGGTCATGTGGTGTATAGGGATTACAGGAAGGGTCTGGGCGGGATGATTAAATGGAGAGAACGGGTTATGCGTGTCGGAGTTTCAAACGCTTCACAGAAAGTAGCAATACATGCGTATTTCTTAAAATGTATTGTGCGTTCATGGCGGCTTCCTTTCAAGATGATAATTATATTATGTTTTTAATTATATTTATTTAAGATTTCATTTTGATGCATATTTCTAAGGCCAGGTCAGCATCAAGATATAAATAAAATAAGGGGTACCACTAAGCGCTTAACCATGCAGGTTAATACCATGAACCAACAATCACGCCTTTGTCCAGTAATTGGGCAGAGCTCCTGGAACTGTGGCAAGGCCATTGCAATAAAGAGGTTATCAAGATTTAAGATCACCAAAAGCAGCGTACGTGATGATACTTAAGTGAGAAGACAAGTATGAAATGGTAGCAGGGAAATCTTAATTTAGCCATTCATCCAAATACTAAGTAAGCCAAATCCAGCAATATAAAATAACGCAAAGAGTGTGAGAAACAGTCTGATGTGTTTTGTCACTTAGCAAGTAGTTGTGTTCATGGAAACACTGGGAACGCCAATGTTCCGCCACATAGAAAGTGTTCCTGCCTAGTAATAGTTCTGAAATATGTATTTTTTAGTCAAGAAGGAATATTTCCCATTTTTGAGGCAAAGTTGTTTTTTTCTGGCTCAACAGCGAGTTTGAACTTGGTCATTTCTCAACCTAAATTCTGTTTGAGTTCCAGGTTGGGGAAAGAAATTGTAAATAAAAAGTTGGACACGATAGAGAGTTGAAAAGCTAGAAACAATTGTAGAAACAATCCTTGGTACTTATATGTGGGTTAGGTCCCAAAAATACTGAATTCATGCAGCAGAAAGGAATAAAAACTACCATTGGCAGTCATAACAGACTAAGCCAAGATTCTCTTAGACCAGAGTAGCATAACACATGCCAAGCACAATGTACATTGTGGATGGTGCCAGTCAGTGACGTATACATGCCTAGGCCGATTAGGCTGGTTCAGAGGAGCAGCAGACACAACCCCATCTGGCTTCTAATGGTGTTATGCTGTTAAAAGGGCCAGTTATAAGGGTGACCTCTCCCCATCAGCATAGTTCCACCGTGGAGGTTGTGCTTAGCGTCATTAAGTTTCACAGTGCCGGGATATGACGAAATTAGGTGGTGCTATGATAAACTTTATTTATTACATTGCTTTGCACGGTGCTTTACACTGAATTCTGGAGAAATAGAAACAAGCCAAAAAGAGCCCTAAAATGAATTCAACAAAAATACTTAGAGTTACATTACTGACTACACAACAAACTAGCAGAATATACAGTATACAAAGTTTTCTAATCATTCTAGCCAAGTCTGTTAAGTTTAACTTATACAAACTTTGCTTTGTAAGAAATTCTGTTTTTTTTAATGCAGCTACCTACTATTTTTGGGATTATTAGGATATGGACCTTGCGCACATAAGTAACTGCATCAATTACTTTGTAATAGCCTGCAGGCAAAATTCCAGGGTACCGGTATCTACTGCCTCATCACCCTTAAATTGAGTCAGAGCAAGGCATTGCGTGATCCAGGGTACATCCTTAGAAAATGTGAAAAAAATTATTTAAAAGTCATAGTATGGTTTGTTTGTAGTGGCAGAGCTGAAGACACTACATTGGAAAAATGGAATCACCATTCTGAAATCTTCTTGCATCAGTGGATTGTTTTGTTACACATTTGCTTCACATGCTTCAACTTTAATAACACAATAGACAGATGTTCTCTGCTTCCCTTAAAGTTGCTTGGTCTGGTTGTTTCTTATTATCATATTTGCTCTCTGACAGCCGGTGGAGGTCTGTGCAATGCATGCAGACAACCTCTACTGCTGCCGGGACTTCCTCTGGGGCTTCTATGACTGAGCACCGGCGTGACATGACCTTTCAGTGCTACATCATAGAAGCCCCGCAGCGCTGCAGGGGACCTGGATCCTCCTCTCTGGCAGCTGGGGAACGTCTGGGGATGCATGCAGACAACCTCCGCTTCTGCCCGGCACTTCCGCTGGGGCTTCTATGACGGAGCAACAACGTGACAGGACCTTCCGGTTCTCAGTCATAGAAGTGCCGGGCAGAAGCAGGGTTGTCTACGTGCAGCACGCAGATGGCCACCGGCTGCCCCCGCTAGACACCAGGGAGTCTGGAGCATGGGGGACAAGTCTAGGGATGCATTGGTAAGTCTGGGGGAGGGCAGAGTGGCATATAGGGGGTAAAAGGCATATCTGGGGGGTAGAGTGGCATATAAGGGGGTATTAGGCTTATCTGGGGGACAGAATGGCATATAGGGGGTGTAAGGTATATCTGGGAGGCAGATGTGCATTGCTTGGAGGGCAGTTTGGTAGATAAAATGTCCAATGACAGGCAAGTCATTAAACAATTTTAGAAAGTGATGTAGGATCACTTTCTTCGCTTAAACGGTGTTGCTGTAATGCCTCAAGACAATGACGAGGCGTTCAGCAACACCGAGATCGGCATCAGGGGCCATATCTAGGAGGCGATCAGCGAGGCATTCAGCAACGTCGAACACCCACCTCAGGATGCAAGTCACATCGCAAGATGGTGGCGCGTCCTTGAAAAAAATAACCAAGTTGGGAAAGTTCGCTACAGGGTCTCTCCAGACCCTATTAAGAACTCTGGCTCCCCTTGCATGTTGAATACAGGTACTGCATTCAACCATGCAAGTCGATGGAGCCCAGCTTTCTAATCACAATGTGATTAGTAAAATATTTAAAAAATAATATCTAAAATGATGTCATCAGAGGACCCATGCAGTCCCAGCAAAATGTAAAAAAAAGTCCAATAAGAATAAAATAATTAAAATAAAAAAAGTTTATTATTATGAGCAAGTGCCAAAAATCATGACATGGAAAAAGTTTAAATAAAATTTCAAATACCCAAGGGGTGTCTAATTTAAAAAAAAAATGGTTTGATGGGTAAATTGGAGTGGCTGGGTTCAAAGATAGGGCATGGGCACAGAATGACCAAAATGGAAAAAAAGCGCACTTCCCAAATGTGGCCTTTTAGCCCCCAAACACCAGACAAACCCATGCCTGGGTGGTATCACTGTAATCAAAAATGTTGCTGAACATATATTGGGATGTTGTGTGACAGTGACGTGTACCAAGAGCTGTAAATTCACACCTGAAGTACATTTTATGTGAAAAAAAATAAATACTACCACAAAAGGGATAAAATACCACCATTTAAAATGCCTTGGGGTGTCTAGTTTTCAAAAATATATGGCTTGATGGGGTAAATTGAATTAGCCGGCTTCAAAGATGGTCCACTTAGGACACGGGGGCAGTAGGACCAGATGTTAAAGTTAGAAGTTGAAAAATGTTACCTCCCAAACAACCCGACAAACCCATACATGGGTATTACTGTACTCGGGAGCTAAACGTGAGCACTGCAAAACGTGTTAAAACAGCCTTAATCCCAAAGGGTACAGTAAATAAAATCGAGCAAATACAATAATTTATTGATTTATAATGTACCATGTACAATGGGTAAACAGGACAACAGGTGCATCACATAACAATTAGGATTTACAGAAACAAAGGGTGATGAGGGCCATGCCCTAAGGAGCTTACAATCAAGATATTGCCTACTTTAGAGTAAGGAGTCTGGAATGCAGAATTTCTCCTTGTTTTGGACATGTTCCCCTCAAATGGGAACTACCATGTTTTTACTAGTATCACATTAAACATTCTACATGATACAATACTTTCAGAGAGCTGTGTATTTGTCATATGTACATGTTCTAGCTCTGCTACCTAGCCAATCTACTAGCCAAAACATCTACTCCTTTTCAAACTGTTTTAAAAATCCTAATCACCCAAACACTGATGCTCTGAGTAATGGAAATCCATAGAGGATTTCTATAGAGGAAATCCATAGATAGCCTTTCTTCGTATTACACAAAATTCCTCCGTCTTTGTAGTTGACGAAATTTGTCCAACGTTTTCAAAAATCGCTTTGGTTTGTCCGGTTGCAAAGGAAACGAGAAAATAACACGTGGAAGTGGAATTTGAGACCGATGGATGGAAGAAAGTGGGTCAAAATTAGCTTAGAGTTATAGGGTTAAGGTTAAGGATAGTAATGGACTGGTTAAATGATCTTAATTAAATCAAAACTTTAGAGAGGCTTTTAGAGGCTCACCAAGTCCCACACAGAAGAATCTCACTCTCTAAAATGGTCAGATGCAACACAGCAGTGTTACATAAAGCAGTCACAGTAAAAAGAACGGATCCCCTGCCTGCTCTGCTCTTATATAGGCTTGTTTCATTACTAGTCTGCTTTTTTTTCTTCGAAAGATGCAGCAGCCCTCAGGATGATGTGACAGGAGTGAGATGATAGGACAAAGAAAATCAGCTCACTCAATGTCCTTCCTCTTAGATGGTGAAATTTCCCTCCTCCTAGTGTAGTTAAAATGGACAACGAACTTGTACGACATAAATAAAAAACGAACAATGGATGAAATGGCAATATTTGGCATGTAAGCGCATTCGTCTGAAAATGTACTTTTTTTGTACAAGCAGGACATCATTAGCATTGCCATAAAGAATTGGCATGCTGTGGTGTTTCAGCTGGGAAAGTCATCCACAATATCACAACTACTAACAATGGCAGCCTCCCAGTCCGCAGATAAAAAAGTGCATCCTTTATTTAAGGTTCAAAGAAAAATATTTTTCCATGAGACTCCCCTTCAAATGGGAATCTGTCACATCATCAAACCATACATTTCACAGTTCAGTATAAAAACTAGCATTTGTAATAGAGTTGGCAAGGTAAATTAAACAAGATATAACAATTAGCAATAGTGGTGTCTTTAAACAGAAACTCGCTCCATTTCTATGTATTATCTCAATACGGTGTGGTCCCCTTCAGACACTTTATTACTCACTTTTGACAAAATAGATTTTTCTTGGTGGACCTATCTCAGTTGTTTCATTTAGAGACCTATATTTCATTAACATTCCCAGACAAGAAGTCTTCGGGCTTCCTCCGGTGAAAATTATAGGTATCAGCATCAGCACTTTACCATGGCATGCAGACAAAAACAAGTTCCTAGTCCAAGGGGTTTTTACATCACTGCAGATTCCCATCCTACAAAGACAATTGTCTCTTTACCAGGCTTAGCTTCTTAGGATGATTGATATGGAAAGGTATCCTCAGGTACAGAGTTAATCATCAACAACTATAAGGTGTTTCATAATTCATGCATGAAGGACATTAACCACCTGTCTATTTCATAAACATAAAATTTACATGACCACTGAAATGGAAAAAACCCCAATAGAGACGCTAGAGGAGCTTTGGATAAACTCCAAAAACGTTTAACAATTTGCCATTGTTTAGCCTTGGTGCTTACGTATAGGAATCTGCTTACTTGCTGGTAGCTGACCAATCTGCTTACTTGCTGGTAGCTGACCACTCTTAGGCTATGTCCTTTTTATACAGGAGCTGACCACTAGGGGTCGAAAAGGTCCATTTGCAGTTTATAAAAGAAAACACTACAAACTATTTATTTTTACTCGTAACGCACATGGTCCATCCCTACATAACTTTGTCAAATAGAATGGATATTTTTCTATATTTAGGTGTCCTTCAACAACAGGCTGTTGAATCCATGTTTCTAAGGCATCACCTCAGTGATTGTCATAAGAGATTTGTTTCTTATTGCTTCAGGTGGATCGGCCTATTATATGGTTATTTGCTAACACTATGTAAGTGTATTGGTCTTGTGTCTCTGTGTGCAATATTGTACAACTTTACCTCTTGTGTAATACACCCTCTAGATTGTAAGCTAGTTTGAGCTGTTGTTTCTGTAAGTCAAATTGTTATGTTATATACTACTTGTTGAATCCTGTCTGCCCATTGTACAGCGCTAAGGAATATGATTACACTATATTAAACAATAAATGATAATGTAGCATGCTATAGGCCTTGCGCACCAGATGATGGCAAGACTGTAGCTTGTGAAATGGATGTAGGCTGTAGGGGGTCAGTTAATTAGTAAAGAAAGCACTCACATGCACAGAAGGAGGGATGTTTTAACTTGTAGTTTATTAAAAAGAAACAAAAAAACAGTGGGTGGCTATGTATTGAATTTGATGTTCTTTATATCTTCATTGATAATGGATTTGATTCCTTGCAATATGCCATCCGCCTCCCCTCTTAACAAATTCTGCAGTTTGCAAAAATAGATTTTATTCCTTTCCTATCTATCTATTTATCTATTTATTAAAGAAGAGTCTGGATAGTTTGCATTTGTTGTGGTTTTTTAAATGCTGATATCTTAATTCTTTCCATGCACCAATTCTTCTATGAGCCTTTGCCAAAGTTTGGGGTAGTATTTTTATTTTTTTCACACACATAGTACTTCAGGTATGAATTTACAGCTCCTGGTATATGTCACTACCAAACAGCACCCCAATATGTGTTCAGCAACATCTCCTGAGTACCATGATACCACCCATGCATTGGTTTGTCGGGATTTTAAGACTTCAGATATTTTACTAATCACGTTGTGATTGGTAAGCTGGGCTCCATTGACTTGCATTGTTGAATGCAGAACCTCTCTGGAACTTGTTTATTTTTTAGTAGGCGCTGCCATCTTGCGAGAGGCAACATGTCTCTCACTATGGCACTAGTCGCTTTTTGGTGTCACTGAAAGCCTCGATATCGAGTCATTTCAGTAACACCTTTTAGCTAAGGAAGAGATTGTTGATAGCCTCCTAAGCTCTTTTAAAGCAGGCGGCTGTGGTCATATTGTATATTGTGCACGTTGTTGCTCCAGGGAGCAATCACAAAGGGTCCCTGCAGCAGGTTTTGGTCTTGCTGAATACCTCAATATCGATGCATAACAACAACACCATTTGGGAGAAGAAAGCGATCTTTAATCACTTTGTAAGCTTGTTTAACCCCATGAAGTGCCACATCGATTGCGTAAGAGGATGTATTTCTGTGATGTGCCTGGCACATCAATTGGGTGAAAACATTTTTTTTTTTTTTACATAATGTTTTTTTGACAGTTGTGTATTAGTTATGCATGTGTATTAACTCTCTTATGTTTGGAAAAATAGTAGACAACCACACTGACTCTTTATGAGTCTTGCTTCTGGTTAACTAACTGATAGCTCAATTTTATCATAAACTCCGACTCTTCGGAAATCTATGGAGAAAATGCCTTATTGGATAAGCAGGACTTCATTAGCATTGCCATCAAGAATCAGCTCAATGTGGTGTTTCAGCACAGAAAAACACACAAAATATCTCATGCCTCCAGGTCTGCAGATAAAGGAAGTTTATTGAAATCTAATGAAATAAAACCAGGTTTTCTTCAGTGCTAAACTACATTACCACATGCAACACTGTAGTTAATGCTCAAATGAAAAATATTTTAACAACTGTCCGTATACTAATTAGACTGCCGTGGTTATGAATAAAGAGCAATTCTGATGTGAAGTGCTAAAACCGACTTCCGAATAATCTGACACACTAAGCACACTGCTACCAGCCCCATAGCAATAGTCTCACTGTGCAGGGTGCTATAGCTGGGAAATGGGCACTTAAGGGGGAGAGTATCACGCCGACAAGTAAGATTTGTTTCGCAAGTGTGTATGACTGTGCCTAGGGGCTCCAGAGTTCTGGCAAAAGCAGTGGTAACATTGCATAGTTGGTTATCTTGGTTATGTCTTCTATTGTACTATTTGCCACCATAATTGCTCTTTATGGATAGCCTCCAATGTTTCTTTTCTTAAAATCCATTCTATCCCTATCGTGCCACTGTAATATAAATCAGCTTCCTACTTATTAGTTGGGAAGTAGGCCCAGCCTTATGCAAAGCAACATGGATGCAGAGGTATGCAGTTCCACTTCACCAAATTTCTAAAGGCTTAGAATAAATAAAATAATAATTACTAAATGGAATGCAGTTTAATGCATCTATCCTGCCGCAGGAAAATGGCAAACCGTTGTCAAGAGTCTACTGAGACATGGAAACAGACTGGGCCGAGTAGATGGGCCAAATGGTTCTTTCTTGACGACAAATTCAATGTTTTTATGTATGTGAAATATAAAGTTGTCACTTCCCTTTTTATCCGTCTTCTGTTCAAAGTACTATAAAATAGGATTATGTTTTGCTTCCTTTTATATGCAACCAATAAACAAAAACATATTTCAAAAACTGTAAGAAGCCTATGTTCTTTTTAGAATGTAGGATTTTTTTGAAAAATATTTTTTTTGCATTATTTCTGTCTGCAGCCTCAGTGATGCTGTCACTGCATGCCTCAGTCTTCAACAGTGAAGGGAAAAAAATATATTTTATCCCCTGCTGATTTTGTACTTTTGCTCACTGACAAAGACATGATCAGTCTATAGCTTTAATGGTAGGTTTATTTGAACAGTGAGAGACAGAATAACAACAACAAAATCCAGAATAATGCATTTCAAATAAGTTATACATTGATTTGCATTTAACAGTGAAATAAGTATTTGACCCCTTATCAATCAGCAAGATGTCTGGTTCCCAGGTGTCTTTTATACAGGTAACGAGCTGAGATTATGGGCGCTCTCTTACAGGGAGTGCTCCTAATCTCAGTTTGTTACCTGTATAAAAGACACCTGTCCGCAGAAGCAAGCAAGCATTAAGATTCCAAGCTCTCCACCATGGCCAAGACCAAAGAGCTGTCCGAGGATGTCAGCGACAAGATTTATCTACACAACACTGGAATGGGCTACAAGACCATCACCAAGCAGCTTGTTGAGAAGGTGACAACAGTTGGTGCGATTATTCGCAAATGGAATAAACACAAAATAACTGTCACTCTCCCTCGGTCTGGGACTCCATGCAAGATCTCACCTCGTGGAGCTTCAAAGATCATGAGAACAATGAGGAATCAGCCTAGAACTACACAGGAGGATCTTGTCAATGATCTCAAGGCAGCTGGGACCATAGTCACCAAGAAAACAATTGGTAACACGCTATGCCGTGAAGGACTGAAATCCTGCAACGCCCGCAAGGTCCCACTGCTCAAGAAAGCACATGTACAGGCGCGTCTGAAGTTTGCCAACGAACATCTGAATGATTCAGAGAAGAAAACACATGGCCAACACAACAAAGGAGTGGCTCAAGAAGAAGCACATTAAGGTCCTGGAGTGGACCTTAATCCCATAGAAAATCTGTGAAGGGAACTGAAGGTTCGAGTTGCCAAACGTCAGCCTCGAAACCTTAATGACTTGGAGAGGATCTGCAAAGAGGAGTGGCCACCAAGTACTAAGTCATATTTTGCAAAGGGGTCAAATACTTATTTCAGTAAAACGCAAATCAATTTATAACATATTTCAAATGCGTTATTCTGGATTGTTTTCTTGTTATTGTGTCTATCACCGTTCAAATAAACCTACCATTAACATTATAGACGGATCATGTCTTTGTCAGTGGGCAAACGTACAAAATCAGCAGGAGAACAAATCATTTTTTCCTCCACTGTAGCTGTAAGCAGCTTTGGCTCAAGGATTTTTTTTCACCCCAGATTGTTTGAGGTGATCTATATAAAAGAAAGGAGCTTTCTTTCAGCTTGAAAAGGCAAGCTGCTTTTTCCTAATTTCTTGAAATAGCTTAAAATGAATTCAAACATAAAACACCTACATATAACATATCCATAGAACAACATATATAACCTTATATCTTACAAAACATGTTAATAACATGGAGTAGTTCACTTGTTTGACTGGAGGCAGAGCATATCTTCAAGGAAAATAATAAGGATGCCGTTACTTTTTAGTGCTCACTAAATACAGCATGAAGAAGACCGCATGATGCCAACCAGCCTGTAACATTGTAACTGGACATCAAAGTTAGAATGTAACCTGATAAAGTGGGGTTTAAATAACAGGTCTTAATTTTATCACAGCATATATTAAACGTACCTTGTTTAGGGAATAAACTTAAGCAATGCAACATGCATATGTCAAAGGTGCCCCACTGCAAGTTAAAGGTACTGTCTCCTATTCCGCAAAATGTAACACCATAGGAACTAAAAAGGGCCCCTTACACATCTCTTAGCGGCGTTTATGTGATAAATGCTAAAGATGAAAGAAGAAAATGGCAGATCTGCTACAAAGCACAATTCATATTTGTGTAACAGCATCTTTAACAACATTAGTTCTGCACTGCATCACATAAACTTAAATGTTTAATGGACTACCTAATAGGGGAAGTCACTCTCCTTTATTCATGCAACTTTCTATTGCCAGTAACAAAACCAACCGATAATTACATCATTGTATTGGACAATAGAGAGTTGCATAACATCTCTGAGAATTTTTAGAAAAGCAACACAAAATTGCCTCTCTGTTGCTAACCCCTCATCCCTCAAAGGCAAATAGATAAGCGTGCCATGTGAGTGCTTTGGTTCAGCATTTAACTGTCTTTAATGGGACAGAATGAATACTGCAAGGTCCTGTTTAATGGTGAGCATTGGCCATGAGCTCACATTGCTTTTAGACTATTTTACATAGAACACAGTAGATGCAACTATTCATTAGTTTCTTAAAAAAATGGTTGCCACCTAAACTCGATAAACGTGGTCTTAAAGCGAGGCGACTGGTTTCATAGGAAGGAATTTTAAAGTTGGTATTGTTTTATAACAATGGTTATAACATGGTTTTATAGATTTAAACAAATATTTCAGTTGGTGAACCTATATTTATATTACATATGTATATGTTTAGGTTCTCCTTGACAAAAAGGACACTGAGATCCAATTTAAATCCAGAAGGCTATTGACATTTTGGAGAGAGTTTAGAAGAGGGCTACTAAACTCTTTTGCAGGATAAAGCTTATCAAGAAAAACTAAGGAATCTTAATATATATATAGCTTAGAGGAAAGATGAGCAAGAGAAGATGTGATAGATACGTGTAAATACTTGAGGATATTTCACAAAGTACATGGTACCTGTATTTCAAAGAATGACAAATGTCAGAACAAGAAGTCATAGTCTAAAACTAGATGGTCAGAGGTTTAGATGTAAAATAAGGATGATTTCCATCAGGAGTTGTAGAGGCTAATACAATAACGAAATTTAAACATGCATGTGATAAGCATAAAGCTATGGTCAATCCAAGACAAGATCAAATACCGATAAAGAATTGATTCTTCACAGAAACAATTGACAGCCTAGATGAGCCAAATGGTTGTTATCTGCTGTTAAACTCTATGCTTCTTTAAATAAATAGTGGAAGAAAATCTACAGATCATCAAACTCCTCTCACAGCCCCTAGGTTTGCATGGCTTGATAATTCCCCTAAATACAGGACATGAGTGCCTACTGTCTAATGCTCATGGTTATATTCCTTGGAGGGAAGCTACGTTAAAGCAGTGTATTGCTGTGAGTGATTTCAGTGGTCAAAAACAGTGGCCTGAAGTGCACAAGAACAGGTAGTGAACAAAGACTGCTTACAGGTTGTCTGTCGTAGCCATCAAGATTGTCAGGCAATCCAAGGTTGGGATACCTGTAGTCAAAGAGTCAAAAACAAGTAAGGTACAACAGGGAGTCACACTAATCAGGATACCAGATATTGTGTAGGACACATTGGCTGTCGGGTGTATAAGGGCAATATAGAGCCTGAGGCCTAATATTCAAAATCACAGTCTTCTTAATATTCCTGCCTCAATTGAGTCTGACACAATTTACTGTAATGTCTACTTAAAAACTGGACATTAGTCTCTGGTGCCTCTATAATTTCTGCTATTGTGTCAACTGCCGCCACCAATTGGCACACCAAAGGACTATAAAATGATCCAAAACTTTGTTACCGAAGCAGAGCAGGAAAGTCCAGTCAAATCTACTGCCTCGCTTATCAGCATATATCTGCATATTTTCCCTCACATTCATATATACAGGTACAGTATATATGCACACTCATAATTTATATATATACAGACAACACAAAACAGTGGTACATATACTTGACATTACATGTGACTGGCTCTCTGATTGGGATGGAAATAAATAAGCTTAAGCTTCTCTAAACGGATATAGAATTGTTAATACCAATTGCACACTCACTGGAATTGTTGTCTGGGCCTGTGCAGTCCTCTTATTGTCTCCAGGTTGTGACTGAGCAGAAATGGGGTATTGACTGCAGGGGAGTGGGAGGATTTTGCATGCCCAACGCACATGGAGGAAAGGATCAGGAAGAGTAGAGAAGGAAGCTGAACTGAAAAAAGACCACACTCTGTGCCCTAAAGCTTGTCCACCTCTTCTGCCTGTACATGTGGGTACACACCAGGGCCACCCTTAGGTGTTCATGTGCCCTTTGTGGGCCACTCCCATGGCGCTGACCCATTCTTACCTCCAGAGTCCCTTTGTCCCCTCCTTCGCTGTACCACACGTTTTCCTCCCCATGTAGTTTAGGTATAGCTCACATAAACAACTCAGGGAAACACAGCTGTGCAGTTATAGTTTGACTGAATAAGACATACAAACCTTGTATTTGTGGGCATAGAATAAATAAATAACACATGGAAACATTGCATTGCAGGTATGAAGCAACTGAAATAAATACAAATCCAGCCTTGCAGGAATAAATCAACTGAAAAATCACATGCAAACACAGCAATTTAGATATAGATCAAATAAATAATACATGGAAGCCCTAATTACATGCATAGATCTCAGATCGCACACTCTAAATGCCAGCCATTTGCAACCATATTGCACACATAGGACTTACACACACAGATTGCTTCCACACACTTGCATGTCCTTAGACATACTTGCCCCAACATACCAAAACATCTCCCTTTTCTCATAATTTCACCCCTATCTCATTATCCCTCCCTTTTCTCATTACCCATTTATTGCTTAAGTTACCCCCTATCTCTCCAATTTCTATTTATTTCCTTTTATCTGTATTCTGTTTCTTTATTTCTCCCTTTCTTTCTATCACTTCCCGTTCTCTTTTTCACCCCTCTTATCTATAATCCCCCTTTATCAACATCCCTCAACCCCATCGACCTCAACCCCATCAAACGTTTGGCATGAACTGGAACAGAGATTGCAAGCCAGACCTTCTCGTCCAACAATGGACTAGATTGTAAGCTCGCAAGAGCAGGGCCCTCGTCTCCTTTGCACCAGTTTGTTATTGTATGTGTTTCTAAATTGTTTTACTGACTGTAACTTCTCAGAAGTTCTCTTATTGAGTGGCATCCATACTATCCAGAGACAAGGCAGAACAACAACAAGAACATCAAGAGAAATGTTTAGCACGCGCATTTTTGTCATTCCTTGCTTTTTATTACCTCGCAAATTTATGAAAAGCTTATTTGCCTTGTTTTTAGACGGTAAACATATTTTATCCAGAGCTGAAGGATATAAAATTGTGACAATATAAAGGCTGCTGGTAATATTTTGTAAATGAGTACTGTAGCAGAGATGAAGATGTATTTTACACCAGTAGCAGTTTGGAGCGCTCGGTATTCCTGGTATCATAGGGTTAACAAACCAAATACAGCTTCTTTCGGATGGTTATAATTAAAGCACACTGCAAGAGTTTAAGAGATAGGCTCTGAAGGCATTTGGGGTCTGCTATAGGGGAGAGAGGAGGCAATCAAACTTAAACCATAAGACCGTGAAAAAGGTAGTGTGTGTAAAGTATTTAGCGGAACTTGTTAAAATATTCAAAACTGGGAACTGGATTAGCTGGCCAGTTGATAGATGGAAGTTTTGTCAAGTCGGTCTCCAAACCAGAGTAGGATTTATGTTTTTTGTTTATGTTGTTTTAGATTTTTGAATAAATCTCAATAAAATCCCATCCTAACGGCTATTGTTGTGTTTTAAAGTGAAAACCCTGGCTATTGTGCCATTGTACTTAAAATGTGCATTACTGTGTGGTCACATTTACACAAATAAAAAGTTTTTTGGAAGTCACTACACAACTTTAATAGTTACTGCTTCAAATCTATATTCATTCAAGTCCGGTTTGTATAAGTGGGTATATACGGTACGGTGCCATGACCTGAAGTCGGCTTCCCAGCTCTTCCGCACACTATAATAAAACAAAACTAACCTTGTCTCCATTGGATCATAAAAAGAAATGTAATAAAATATTGATTTAGAACTACATTTTTTTAGGAATCCTTACACAGAGGTCATTATTTTTTAGTTTGGGGTATAACGTGCAACCTCCCCCTAAAAAGGGGAAAAGTGTGTATTATACATGAAATTTTACAGTAACCTTTTAAATTCTGCACCAGTCATGGCATGTTTCCCCATATGTCGGCCCTTTCCTACTGCTTGTTGGTTTAAAGAATATGTTTACATAAGCACAAATGTGTTAATCAAGTGGGTCAATCATGTCCACATACGCTGGTGTTAACCACAGTCATTTCTGAATCACCTTACAAGAGTTAAGAGGATGTGTCTTGCTTTTAGTCAGTAAGCATTTCATCCAGGGCTGAGCGGTTTCAAATTGTGACATTTTGGAGGTTTTTTACCAATCTGTAGGTAAATACCTAAAATGTTTATTATACTTTGGAAAATGATACTGTAGAGTGATGTTTTTATTTCAGTTCCTTTAAGTTTGGGAATTTTAGCTCCGGGGGAAAAAAAATCAAAATTTTTTTGGGAAGTCCTGTCCATGTTTGATGTTTTCTTTTCAGCGTCTTGGCGTATAATAACACGAAATAAAATCCATGCTTAACACGAATAAAAAATCTTTAAGTTGCAAAACCTCTGCATTCGTGGCACAGAATTCACACACACTTGACTTTGCATGCAATGCCCCTCTATAGCTATAAGCTCCTTGACCTCCCCAACTCTGGCCAAATAAAACACCGTTTGCTTTTCACTAAGTTGTGGTGTCTGCCAGGAATCAGCAGAAATTTCTCAACAAAATACGCTTATTTTTTGTAAGATTCCAAGAACAGGAAGGGCTGCTCAGCAAACCAGATTGAGGGTAGGGTGAGAGCATTACAAAGGGGTGGAGGGAGAGAGAGAAAGACAAGTAAAGTGTAGAAATCTATGCTTACGTATGTTTTGACCCTCCTGGTACATGTATAGAAACACTTTGTGTATTTCTGCTGAGACGTCTCTAAGCTTGAACTAGGATGATCTTAAATTAGAGTTACACTGTAACAGTGATTCATTTTTATCGCTTAATATAAACTTCGAAAAGAACAGATTTTCTTTGTTACTGATGTTGTGTCAAATGAGAAATCAGTATAACATTTTCTAAGGCAATTTCGTTCCCATGTATTATTCATAAAGCATGTCACATGTTGGCAAAAGTGGGGTGCAATAAATGAATACACTCCAAAGAGACAAGCAGCACTAAAAATCCGCATCAGCACCAGTGAAGAAGGTATAAATCTCTTTCATTATCAGTGGAAAATACAAAAGGACACAGAGCCCGGAGATGCTTAACGTGTTTTGCACATGAGTGCTTAATCATAAGCTCTCTTTCTGGCGGGAGCGTGTGGATCCGACTCTGTGGTTTTACCATCGGCTTTCTTGGTTGAGTTGGATTTCCCACCTGGTCTGGATAAGCCTGACATGTCCTTGGCACAAAGGATACTGAGATCCATGCATACCCCAATCTAAATCTTGGGAAATAAAAATCCCAAGGTAGAATGTAGTATTGGGGGCACTGAGGATTTAAAGAAAAGCAGGCAATCCAATAAAGTATTTGAAAAAGCAAGCAGGGTGCTGGGTTGTATATCTGGACGTAGTACTAGCAGTAAGAAAGAGGTGTTTATGCCATAGATCTCTGATCACAGACCCCACCTAGAGTATTATGTGCAGTTCCGGAGACCCCATCTCCAGAAGGATATTGACATTTTGGAGAGAGTTCAGAGGAGGGTTACTAAAATGATGAATGGTTTGCAAGAGAAAAAAAATATCACAAAAGAACAAGGGATCTCAATATGTATAGCTTGGAGGAAAGAAAAGAGAGGGGAGATGTGATAGAAACATTTAAGTACTTAATCCCTTCAGTCCCAGGGGGTTTTGGTACCCTATGTCCCAGAGCAATTTTGCCATTTTTATATATATATATTGTCCAGTGGCATCTCCTGATTCTGGAATTACCCCACATGCATACTGTATGTTTTTTTTTATGTTGGTTGGAATGTGCAAGGAAAACATGTATGGAATTGTGCCAATTGAAAACACCTCCCTTTCCCCTTTTGGCTTACCCTAACTGAATGTAAAAAAAAGAAACATATATAAAAGAAATCAAATATTCTACCCTGGTATGTAGACTATGAAGCAATAATCGATGCAGAGCCCTGGCAGAGAGGGGCAGTGGTACCCGGAGTCCTTCCTAATGCCCGTTTTGACTTCAGCTTTTTTGAGGTTTCTGTTTGGCACCAGTGGGGGATTGTGCAAGGAAAATGCACCTCGTTAAGAAGCAGGAGATTTTAGTCTTCTACAATTGGGATGGAATTTGGAATTCTAGGAGGGTGTAGATCATCCCAGTTCCACATTTCTTGTACAGCACATAAATGTTGTACATGGCAACCTGGGTGAGGTTGATGGCCACCCATTTGTACCATGCCTTGGTCTTCCTCAACACCAAGTACAGCTGTAGGAAGTGGTCTAAAAGATCTACCCCCCCATGTTCCTATTGTATTTGATGATGCACCTGTGCATCACATTCTCCCCTCACACTGAGTGGTACCACTCGTTCATTATGAATAGTGGAGATCACAAACATGTCGTTTTTTTTGTCAGTGTACCTGGGGCCAAGATTTCATTATTGCGTAAAGCACTATTAGTGCCGCGCTTCTGCTTTGGGTGAGCCAACTGCTTGGGAAACCCTTTACAGTTTTTTTCTCACAGTGCTACATGCTAGGGTATTGTACAAAAATTTTAAAAATAAGTTAAATAAATCTGGGCTGCTATCAAAATTGTCCACCCAGAAGGAAGGAGACAATATATTCCCTACTGCACTCCCAAAGTTTGTGCAACTTTACACTATACCGTGAGCGCTTGGATGGGATATACTCTACCCTTGTAAAGGACCAGGGACTCATCAATGGCAACGTTTTGTTCTGGGGTCTAAACATCAGAAAATGTAGAGCAAAAATAAATAAAATGAGCTTTAACTTGAACACACTGGGGGTGATCTCTTCCTCAAAGTAAAGGAATCTAAGTAATTTAAAATATCTTGTCCTGGTCATAATATGGGAAAATAGGTGTGGACAAGATGGGGTCTGTGCACCAATAGGAGCATATGGTAGGCTTTTTCATGATGCCCATCATAAAGGTGAATGCCAAAAATGTTTTAATCTCATGGGGGTGAGTGGGGTGTCAGGTCTGCCATAAAGGTTGGTTTTAGAGCTCAAAAAATAATTGGGGAAAAATTATTGAAAAAAGTGTATTGGCTCACTGGCATCAATGTCACATCTGACGCCTGGAGTCACAATAAAGGGGGGATTTCTTGGTCTGACATATTTGGGGGGGGTCCCAGCATTATTGGTAAGGCACAGGTTCTGTATATTAGATACGTGGTTGTCAGAGTGGCTTTGTCAGTCATCTGGCATATTCTAGCCACCCACCAAACTAACCTAACATTAATATACTAATATATATATATTTTAATATTTAACGATCAGGGGCGAGGGAAGCGTTAAAATGTTAGGGTATAGTATATATACCATAAAATAAAAAATGAAAATACAAGCTTTAGTTGAATCTCCCTTCAAGTTTAAAATTGTACTACAATTACAAGTTCATTAAATGTGGGATGTAATTCTTTGAAAATACTTCTGCAAGGTTGTGAGTGGCCTTGGCAAGCTTTTGCTGGTGATTATGAAGGGAAAAATAGAGTTGGGTGCTTAAGCCGGGAAAATTAGGTTTTGCAGTTCTAGGCAAAAATCATTATTTTAAGGAAAATCCCTGATGGTGTAGCGTGGGAAGATGGATTATGTACCTCTGCAAGCACAGATTTCACCAGTCCTTCTACTTGAAAGCATTGGAAATCTACGCCATACTCCTTCGTTCACCATTTGTAGGATCCACATACCTTGGAGCGGGAGATGAAGACACTTCTTTTTGTGGAGCCCCCTACAGCTTGTACCCTAACCAACAGTCAACGATTAAAGATGGACCCAAGTCAAGCCAAGTAGAGACCTTGTTTATACAACATACGTGGTTGAATAGAGGAGTCTGCAGTACTGCCCAAGATGAGCTTGACACTGCTTTGAGTGAAGTGAACTAAGTATACATCTGCTTTGTTGCCAAGAGTTCTTTCTAGAATACAGGGGGCAGCCAGATAACTAAATGAAATGAGTGACAATATGGCCACAGCCCAGTGCAAAATTAAAAATATAATAAAGCTTGATCACCAAAACAATACCCTATTGTCTGAAACACGTGCAGTAAATATTGTGTATCGATTATATTTTTACTAAAACTGAGCTATACATGAACAAAATCTGCATGTGGATGTGACTGTGCAACTATATGTCAAGTTCTGAAATGCCTTAGGCTTTTGTCACATCCTGTGAGGCAATGACCATTCCTGGCATTTTCAGCTGTCACTTGGATCCAGCCTAAATTATATGCAGTTCAGTTGTGCTATGTTGAAGAATTGAGCCTTTTGAGATAGCCTGGGATAGCACAAACCTACAAATACATGCTTTAGTAATGAGGCTTTAGTACTGGATTTTAGCGATATCACATAAGATCACCTAACACATCAAGGCACCCTATGAGAAGTGAGTCCTACCTGAAATACACTGTTACTCATGTGTTTGAGAGACGTAGATAGTTCAAAAGCTTGCAATTTTTAACAATTCAATAAGCCAATAAAGGTATCCTATTTACAAAATTTTCTACTAAGCCATGACAAAATGTCTGGGCTTCCTTACCAAGTATCTGTAATAAGAAAAAAGTAGGCTTTATATACCTCATCCATTTAATTCTAAATATCAAGCTCAAACAAAAAAACCTTTCAACCTAAGTGTCAGTGTACCTTTTTCTAAAAGCTTTAAAATTGGTTGGTGGCTGCTAGGACTGTGCCACATTACCAGCCAGTGCTGATCACATCGCCAACCCTGCTGATCTAGGAAGAGCTGTAAATGATACATTGATACTTTAAAGCTGTTAACCCTCTTGTTGACTTGTTGACATCCAAAGTGTCGCTGATTCACTGGTCACTCCAAATCTTCGGCACTGTCCCATGTAGCTTCTCCACTATCCCGCTTTTTTGGGCAGTGAGGATCATGGGCCGGTTGAGGAGAACCTCTGATCCTGCAGTACAGACCTCCGCTGCAGCTCCTACATAACCACCTTAAATCATTGCAACTGAGCATGGTGCAATAACTCATGGTGCCAAGACAGGAGGTATCTACTATTCTGGACCTCATCTTAACTACCAATACATCTCTCTTTAGGAGAATGCAAGAAACAATGGCACTGGGTGTGCTTGTTAGCCTGCTACCCTAATAAAATGGCTAGGCCTAGAAACCCAGGTTCATACTACTCATAGGAACAACAAGGGGCCAAATGAAACCTAATTCGTGTTCCTTTAGAAAACCATGGCCTCAGTATATTTCTTGGTACTGAAAACTTAAATCTCTGCATGTATTCTATGTTTGTGCAATAAAAGGGATCAATTTAAACAAGACTATGAGGACATATAGCGTAGACAAACCATATGAAACTATCCGTCATACCAATATGATTATCTAGGTAAAGTAGTATAGTGCGGATGTTTTTTACAACTCAAGGGGTGAAATTGACAACAGAACATCATCTGAACCAGACCATGGACAGACACATCATGAAAGTATCAATTACAGAATAAAGTATGATTCCTTAAATTTCCTCACACAATAACACCATCTCTAAATTCCCTGGTATGCAAACAAGAGTCTTGCATGAATAGACAGGAAGTGGTGTAGGTGGCTTTGATATTTTTGCCAAAAAAATCTAGGGCCCTTACAGATGAGGTGCAGTGAACCAGAATGACCCTTTTATCAGCCTGTTTATTCCCAGAACTGCTTTGAGACAATTGTCTGATTACTGGGCCAACAAGGCCGTAGGATATCACCTCCAACAAGGTTTCCGCAGACTTGTATTTATAAGGCAGAAAAGTGTAAATATACTTCTGTAATCTAAATTATTATTAAAAATCTAACACACACGTGTCAATATCATGAGAGATATTTCATGTATATTTTTTTATATATATATGTTTATCCTTTAAAACGCAGACACAAATATTCTGAGTCATGTAGATACTGACATGCTGTAGGCTATACTTAAAATGGTGCTGACTCACGCATGATGGTACATACATAACATGTTGATACATGCCTACACATATATATTGCTATGCCTACACCGAATCTGATGAATCTATACTAATATAGACAAAAACTTTTTCAAGTTTTTTTTCTCTCTTTGTGTAGATTTGCTATAGTTACGTTTAGGTGGAACCTTATAAAAAACTTACGCCTTACTAAGGGAAATATGATCCCCCCCCCCGAAGAAGTTATACTCAGTTTAAGACAAAAATACCAAAAAAAATTAGAAATATGTTTTTAAAAGCCCCGTCTCAATAGTAATCCAAAATATATGGTTGTACATACATATAAATTAGACAATCATCCTATGTAGGTGAAAATGCAGAATAAAATGCAGGGTAGACATACACCAGAAGGTATTACGTTCCATAATACAAACATAGAATCCAACCAAACCATTCGGCCCATCTAGTCCGTCCGAACCATTCGGCCCATCTAGTCTGTCTTATTTTTACTGCTGTAAAAACTCAAAACTCAAATTTGTTATTATTTATTGATTTATATAGCGTCATCAGATTTCACACAAAGGGTAGACAGGACATAACAATTAATATATATATATATATATATATAACATAACAAGATGACATACAGAAACAGGTGAAAATACTTTTCAGCAAGAACATTCTTTTTTACCCTTGGTTCACTAGCGTTTGAGGGCTAGAGCACCTTATCATTCTAGCTGAGGGTATGAGATTATAGGAATAAAGAAAATACTATAGTAATAATGATTTATTTATTTTCATACATACTCCTCGATACCTTCACATTCTGCACACTTCATAGATCCCTGACAGTTTTGCTTGCCCAGTTGTGACAGTCACAGACCAATCTCCGCATTGTGGGATAGTGGGACAAAGCCCCTTAATCGGGACAGTTGTTAGATATGTATTTTAACGTATAAACTCATGGCTTGCTATTTATCAACACATCACTGGAAATTTAGGGTTCTGGATCGCTGAATACATTTTTTCTTTTCCTAGAAAAGAGGACACTTGCAAGGTACGACAGAAAGACTCAAACATTTAGTATGACGCACATAGACAGACAGAAATAGTTCTGTATTCTTGAAAAAACCTGCATTGTTTTGATTCTTCCTCTTGTGGTTTAATCCATTTTTAGAATGTTCAGAGTCATTAATAGGGCCATATGGAAGAAATTTAAGGACAAGGCCATGGTGCTGATGTGTGGAGTCTTCCTTTATGTTGGTGAGACAAAGTGTGTGGTTGTGTGTTGCTGAGTAAGTCTGAATGTGGTTGTGCATTGCTGAATAAGGCTGTGGGGGTTGTGTGTTGTGTGTGCTGAATAAGGGTACAAATAGATGTGTGTTGCTGAATAAGGGTACAAACAGATGAGTGTTGCAGAGTCTAGCAATGCTACTGATGTTTGACATTCATTAAGATCTTTTGACAAAAAGAAAGTTTGCTTCACTGATGTCCTTTTTTCATGTAAATAAGTGTTATATATCAGATACATAGCTTGTTCACGCTCAGAGGTCTCCGCTATCCCCAGGCCTACTAAGCATGCCCAGGCAATCGCCCAGGCTTCATCATGCAACCCAAATGAAACGTCCTAGCACAAAGGGACACTAGTTTGCTAAACAGGCAATCGAGCTGGGGCAGAGCCAAGTATATAATATATATAAATATATATTCCCCTAGGAAAATATTTTTTTAATGCTGTTATCATTGTTTCATCATTGAGCTGGATGAGGACATTGTGGTCCAGCACCCACAAGGGGACTGGGACAGGAGTGCTCAATGATAATGAAGATATCTCCGCTCCTCCTAGAATTCCAAGTAAGGTGGTGACGTGAGGACTGGTTAAAAGGTGTACATTGATGGCACTTGTTTGAAGTTCTGATGACTATGTACTTGAGTTGCAAGCTATTCTTTTCTAGCCTGCGAGCTTTGAAAGCACAGAATGGCACAGAAAACAAGGTGAAGAGCCACATGACTCCTTGAATTGTTGTGAATATTTTTGTTTCTCATCAACATATATTGTACAAGCTAAAATGATCTAATTTAATAATGCTATGATATACTTACAACCAAAGAGCCCCCCTCCACACATAGACCTCTTGGGCATTGTGGATGTTTCATCGCACCTTGTTAGGTTTCATGCTGACTTTTACACATTGGGAAATTTTCTGGGATAGGCACCCAAATCAGCTGCTTGAATCGTCTGGTACTAAGCCTGGCCCTGATTGTACCTTAACCATAATAACCATATGTCCCACAGTTATTATGAAGGTTTTATATTTATATATATATATATATATATATATATATATATATATATATATATATATATATACATAAATGTATATATATCCAACAATTTCTAGGCATGACTGAGATAACAGATTTATAAGATATGGGGCAAGCCAACAACTCCCATCATACCCAGTCAGTATCCTAGAAGATACCATTGTCTTATCTGAGCATTTTGAGATTTCCACATCGGGATTACGCCTTAAAAAATAAAATGAAAAATAGTTTGTTCTTATGGCCATCAACATGCACAATATCAGTTGCCAGTATGAATCAGCATTGTGCATGCGCAGTAGCCTTATGAAAATGCATAAAACCCAAGTTTGGGTAAACAATGGTAAAGTTTAAGTTTAGTATTGGTGAGTTTGCAAACGGCATATTTATTTTGTATGTATATTTTCTGGCAGGATGTGACTTCACACTGTTTACACAACAGTGATGCAATGTCTGTAGTTTTTATTTTTATTCTTCCCCTCTTCCACCTCCCCTCATATTGTGTGACACATTACCGCCCCCCTCCAACATGTGTTTCAATCCTGTGGTCTGAGGCTTGTGTGAATCAGCTACCAAGGTGTATATATAGTAGAGATAAACCCAGAGGATGTAGATAGGAAGTATAGAGGGACATAGGAAGACGTTTTGGTCTTGTCATGAGAATGTTGTTCGTGTTAGTCCTAGTGGGCACCCTGTGTCTTAGGGGTCACTCTGCTCCCACACCCCACAAGACTCCACTCTCCATTATATTTCCAGGTGAAATCCGCAGCAACATGAGTGACCTCCAGCTGGCTGAGGTGAGCTATTCATAGACTCCTTCTGACCTCAACTGCCCTCAACATTCATTTTTTTATGTTTGCCGTTAGCTGTAAAATATTCTCCCTCTGTGACTTTCTGCTCTGCTTCCCATCGTGCCCCAAGTGCTTGCCTTCTACTTACGTCTCGTATTTAACCTTAACTGTATCCATCCCGGAGCAGAGCGCTTCGCAACAGGGAAAAGCTTCGGGGTTGTTAATTTCTGGACAACGCTGTTTTTCCAAGGAATTCTTTCATTTATTTTTCTATATTAATGTCTTCTGCCTCTCCTACCTAGATCTGTTAAAAAATGCTTAACTGTTGTACATTGCAAAATGCTTTCATTTGTTTGAATGTTTCTACTGTGTCATTTTTCTCTCTTACCATAATTGTGTGACCTGCCTCAGCCTGTTCCCAGGTATACATTCCTCTGAGTAACCTAACTCAATCTAATGTTCATCTGTGACCCATGTAATCGAGCGTGGACTTACCCAACACTCTGTAACGTGTGTCTCCGATTCTCCCAGCTGCAGTATAAGCCCCTGGCAAATCTCTTTATTAATGACTTCTGCAAGCCTAATATGCTCAGAGCTTTCCAATGCCCTCACGCTATCTTTTCATGCGTGATTTTTACGTGTTAAATGTGCCTGCCCATCCCTTGAACTGCCAGAGACCCTGAAGGCTGCTTGCTCCCTCTCTCTAACCCATCTTCCATGACCCATTGTGACACATCATCACTTCACTTACAGAAGTACCTCCAGAGGTATGGATACCTGGCCCTGGAGCAAGGTGGTGATAGCCAAGTCTCCTTGCGCAAAGCTCTCAGCCACATGCAGCACAAGCTGGGACTGAAGGAGACAGGAGATCTGGACCAAGAGACCATGGATGCCATCCGGGCTCCTCGCTGCGGTGTGCCTGACATAGGCAAATACAACACATTTGAGGGAGAGCTAAAGTGGGATCACAATGACATAACATACCGGTGAGGATACTTGATTTATGTGTCAATGCACAATATGTTGGTGTCAGTCCTAAAGTTCTGCGACATAAAAGCAAACCCTAACGATACACTTCAGTTACAAATTGCATCTTGTGTCCATTTGGGTGTCAAATCAGGCCTTATAGTCAGGCCCAAACGTTATTGTTAAAGTGTCAATTTGTATGGTAAGCAATTTACTGATACATCATACTAGCCAGGCAAGGGTTCCAAGGTATCCTCATTACATGCAATGCGGCATAAGATAACTCATTTAGCTTTACAGTATCTATTCTTTTATAACTTAGACAACGTCCCATGAACTTAAAAAAACCTCTGCTTAACTTGTATGTTAAATGCTTCCATTTCTCATTCAGCGTCTTGAACTACTCTCCTGATCTGGACCCTGAGGTCATAGACGATGCCTTTGCACGCGCCTTTAGCGTTTGGAGCGCAGTCACGCCGCTTACGTTCACTCGTATATACAACGAAGTGCCCGATATTGATATCCTGTTTGGATCTGACAGTGAGTAGATCAATACTTTTTGCTAAAAATACACAGGCATCACAGAAGGATGTCAGATTTGAACGGTTTCTGCATTTTTAATAATACAATAAATCAATTTGAATGCTAGGCAGTGCAGTGCCACAGCTGCCACAAATTAATTAAACAACAATTATTATTACCAGCATTAGGGTTGTGAGTAAATAGCAATTCTGCTGGTAAAAGTGGAGCAACTACCAGAAAAATTATATCGCTCGCTATGATGATTGCACTTTGCTAATGAATTTATCATTTTTTTTTTACTGAATAATTTACTTTAACTAAATATAATTAAGGTATTAATGTATATGATATATGTGTATGTATAATATATATATATATAATGTAAATGTAAAGCACATATACCTATTAATATATTACCTTGTCGTGCCTGTGTTGAGTCAGCTGGTATAAATACAGAATAATTAATGCAACACTTATTTATTCTGTACCTATAAATATTTATCGAGCACATTGCCAGGGTGCTGGTACCTAGGGGCAGATGGTATGTTTTCATTTTGTTCGTGAATTAGCAGGGTTTACATTAATCATTGAAACCGAATGAGATTGTAAATCTGTACCAGCTAATGTAGTCATTAAAACAAATAGTAAATTCAAATGCAACAGCATTAATAAAAATAATAAAACATACAACACATTTATATTTATTTTGTTGAATAATATATATATATATATATGTATATAATATATAATATATATATGAAATATATTTATGTCCTTAGCCGCAAACTTTATAGAGTAATAGGGATATGGGTATAGCGCATTGTTTTTGTGCACAGGCACACATCTACATAGTTGGAAAGATCAAAGATTTCCCAGTAACTGGTCCATTGAGACTAGGGAGAGCTCTGAAATCACTTGAAGGTTAATTCAGCTGCAGTTATGAGTTGCCAAACTCTGTGAATTTGCTAAACACTGCCACTTTTGACCCCTTTGTGGTTTCACAAGAGTGGCACATATCAGCATTTGCACTAGCAAAATGTGGGTTTTAATGGATTTACCTTATTTCACATGTCTTTATCCTTTTTTAAAACAGATCATGGGGATCCTTACCCTTTTGATGGCAAAGACGGGCTCTTGGCACATGCATATCCACCCGGCGATGGGGTGCAGGGAGATGCTCATTTTGATGATGATGAATTTTGGACACTTGGCACAGGCGTGGGTAAGAATAATGGTCATAATAATTAACAACAATTGTATTGCAGAATAAGAATAAAATCATCTGATTTGGAATTTACAAAGCATCCTCAGATTTTTACAAACATATGCTCCTTTTAAGTGCTATCATTAATGTATTTAGGGTGTTCTCAGTCCTCTCCATGTTTTTGTTGGCCAGCAGAGTTTACGTTCTAATTTTCCATCCCTGGGGCGCTGCAAAATTAAGACTTACAAAACATCAAAAAGGAGTTGGGAATCAACCAGGCTTCCCCTGCTCTAAATTCAGTGTGACCGTGTTAAGCAACAGAGATAATCCCTTTCTATACATAACTGTCATCTGCCTCTCTCACGAGGCACTAAGTAACAATAGTTCCCCAGCGCCATATTCTTTGTAGCCGCTCTTCAGTACGAAATTTCTTTTTAACAATGATTTTCTCAAATTCTGCTGTTCAAGGTCAGACAGTTGACATAATCATCAGCTGCAAAAAAAAAAAGTGGCAAAGCCCCTCTTATGTGTCTATATTGGAGCGCTATATTCACATGGAAGGAGGGTTTCACCTCTCCAATTTTGCTATTCATTGCGAATGTCCAACACCAACATGTTTGTCCAGCTGCAATGGCTCAGCTGACCCCGCATAATGCATAATTTAATGGGTGAGGAGAAATCTTACTGATTTTATCATCCATTATGCAGTGTCGGCAAAGCTGACACAACTCTCCTACTACTCTCCCTTTAGTGAATACAACCCCATATTCAAATGATGAGAAATGAGAGGTCTAATGGTCATAGTCTAAGATGTATTGTGTGAAAATATGTCTTCTCTCACAGCATGGTGGAAAAGTGAAACCCCCCTCTACCAGACATTTAACACATTAAGGGAATTCACATATGTGTGATTAGGCATAAGGTTGTCCTGAAGACATGATCAGGGGCCAAAATGGTTGAGGTGCTAGAGTTACAGAAAAATAGACATCTTAGATGGGCTATTATTATTTATCTGCCTTCATGTTTTTATTCCCTTATTATATGAGTGGGTCTTTACGTGTTTCTGTATATGAAAAGTCTTTGTGTCTTGGACTGTCTGTAAAGCAATAGTCTCTTATTCAATATTTATATGTCTGAGTCATCTCTCGGGTGGAGAGGGATCTGCAAGAGAGTGATTGCTTTTATTATCCTAAAATATCACCATTTCTTAGATCTAGCTATTTATACGGGCATGTAAAGGGACAGAACAGTGTATGTATACCTAGACAACAAATGTTGTACGTAATATTATTTTTAGAACATAAATTTGTAACAGATATGAATGGTTTGGTTTGCTTTTATATTTTGTTATAAAATAAAGTGGATATTCCTAAATTCTCCTTTATGAGGAGTTACTGTCAGAAGTGTTATGTAAAAACGTAAATCTCGATGGCAGATAAGAGCCATTTAGCCCATCTAATCCAAGATAAAAACCATATCCAGCCTTCTGTTTTCATTAATATTAAAATTGGCTCGCTGTATCAGTCTCTACCAATTTTGTTGGAAGGGTGTCCTTGTACCTTTGTATCTACCAGAGGTAAAACTTCTTCACATGATGCCTAGGACCTTCTGCATGTAAAGGAGACATAATAACCACTACACTGTGCAATTTATGTTACCTTGGTGCTTCTGCTATTGTAACTGACTAAAAAGCATGTCTATCCCAGCAACATATCTAGCAGGTGATCGACAAACGCTTGTATACATACGCCCAATCATATAATCATCATATTTTGTTCTAAAGGCACAATCTCTACGTCTCATCACGTTGTCCTCTTCCTTGTTCTTAGTTGTAAAGACAAGCTTTGGAAATGCTGAAGGAGCTCTCTGCCACTTTCCATTCATATTTGAAGGCCAGTCTTACTCCACTTGCACAACCACTGGACGCTCAGATGGGTTACCATGGTGCAGTACCACCGCCAACTATGATAATGACCGCAAATACGGCTTCTGCCCCAGCGAGTGTGAGTATCTGGGATTAGGGATACCTCCACAATAACACCACCTGCTTAGTGACAGCGAGATAACCTTAGCAATGTTAATAAAAACCTAATTATTGGATAACACATTAGCCAAGAATGCTACACAGCATGTACATAAGAATGTGTTGCCATCTGGATACTATTTTTACCTTAAAGAGGTTATAACCATATTCCTACATAAACATTTGGCAACTGCAATAAAGTTTAACCTTAAATAATAAATACAGCATAGAAGTAAAATATTCAAACGCAACCTCAATGAAAGGGCCCAAGTACATTTAGGAGTCCACATATGGCTAAATATTCCTGAAAATCAGTAAAGACAGAAAATAGTTCACCTGCCTTTTTATGACATCTAATCTGTCTGAAATCACCATTTAACCATGTTTTTTATTACTAGTATCAGATTAAAATATGTTTTTGAAAATATTGTGCTGTTTTTTTTTAACCAGTTATAGTTTTTGGATATAATTTATTTGCACTTGATGTAATCTACTAGACAAACATCCTGCCATCCTTTTTGTGATGCCTGTGACGTGCATTAGAGTGGCTCAATCTTAATCACCCATCTTGGAACTCTGACTTGAAAGTCTGTGGAGGAAAGGATTTAATTGTACAATGAAAATTACATTAACAGTGCCATAAAGGATAAGCTCAGTGTGGTGTCAAAGCAGACTGTCAATACTGGCAAACGTCAGGTCTACAGATAAAGAAAGCTTATTAAAGCGCAATGAAATGACAATGCTAACCTACATTACTGTATACAGCGCTTTATTTTATGCACAAAGAGAAAAAAAAACATATTTCCAAGGTACAAGTGAACGATTCTTGTCTAGAAAGAATGCAAAAAGAGATGGAAAGTAGGAGAATGAAACATTCATTCACACAATGAAAATGATCTCATAGATATACTTACAAGTACCCTTTTCTCTTCAGTGCTCTTTACATATGCAGGAAACAGCGATGGAGCACCTTGTGTCTTCCCTTTCGTCTTTGATGGGAAGACATTTAACAGTTGTACCAAGGAAGGGCGTTCAGACGGATATCGCTGGTGTGGTACCACTGCTAATTACGATACAGATGGCAAATATGGTTTCTGCCCCAACAGAGGTAAGTCTTCACACAGACTACCTTGTGACAGGTGTCTCTTGACGTTAAATTTTAAAAGTAATTTAAGTAGTAATTACTCTATTGATATCAAAATAATTAAGAAGTGTCTGTAGCACTAAAATGCTAGGGACTTATGAAAACGAGTACAGCCTGTCAGGACAGGTAGCATTTCATTAACATTTGTTCTTTGCAGATACTGCTGTGATTGGTGGAAACTCCCAGGGAGACCCTTGTGTGTTCCCATTCACATTCCTTGAGAGGACGTATCATGCATGCACAAGCGATGGACGAAATGACAGAAAGTTGTGGTGTGCAACTACCTCTAGCTATGACCAAGACAGGAAATGGGGCTTCTGTCCTGACCAAGGTTTGTATCATTTTGGCTAATCCTCACATTTCAAAATGTTTTTCTGTAAAATAGTAAAAATGAAACCTGTTGATGAATGAACGCACATACATGCATCTCAACCAGCCTTACTTTAAGGGTGTATTAAAGTCTGGCAAAAAAAAAATCTACAATGCCTTTTAGTTGATGTTGGCATATTGGTTCCAGAGAAGATACAGTCTTATGAATTTTGTAATACCCATTGTATAGTGGGTTTTCATGCATGCATATATATATATATATACTCTGTTAGCAGACACAGATACATAATTTTGATGTCACTGGCCTTAAAGTGTCAGGGCCACTTTTCATCCCCAGTCCTGCCCTGGTCACAAGTGCTTCAAGACCACAGAACATACATCTCTAGAAGGAGCCTTGACTGTTTACGTGACTCTTCATCTGTAGATGTTGGCCTACAGAAAGCACCACAAACTTTGTAACTTCTCGTAATATTTTATTAGAGTGTTCAGATTCTTAAAATGCAGCTGCATCTTTGTTGTTAATTATGTGCTGCAATACTCCATATGTCGAAATATCAGTCTGTGATATTGATTGCTCTTCACAGGTTACAGTCTTTTCCTTGTGGCAGCCCATGAGTTCGGTCATGCTCTGGGCTTGGAGCATAGTGATGTCCAAGATGCTTTAATGTATCCTATGTACCGCTATGTTAGCGACTTCCAGCTTCACCCAGATGACGTGGAGGGAATCCAATATTTATATGGTATGCAGGAAAATGCAGTTTGGAAGCTGCTTACTCTATGATCTTTACAGTTTATTTAATATATCTATATTTAATGGTTTTTTAGGTCTTTGTAGTAGAAGGACAGTCAATAGGTTTGTTGTTTATCTGAACAGAAACATGCAATACAAGTTATTTTTATCCTTTATTTTCACAGCCAGTTGGCAGAGGATCATGAGATTGGGGTTAAGATGACAATATGACCATTTTTGGGAAAGGGAAGCCATCACCTTATTTAACATTTAAATGGCCTTCTTTTGGGATACATGATCATTTTCTCAAAACTGTTTTGGCACTTTCATACGATTACAATATTAATTTACTCTACACAAAACGCAAAGAGGAGTATAAAGACTCCTGAGTGCTTCTCTCTGTCATTAAGAAAATGTACCAATCATATTGGGTGTGTGGCCAATGCAATTAATACCACTGGATTTCACAGAGCAAATGATATCATCTGTTTGCCCCTAAGCATAGCATTACAATTTATTTGTTCACTCAGTGAAGTGGGTGTAGGTAAAATAAACTATTTATCTTGATCAACAGGTCCTAATCCTGGCCCACATCCGACAGCTCCGGTGTCTACTAGAAAGCCATCTTCAACAACCCTACCCACCACTACCACTAAAACTACCACATCTAGTACTACTACTCCTACCACTACTACAACTCCTTTGGACCCAACACAAGATGCTTGTAAAGTTAAAGTGTTTGATGCCATTGCAGAACTTCAGGGTGAACTTCACTTCTTCAAGGATGGGTAAGATTAAAAACAATTATGTTCTATAGGGGAGAAGGAATAGAGGAGCAATAATCTATAACAAACAACTCTTTCTGTAAAAATTACACTTTCTTAGAAGTTTGTGTGGATTTCTTTCTCAGATTGTACTGGAAAATGTCTGCCAAGGACAAGAGACCTCCCAAGACTCCACTTCGTATCACTGATACATGGTCCGCTCTGCCCCCAAATATTGACAGTGCGTTTCAAGATCCCACAAGCAAGAAAATCTTCTTTTTTGCTGGTAGGTATATTGCCTTCTAAAATAAACAAATACCTGTTATTTCAATAAATGCATGTATTCATGTAACAGCAACAGAACACCTTGACTAAATCACAGCCTCTAAACAATTTGGGTCCAGACAGTGCAGTACAGAGCACATGGAAACACTTTTCAAGTTGATCTCAATAGATCTTGAAGTGGTAACATTAATTACTATCAACAGCAACAGAAGGAAATGCAAATTATGGCATCAATAAAAAAGAAAACAAACAAATGTTAGTGGTAATCTCGTATACCTATTGAACTGATGACACCTAATTTCATGAATGCCCCTACCAGAACCAATGTAGATTTTGCTTGTTTGATTTTGCTATATTTACAGTAAGTTTTTCTCTTCTTACAGGGCGCAAATTCTGGCAGTATACTGGTAGCAGTGTTTTGGGCCCACGCAGCATTGAGAAGCTGGGTGTGGGGAAAGATGTGGAGGGCATCATAGGCGCTATTCCAAGGAATAATGGGAAGGTGCTGCTGTTTAATGGAGAGAAATTCTGGAGGTAAGTAGCTGAGGGTAATCTGTGGTGGGGAAAAGTGGTGCCCATAGAAGGTTTAGGCATATATATTGATAGCTTGCATGGACTGCTGATAAGTATTTAACCTTTTTCTAGGACAGAAAAAAAGAATAGCTACCAAGGTTGTTTTTTTAGTTTATGCATTACGAGGGCACTAAATGATAAATACTAATAAAAATGGTATATATTTCTAAGGTATTTAATGTTGAATTTGAATATGGAATTTAGTGTCATGATTTTCTGAATGTTTACAGGCTAGATGTAAAAACACAAACTGTGGACAAGGGGTACCCAAGACACACTGATGAAGACTTTTCTGGAGTGCCAACTGACTCCCATGATGTTTTCTTATATCAAGGTACTCCTTTAAATAAGCGCAATCACTGATTAGTGCCTGCGATATAACCATTTGAGCCCTGTTTCAAGAAATGCATCCCTCTCTTCCTACCATTACTGAGTTGGCATTAACATTGTTATATATAACCAAAGGTTCCCCTGTGATTTAGTCCTCAAATTCAACCTTGCTTACATAGTATGTTACCTGAAAGAAATTGCACTGCATTTATTTCCATATTTCTCTTTGGACTGTACTGAGATTCAACCTGTTTTATACCAACAAGCAGTTTTCTAGGTATTGTGGGTCTAAAGGTTCCATGATATTTGACAGGGATTAGACATAAAGATTGGATATTCTGAACATACTTGTGTCTACCTATTTGGCAATTTAACCCTCGGTTTAAATAAAGACTCATGGTCAACACCTAAAAGTTGAATATTGCCAGCATGCAATTCTTGACCACAAAGGATTTTTTTATAGAATGGTTGCTTTATTCCAGATGGCAATCAAAGTGGCTGAATAACCTGTTTAGTAAGATAATTTAATGGAAAGTTAAAGGAAGCATTTGCTACAAAACAAGCAAAGAAGATAGCAGCCATAATTTTGCAGTTTTACACTAGCTATACTCATGTGGAATCTAAGAGTAAAAAATCATATGAGAATGTCCACTGTTTATGTGCTTTATATAATGACACATATTTTGCTTTTTTCAGGTAAATATTATTTCTGCCAAGATCGCTTCTTTTGGCGTATGACATGGCGCAAACAAGTGGAAAAAGTAGGATATGTGAAATATGACCTTCTGCACTGCCCAGAGCAATAGAGGAAGGTCAAGAAGAATGGATGGTGGTGAAGATGGCCATTGGGCGGTAGTGGTTGTAGGACAGTAATCCTAATGTTGTGAAGTAGTGGGGCTCTGTGAATCCCAAATTTTGTCACCCGCACCTAGTGTGTCTTTATTTTTTCTGAGTTTAGGTAAAAATATATATGGATGTGCACTGTAAACATACCATGCCCACACTTGGTACGGTACATATGTGTATGCAAGCAATAAGTCTGCCTGGTGCAGACTATAAGAGAGAATATGAGTGAGGGTGAGATGCTGTGATCATGAAAAATGACTACAGTGTGTGACATTTGCAGAGATTTCTATAATATATTGTTTTCTTTTCTAATAAATATTATTTCTTTTGACCAATACACTGACTCTGCACATTGTGTCTGATACATATAAGTAGCAAATACAAAACAAAAAAGTTTATTTGTCTAAAAAGGTCAAGGAACAGCATGAGGGATTATTGAGAGGGTGCTGGAAGTTGCAACTAAATAAGACGTTGGAGGGAGTTAAATAAGGAGCAGAAGGGATCAAAACTCCATAGTTTGCTAGTGGTTAGATGAACCAAGATGTGAGGGCAATACACTCAACACATCATAAGTAGAAATGGACCCAGTGTGTTTAATGGAACGGCCTCACCAATGATAAAAGTAATTAGTAAGTCTCTACTTTGCTAAACTGAGCTGCAGTGCACCATTCCCACCGCTTTCCATATTTTCCTCCAGTTTTGACTGCTCAAAGCAGCCAATCAGTGGCACGGAAGCTTACATTGGAATCAGTGGCAGATGTTTCCATATAGGCATGCAGGTGGTCTCATTGGAACCCCTAGGAATCTCACATAAGCCTTCACTGGAGGGGAGTACTGGCACATGCATATTACTGAGCGGGATGTGTGTACTGGAAACACAAGGCAAGGGCTTGGGGCAACACTACATACGCATTGTTCTGATGAACCCCCTATACACTTGGATGCAAAAGGTGCATATGGTGGCTGTAGTTCACCTTCATTAACTTTTCATTTCTGCCATCTCAGTAAATTATACTAAAATACAGAGGAATGAATTGAACTTTAGCATTAGACCAGGTGGGTGCCAGATATTAATGTATGTATTTTGATGGTGATGATTAAGACCACAAACGTCACCTTTTTGTTCTTACATATCTGTCAAATTCTGTAATGCAGGAATGCAAACACGGAATCCTCTTATATTATTTAAAAAAAAACATGCTAGTTGATTCCACGGAAAATAATTATATTTGAAAACACAGATGACCATTTGGAGCCTAACTCGTGTCTCGTCTCTATAAGGTTAGGCAGCTCAGATTGTCGATGCAATTACAAGAGCCAAACAGTTCTATGTCACACTAACAAGAAATGTATCGTGGCAGTGGCATGAAATATTTACTGCAGGTATGTTGAGTAAGAATTATAGGTGCTTCTTAATAGAAGATGCTATCTGAGATGTGGTCAGGAAGGGTTGAAGGGACAAGGGAGACTCCATTTCCATGTTGCCCTGCCGTTGCCTGCCCGTCCTTTCTATCTCATTCTGTCAGCTAATAAATAAAATGTAATGCAGCCTCTCTCCCGGTTTCCATGGTAACAGCAGGAGGGGGGAGTTCAGGTTTTATTTCTGCTCCTTTGACCAATTTACCTGAAGATAAAGGAGAACGACTTATGTGCATTTCAGACACCCATTTTGTATAAACGAATAAAGGTGACGTATGTTAAATGCTCACTCTATTGAAGGAATGAAGCAGAGAGGGAAACAGTAAGAAAATAATGACATATTATTGGTACAGTTTGGGGTGCATCCTGTACATTGCTGGGTATGGAACTTACTGTGCATGTATGATGCTGTAGTGAAGTATTGATCAGATAGCGGGATTGCAATATGTAATGTAATAGATTAAAATGCGAATGTCAGAACACGAAGTACGGAGTCTTACAGAGAGTGCACATGCTGCATTGTGCTGGTTACATGGAGAGGGGGATGAAGTGCTTTCTGATCACCTGATGAGGACACACAATGCAGCCTATAGCATACAGTCAGTATACATCTGACGCAAGGTGTATGCAGTATGCCACTCATGTATAAAAGGTGATTCTAATGCAAAGTTGAAAAATTGGTTTCATCTCCGTAGCATCATTCCATAACCAATTTTGAAACCATACACCAGAATTACTTTTAATTCATAACCCTCTTTGTATGCATAGTGATGGTGCAACATCAGCACTTTTTTTATCTTACTGTATTGCAATATTGCACTACACGCACTGACACTTATTATCTCCAATAGAATGGCACATGACATATTTTAACAGACGAATTTAAGTATGGTGATAGCTCTATAAAACACATATTGTTACGCAAGTGACTCTCCTTAATTTTAGTACGAATTTTTATTTCTCTTATATAGTTTCTGTACTACAGTCAGGGCCGGCCTTAGGGGTGTGCGGCCGCACAGGGCGCCATGGCAACAGGGGCGCCTGCCCGGGACTTAAATTAAAACATCGGGGTTTTTTTTTTTTTTTTACTTTATTTAACATCCTCCATCCTCCACACGAAGGATGTTAAATAAAGTTAAAACAAAAAAAAACGGTGATTTAATTTAAGTCCCGGGCAGGGGCGCCGAGCAGTCGCTCATGAAGTTTTCAGCAACTGATCGGCCCCCTCACTCTCCGTCGCGGTGCCGGCGTTTCATGCTGACGCCTCCTGCTCCCACTGCAGGACTCCGGCAACAAGGTAAGTAAGGATAGGGAGAGGGGGGTAGATCGTGAAAAGGGGCAGAGGGGGAAGGCAGTGAGAAGGGGCAGAGGTGGTAGATAGTAAGAAGGGGCAGAGGGGGGAGATTTTTTCCTTTCTTTTTTTTGGAGATGGGGGGCGCCAGAGGAGTAGTCCGCACAGGGCGCCAGAACACTTAAGGCCGGCTCTGACTACAATATTCAGTAGTGGCTTCAGAAGTTACTAATAAAACACCACACATGATTTACACAGGAATTAAAGATTACAGAATATAGATTATTAAATTGTGGAAACATGACTTTCAAAGGTTGGCGAAGGTTCTAAAACAACAGTAAAAAAACATTTTCACCAGTTGGCAAACATGGTCGTTATGGACACAGAGGCAATCAGAAGGTTACAGAGCACAGTACATTACTGATTGACCTCGTTAGCAGCTTATCAATTACCCGCTCAATCAAAGTCCTCTTACAATCTCATATTGTTATGTGAGGTTGAAGTTACCCTAGCAACTTCCAAAACTGATGTTTGAGTTATTGGCCTTTTGGGGTTATTCATGTTCCAGGTCCCCTGAGGTTGGAAAAGGCCATGTATGCAAGTAAACCAATGTAACAGTGGAAAATCTCAAAACATTTCCAAGTATTGACAAACTAGCATATGTGCCATTAAATGACATGCACTTTTTTCTCATGTTTATCTCTTTCTTTCATTCTATTTTGCTTCCCTGTGCTTTCCTCATACAAAACTATGAGGTGGTTCCTCACCCTATGCACCCAACAGGGTGTATGCTGGGCACAGCATACAACATAGTTCCAATCATGGTGCACTTTGCTTTAAGGTCCTCCCAAAATTACCAAAAACATTCACAGTAACAAGGATTTTATGTATAGAAGTTACTTAAAAAAGCAAATCAACGCAATTCATTAGGGAACGAATGCTTAGGTCCCTCACTAATGCTAACTGCAGAGTACATATACACTTACTGGCCAGTTTATTAGGTACACCTGTTCAATTTCTTGTTAACACAAACAGCTAATCAGCCAATCACATGGCAGCAACTCAATGCATTTAGGCATGTAGACGTGACCAAGGCAACTTGCTGAAGTTCAAACTGGGGAAGAAAGGGGGTTTAAGTGACTTTGAATGTGGCATGGTTGTTGGTGCCAGGCGGGCTGGTCTGAGTATTTCAGAAACACACAGAACCATCTCTAGGGTTTACAGAGAATTGTCCGAAAAAGCGGCAGATGTGTGGAGAAAAATGCCTTGTTGATGTCAGAGGAGAACTGGTTTGAGATGACAGAAAGGCAACAGTAACTCACATAACCATTCGTTACAATCAAGGTATGCAGAATACCATCTCTGAATGCACAACACGTCAAACCTTGAAGTAGATGAGCTACAGCAACAGAAGACCACACCAGGTGCCACTGCTGTCAGCTTAGAACAGGAAACTGAGGCTACAATTTGCACAGAAACACCAACATTGGACAATGGAAGACTGGAAGAACGTTGTCTGGTCTGATGAGTCTCGATTCCAACTGCGACATTCAGATTGCAGGGTCAGACTTTGGAGTAAACAACATGAAAGTATGGATCCATCCTGCCTTGTATCAACAGATCAGGATGGTGTTGGTGTTGTAATGGTGTAGGGGACATTTTCTTGGCACACTTTGGGCCCCTTAGTACCAATTGAGCATCGTTTAAACGCGACAGCCTACCTGAGTATTGCTGCTGACCATGTCCATCCCTTTATGACCACAGTGTACCCATCCTCAGATGGCTACTTCCAACAGGATAATGCACCACATCACAAAGCTCCAATCAACTGATTTCTTGAACATGACAATGAGTTCACTGTTACATGTTACGTTTGTGGCCCTTGAGATATTGAACTGGAACTGCCACAAAGATATGACATGCATCCTAAAATTGAAGCGGAAGGACTGACTCTCAAGAGAAAATCATGAGTTTCAAGGGGCAGTTTACCAAATGGTAAAAAAGGAAAGGTTTCACTTTGGTGACTCATTTACTTTTATCTTATTTACATACATGTATATTCTCAAGAACCAATCTCTTCTATAAGCATAACTACTCAGCTCCTGCGCAGACAATCCCAATCCTCATCCCATTCTCACCCCTTGCACCTCCATATGGTGATTTAATCCTTAAACGATCTGCTTTGATATGGAGAAGAAGGGCTCTGGACCTTTGACCTATCAAGGAATGCCTATTACTAGTGTTACAATTAGGTTGTAGGATGTTTAATTTAAATGTCTGAAACTTTTTATTTGAGTTTATTGATTCATCTCCATCAAGATTAATTCTTTATTGACTGTTCTCCACATGTCCAGATGATACTAAGAAAAGATTAAGGGTTGATTAAGATCTAAGACCTACATCAAGAAAAATAGGCAGACTGGATGGGCCAAATGGTTCTTATCTGTGACTATCGTGTACATTGTATGCCGAGCTGGTATTGTACAAAATGCAACTAAAGTAAGCTTATACGATTCATGTACGTGTTGTAATAGTTGTGCATAGTGTGCGTAGCACAAATGAGTGCTGTACAATGAGTGAATGTTACATAGAATAGAGATGAGCAATCTGTGGATGATTTTTCCTGCTCAGACCTTGCAGAGCACAGAGTAATCCTGTCAGATTTACGGATTATCGGGGGCTGGTTGCATTTCTGCCTTGAGATTTATCACAATCTGAAGTGTTTTGTGATCTCCAGCAATGTGAGAGCCATGTGCAAAGTTTCATTGTAAAACCTTTTATCAAGGGTGCTTGCTGCTTTGACACACCGTAGGATAACCATGCAAAATCATCTTATGTTTGGGTATAAGGATTTTTATTGTTTTGGGTTTTTTTTCCGTACTGAGGCTACCATTTGCACAGAAACACCAACATTGGACAATGGAAGACTGGAAGAACGTTGTCTGGTCTGATGAGTCTCGATTCCAACTGCGACATTCAGATTGCAGGGTCAGACTTTGGAGTAAACAACATGAAAGTATGGATCCATCCTGCCTTGTATCAACAGATCAGGATGGTGTTGGTGTTGTAATGGTGTAGGGGACATTTTCTTGGCACACTTTGGGCCCCTTAGTACCAATTGAGCATCGTTTAAACGCGACAGCCTACCTGAGTATTGCTGCTGACCATGTCCATCCCTTTATGACCACAGTGTACCCATCCTCAGATGGCTACTTCCAACAGGATAATGCACCACATCACAAAGCTCCAATCAACTGATTTCTTGAACATGACAATGAGTTCACTGTACTCCAATGACCTCCACAGTCACCAGATCTCAATCCAATAGAGCACCTTTGGGATGTGGTAGAATGAGAGATTTGCATCATGGATGTGCAGCCGACAAATCTGCAGCAACTGCGTGATGCCATCATGTCCATATGGAATGTTTTCAGCATCTTGTAGACAGTACGCCATAAAGAATGAAGGTAGTTCTGAAGGCAAAAGGGGGTACAACCCAGTACTAGCAAGGTGTTCCTAATAAAGTGGCCAGTGAGTATATATAGCTCTACATGTGTGGCAGAGAAAGAGTGATGTACTGCATGTAGCAAGGCCATTGGGGAGATTACCACTCCCTGCAGAAAACAAAGCGCTCTCATGCTGCATGCATCTGTTACTGACCTCCGTCCAGGATATGACATCATAACCTGACACTGCATGCAGTGGAAGAGCTGACGGGGAAGATGCAGACCCAAACTGGAGCAACTGTCAGTATAAGGAAGGGAAAAACTGGACAAAGGCATATTTACCTTCAGTGGCACTCTAAGGCTGATCCAGAACTGTGGCCCCAGAATGTGGAACTTCTGATGTGCGTGGAATCGTAACTTAAAGGAAACTTTTATTGTAGTATATGGAGGCTGTGCCGAATATCGCTGTGTATTGATCAACAGCATGTGAAATGAATATGTGCTCTAGGGGAAATGGCTGCTGTGGCTACCCTTCTCTGCATTCATCACAGATGTTTGCCGGTGTGTTTGTTCTGGCTACTATTCTTATAATTAAAATAGTCATTATGTGGATCCTTTCTTGTAGAAAATGTTTATTCTGGTTAGGCCAACAGCATACCGAGATTGTCTGAGCTAATTCTAATTTGTATAACACACAATTAAAGAACCACAAGTTTGCTTGATGGATCCCACAACAACAAATAAGATATTTAAATTAGATAGCATTATACCAGTACAATTTAGTCCTCTAGGGGCACAATTCTGCAAGAGTTTTAAACCATTTCTCTAATTAACATGTAAGCAAACGATCAATTGATATTTCTAACTAGGTTTTTGGGTATAATCTTGAGAACATGTTACGTTTGTGGCCCTTGAGATATTGAACTGGAACTGCCACAAAGATATGACATGCATCCTAAAATTGAAGCGGAAGGACTGACTCTCAAGAGAAAATCATGAGTTTCAAGGGGCAGTTTACCAAATGGTAAAAAAAGAAAGGTTTCACTTTGGTGACTCATATACTTTTATCTTATTTACATACATGTATATTCTCAAGAACCAATCTCTTCTATAAGCATAGCTACTCAGCTCCTGCGCAGACAATCCCAATCCTCATCCCATTCTCACCCCTTGCACCTCCATATGGTGATTTAATCCTTAAACGATCTGCTTTGATATGGAGAAGAAGGGCTCTGGACCTTTGACCTATCAAGGAATGCCTGTTACTAGTGTGACAATTAGGTTGTAGGATGTTTAATTTAAATGTCTGAAACTTTTTATTTGAGTTTATTGATTCATCTCCATCAAGATTAATTCTTTATTGACTGTTCTCCACATGTCCAGATGATACTAAGAAAAGATTAAGGGTTGATTAAGATCTAAGACCTACATCAAGAAAAATAGGCAGACTAGATGGGCCAAATGGTTCTTATCTGTGACTATCGTGTACATCGTATGCCGAGCTGGTATTGTACAAAATGCAACTAAAGTAAGCTTATACGATTCATGTACGTGTTGTAATAGTTGTGCATAGTGTGCATAGCACAAATGAGTGCTGTACAATGAGTGAATGTTACATAGAATAGAGATGAGCAATCTGTGGATGATTTTTCCTGCTCAGACCTTGCAGAGCACAGAGTAATCCTGTCAGATTTACGGATTATCGGGGGCTGGTTGCATTTCTGCCTTGAGATTTATCACAATCTGAAGTGTTTTGTGATCTCCAGCAATGTGAGAGCCATGTGCAAAGTTTCATTGTAAAACCTTTTATCAAGGGTGCTTGCTGCTTTGACACACCGTAGGATAACCATGCAAAATCATCTTATGTTTGGGTATAAGGATTTTTATTGTTTTGGGGTTTTTTTCCGTACTGACTGGTAATTGTTTTGTTAACTGCGTGACAGATTTCTAGCAATGGCTAGGTCTCTGGTATTCCAGGGGCAATAAGGGCTTTTGTGCTTACTTTGCTATTCCAGTTTTTAGCTTTTATAGATAGATAGATGTGGCAGCCAGGGGTAGGTTCAATGATAAGTTTAAATGGTCATAAGAACAGTGGGGTTGAGCATAGATCTAATGAAACCCTGTCCTTCAGGCTGTTTCAGGGGTAAAGGTAGCACAGGCAGGCTGCTTTAGGAGCAGAGGTGGCACAGGCAGGCTGCTTTAGGGACAGAGGCCGACCACGTAAATGTCTGGCTTAGTATATAGTAATGGGGGTTATGCTGCACTACCGTCAATGTCTGTAGGAAATCTGTAGGTTCGCCGTCAGGAGTTAAAGTGCCATGCGAACAACTTTTTTGGTCGTCAGCAGGGGCCTCCTCTAGCATCAACCAATTGGTTGATTTTATGGCCATATAGCTCGGGCGAACCTACGGATTTTCCTACGGATATTCACCCGAATCGAACACACGAAGACAAACACGAAGAGTTGGCCGGCACCCAAGTCTAATTATTAAGTTTAGTTTCAGAGTGATATGATGTGGGATTTTTCAGTATAGAAATCTCTGGTATTGCAATTGTTAAGTACAGCCTTTTTTTCTTTTTCTGTGTGTAATCTTTTGCCCCCCCTGTCCTAATTGTAAATACTTAAAAAGATGCACTGGTACAGTCAATGGACACTTTGCTGTACCCACTTTGAACCTTAACCATAGTTTCTTGGAATGCTGCCAAAAATACTCATATACAGTATATGCACATAAGGCATCTTCCCTCCTTTATACATGACGCAAACATACTCAAACATTGCGTGCAACATCTCTAATCGTATCTTGCTCCATGCATATACCAAGAAGGATTTCCTAATATGCTATACACACTAAACAAATGTCTTGAAACAATCCACACAGAATGCATCTACACACATTATGCACATGCTTACTCATACATTAATCACAGCATGCATTTCTACCCATCCATACCAAATAATAAAAAATATATTTAAAATAATTTTCCATCTCTCATCAAGAATCAGCAGAACTCTTTGCACACTAATGCCTTTTGGAGAGGGTAGGGTACAAGGGCAGGTAAAAGGGCAAAGGTTGGCCAAGAGGTTTGAAGGAATATTTTTTTGGCATGGAACTTTATTTTACCATTTTAAAGCACCAATTATAATGAAAGTATTCTGTATCACCTCTATCTCTTATTTCCTCTAGAGTATATTCAATATTTTCACATATATTTTTATTTAGACCAGGTACCACTTAAGAAAAAGTTCTTCAAATTCTATACATTATTAATGTGCTTCTGCAGACATGGTATCCAGACACGTGAGTGATGTGTCCTCGATGATCTATATAAACTGAAATTAGTACCGCTCTCTTTATCTACAATAATAACCAACAAGTTGAGGGTTTTGTGTCCTAAATGCATTATTGTGCACTTTAGCAGCATTAAACTTTAAATCCCACAGACTTGGTAATTATTTTAGTTAAAAGAAATCTCATAAAATACACATGCCATGCAGTGTTCTCATTCACTGCCCACATTATACAGTTACCCTGGCATACTATAAACATTGTTATGCTACACTTACATAGATGCCCAAGAGGGTTAAGGCAGTGCTGGAAAATAATGGTGGCCACACAAAATATTGAAACTTTGGGCCCAATTTGGACATTTCCACTTAGGGGTGTACTCACGTTTGTTGCCAAGGTTTAGACATTATTGGCTGTGTGTTGAGTTCTTTTTAAGGGATAGAAGATTTACACTGTTATACGGACTGTACACTACTTTACATTGTAGCAGAGTGTCATTTCTTCAGTGTAAGATATAATAAAATATTTACAAAAATGAGAGGGGTGTACTCACTTTTATGAGATACTGTAAATGCAAGAAGACCACCAGCTAACACTAAGGATTGAATTACGGGGATTAGGAATTATTAAAAATAGAATAATATATGTGGTTCAGCTGTAACAAACTCAATGATATTTGACATTAGCATTTATACATCAGAGCATACATGTGACTGGCTACTGCTACTCCTATAGAATTCAAAGGGAACTCAGCTTCAAATGACTAGGATATGAATTCTACCAAGTACATGCAAGAAACATACTGTGCTTTCAGTAGATGCAGCTAGGAGAGGCGTTAAATGAGACAAAATAACTCCAATAAGTAAAGAGTGCACCAATTTGCATGTGGTACAATGCACTGCAGACCATGAGAAATGGGACAAAATATATTCTACAGAGACTATGCATAATACTTTTACAATCTGTACGATGGGACATTGAACCCTTTTCATGCTCTTAACAAAGGTTCCAGAATTCCACTATGACCATATACCACCCACGGTCATCACAGTCATGCCTTGTCCTGTTTGTCTACTTAGTTCATGCTTCAAGACTTTGCGATACCGTCCAATAAGGACACTCTGGTTTTAAAGGCTGTGGTCAGAGAAGTTTATTGATATTTCGTATGTGTCTTTATGACCTATGGGTTACCTTTTATATAACTGAGTGAGCCATTACATAAACATCTTGTACCCATCAAACATTCCAAACTCCTAGTACTTTGGGGATGTAGTATGCACATGCAATGTTGCTCTTATGCACACAGCAAATGTCATAACCATAATCAAGACATTTGCAGATTGAATTGATGACTTGGACTCCAAATAATTCTATAAAATATTCCAAGCATGTGCTATATAATGTCTTGAGGAAAACAGGTGAATGTTTCTAGCCTACGTATAGCACCCCTGTTTTTGTTGAATCAATGAAATGGGGCAGCTACATAACTAGAAATCAGGAGCAAGCTAGCCTCAAATGCAAAAATTAAAAAAGCCACAGTCTCACTTGGACTGGCACACTGTGCAAAAAAGGAGCCTCTGAGGAGGTAAGGGGGTGAGAGGAGGAAGAAAGTGGGAGCATGAGGGAGTGAGACGGATAGAGAGAATGAGAGAGATGATGAGGTAGTTATAGAGGGAATGAGTATGTATGCATGCATGAAGGTCACAGGGAATGTGAATGTGTTAGCATAAGTGTGTGTGTTGTCTTGAGGTTGTAGGTGTGTCTTTGAGGGAATATGATAATGACTGTTTGAGTGTGTGCGTTATGAGTGTGTGTTAGCAGGAGAATGTATGTGTAAGTATGAGTGTATTGGCATGAGTGTTACAAGCGTGCATATTAGCATGTGTGTATTTGTGTATTTGTGTATTAGCATAAGTGTGTGTGTTAGCATGCGTGTGTATGTGTAAGTGCGTTTTAGCCTAAGTGTGTATATGTGTGTGTATAAGCATGAGTGTTATGTGCAAAGTGTACATGCCAGCATGTGTATGTGTGTATTAGCATGAGTGTGTGTGTGTGTAAATGTGTGTTAGCATTAGTGTGTATGTGTAGGTATGTGTGTATTAGCCTGAGTATGAATGTGCAAGTGTGTATTATCATAAGTGTTATATGTAAGTGTGCATATTAGCTTGTGTGTGTGCTGACATGAGCGTATGTATGTGTGTGTTAGAGGGAGTCTGAGCTTGACTTTTTTATTATTGAGAGTGTGTTAACATGAGTATGTATGTGTAAGCATGTGTGTTAGCATGAGTGTGTATGTGTAAGTGTGTATTAGCATGAGCGTGTATGTGTATTAGGATTAGTGTCTGTGTGTATTAGCATGAGTGTTATGTGTAAGTGTGCATACTGGCACCACTGGTGTGTGGGTTATTATGAGTGTGTGTTAGCATGAGTATGTATGTGGAAGTATGTGTATACATGTGTATTAGCATGGGTGTGTAATTGTGCATGCTGGCATGTGTGTGTATTACCATTAATGCGTGAGTATATGTTAGTGTGAGTGAGTTAGGGCCTGCCCCTGGGCCAAAAAGTGGAAGCCTTCCCCTGTTAGAAATGTAATCTTTACAATAGCATATTTAGAAACCAATCAGTGGAAGCAATAAAAAGCAGATATGAAAAGGATGGTGCAATACTGCAGAATATGATTGTATAAATTAAGAATAACAATAATAATATAAATAGAGGCGCATGACATTATTACTTAATTAAATTAAGTGCATGATGATATGTGTCATCTGAGGATACAAAACTTTGACAGATGAAATAGTCAAAGGGTCATACAGGCCCCTATACAAACTACACCCTATTAACCCCTATTTTGCAATATGCCGTTTTAGTCATTATTCCTTTGCCCTGTGAATAGTACACTTATGTAAACTATATATTGTTTTTTTCTAGGACAGATAGATCTTTCTTTTGATACCAGTTACATGATTATCTGGAAATAAGTAATTTAGTAAAAACTAGTGAAAATAGAAAACAAATCTAATATGTTTCCTTTAAGACAGAAAATACCCTCACAATGTATAAATTTAGGTATCCTAATTTCAGAAATACTTTATTTATATAGAACTTCCATACTTTCCCAACAGAGAACATATAAGGGGTATATGGATTCAAATCTGTCGAATGTTTACATTTGGTATTATAGGATTGCCAAAAAACACCCACAAAATTATATATTATATATAGTCTTAATCTGTCAAATTGGGGTGATCTCTAGAGGCTTTGGGAGTTGTAAAATGGGGAAAAACCAGAGGTGGACAGGGCTCTCAACTGGGTCTGTGCTACAATAGAAGTGTATGGTGGGCTCTCTTACTATGCCCATGATAAGGGTTAATGCCCAAATTTTACAGATCTCATGGGATGTCAGGCCTGGCTTCTGGTCCCTTGGTCAGCTGCCTGATACTGGCCCACATAAATGTTTGTTTGAGCTGCTAGGAGCTAAAAAAAATCAGGGGTGAAAACCAAACTAAAACATTTTTGGTTCACTGGCATCAATGGCACATCTGATGCCAGGAGTCACAATAAAGGAGAGTTTTTAAGTCTGCTATATTTGGGGGCACAGGTTCTGTACATCTGACTTTAGTGGTGGAACCTGACCATCAATATCATCTGATTCAGCCAGGAAGGAGTACGCCTCCTCAGAGCCGGCCTTAGGTGTTCTGGCGCCCTGTGCGGACTACTCCTCTGGCGCCCCCCAATCCCAAAAAAAAGAAAGGAATAAAAACTTGTAACAAAACCCCAATCACTATATACTACGCCAAACACTGATGTGGTGTAGGCCTACCACTTCATTGTCTGGCTTAGTAGTAGGGATGCACCGAAACGAATTCTGGACTGAAACCGAAAGTGCAGCATTTACCTGGCCAAAACCGAATATGACCCCCCCCACACACCATAAAAAAAATCTAACACTTTTATTTAAAGTAAGTAACACACCAAAATAGGACAAAACAATTAAATAACAAAATATATATATATATATATATGTATATATAATTAACAGCAATCACATTCCTATCATGCCCAGGCATACCCAGATTCTAGGATGTACTTGCAGACTTGGCATGATAGGAGTATGATTGCCCTATCTACCCCTTCTCACTCCCTTCTGCCCTATCTACCCCTTCTCACTATCTACCCCCTTTCCCCTGTCTCACTCCCTTCTCCCTATCTACCCCCATCTAACTATCTACCCTTTACCTCTTTGAAGTTCACTTACCTTTCAGGAGTCCTGCGGTGGGGGTGCAAGGCCTCTGCCTCCCAGCTCTGCCACTGTATAGAACAGTATAGAGTGATGGGAGTTATGATGTACTTTTAGAGCATAATTAGATCATGAAAAAGACATTGGAAATGGTATAGCATAACACCCATCACTCTCACACACTTACCAATCCACACATATACCAATCCACACATATACCAATCCACACGCATACCAATCCACACGCATACCAATCCACACGCATACCAATCCACACGCATATCAATCCACACGCATACCAATCCACACGCATACCAATCCACACGTATACCAATCCACATGTATACCAATCCACACGTATACCAATCCACATGTATACCAATCCACACGTATACCAATCCACACACATACCAATCCACGCATACTAATCCACACATATACCAATCCACACATATAACAATCCACACATATACCTATCCGCACAGATACACCAATCCACACACATACCAATCCACACACATACCAATCCACACATACACTAATCCACACATACACCAATCCACACATACACCAATCCACACATACACCAATCCACTCTCACTCTCACTGAATGCTTTCCTACCTTTCCTCTTTTCTCCTTACAGCTCCTTTTCCTTCTCTTCGCTCCTCTTCTTCAGTTTTTTGTCTTCTTCCGGGTCAGAGGGCACGGACAGCGGTGGGCGAGGCTTCAGTGTTGTGCTCCGGGATCTGACAACAAACCCCGGCGCACATCAGCTGTTGCCGCGCGGATCACAAGGGAGCGGTATCGGAGGTCTTTAACAGACCTCCGGCTCCCTTGAGTGATTTTAAGACGGGTTCAAGGGAGATCCTTGAACCGGCCTAAAATCACTCAAGGGAGCCGGAGGTCTGTTAAAGACCTCCGATACCGCTCCCTTGCGAGCCTGCTCCTCCAGCGGCGGACATTACTGTCCGTCTCTGGAGGGGTGCCGGGTGCCCCCCTGATGAGCAGCACCCGGTGCGGACCGCCCCCCCCGCTAGGTACGCTACTGGCGGCAGCGGTACGCTACGGTGGCGGCGGACCCCGCGGCGGCACCCCCTCGAGTGTGGTGCCCTGTGCGGTCGCACACCCCAAAGGCCGGCCCTGCGCCTCCTCAGCACTGAACACACACACTCCATTTTATAAAACCTAATACTAAAACACATTTTTTATCCCTGCCTAACACCTTAAACCCTCTATGCTATCCCCAATTCCCTCTAACCACGAACTAATCTAAACTAGCCCTAACTAATAAAATAATAAAATATATTTTTTAACAGTATATAGTGATCGGGGGGGGGTTAATAAGGGTAAATTGGGCAGTTTTGCATAGGATAGGGTTTTCAACACAGGAGAGGTCTTCTCAACATAAACTATGTGACCAAAAGTCTGTGGACATCCCTCCTAATTATTGAGTTATAATTACTATAAACAGGTGTATGTATAGTTCATGAAATTTCTGCCCTGTTACATCTACCCTGGTCTGCCGTAAGTGCTATTATTGTGAAGTGAAAGCATCTAGGTGTAACAAGAGCTCAACCACAAAACAGTAGACCACACGCACTCACACAGCGGGGCCGCTGGTGAAGTGTGTAGCATGTCAAAATCTGTTTTCTGTAGCATCGCCCACTACAGAGTTCCAAACTAACTCTCGGGAAGTAACATCAGCACAAGCTCTGCGTGTCAGGAGCTTCATGAAATGGGTTTCCATGGCTGATCAGCTGCACACAAGCTGAAGATCACTATGTGCAATGCCAAGCGTCGTCTGGAGTGGCGTAAAGCACCACTAGAGCAGTGGAAAGTGTCATCTGGAGTGATGGATCTCTTCACTAGCTGGAAGTCTGATGGAGGAATCTGGGTTTGCGTCCCTTCGTTCTAGTGAAGGGTAATGTTAATGCTACAACACTCTTTAGACAACTGCACTCTTCTGTGTGGCACCAGTATGAAGAAGGTATTTTCCTGTTTTAGCATGTCTACATGCTAAACACACAATTTGACGAGTTTGGTGTGGGTCAGCTCAAGCAACCTGCACAGTACTCTGACCTCAACCCCTTTGAAAACCATTGAAGGCTGACTGCAGGCCAGGCCTTCTCATCCAACATCAGTGCCTCACCTCACAAATGCTCATTAGGCTGAATGGGCACAAAGTCCCACAGGTACACTCCAAAATCTTGTGGAAAGCCTTCCCAGAAGAGTGGAGGCTGTTATAGCTGCAAAGGTGGGGGAGGGGTTGGCAACTCTATTTTAATGCCCAGGGTTTTGGAATGCGATGTCCAACAAGCTCATGTATGCATGATGGTCAGTTTTCCACATAGTTATGGTCATGTAATGTACTGTTTGTTCCATTACAGGTAAGTACCAAATAGAGTGTTTCATATCAAATATTGTATGGGTGATACAGTTAGTATTTGTATTTCCTACAATAAGGTGGTCACAAGTCATATATGAGGTACTGTTACATTTATGTGTGCCAAGATGTCTCAGCCAAGTCTGAGGGACATTTTGGTTAGATGAAAAGAAACTGGGGGATGCTTATTAACCAATTGTGGTTATCTATTATGTGTTTATTCCTAATAGGTAGTTTTGATTCTCTAGAATCACCTGTATCTAAATGTAAACCACAGAGAACCCTCCTCCCCTCTTTATGCAGTGTCTTCTCTGGATATAGGTTTCTGGAACAGCTTCCTTACTCTGGGGAGGACAAAGATGCCTCCAGAATACAAGATGAAGTGATTCATCCCCTGAGAGAACTGGGGGGATGAGGAAGCCAGAGAAGTAATTTAGAAAAGAAAAGGGTGTGGGTTAGTGGAACCTGTAATATGGTCCTCAAGTATTTTTATGCAATGTATATTTTGTGTATTGCATATATATATATATATATACACATACACTATGTATAATGGTAGGTCTATATTTAAGTCTCTATTTATTAATGGATATAGGCCTATATTATTAGGCTCATACCCCCTATTCTTGCCAAGTTTAACCAATGGAAATACAAAGTGTCAATATGATTCCTTACAGGTCACCTGAAGGAGCTTTTTAATGTTTGCAGAGGCTAATATGTATGCACACAGGTGTAGCTAATATCATTAGGTATCACTGCCGCCAGAAATGTATTAATCCTTTAACCATTCCAGTACCAGTGAGTAGGACACGAGACCCCCATTATATCAAAACCGGTTTAGGGTGTAATGAAAGAGTTTGCTGGATTCCAAAACCAAAAATTGGTGCAAAAAAAATCTGATTATTATACTTAGCGCTTGGCTTCTTCAGGGCTGTATTTTAAAGAGATAGACTTATTGATTTAGCGGTAAAATAACGGTGCAAGCATTAAACAAAATCACCAGCCTTCTGCATTCCTCTCCAAAGGTTAGCTATAGAATCATTTGCTGTCAGTGTCCCATGTCATGAACCCATCTGCCACAGCATGAGTGCACCTTGCCGGTGGATCTTAGTGAATTCCCCTCACACCTCCTCCATTTGCGCCCTTTATTTTTCTACCTGTTACTCTATAGACATATCCATGATCTGACTGTCTCTCTCCCCTTTCCTATCTCAATCTCTTCTCCCTCATCACCCCTTCCTTTCACCCTCCCTCTTTGGCTCTCCCCTCTCCTCCGTCTCTTTTTTCCCTTTATCCTTCTCTACTTTGCTCTCGCTGTCTCCCCCTCCCTCCCTCTCTCTGTCACCCTCCCTCTCATCCAGTATATGGGTCTGTGAGTGTGCGCGCAGAAGGATCTCTGCACTGCAGCCTCCTCCTCCTCCTCTCTCGCACACACATACACACGGAGCGCCGCTGCAGCATTAGGCATCAGTCCCTGGGAAGGAGAGAAAAGGAAGCCGAGTGGTGGAGAGAGGGAGCAACATAGGAGAGAGGATGCTGAATAACCTGACAGAGTGTGAGGAGGGAGAGGGGGGAACCAGCCAAGGTAAGTGGAGGAATCTGACAAGAGGGAGGAAGGGGGCGGAGGGAGCTAATTCTCCGCAGTGCTGCTTCTGAAGTGGGGGGCGGTAGTGACCAGACAAGGGGAATGGGGGGCCCCCTAAGATACGCTCAGCTGAGAGCCCCTTCACCACACAGGAGGTCCACAGTGTCTGATGGAAGTTACATTTAGTGGATGGATTGAGACACCAGCGCAGGGCCTGGACTCCCCACTTCTTCTACCCTGCTTTGCTATCTCTTTTTTTCTCACATTTATGAAACACTATCTTATTAAGTATCCATACAGCACTGGTTGCTATAGCTGACTATTACTATATCTTTTTGCCATCTTTTTTTTACCTATGACCCCTTTACCTCTGCAGATCTAGAGCACCCCCTTGCTTTCTGCTGACACCTAGACTTCTGCAGTAGAACTGCATCTTCTTCTGCTTTCCCACCAAGTACACCTGACCCCTATTTATCTCCAGTGTCCTCTGCTCAATGTCTTATCCACCAGATATCTGTAAAGTACTTGTTTTACAGAATATCTCCATTTCCTAAACCACAGAAAAAAGTACATCTGAACCCACATAATAACACATGGTCATCACACCTGTACCACTGCAAAGCACCATCTCATTGCAAATAGATCCCTCTTGCGCTGCATTGATTTAAGTGTCACTGACCATTATACTTCAATCCATATAGAATTCTCTGACTCTAATTAATGTATTTGCTTCTGTGAATTTCTACATCCTTTTACTGCAATATGTCAGCTGGTCATGTCCCCTTGCTGAGTATTACCGTATTTGCTGACCCCTTTTTTCCCTTCTGTCCATCATTCATTGCTCACCTCTTGCGCCTCTCAAACGTGGGCAAGTAATCTCTCGATGTTTGCAATATAACGTGAGTTTACTTTTCATTTCATGCAACCATGAATTATTTGATTCATTATCACACTCCTATAACCGCAACATCAGTACCTTTCCATACTAATCCAATCATTAACCCATTGTTCACCTCCTATACTCTCTACATTGCATTCTCACTGAATCATTTCTAAAATATTGGTGCATTACCTCTGGAAGTTAAGGTATTTTTATCTGTACACTATGGATCCTCCTTTTCGTCTTCGCTCCAACCCTTTGCATCATCATTGAATTCCTTGTCATATTCTCTGCATTACAAGTGGATTCTCTCTCGCACTGGCTGCATTATTACTGCATCCTTTTTCATACTCAGTGGATTCTCTCCCGTACTCACTGCAACAGATCAACCTCCATGGTTCCCATACTGTGAATTTAATGCCACACAAATGTAATCTTTGCGCATTATGCACATTATTACCTCCATCCCAATTGAGTGATCTTTAGTGTCTAATAGACGTACGCTATTTTTTTTATTTCTCACTAACTCTCCGCAAGTACCATCTATTAAGGATCTCATTAAAATCCCCATCGTTACTAGTAATACAATCCTACAGCTTAATGCACCAATCATGTTGTTAAAAATTTTATGTATTCTCCTCCACTTGACTTCTGATAACCCCTTCTTCTTCACAGTAAATGTCTTTTCTATTCTTATATTATGCAATTCACCTAATATCTAATAATCTACCCTACTTGTCTCGCCTTTCACATTGAAGCGGGGTCTAAAATAGGCTTTAAAAAGTAGATGAGAAAAAAATGTTAGGGACACAAAAGGAAGCAAATATAAGCATCTGGATGTATATTAGCAAAGATGTATAAATTGTTCATGTACTCTGCCATAGTCAGGAGAACCTATATAGTGAGAAAGACATCAGATCGATAAGGATGGCCTTTTTGATATTTGCTGTTTTGGTATGATGAAAAAATAGATAATTAAATTTATGGCAATAATTCAAAACACAATAGTCATGATGCCAATTGGGGTCTTGACAATGATAAATAACCTAATACTTAGCAGGGTTTGCATGATGACATACGTGGATTTTTATATGAGTGGGGGTGGGGACTTAATTATGGTTCTGTTGGTCTATATTTGATGCCAAGCTTTGTGAAGAAAAGCAAGAATGGAATGCCTGAGGAAACTTGTGCTTTTACCATTATTTTTGTTATTATTTTGCTATTACTAATGTTGGAATGATGAGGTGCATTTGATGCAGAGATGGGGGTGGTGGGTCAGATGATGAAGAAGTGGAAGTAGCTGTATGTAAATTAATAATAATAATTAATATTATTACTATTATCATAATGATCGGTACAAAGGGCAATACTGAATAAGAACAATGGTGGGTTTCTCATGCTGGCTTATTGGCTATATTCACAGCAGTCTACAGTAAATGCTATTACATAGCAGTTTAGGGACGTTAGAATAACAGTATCAATGATGCAGAGGTACATGAGAATGAAGTAGTTAATAGTGTTGATAGAGGAGAAAAGATCAGTTAATGTTTGATTGGCTACCCTCAGGTGTACTTTCTTAGGAGGAGCAGTCTTTCTTTGGGACCCAAATCCATCTGCTCCTATTTTCCTGTCAGGGTTTTCTAAGTTTTCAGAATGATTGGCGGGTTTATCATAGTCTAAAAATGAATGAATGAATGTGAATATAACCAACAGAAACTATATTGATAGATTGGATTGTCTAAATAAAATACATTATTATTCATCTAAATGACGTGTATAAATAGGATACAAAACTTGCATACAAGGTCACGTTAAAACCATGCCTCTTACCACACAACAGGTGTTCCTCTTTGGCAATTTAAATTGTTAGGATGTACATGATTGTCCTGGGGAAAAGGGTATTTAAACTGACATGAAGGTCATAATGAAGAACAGTGACAAATTTGGCAACTTTGTTTGGAAACTTTGCCAGGCTGATTGTCGTTTTATTTACATATGATTATATTGATATGTTTAGAATATCTAGAAACAAAATTTCCCACTAAAGTAATGGATAGTCAACGAGAGCTGTGTGGGTGGCATGGCCGCTGTTGTGCATTTGAAGTGTTGAAACTGCCGAATATAAACAAACAGCTACGAATGTGTATGCATTGTTTCATTTTATTTTAATGAATGAAAAAAAGAAGAAGAGTTTTATAGTGGCTAAATGATCAGGATCATGTAACCCTGTGTGCATATTCCATGGGGTAGAGAGTGTATGATTAAACAATTATACCAAACAGGTGCTAATGATCATCAGTTTAATATGTAGGTTGAATCACAACCATTAACAGAAACAGCTCTGTAGGAGGAATACAACTGGGTGAGAAACTAACAACGTGAGGTTGCTGAAGTCAGGTTAATGTCAAAAGTCATACACCATGGCAAGATTGAGAGCAGCGACAACATACAAGGCAGTTATCTCAGCAAGGTCTCTCATAGGCAGAAGTTTCAAGGCAAACAGGGGTTTCCATACTTTCTGTCCATGATCTTTTGAAGAAGCACAGAGAAACGGCAATGTTGAGGACCTCGATTTTGGTCCATTTGTTTTCAGACAATGAATTTAGTTTCCTGCCTTTTGGTTCCGAAACTAAATTAGTTGTCACTCAACCTCATTCAGGCTCTCATGTCCTCTCACACTCTCTCATGCTCACTCTCATTCGTTCTCTGTCACACTCTCATTCACTCTCTCTCATGCTCTGTCAATGTCTCCCTACCTTCTGCTCTTTTTTGATGTTTTGAGTGTTCAGAGTGAAGTTATTACCGTCTATGGCAAGGGTATATCTATCTATAGATTCTCACATACATTATTACATCATTGACCAGAGAGCCCCCCCCTTTATCTATCACAGGGTTAAAACACATATTCCTGTCATTCATGTTTCATGTATATCTAACATGAAAGTATATTTAGAATTAAGAAAGCATGGATTTCTTAGATCCGACGACCACTTCCAGGTCCCTGTCTCGTTTTCTACATCTCCGCTTCTTTTCTTGCCTCTTCATTTGTCTTCTTTCTTTGCTCGCTTCTCTCCAGTACCAGCTCAGTTTTCCAGGCCTCCCATATCTGTTCCGCAAAATGAAGGAGCCTCAGCGCACACCCTCACTCCTGATTGGAGGAAAGGGGGAGAGACTGTCCCTATGGTGCGTGCTGTGGCTTCACCCTTTTGTGGAAGTACTCAAAGAGGAGAATATTGCAGAAGTATTGCCAGAAAAAGAGAGGTGCAGAAACAAGAAGAGGCAAGAGAAGAAGCAGAGCTGCGGAAAACAAGACAGGGAAATGGAAGCGTCGGTGAAGAAGTTAGGGAGATATTGATAGCGTGAGGGAGACTGCATGAGAGTATGAAAGAGAGTGTTAGAGAGAGTTAGTGAGAGTGCCGAAATGCAACAAAACGTTTGAGCTCTTTGCTTCGTTTTTATTTGTTTTGTTGGGGGTCCTCCTCATTTTCATACTATCATGCAAATTAACAAAATTGGCAAATTAAAATTCTTATGAATTGAAGAGTAGAAATGGATAAGAACATGAGAGTTATTAGTTTCACTGGCTCTGCCACAGAGACATATTTCACTTTTTAGAAGGTCAACATTTAAACAAAATACCTGCAAAACATTTATACCGATAGCAGGTAATTTTCTACCATGCCAGGCAGCTGGTCTCACAATAGAACAGCATGCTGCCTCTCACATTTGTTTACTGCACAGTTACCATAGTAGCAAGCAAACATATTAGTCTGCCATAGACCAATCAATACTTTTATACAGCGATCAGTATCCTTTTATTTTTTATTTGCTGTTAAAGAAGCTACCAATCAGTCTGTGGCCAATCAGTAAGAGGGAGGCGATTAAATTTAAATATAAGGCTCTCCTCTTTAATGGAAGTCTTGTGTATAAGCATGCAAGGCTAACAATGGCAGTGGAGAAAATGGCCGCCGGTCAAAAGACAGCATCCTCCACTGCACTACAGGAAAGGACTTTGTGGTAGGTGGTTGGCACACTGGCATACTTTCAAAGCATGTTCTAAAATACTTAATTTGTTTCATAATTTGCTCTTCCAATTTAGTAAATTAAATGGATTTCATAGAAATTATGGGTAACATTGAATTAATTTCAGGATAATTAGAGATTTTTTGCATTGGGATTTTAGGTAATGTGTATCAGCGTTTAGCATACTCGTAGCACTCATTGTATTTTGCGTTTTAGAAATTGGGGGTTATTTTTGCAACATTTTAATTTTCATCTCACTGTGACCTCACTTCTGCTGATGTCATTAACTACCCTTAGGCTTATTTGACCATATTTTTATTTTTATTTAAAAGTAGCAAGCCTACTTAGAGGAGCCATTTTAGGGTAAATCAATGTTTATTAAGGTTTTTCAGTTTTGTGGGAAGAGGCAGGGGGAAGGGTACAGAAAATCAAAAAAATCAACGGGGGGGGGAATGAGCAGGTACAATTGACACTGTGCAGTGTACAGATATCACGTCGACAGAACATGAGTACAAAGGAAAATGGTCACAACATTTAAATATAGCAGAAAAACGGTACGGCAGGAACAGGGCGCTCCAGAGCAATAGGACACATGGTTACAAATACTCCTTCTCCGCAAAGACAGAGCACGTGAAAAAGGGAGTGCGTAGACACTCCGGCATTCGTTACCCATAGGGGGGAGCCTAGGCGTTGCGCCTACGCGCCAGAAGGAGCAGGGGCGCTGGCACCAGAGAGCAGGGGGCAACCAAGCGCGCCGAGGCAGACATCTAAACCAGGCAGGCGGGTGCTACTGATGCGGAGACTGCATGCCATGTATGCACGGTGCGGGGATGCTTTAGGGTTGGATGACGGGGGAGCGAGGCAAGAAAACGTCGACATCCCCCGTGCAACCTCGAGTGAGCTCAGCGCGATAACACGCACGGACACCCCCAGCACATAGCCTTGGGGGCATAGCCCTGGACTTGTAGGGAAGGAGGGCAGCAAGGATGCGAGAGGGAAGGGAAGAAGGGAAAAGCGGAAACAGAGAGGACAAAAAAAAAAAAAATAAGGGGGGGGCTCGGTAGGGGGCAAAGTGACCACGTTTCGGATGGAGTAGAGGAGCCATTTTAATGTTTTCTCTGAATGTATAATCACATAAAACATTTTAGGAACTTTTCCAGTTTCCATGGCAACAATAAGTGCCTCTTTTTATGTCACGTGACAAGTATGCCCAGCAAAAAAATATATATTAATGAGGCAACATTTGACATGGTTAATGGTTTTATTCTGGAAAATGGCTGGACACTGAGTAGTATTACATATGGTGCTAACGCTACAATTAGTTGCAATAGTGTTAATTTATGCAGAGTATATGGAGCGTATCATATCATGAGAATATCATATGATGAGGTTTAAAATGTTTCACTCATGTTGCGTTATTCCTTCTACTAGATTAGGCTTGATGGAGAAATGCATCCATTAATAAGTGGAGTGGCACCTGTACATACCCACAAACCCAAAGTCAGGGGCAGGCTGGCCCGGGGGCAGGACCAGCACTTTGGGCAGAATTTTTGGGAGGTGGGAATGCAGCAGCTCCTCCCTCAGTGGTAAATAAATGGAACAGCCTCCCATCAAATGGGGTAGAGGCTAATACAGTGAGGGAAATTAAACATGTACGGGATATGCTAGGGCTATTGTTAATCTAAGACGAGACTAAGGACTTATTAATGTTGTTTCATTCGCAAAATGGGCAGACTAGATGGCCAGTCAAATTCTATGGTTTTATGTTTGTTTCCCTCCTTGATGTTCTCCTCAGAAAGTTTGATGGGTAGGAGTGTGCCATAGTGTTCTACAGCCGCAGCAACAAAGTTGTTGACAACAAAATCACAATAATCTATATTGTAAACAACAGAAAAGGTGTTAATGCATTAAAACATGCAAATAAATTATATTATTCTTCCTCACGGTTCCTTACTCAGTGACCTAAATATCAGTAAGTCAAAAAGATATATAAATGTCTCGTTAAAGCCCTGCCACCTAGCCACGTCTCTAACTACATGCCCTAAAACAAAAGTGTCCCTCTTTGGTCATTTCAAATATTAGGAAGTATGCCTTCTGCTTTTGTGAATATTTCTGTCAAAGGTTAAGATTCAGCTGAAAGAGAAAGTGACATCAATAGAAACACTCTGGCTTTCTGCATGCTGTACTTTTCCTTTTGTTCACCTTCTGTTAATCTGGGAAATAGTAAAAATAGAGCTGAAAAAGAAGTTTTAAATGTCAATTCTGCCTGCTTTATTTTCCCTCTGGAGATTTTGAAGCTACATGTATTTTACGCTTCCATAAGTGTAAGCCAAAAACATAACAGATGAACTATAGAAAAAAATGAAATACCAGTTGACTGATGTCAAAAACAGTCCTTGCAGATGATATATTGTTTATTATATGTGATTTCCGTAAACACAATACATTCATTTTCAAGGGTTATCCATATTTTTTTGATAGTTGTTTTAAAATATTGCAAACATGATATTCATACAAGGCACCCCGGGGTGGATCACTTTTTTTACAAATAAAATTACCTACAAGAAGCATTTCTTGAACAAATAAACCAGTGCATGGGTCAAGCATACAGGGGTTGTCTACTGAAGAGGAGATTATATGATTGGAATATATTTTATATAAAGTATTGAATGGTCTTATATGATGCCAACTATGGGATTTTCAATGAAAGGTAGTAATGTAATCTGACAATGATTATGAGTGGAAATTGAAGACTATTATATGAGCATTAATACTGATGACTCAAGGTCATGAAGACCATGGTCTGTGTTTTTCCAATGATGATGTTGACAAGGAGTGTAAAAGGTAGATTTTGAGGTATTCAGATCAACATTGGGTACTGTATAACAGCCGACAAATGGAAGTGAATATGAAATGAGATTGTTTGAGCTGATAAAAATGTTTGGTATTTTTTATAGTGAAAAGGCGTATTAAGAATTCAACACACATAGAATATTGATGAAGAGAGAAATGTAATTGGCTTTTTAAAGTCATGGAGGATTTGGTTTCAACCATCTCAGAAAATGTAAAAATGGCTACCATGGATGATTTGTTGCTTATATTGTAATATATTCAATAATGAGTAGAATTTGTAACAAGGCTAAGGTAGTTAGTAGATCTGCAGAGCTAAAACATCAGCAAAGTAGGTATAAATGTGTTTTAGAGCTACAGGAGAAACCATTTTGGAGCAAATGTGTAGGGCAGGGGCGTCCAACCTGCGGCCCTCCAGCTGCTGCAGGACTACATCTCCCATAATGCTCTATCAGCTAAGGACCTGGCAGAGGAGTATGGGAGATGTAGTCCTGCAGCAGCTGGAGGGCAGCAGGTTGGACGCCCCTGGTGTAGGGAATATATTGCAGGACTCTAATGATCAGATCCTTCCAAAGGACCATGAAAACCTGGCTAGCACTGAAGTGCAGACAGCACTAGGAATGAGAACACAAGTGAAAAAACATGGAAACTGAACAGGCTGCTGGAGTCATCTGGTGCAGAAAAAGGAGGGGTTATAGGGATGGTTGGCTAAGAGTACTAAATTTTGATGTGATGAAACACAGTATCCATGTTATAATAAACAATATACCGTATTTACTCTATTATAAGACAAGGTCTTTTCAGAGCAAATGCTCTGAAAACTACCCCTCATTTTATATTCAAGGTCGTCTTATAATCAGACCTCAAATAGAGGTCTGGCTACAAGACAAAGAACCAGATCCCCCACAGCGCTGCAGGAGACATAGATCCTCTTCTCTGGCAGCCGGTGAACAGACAACCTCCGCTGATACCCGACACTTCCGCCAGGGCTTCTATGATGGAGCACCGACGTGATCTTCAGATGCTCAGTCATAGAAACCCCGGCAGAAGTACCTGCCAGCAGCAGCGGTGGTTGTCTCACCGCATCGCACAGACGTCCACCGGCTGCCCCCGCTAGACACCAGGGAGTCTGGAGACGAGTCGGGATGAATCGGTAAGTGGGGGGGGTATTAAAAATATAATTAATAGAGGGGAACCTGAGAAAATATTGTATGTGTTTATGAATGATGGAGAAACTACAGTCATAAGGAGGAGCTATGTAGTAATTATTAAAGTTTTATGTTGATAATAGGTGGAACGGCACTGCTATTATATATTGAGACTATTCAGTCTCAAGTTTGATGTGTTTGATTACCCGTCTGAATCCTGGAGCTATATAAGTATGACACCCCTCCTTTTGATTAGGTAGAAGACAAGCTGTATGTTAAATATGATTGAGTCATAAGAGTTTGTATGGTGATAAGAAATTGTATTGTCCATCTGTATGATGCCAATTAGGGACTGCATTGTTGTGTTATGAAGTCTTCTGTAGAAATCATGTTTCACAGGGAATCACAGGGAAAGGGCTGAAGGTATCAATAAGGATGTTGAAAGAAAGAAATAGTTGATGAACATGGTAAGATGAAAGAGAAACCACAAACCTTATAATAATGTGGAACTGCATAAGACAGCAGAACACTTTATGATGGTGTTGGTGGTGTAGAAAAGATACTGAATGTGAGTATAATCTTGATGGATGCTGTATAATGAACATACCAACATATACAATTAAGTGTTAACCATAATTGTGGCACAGTGTATATTTGTGACAACGAGAGTCAGTATAATAATAATGATAATAATTACAGCAAGGAATTGTGTGTTGTTAGAGCAGACCACATAGTGTTTAAAAAAAGTATGATAAAGCAATATATTGGAGAGAATTGGTGGTGGTGCTGGGCTTTCATGAGGAAGACCCCCCTGATGATGATGAAGACTTCCATAGTGATACCTATAAGAAGCATTTGATCCATATCATATGGAGACCCATACGTTTACTGTGTTCCTTCCTCCAAACTCCAGACCTTCATTAGATGAAGCCCAGCGACGGGTGAAACATAGCACAAATTTGAGGATTTCCATGGGGATTTACCTTTTACCTAGTCTTCGGGAAGATATCTGATTTTAACGTAAGATTTAATGCCAATGCTTCTTTTTTTCTTCTTAAATGTCAAAATATGGAGTTTGGAGCAAGGAACACAGTAACCTTAGGGGTCTGCAGTTGATGTTGATCAAATGAGCGGTATACCATTCAAAATGGGTGGCCCCTGCCTACGTCATTCTGAGTGTTATTATTACCACTTCTGTATTGCACTAGATATATATATATATATATATATATATATATCTTCTGTAATTTGTACACTTTTTCATGTTTTACTTGGAGTATCTTTTCGGTTTTGAATATGAAGGTGTCATTCATTTTCTTTCTGTTATATATTGTGTCTTTGGTTGGTTGAGACACCAGAGGGGATTGCAGCTATTTTTACTGTTATAAAAGCATGAAAAGGGCTCTGGTTTTGTATGTAGTTGTTGGTTAATTGAGTGTTAAGGCCAGAGATTCCGCGGCTGCAGTCCTTTCTACTGAGATCTGGGATATGATTATGTGTCCTAGCGTTTCATCTACTAAGTACACGTAAAGCCTGGAAACCAGAGGAATATGCAGGCTGTGCCAAGGATGCATTGTCCTCCGTAGTGTGGACTGGTTGAGGGGAAGGGAGCCTATTTTCCCACCGGGGTTATCTGCCCCAGGTTTGATGGGGGCTAGGAGACAAAATGCCTCTGTGTCAGGCAGCCCAAATCTGAAAGGATGGTGTTTAAGAAGTGCAGGCATTTCTGAAGTGGTTGGAGAATGTTATTAGAGAAGTGGTCTAATGTGTTTGGGGAGTATGTGCTCACAAATGCAGGCATTTTCTCTAAAAATCTTGAGTTATGTTTGCTACAGATAACGATTTACTTGGCCATTTGTTTTAAGGTTACTGAAGTGTATGTGCTTAGAGATGCTCTGGGTTTATATGAAGTGTTTTAGTTTGCACTTAAAGACACAAGTGTTTGTTCTAGGGCATTTCAGGACACACATTTTAAAGATTTACCTAATTCTTAAGAACTTGGGAAAACGTGTTTAAAGATACTGATATTTTTTTTTTCTGGGTTTGGGGTATGTGTGGTTTCAGACAAAGAATACCTGGAATGTGTTTTAATATGGTGGGTATCTATTTGAGACTATTCACTCTAAAGCCATATTTCTTAACATGTAGTATGTGAACCCATTGGTTGAGGACCTTCAGATACAGTATGTATTAGGGGTTCTATACATATTTTTCATTTTAAAAGTTTGTTTGTAGAACTTCACCAGTGAAATAAGTCATTAGTTTTTGATTGATAAACCATTGAGACACACTGCCTTCTTTTGGCTCTCTGTGCTTAAAGGTGACACTAAAATGTTAGATATAGCTAGCTATTCCAAAGTAATTGACACATACACTAAATGACCTAGGGAGGGGTATTAGAAATGCACACGTCCAGCAATTCTGTTACTAGATGTGCTTGACCGTTAAGGCCGGATATTGTCTTTTATATTGAATTGTTTTGTATTTTATATACTGCAGAAACCTCTGGGGTCCTCAGAGCTTATGTGACTTTATGCCTTTTTCCGAGTTAACCCAATAAAGGCTATATTCATCCACTAAAGAGTGACTTCTTGCTGTATACCACCTTAGAGAGCATTTCTGGAAGACGTGTGAGTGGTAATTAATTCTTTTCGTATACAGGAGATGGAAATCCCAAGGAAAGTTCCCCATTTATTAACAGCTCAGAAGTTGATACAGGGAAGAACATGGCATTGTTTGAGGTAATTCTTCCACACATTTTTTCCCACAACACCTCCTCAGTCTTTTCCTCTTTTATTAACTCACACTTTCCAATATTCCATTCCCTGTTCATAGGAGGAAATGGACACCAGTCCAATGGTATCTTCGCTCCTCAGTGGATTGGCCAATTACACAAACCTGACACAGGGAGTGAAGGAGCATGAGGAGGCTGAGAACAATGAAGGGGCCAAAAAGAAACCAGTACAGGTCAGTAAATACTGGTCACTCTATATGTTGATTGGTCCACATTAATGTATTAATCTATGTGTAATTATAATGGATCTGTTTCTTCTTATTTCTTAATTCACAGGCTCCAAGGATGGGAACCTTTATGGGTGTTTACCTCCCTTGTCTACAAAACATCTTTGGAGTGATCCTCTTCCTTCGTCTCACTTGGGTGGTGGGAGTCGGTGGTATTATGGAGTCATTCCTTATGGTCTTGCTATGCTGCTCATGTGTGAGTACAGGCCCAGATAAATAACAGGATAATGATACAGATGGAAATCCTTGGGATATTAATAAGAGTCCTTGTGCAAACCAAGTTGCAAAAAAATTAAATTAGGAGGAAACCTAGATCCATGGATGTAACCAAGGTTCTGGGGAGAGTTCACAATACTTTAGACAATGGTGCTTCCTGCAGATAATAACCTAAGAATTAGCAGAATTGTGCGGGTGTTCCATAAGCACAAAAATAGTTTGGGTTTATATTAATTACCACACCATAAAGTTGCTCGTGTGTATAAGTAAAAGTTACACGAAATAGTGAATAAAACTCCACCCTAGTGTCTGCGCACAGAAATAGGTATACTTTCCTTGGATACACAGTTCTCAATTTTCCAATATACAGTATCTTCCAATAGTTGGGATCATAAGAAACAAACAAAGAGAAAAGAAAAAGGAATAGTGTGGTATTGTTAATTTATATAACACATATGTAAGTTTGATATAGACGGACTCTTGCCTTTAGGTAGAGGCAACTTGTTGCCTTCATATAAGGTGGTGCTCCCTTGTGGTGCAGTGTTGTTACTGAATTCATTGCTCAGATATGAAGAGGGTTTGGCACTCTTTCAGTTGAGAAATTTTTGCTACAGATAGCAATTTACCTTAACTGGATGAGTGCCAAACCCTCTTCATATCTGGGGAAGAAGGAAGAAAGTAGCATTAACAAATTAGTGATTCCGTTCACAGGACACATAGTCAAGCAACAAAATCCTCAACTTTATATACACGTTTAGCAAACATAAATAATAATTAGGTCAATCAATTAAGCTAAAGTAGCTATAAAAACGTGTCCAGATCTCCTTGATATGAATTGAAATTCATAGAAAATATAACCTCTAGATACACATATTTATCTAACATCTGTTTTGCATGCATATGTGAGTAGTAATTAAATAATTGTACATTTTATAATGTAATGTAAACATGTAATTTAATAACAACATACATTATAATAATAAAAAATGTCTCTGAATAAGCAATGAGAAGCGACATTAATGCCCTTACTAACACAGGCATATTTTTAGTTTGTAATAATAATTAAATGTGAATTCACCCTTTCAATGATAAACCATTGAGACACACTGCCTTCTTTTGGCTCTCTGTGCTTAAAGGTGACACTAAAATGTCAAAGTAATTGACACATACACTAAATGACCTAGGGAGGGTTATTAGAAATGCACATGTCCAGCAATTCTTACTAGATGCACACCATTTCAGTGCCGGTACATTTTAAGTTTCGTCTAACTAATTAAATTGTTAATTCATGAATGTTAAATTTAGAGTTATCTACATGTTTGCGGAGTGTTAGATTTACTGTTTAACAGTGTGTTACCATAGTTTGCAATGTAGCATTTTTAGCAGTCGTAATCTAGATTTTATGCTTCAGGATTTAATTTTGGATGGGTCATTGAACTCCAAACAGTATGTTATTGACCTCCGTTAAAACCAATTAAGGTTTAGACGGGTCATTGAATCAGGCATTAGGCAAAAACATGCCTAGGCAACCTTATAAGCTGGGCAATAATTCGAGTTAAAAGAATTATCAAGAATTGCAAGTCACCTGCTGTAATAACAACGTTAGAATTGACTTCTTATTAAAGGTACAGTAGCTAAAAAGAGGAAAAAAAGACAATGTATAGGGCATGATAACTGTGAGAATCAACAGATTATAAGAGGAAATAGACAGAAGATAGCATTCTATAATATGCACAGAAGGCTTGTTTATTCCATATCTTGGTGACCAGACTGTGAAATCTATTGTTTTTCTCAACTATTTGCTGTTTCTTCTTCTCCACTGCTCATTTTTTAAAACTCTTTCCCAAGCATTTCTTCATCTCCTCACTGTTCCCCGCTGTTCTTCTGTCTCTCCATCATTAATTGGTACAAAGAAGACTAGTGCACACTCAAAATTATCATAAATTACATTTAACATTCCCCCCATTTCTGTCTGATAAACAGTTGTTCGTTTAGGCACACAATACAAGGCATAACCAGCAAATATGAAACAGAATAATATATATACTTTCAATCTGTATTCTACTACAGCATGTTCAGAAGTAATTTCAACCAGAGGATTTGTAGGCTACTCATCCTTTTGTTGGACCTCACCTGCTTATAATTCTTAACATGTTGGATGTGCTCTCCTACAATTTATAATATCCATCATCATATATCCATCATAAACCGGGATACTTACTCACCCTGATATTCTCTGTGTTCTAAGCTAGACTCTGATTCTATCCTTTCTGGTTTGTGAAATGTGAGAAGCCAAACCAGCAAATCATCTGTTCAGACCACTCTACCTTGACATGCATTTCCATGGTTTAGCATGGTTAGTTCTGTAAGACACAAACATGAAGCAGTTCTATGATGCATTGCACTTTACCCATGGCCTTTCTATAGAGTAAGCATCATCTAGCACTCCAATACTCCAATAGGTGAAACGAAAGATGCTCACTCCTATCCTTAGTACTATATGTGTCTTGTGTTTTTGTGTGCCGTGTTTCACATGTGATATAAATCTAGCATGCATTGTATTCATTCTACAATATATAACACTTGATTTCTAAATGTAATAGTGGACGTCGGTTGTGGCAACGCTTGTGATAAATGCCCTCAGTTGTCTTCATTTCTGCGAGGAAAGCTTGGTGATATCTTCTGCCTTAAGGTCTAGTGCAGATTGAATATAGTTTAACATAGTTGTTGTGTGCATAAAAGTAGATTTGTGGCCATTGTATCAAATTATTAGGCTTCATTTAAAAATGTATTTCCCCTTCTTCACTTGGAAAATATATTTGCAGAATCAGTTTAGAACACTTTAAATATACGGTATTTAATCATTAAGGATACGACATGTGATACAAAATCAGGTTTTGATATATTGTTGCCATACAAACAGAAGGAAAAAACTTTCCTTCTTTTTTTCATGTGATTTCAATTAGATTGATAAGGCTTATTTGCTTACCATGCTTTTGTCAACTTTAATGGGGACACTCAAAAAAATAAAAAATGTCAATGTTTAGACAGGTATGTGATATGGTTAAGTAGGGCAATTCCACCTACTCCTCCTTACCTAATTATTCCATCCCATTAATCTATATATCTCTCCTATTGTTACGTTGCTGTTTGCTGTTGATTGGTTCAAGCAGTCTTTGTAAGGCTGTGGGGACCATATCATTTAAACTAAATATTACCAAAACAATGACACTGAGTGACAAAAAAACACCAGCCATATTTAGTTTTAATAAATGCATTTAGTTCCAGCCAAAACGGTTTTGGCACCAGTGCCCCTTTATGTGACAGAGGGGTATATTTACTAAACCAGGAGCTTGCACTTTGGAACATTGCTACTGATTTTAATACATGCTTACCACGGGTAAGGCATCTCAACTCACTTACATACTCACAGTTTAGTGAATAAATCCTAGACATTTTAGAGCACTAACTTATTAGGCAGCGTATGACATTTTGCAACAAGAAACTTTTATGACAATTGTTTGCAAAAATGCTATTTGATATTTTATGTGTGCTTGTCTAGTGTCACTTCCACAGGATGGGTCTGATCTCCTACCCTCTGAATATTTCACCTACAATACTTATATCCCTAATACCTTTTCCCTGTGGTGCGTTCACTAAGATTTAGGACGAGGGTTGCAATTTTAACTCACAGATGTCATTATGCATCATAAAGGGACAACTGTGGGAAGTTTATCCTGCAAAAGGTCTGAGCTGACACCTCATAGTACATAATTTAATCAGAAAGGTGAATTATGTCATTGATTTAACTTTGCATTTTATAGAGCCAACCAAGCTCTTTTAAGCAGGAAAAGCTCAATAGGGTTAGCCGTTCGTAATAAACAGTACAGGGGGGTGTGGATGTTCAGCTGTTCTACAAGCTCCCACTTTAGCTAATAAACTTCTCTGACCTCATATGTTGTCCCAGTTGGTCACTGTTTTTTTAAATTGTGTGTCAGGTGAATATATCACAAACACTGCCTTGCATTAAATGAAGTTTACTGTTGCATAACCCAATTGCATCTTTTATATCTTGCACTAACTCTTTTATTGTATCTACTAAGATTATTTTTTATTTCGTGAAATTGCATATATGATGTATGATCTGAATCCAATATCACTGCAAATGATGTATGTTATCATCCTTGTGTTTCTGGCACCACATCATCTGTGACTGTCATGATATCACAACATCACATCCATTGAGGGTTGTGGGGTGTTCATAAATACATGACCCATACTATAGGAAGATGCCCTTACAGAGCTAGCTTTAAGTCCCGCTGGCAGCTAAATTTCTGGTAATATCCAGCCACCAGCTGGGAGTCAGGTATTACATTATCATCATGCAGGATTCTGTACTAAGTCTATCCACACAGGTCCTTAAGTGGCGTTGGTGACATCACGGCCGTGGATATACTACCATAATATTATCTACAACAATCATTGTAATATTTAGGCTTCAAATCTCTTTATGTACTTTGTGTAAAAGTTTTTTTTTAACATTTATTTATATACCCCTGGCAGTCTAAGCAGGTGTTCACAAGTTGCATAGCGTTTAACAACTTAATTTATGAGAAATAAAACAAGGTAGTTTATGTATTAAAATGATGCTGGTACTGAATTTGAAAAAGTATATTATCATCCTAGCAAACAATAGAATGGTGATAAGGCCACTTTTCATACCAGAATCACTTTTTTTTATATACATCAGAGATCGCTACTGCCCTAGAAGGACTGTCAGGTAGCAGTAGCCATGTGGCATCTGTGTTCTTGCTATAAAAGTTGTAGACTTTTTTTTGGAAGAGATTCCTTTTTGAAATTTAAATACTAAAGCAGGAGTTGGCAATACAGTTTGCAAGAGAGCTGTTTTTCAACTCACTCACTGCATTATATATTATGAAAGTGCAACCACTGACATATCTTGGCTGGGTGCTGGCCTACGCCTGACCCAGGGCAGTGTCCTAGACCCCCCCCACCAATCTTACCTCAAATTCTCTTATCCCAGTGCATTTGATTTAAAAGACGAGCGGTGTAAGTTCACTAGCCTGTGCCCGCTAGGCACACTGCTCCATAGTGTATATGAGCCAGTTACAAGAGAGATCTTGCCATTGAGAGATGGCCAATGGGATGATCTGCCTCAGGTTGTGCGACATCCTAAAAGGCTTAGGGCACTGGGTCCAACTCTAGTGAACTTCTACTGGATGTTTTTGGCAGGACTTGGACTTCTTGAGCTTTCTTCTTCCATTTTAATTTATCATTTCAACTGACTAAACTTCCTCGAAATACAAGATGAAAGCTGAAGATTATGTGGAAGTGTTCCAAAAATATAGGTTTTGTACATCACCTAATATTATGAAATAATTTTTGGACTTCAAAAGTATGCACAGATTTGTTTTGTATCTCATGATTAGGACAGAAAATTTGTATTTTAGAATCAAATTTCTAGTCAAAGTAAATTTATCACCTAGCCAAATTGTTTACGTTGATACTAGGGATATTAGTAAGAAATATTTAAGGCTGCAGATATAATATACTAAAACTTGACTAAAATGTAACTGCTAGACGGTAATGTCTGGGAGTTTAGACTATGTCCCCCCTTTCCAGTTTCGTTTGACACATTTAAGTTCATGATTTTATTAAACAAATATGTTTTCTAATTACACGTTGAGGAAATGTAGCTACTGTTCCATAACACAGACCATGTATGATATCCACTTGTTCTGTCTCACTGTGTCCGGATACATCTTCCCAAAGTGTGTGATATTATGGTGACTGTCTGTCTAATTTAGCATCTTCTGATTGCCCATTTCATTTGAAATCATACCTTGTGACCGTTCACTGCATCTGAATTCATATCCTCTGGTTGTGCGCTTCATCTGATATCGCATTGTTTGAGCGTGCACTGGATTTGATATCATCACTTCTAAGGAAGTTCCACTTCTCAGAAGACATTGAGTGTACACTTCATATAATCTCCAAACTGAGTGTGAACTGCATCTCATTGAGCGTCTGGGTGTCCACTGCACCTCTAGTAACATTGTCTGATTGTGCCCTGCATTTTCATATAATGTTAACCGAGTACGCACAGCATCTTATATTACATCCCCTTAGTGCGCACTGCATTTGAAATCATTTGCTCCTATTTTGCACTGCACCAAAAATAATCCCTCCACATTGCACTGCGTCTGACATCTTCACCCTACCACGCACTGTACCTGAGACAAATTCTTTCATGGTGCACTGCTTCTGATCCTCCCATGATGCATTGCGTCTCATGTCTCCCCCTCTATGATGCACTGCTCCTGTCATCATCTCCCTCCCATGATACATTGGGTACAGGCTCATGGCACCTCCCTGTGTTTGCTCTGCAGACCATGCTGACTGCTATCTCAATGAGCGCCATCGCTACCAATGGAGTTGTGCCAGGTAGGGGGAATTTCAGATGAAAAACCAAATGGAGATTCAATGCATGGGAGGAAAGGGGAGGGGGGTACACATTAACAGAACTGCTGGATGCAGAAGCAGTGTGTTGTTGGGTGGGGGTTTGCCAGAGACTTTAAACCAAATGCAGACGCTGTGCAAGGTGGTTAACTATGCATTGGTCTGACACGGGTTTAATGTACAAGCGAGGGGTATTGTATTTTATGGATTATGTTCTAATATGATGGCGGTTGTACAGGATCCAGGTGTACTAGTTAATATAAGGTGATGCACCTTGGAAATCTTTGCACCTGTTATGGTAGCATGCTGTTCGATCATGTACGTTACAATGTATATTTATGAGAAGTGTGAGCATATTTGCCCCCTAGGCCACACATTGGTCTTGCTACCTCATCATATAGTTGATAGAGAATATATGCAACAACACAACATCATTTACCTAATATAGATCAATATATGCTTCGTTCCTATAAAGGTATCTGGTGGCACAAGACAAAAAATACCTAAGGATAACTGTTTGCCCCAACCATCAACCAACATCTAAAAATCGGAATGTGTTTATAGTCTGTTCCCCCTAGTTATAAGTACTACACAGTAGTGAGTTGGGTAATTAATTGATGAAATCGCATACTGCCCTTAGCACATGACGCAAAGCAATGTGTGGCATCTAATGTATTTGGTGAAATAATACATGGGTTTAGGGCTTTTAGGGTGCGGTGCATTGTTAAACAGTGCATTGGTATGAGGTACAGTGCATTGTTAAAGGTGTGTTGTTGATCAGACACAGTTTGGTTTGCGTCGAGTTCCCCTGAGACATCTATCTCTCTGTAGCTGGTGGTTCGTATTACATGATCTCTCGCTCTCTTGGCCCGGAGTTTGGAGGAGCTGTTGGTCTCTGCTTTTACCTGGGAACCACATTTGCGGGAGCCATGTATATCCTGGGGACCATTGAGATTCTGCTGGTAAGTACCGACTAAACTTCATTTACATGCACATTTACACGCTACAATATTCTGCCGCTCACCTAGTTTTACATTTTGCGTTCAGAAAACACTTTCTAAACACTTAATCTGGAAGTGGGAGTAACAGCTTTTATTAAAAAATAATCCATTGTGACCATCTAACAATTCTAACAAATTAAAATATAATGCAACAAAATCAGGTGCAATGTATTAACTTTTGTGTTGATTAACTAGAGTCTTTTAATTCACAATATCCACCTTTCTTCTACTAGACCTATCTCTTCCCTGGCATGGCTATTTTTAAGGCGCAAGAAGCTAGCGAGGAGCCTGCAGCACTACTTAATAACATGCGTGTATACGGCACCTGTGTACTTACCTTGATGGCCGTTGTGGTTTTTGTGGGTGTGAAGTACGTCAATAAATTTGCTCTGGTTTTCCTTGGCTGTGTGATCCTGTCCATCTTCTCAATCTATGCCGGGGTCATCAAGTCAGCCTTTGACCCTCCAGACTTTCCGTAAGTTCCTTCATCTGCACACATTTTTTTTTCCTTCATAGTTATATCAACTATGCTATTTAAAGAAAATGCAGCAAAGGAAACTTTGTACAATTTCTAGCAGAATATGTGCTAAATACGTAATGAAAATTGGGTTATTTAAATAGTACTACATTTTAAAAAGCAGAAAATATATTTTCTCTTATATTGCAATCATTAGTGTTCATTTGTGCCATTCTATTTCAAACATTTCAGGTTCTTTTAACGTTTTACACAATATGGTTACAAAATCGATTCAATGTAACAGATTACTTGTAGAACACAGTGCAACATTTAAATCTGTGAGGTACTTCATTTGGCAAAAAATGGGTTATGTTTTATATGTGATTTTATTTATTTATTTTTACAAATCTAAATGGTATTTTGTTTTATAGAATCCTGGTGTACCTTGGCACATCAAAAAACAGTGCTAAAAAGACAATTAGAGAAAAATGGGTGTAGGATAAAGAGGAGAGTAGATGAGTATGAACTCATTGATAGCTCCATCTAAAGGGGTCCTTATTTGTGTTAAAGATAGCAAGTCAGGCAAGCCTGTTTGATATTTATGTACTTAGTGTTGTGTTATCTCAACATAATATATGTGGGAAACACGGCAGGAAACTGTGACAGTGATATCTCTTGGCTCTACCTGGTAAACAGATAAATTAATTGTGGTTAGACTCATGATTTGCAGTAAATGATTCTACTTGTGTTATCAATGGGGTGGCTTTCGTACAGAATCAGCAAGTGCATCCGTTGTACTAATGGTTGCGGGAATGACAACTGACACTGAATGATTTGACAACCTGGAACTGTTCTTATAAGAGTTTCCATAATTGACTATGCACAGAAGTTTGGTGCACAACTTTCCGTGTAGATACTGTCTTTCCTGCCTAAGGGAATTATGCAATACCTTGGAGGGGATCAGACTGCCGTAGAGAGCCGTAACACATAATCATAATGTTGTGCATCGCTGTTTCAAGACTTATCCTGAAATCCTGGTATTTCAGGCCTTTTGACAACTGGAGTACATCACCCATGTTCTAATCTATAAAAAGAATGTAAAGCAGATTAGGGTTTTTTCTCATATTAAGGTGCAGCATGAGACAACTTCATATAACCAGAAAGAATACATTTTAATCCTATAGGATAAGGTCCTGTAAGGATTAATTTTTGCATAGGAACCAAAGCATGATACATTAGATTTCATTCCAGTGACAGAAACCTTCAACTCATGTGAGTTTACCCTATTACAAATAGATTTAAGGGATTTAGACAGGGTACCAATATCTGCTGTTATCCATTTAAACAGAATGTGATGATATCATAGTTGAGTGGCATCAAGACATCACATCATGCTCCATCCATGTTATCTAGTGGTGTTTATTCATGCTCAGTGAGCAAAACTTTGGCCTTTCAGAACAGCATTAGTCAGAACCGCATTTGCCAATTACTTTCTTGCTTAAAAAAACTTTTCAATGTGTTGATATATGGCATTTTCACTACCACACAAAGCTCTGTTTATATACTTGTTGTAATCGATTAACAATGTACCTCTGGGAGGATTATAATAGAGGTTAAAATGTTATTTGGGGTGGGGGGATATGATTGGAGTTGCGATAATATGATTCAACAGGCAAACGGATTGAAGAGTACCCCAAGCCAGTCCTTCTCTTGCCTTCCTTACTGAGAAGGGAGAGACTTTGCAGGGAGCTGAAGTCCCAACCCTTTAAGTGTAGCGAGCCATCATGCCCGAGTAGTGTTGGCTAAACCCTACCACTGGGGGAGAATGTTCTGGGAGATGGGTAGCAGCCATTGGTGAAGAAAGCTGTGTCTATTATGTGGGCAATAAACATTTTGGAGTGGATTTTTTCTTACTTTATGATTTCTTTAAGAAACTGGAAGACATTGTTAACCTTACCTTATTTCACACAAGACATGGACTCAGCCCCTTCTTTGTTTTAGTTTCGAGGGTCAGGGAAGACTCTTTTTATGGAGGTAATATTTAAATATAATTTATTGACAGATTATACAGGAATATTAAAGTATTCTCTAATGCACACTGTAAATTTGAAGTCACCAACGAGTTCTGTAATGATATGGAAGACTGCAAGTGGCTAAATTTTACTGTATGCGTTTTGTATTGTATGATTTGTACCTTATAATACACAAGTGACCTCATTTAAATCTCAAATCAATCCAAAACAGATTAATAAGTGGCTTTATTGGGATTGGTCCATTTGGTCCATAAAGCATTAATGTTTTACTGTAATCCTGCTCTATACAGCAGTCTGGGTAGATTTAATCCCTAATTCTGTAAATGTATGAGTTTAAAACTAATAAACACAGAGTGTTTTTGAAAATCTGCCTGTTCATTGCTAGCAAGAATTACATAACACAAAAGAATGAATCATCGGAACTAAACAGCAGTCAACCATTAGTCTACATTCATCACCTTGAGAAATGTCTAGGTGGTGAATGTAGAGCATACAGTTAATCTATATAAATTGTGCAAATAGAATTTCAAGTATATGTAGGTAAAAAGAAAGAAGCATTTGTTTTGTTGGCTCAATTTCTTATTTATGATACTTTATGATTAGGATCTATTTATGATTACTTCAGTAAGTATAAGCAAATTAATTTGCATATGGTTTCACATTAGAAATCTTGAATTGAGTGTCACTGCAGATTAATTTTCAAACCATTGAAATAACTACTGTAAAATTGTGTTATTATAGTCTGATTTTGACATTGTAATTTTAATATTACTTTGGTTAAAAAAAAACATGTTACCAAATAGAAAGGTTATAAGAAATAAGTCATAGTTCTGTTACTTTAACTGTCCCTAAATAATTAAAACATAATGCATATTATAAATAGTCTATATAGTCTCAGCCTGGCAGCCATCTTTTTTTTGAGCAAACCTTGGAAGATGATTATGAATTCTTGTATAACTGGAATGAGTCATTTTCAAACACAACAAGAAAGAATAGCTAGTTTATTCCCGCCGTATGATCAAAGCAACCACAGCCATAGCCCACTATAAAGGCAACATGTCTGTTTTACTGATTATATTGAAGTATCTTTTTATGTTATCTAGTTCTGTCAGAAGACTGTGACTGCTTTTATTATATGCCGGTGGCAGGAGACGTACATCAAAAATGCTGGAGGCAGAAGATGCTAATTAATCCTAACTTTTTTTTTTGTTAAAATGAAATACAGCAATATATGACATTTTTGTATTATTTAAATTTTTTGTAAAGAACTAACAAAGTATGCAGCACTGTACCGTCTAAGGTTTACTGTAACAAAGTGCAATACATTTTTATACAAATCATAGAGTTGAGAATGGAGAATGCCCCCTGTGACTATAGACTCTTGTGTGAATAGTAATACTCGCTTAGCAAGACTGCAGATGGAATGAAGGTCCTACAGTCCCAGTGATAGGTCCAGGTGGGTACAGTTATTGAAGAGTTCTCCATTTTTCTGCCTGGTGGAATTTCTTGCCTTGTAAAGGCCAATGGCCTTTCTCTTCGTTCTTCTCCTTCTTCGTCTAAACACAATCATTTTCACTAGCATGTTTGACAGTGGATGCTTGTTGGTCGAGTGCTACCTCTGTGGCTAAATGCACTAGAAGTATATGGACGCAGTTCTGGTGGCTCCTGGCATATTTGGTTGATATGCTGAACTCATGGTGTTAACCCATTAACGACAATCCCGGTACATGTACGGGGTTGCCGTGCAACGTGTTAACGACAATGCCCGTACATGTACGGGCTGCCGTTAAATAGCTGCATCGCCGCGATCGCGGCGTTTTCGCCGCGAACGGCGGCTTTGCAGCATCCACGGAAGCCTCATAAGTGAGGCTGACCGTGGATTCAGGGAGGGCAGCCCTTGGCAGCCCTCCCCGGAAGAAAAATGGCCGCCACCGCACCGATCATCAAAGATCGTGGCGGCGCCCAGCTAAAACTGCTTAGGAAGCGATCGGAATCGCTTCCTAAGCATAAACTGTGTTGCTGACATGTCTCAGTATCGAGGCATGTCAGCAACACTACCCCCCTACCCCGATCGCCTTGTGATTGCTCCGAGGAGCAACCACAAGTGCCATCCTGTGAATGACGTTGTCGTCATTCACAGGATGGCATTAACAATAGATCTGAGTTCACAGAGGGTCTATCCAGACCCTCTTGAGAACTCTCGAGCTCCTCCCGCAGGTTGAATGCAGGTACTGCATCCAACCATGCAAGGTCAATGGAGCCCAGCTCACTAATGAGAGTGACTAGTAATAAAAAAAAAAATAAAAAAAATTGGTCAAAAATGTTTTAAAAAAATTAAATAAATATGGTAACATGTAAAAATCCCCACTGTCACCAAAATAAAAAAAAAGTTTTTAATAAGCAAGTCCTAAAATTCTTTATCTTTACAAAAATTCCAGCATGGAAAGAGTTAAAATATTGGCATTACAAATGCCCATAGGGTGTCTAGTATTAAAAAATATATGATTTGATGGGGTAAATTGAATTGGCCGGGTCCAAAGATGTCCCAAATATGGAACATGGGGCAGATGTCTAAATGGCAAAAAAATACACACCTCACAAAGGCGGCATTTTACCTCCCAAATAACCCTACAAACCCATGCATGGGGGGTATCACTGCGCTCAGGAGATGTTACTGAACACATATTGGGGTGTTGTTTGACACGGACATACACCAGGAGCGATACATTTATACCTGAAGTACAACATGTGTAAAAAAAAAACACAAAAAAAAATTACTACCATAAAGTTTCACAAAGGGTGGTGGTAAAATTAGTGCATGGAAAGGGTTAAAATACCAGCATTTCAGATACCTTGGGGTGTCTAGTTTTTAAAAATATATGATTTGATGGGGTAAATTGCATTGGCCGGCTTCAAAGATACCCAAAATGGCACATGGGGGGAAGAATTACCAGATTTGGAAAAAAAGGTTTTGAAATGGCAAAACGCTACCTGTACTTATTGCCCCATAACGTGCAGAAAAAAGCAAAAAAACATAAAAACATTGAGTATTTCTAAACTCAGGACAAATAGTTGAATCTATTTAGCAGGTTTTTTCATTAGTTTTTGCAGATGAGTAAAAGTTTTCTGTTTAAAAAGTGAGAAAAAGTAATTTTTTAACAAAAAATCCCCATATTTTATCATTTTTTTTATAGTAAATTAGATGATATGATAAAATGAATTGTATCTAAAGAAAGCCCTGTTTGTCCTGGAAAAAACAATATATAATATGTGTGGGAGCATGAAATGAGAAAGAAGAAAATCACAGCTAAACAGTAACACTGAAAAACGTTAAAAGAGCCATTGTCCCGCAATATACTACGAGTAAAAACCCCTATTGTCCTTAAGGGGTTAAGAGGGTAATGTAAAATGCAGACTGGATAGCAGAGCTCCTGAGTCTGCAAAAAAATGAAGGCTTAATGATAACCACTTAACTGTTTACATGAGTGACTTATAGTTGTTTCTCTGTGACTTAGAGATGTGTTCCAATAGTGATAAATATGTATTACATTAAATATTACATTATGAAATTTAACCAAATATTATTTATAATCCATTGCAACTACTACCATGTTTTAATGAAGACCAATACTGTAAGATCTATTGGGCAGGGACCTCCTTTCCTAATATATTCATACATTTTGAAAACATTTCTGTAGAACACTTATTACATAACTTCACTTATTGTATTACATAACTTCACTTGTACATCCCCTCTTATTTTACTGTAAACTGCAAAGAGCTTAGTGAATCTTTTAATGCTCAATATACAGGGGAGGACTGGCAACTTCAGGTCCGTGGCCATGAAAAGCCAAGTAGCCCCCCCCCGACTCACTAAATTGCTTACCTTGCAGGTAGCCTGGGCATATCATCAGGGCAGCTTACACATGGTGGGATGACATAATATTACATGACCCCACTGAGCCCTGCCTCTCCAAGTGGCCTGGTCCAAAATGGACATGTTTGGAAAATTAGGATTTCCCCCTCCACTACTGGCTAGTCTGCCTTTGTCTATAAAAAAAACCACACATAAATACATACCTATTAGTAATAGTAATATATTATCTGTATGAATTGTTACATTGTAACTCATACAAAATGTTTCTGTTCAATTTATCATTGAAGCTAAATTAAAGGAACTGTATACAGCACGTGATCTTACCTTTGCCTTCGTTTTATCAGATCAGCTAACAAGATAACGTTTTACTAATCCCTTAACTAGAGGCTGTCCAGGGTTTTTGTACTGTCCTCATATTGCTACTGCATGTAATCATTAATTTAACAGCATCTCATCCTACAGATTCTGCTAATTGGCGCAGGGTATTTTGCGGCCCTTCACATTTTAATGGTAGACAACACGTTTTTGCAGTGGTCATTTGCAAACAGGGCTTAATTTGTCAAAATGATTTGTAATATACTTAGAACATCATATTAAGTGGCATTTAAATAGTTATCTCTATATAAATAAATAAACTTTTAAAATTGAAATTAGAGGGTAAAATTATTTTAAAATATAAAATAGTTAAGTTACTTCAAATGATCTACATAGCATTGGAGTGCGTAACACAGGAAATAAATATATTTTTTTAAAAAAATAATAAATTCTAATTTTTGTTTCCGGAGTTGGCATCTTAACACTATACGATGCTGCAAAAGTCATTGTTTTTGGATGATGGTGCATTCTTGCGTGAGAAAATATCCTATTCTGCTTTTTAAAAAACATTATATTAAACACTACAACCATTAGGATCGCTTTATTGAGTCCGTTTCAATTTCTGTTTCTTATGGATTTTATATCGTTGACATTCTATATAATTCCATTACCACATTTGAAAATGACTTCCTATTACACCAATCCTACTCAGGTTCCTATACTGTTAAAGAAGGACTGTTCTGAAAGCCAGAGGAAGGCCGAAAAGCCAATTATAACTTAATGGTGTAAAGCCCCTCACAGTCCCAAAATAATCATGCCACTTTGTAAGCTTCATCAGATCTTCCAATTGCTCTAATCAAGGTGCAAGGCTCAGCAGCTGTTCCACAGGACACTTTCCTTTACATTGAATGTAGGGACAACGTCATAAGGGAGAAATTGTAAGACAGTCTGAAGAAGTTGGTTTCAAACATGCAATGGAATTGTGCTCACAAATGTCAGGGCAAATAGCAAGTTCCAGTCCACATCTGGTAAAAGCAGTAGATTAAAGGTGATCCACCGCCATGCTTGAAAGAACAATTCCATGAGACTATAAGTGTTTGTTTTATCATACTTAACTATTGGGTCCTAAAACTGCTTTTTGCACATATTCCGAATTTAGGATTTATTTTTCTCCTAATATTGCATTTAAATGTGTGTCTTTAAGAAAAATACAGTAATATACCTCACTTTAAATCCTGAAACATATCCGTACTGTCAGTGAGAGTTATTTACCTAGAGTGATTGTGTCTTTGGTTTCTATCGATGCCATTTATTGCACCACAATCACATTTGGTGCATAGAGGCAAATGTGCTATGTCTTAAAGTTAAAGAGCCATCTTTTAGTCTCTCTCCCTTTTTTTTCTCTTTTAAGAGAATAGATATAGCTGTGTTGGTTAAAAAACAATCCTTTAGTAGAAGGTGATAATTTTTATTAACCTTTGCAGTTCTGAAGGCTTATGTGACATACTTTTCTATGTTGAGTGTAACCTACTACTAAATACACTTTTTTATAAAAAATGGGCAATCCTCTTGTCCCAAAATCTTTGTTTTTATTGCACATTAGAGTATGTACAATTTGCATATTTGAAAGGTGAGCAGCACCCACTTTTAAGTATGCAAGTTGAACTCCAATTGATGTTTATGGGAACTCATTTCACATCGATGACAGACGAGCTGACATGCGCTAAAGCACATGTAGGCAGACAAGGCAAGGGCAACGTATATAAATACTTTAGTAGTCGTTTTAATCTTGTCCTCAAGACCATTATTTCTATTTATCAACTTGTTTCCCCTACTCTTACATCTTTGTTTCTTCTCACTTCTCTAATTCCAGCGTTTGCATCCTTGGGAACCGTACTCTGTCTCAGAAAGGTTTTGATATCTGTGCTAAATTTATTGACAATGGCAATGAGACAGTTACAACGAAACTGTGGGCTCTCTTTTGTTCCTCACCATTTTTAAATGCCACGTGTGACGCATACTTCTCACTGAACAATGTGACTGAGATTCAGGGCATCCCTGGAGCTGCAAGTGGACTAATTCAAGGTGAGATGTGTGTGTGGTTTGCATGAAGTTAAAACGAGACTGTAAAGAGAGGGGGCATATTGAGCAATGTGTATGGAAACAAACGATTCCAGCATAGGGGAGGAAGAATATGTATTAAAAGAAGAATTTAAAATATCATCATTACATTTACTTAGTCTTTTATTATGTAATGTCTAGTCTAGGAGACTGTCAAAAGATGTAATCCAGCAGGTATTCATTTCAGAGTGTCACTGAAAGTGAATGCATGCATACTTTGATCTCCCTGCAGTCCTTGCTAGTTGTAATCACGTAGCATTCTGTAATCTACATGTTCACGGACAACTATTATGTCTATGATTTATTAATATCCAGTTATCATTTTAACAAGGACAATAGAGAGAGGAACATGAGAAGCATGATTTAATAAACAGTAGAAAGAAAAATACATGAATCAGAATCTTAAAAAAAGCCATTAAACTATAAAAATGGAGTAGGGCTGCAACTAACGATTTTTTTCATAATCGATTAGTTTTTCAACATTCTTTTTATTAGAATTTTAAATGCATTTCTTGTTTTTATTTCACAACTGCCCCCCCCCAGTTATACACATCTGAGCCCAGGCTTGCCACACTGCCTCCCAGATATGCCTTATATATCCTATATGCCTTATACCCCCCTATATGCCATAGTGCCCTCTGATATGCCTTATACCCATCTGGTATGTCACTGTGCCCTCTGATATGCCCAAGACATGCCACTCTGCCCCCCAAATATGCCTTATACCCCCTATATGTCACTGTGCCCCCTCGATATTCCTTATAACCCCCTATATGCCACTGCCCCCTGATATGCCTTATAACCCCAGATATTCCACTCTGCCCCCCCGACTTACCCCCATGCTCCAGACTCCTTGGTGTCTAGTGGGGGCAGCCGGTGAACATTTGTGCATAGACAACCTCTGCTGCTGGCTGGCACTTTCGCTGGACCTTCTATGAGTGAGCACCGGAAGGTCATGTGACGCTGGTGCTCCATCATAGAAGCCCCAGTGGATGTACCGGTAGTAGTGGAGGTTGTCTGCGCACAGACGCCCACTGACTGCCAGAGAGGAGGATCCAGGTCCCCTGCAGCGCTGCTGCGGATCCTCCTCTCTGGCAGCCGGCGAATGTTGCCCAATGCACGCAGACAACCTCTGCTGCTGCTGGCCGGTACTTCCGCCTGGGCTTCTATAGTGGAGCACCGGAAGGTCATGTGATGCCGGTGCTCCATCATAGAAGCCCCGGCAGAAGTGCCGGCAGCAGTGGAGGTTGTGTGCGCGCATTGCACAGATGCCCAGAGAGGAGGATCCAGGTCCCCTGCAGCGCTGCGGGGGATCTGGATCTTGGTGGGGTATTTTTCAGGGCATTTATATTCAATAAAATCATCTTATATTCAATAAAATCGATAACGAAATCAATTGGCAACGATTTTCATGATCGATTATTATGGATTTTATCGATTAGTTGTTGCAGCCCTAGTATGGAGAGTATTTTCATCTTATTATTTTGTTAATGGTGTCTATTTTTTTAATGCAACCATTTTCTTCTTTAGATAATCTTTGGTCCACTTACTTGCCAAAGGGAGTGATAGTGGAAAAGGAAGGGTTACATTCAGTAGCCTCTGGCGATGCTATTAACCTTGACCAGCCATATGTCTTCAGCGACATGACCACATACTTTACCCTTCTGGTGGGGATTTATTTCCCATCTGTCACAGGTAAATATTGAAAATTCATATTCATGGTGTAAAGGGAGAGTAAAGCATGTTGGGACCTTGCCAGCTGATAAATTTATATTATGCTATTTAAAATGCCATTCGTTTTTACATTTGTTTCCCTGTCTGCGAAACACCCTGTAAAGCTGGTAGGCTTAAATTTAAGAAGGTTAAATATGTATTTCACCACCATTTTTTGCAAGTTTTATGTGTGATTAGGTGCTATAGTCCCTTTTAAACGTGTGAGCTAACATAGTGTTGTTGGTCATATTGGTGATTGATAGACCTTTTCGACATACAGCTTTACAAAAATCTTCATTGATGACTGTGCTAAACGGTCAATAATGGTTACATTGATGAATGAGTGCTGAATGGAATCAGCATTGGGATCACATATTTAGCTCCAAATGTGTCTTCTATTCACAGAAAAACTCTTCAATTGTCTAATAGTTGTGATCTATACAATATTATCATTCTGCTTGTATGATTTGTCCCAGGGTCAGTAGTTCAAAGTGTTTGTATTACAACTCTCATTTCTCCACAAAAAGGATAAGAGTCAACAACACTGCATCCCAGCAGTGCTCTACTCAGATTTTAGACGGTGGCATTTGCATAAAATGGCTGTTATCGAACTGTACAAGCCCAGTGATAATTCTCGGTGGGGTCATGCTAGGTTGATAACCCAGTTTCTTTTAAGGGCGATTTGCCAATGGTATCAGTGTGAAGAACATCTTATTCCTTGCTTGCAAATCAGCTGGGGATGTATGTATGCGTTTCCCAGCATTCATCAGATCTTGTTGTGCACATGAGACATCAGTGAGCTTGTGGGGATCTTAAGCCTGCCAATTGTTGAGTTACATGGCAAAAGCCAGGTGACCTAGTACCACTTGTTATAAATGCTATCTGTTCTAGAAATGTATTATGTTGGAGGGGGTCAAACTGATATGTGGTTCTATGGAGTCTTGTTTACAAACCCACAAGCAAAATAACATTTGTTTCCGCTGGAAAGAACTCTCTTTATCACCGTTTAGTGATCCAAAAGTATAAAATGCGATTGTGTGTAAATGACAGCTTTGTTGTGATTATAACATTTATTTGAAATAAGTGTACAATCTGCCTTTATTTCTTAGTATATTTTGTATTCATTATTTGACTTTTTTTAAGGGGTTTTGGGAAGATTCTCCAGTGAGTTGTGTTTATGACACAAAGTCAAGGTGTTACAATCTGTCTTCATTGGGGCATGCTACTGTTTATGATTCAGATCTGCTCTACCTGTCCCATGTTTGACAAGATTGGGAATAGAAGGATGTAATTTGAGTGTAAGAATATTCAACCTGTCATTATTTTAATCAATTTTCACAGTTTAAGTTAATTGAGCTATAATGAGAGCCCATGTTATCACTTCTGGATAGCGAATTAATAAGGGAATACGTTCAAAGCAAGCGCTAAGAAAAGGTAGAGGGAGAAAAAAAAATCATGTGCAAATGTTTGAGAGGTGAAAAGCATTCTACCCCTGTGTTATTCAAGAGACTGAACAATTACTCTATAGAATAATAGCAACTCGTTGCTTTATGATTCAGCTCCATAGAAAGCTTTTCTCACCTCCTGATTCTAATAGCAGTATGTGGGAACTGGGTGGGAGAGAAAGATAACAAGTATGATTGAATCATGGTTTCTGTCAGGGTAGGGTCTAGCAGACAGCAATGCATAGAACTCTATCTATACTGCGACTGATTTTATTATTTTGGTATGACGCACCACATCAGAAATATTGCATTTATATAAGGCTAGTTCTTTGTTTTATTCCGTAATGGTACTATGTTTTGTTTCTCGTATCTTCATTATTTTTCTCTTGCCCAGGAATCATGGCTGGTTCTAACCGGTCTGGAGATCTCAGAGATGCTCAGAAGTCCATCCCTATTGGCACTATAATGGCCATTGCCACCACATCCTTTGTGTGTATCCTTAAAAATAAATCTGCACAAACCCAGTTTCCTTTTTCCATTGTAGACGATTACCAATCCATAATAAAGGCCATTGATCCACCACTACATCTATCATATGTTGCCATCCAAACATCCAATCCTTCCATACAACTATTCCATTGAGAAACCCCGAATTACCTCACTATGAGATATCTGTAGCAGTTTTGACTTTTGTGACTTGAAATACCATATCATTCATTCTATGACCAGGTCTATAACATAAAAATGGGTCAGTGGCATTCTCCTTTACAAATGAGCAGATATTACTTCTGTTATTCTTTTTGGCGCTTGCATTGAGGGTGTGGTCTTACGTGACAAGTAAGTGATTCTATATATATATATATATATATATATTTATTGTAAACTTTCATTAAAACAGTGCTGTATAATATTGTCATGTGCTCATAGTTTAAAATTAGAAAAAGCACAAATAATATAAAGTAATATAAAATGTATGCACAAAAAAACGCTTTGTTGTACACAAAATTTAAATTCTGACAATTCTACTGCAATGATAATATGAAAATATATTTAATAACTACATCAACACTCACAATGTAGGCTGTGGGCTTCTATCAGAGGAGAATTGCACTAAAGGCTGGTGAATCATTGAATTGTCTGTTAGGCTGTAGCTTCCTTTCTGATCAGTTACTACAGACATGCCACTACATGTGTACAGTTTGTACATTTCTTTGTATTTTGTGTTGTTGTTTTGTACTGTACTGGGTGCTGTCTGTGCTTATTGTCTGTAATCCTAATGTCTTCTCTTACAGGTTTGGCGAGGCTGTAAATGGAAATCTTGTGGTAGGCACCCTTGCATGGCCATCTCCCTGGGTCATCGTGATTGGTTCTTTTTTCTCCACCTGTGGTGCCGGGTTGCAGAGCTTAACAGGAGCTCCGCGACTACTGCAAGCAATATCACGTGATGGAATTGTGCCTTTTCTTAGAGTAAGTAAACAAATTCCACACATGAAATCAGTAATTCGATACAAGTAATTTTTCCTTTTAAATTAAACTTTAGTGCTACTTTCTGTTTCAGCAAGTTTTTTTAAAGTTACAATACTGAGGCCTTCATCTATTAACTTGGTCCTATTATACTGCCATGTGGTAAACAATAGATGGTCCTAGTATTAATCACTATTAACATCTATAGGCAAGGGCCATATTAACATCTATAGGGAAGGGCCCTTCATTATCATACCTGGGAATTCTCTGGGGTCTCCACACAAAGCACTGCTCTTGCTCTGGGCAGGGGAGGGACATTTAGTCATGCCCACTTCACACCCATTTCCCCTCAGGGGTAGACACCAACATTGCTAATGGTGGACATTAACAATGGTTAGTGGTGGCTAATTTAATGATGTTCTATGGGCCTTCACAAACCTTGCCACGGACACTGGAGTCCTTGTATAGACAATATATCTATCCCTGTTTCCCCTAGCACCCCCTGCCCCCCACTCAGCTAATCGCGACCCTTACAGAGCTAGCCCTGCCTTATGTGTTGGGAAGTTTCCATTTATGTCCATTAGCATAAGCAATAATTTGTAAATGTGCAAGATCAGGGCCTTCATCCTCTTCTGTACCAGTAGGTCTTAGCATGTGTTAATGGTACTGTCAATTTTAATGGTATTGTTAATACTAACACTAGTTTTGTCTACAGCTCACTCCTTTTGCCATTATTATGATCCCTGGGCATGATAGTACCTGGGGCTGTCCAGTACCAGGCAGAATTGTGTTGTGAATATCTATGGATGATTAAAAAAAAGACCAGGAAATGTAGTAATTCTACTGAGCATCTAATGGCAATAGTAATTTACTGTATGTGTGTGTATAGATGTAACAGTGTTGCCGTAGGGTCCCAGCTGACCTGGATCAGCCCCTGGTGTTATACAACATTACTGTATACAACTATGCATTTATTTGTCATGAAGGGGTTAAAATAAGAATAATTTTAACGACAATTGAAATGTATATTTTGCTCTAAGAAGAGCTGCATGGGGATTCTATTTTCTTTGAGCATTGAATGTAACAATACAACCCACTTTCCTTTTTATACAACCAGGTATTTGGTCATGGAAAAGCAAATGGTGAGCCAACTTGGGCTTTGCTGCTAACAGCCTGCATCTGTGAGATTGGTATCCTCATTGCATCGCTGGATGAAGTGGCCCCAATTCTTTCCATGTATGTATATAATTTTGTTTTTGTTTCAACTGGTTTTTAGATCTTCTATACTTGAGTTTCTCTCTTGGCTTCTTCTTTCCTTTGATTCCTTGGCTGCTATCTCTTTTCTTCTTGATCCTGTCTCTGCAGGTTTTTTTTGATGTGTTACCTGTTTGTTAACTTGGCGTGTGCAGTGCAAACTTTGCTTAGGACTCCCAATTGGAGGCCTCGCTTCAAATATTACCACTGGTGAGTCAGAGCTTGGGAGGTTGTCCAAGGCCCCTTTGTCATGGATCTCCAATTTACCTTCTGGGGTAGTCAATATACATTAATCTTCTTGTGCATTTGCTGGATTGCTGTTTGAGGTGTTCCATCTTCATGTCTTGTGATCATTATTTTGTGCACATGTGTAACAGTCATTGTAATGGTAATTTGGTATAGCTTATTGATTGGTTTTCTCACTTTATTCCAGGGCACTTTCATTCCTTGGCATGAGTCTCTGCCTGTCACTCATGTTTATCTGTTCCTGGTACTATGCGCTTGTAGCCATGCTAGTAGCTTGCCTTATCTACAAATACATTGAATACAGAGGGTAAGTGCTGCACTATTACTGCAAAGCCAAAGTGTTGAAATATATCTTCATGGGTATTGTAGCATAAGTAGCAAAAAAGTCTTACAAAAGTCTCATGTTTTTTCCAGGGCAGAGAAAGAGTGGGGTGATGGAATCCGGGGTCTATCTCTCAGCGCTGCCCGATATGCACTACTACGGTTGGAAGAGGGACCCCCACATACCAAAAACTGGAGGTAAAAGCCAGGGAGTGTTTTAAATTGCAAATAGAAAACCTAACTTTTATTAGAAATAACTAAAATCACAGAGGATATAGAAAAATACACATTCTCCTATATACCTTTTAATGCGGTGCAGATGTCGACCAGTGAGGGCCTAGGCAGCACGGAAGGTAAATACTGTACGTTACTGCCTATGAGCCTAGTATAAGGCTTAAGTATAAGTATAAGGCTTTAACTCCTTAAAAATCATCCATTGCTGGAGTCTGCCTAAGTTTAAAGAATACCTTGTGGGGAGATCATGCCATAAAAAACCCCCAAAAACTAGTGAAGCAATCTCGTCTTGGAAATAATTTTAGGGTTGATCTACTCCTGGTTCATTTTATTTCAATTTTATTTTATTCTGTATTCTCAGGGATTTTAGGTATTTATAATACATTTTTATAAATAAGTTTTGTAGTTGCAATTTTGGACTGTCTTCCATTTTTTTAAGTTCCACAGTTGCCTGTTCTCTAGATACTACTTACTCGATCTCAGTATAACACAAAAGAATCCAACCACACTATTCACAAATAACATAATGTTATAAATATTGTGGCATGTATAAGGGTCACATCCTCAAAAGGGGGGCAACTCCTATAAACTTTGTACACTGAGCAAGAAAAGAGTTCTACAAAAGCCCTTATATAAAATATATTATTTTATTATTGTACAAAAAATTAGTAAAAAACATATATAAAGTATTTCATTATATAGACAACAGAGATTTAAAGAAGAAAATCAGAGCACATGGAGGAAATATGGCTGTATGTTGTATAAAGTGTCTCAAGTGCATATAAATCAACATAAGAATCATAAAGTGCTAAGTCATTTGGATATAATTGAATATTACTCTATATAGAGTGCATCTATCAAATATATGACCATCAAAAAGTGCATAATTAATAATACTCACTATGGAGTGCACCTCTTCACTTGATAAATATATAAAGCACTAACGACATCAATGCAAAGTCTACAGTTCAATACAATGATATAAATACTGTTCTAAGAGCGATATGCTCCTTACCCATATTGTCCACCACTTCCCCATAATACATTTTTATAAATAAGTTTTGTAGTTGCAATTTTGGACTGTCTTCCATTTTTTTAAGTTCCACAGTTGCCTGTTCTCTAGATACTACTTACTCGATCTCAGTGTATTATTTACATGTAACAACAAAACAATAGTGTAACTACAATCTGAAAGGTTTCAGGTTGGCTAGGGAGACTCACTACTGTTCTAAGTGCTGTATTAAATAAATATGACAATGAAAGTTGGGCTGTTTTGATGGGGACTCAGTAGAATATATATATATATGTATTCTGTATTTTGGAGGGGTGGATATGACTATATAAACTTATATTGGATACTTGCTGCATTCTAGGCCCCAGTTGCTCGTTCTGGTCAGAGTGGATCAAGATCAAAATGTTGTTCATCCGCAGTTACTCTCCCTGACTTCTCAATTAAAGGCAGGGAAAGGTTTAACAATTGCGGGTTCAGTACTGGAAGGGACCTACCTGGATAATCATCCCCAGTCCCAGCGTGCAGAAGAGGTGAGTACATTAACATAATATATGGGGGCCATGGGCAAAAATATCAAAATCATTCAAGTTCCACATTCCCATAATCTTTGTTATTTATTTAACAATGTTATTGGGACATTTTATTTACGTAAGAAGTCTTTATTGCACACCATAGCTAGATGCATTTAACATCAACAAAGCATCATGTTTCTGAAATAAACCAAACTAACTACAGAGGAAAACTGTTTCACCCATACCTCGTGTTTGTCTTTTGTGCTTCACTGTCCCTCAATCTAGTCACTCCGTCGAATCATGGAAGCAGAGAAAGTAAAAGGCTTCTGCCAGGTGGTCATCTCTTCCAATATCAGGGATGGGATTTCCCATTTAATTCAGTCTAGTGGACTCGGAGGTCTGCAACATAACACGGTTCTAGTTGGCTGGCCAAGGAATTGGAGACAGAAGGAAGATCACCAAACCTGGAGAAACTTCATTGGTATGATTCACGGCTCTTTCTGTCCCAAATATGGGCTTATACTTTATTCCTATTTATATAATAAAAAAATAGTTCATCTGCATTCCTCAGTGGCATCTCTGTTATCTTTATTTACTCAATACAGAACTGGTACGGGAGACAACTGCTGCTCACCTGGCTCTTATTGTTGCCAAGAATGTTGCAATGTTCCCTGCAAACCAAGAGAGGTTTTCTGAAGGCAACATTGATGTTTGGTGGGTGGTACATGATGGAGGCATGCTGATGCTTTTGCCATTCCTCTTGCGTCATCACAAGGTAATTGAAAATGAGTAGATCCCTGGGTCTTCCCATAGAAAGCTTACTAAAAACAAACAAGTGAATATTAACATATGCTTTCAGAGATTCAGTAAAAAAAAAGACATTGCATTGTATCTATATGTATGAAATAAATATATTTTAAATGGTTAACCCTAGCTTAAGTACTGCTAATCTTGGAAAATTGCCTTGGTTTTTTTTTCTTCAAAATATCAAAATTATTTTCACAATTATGCCAGAATTTTACAAAAGCAGCTTTTACTTTAAAAGCAGTAAATAACTCAATTTTCAATAGAGAGTATTATAGAGAATATTAACTAGAACCCTTGTGTTATGTGGTCTGAAAATTGGTATCCTTTAGTACATCTCTTACTGCTCTATTAGCATCCTGCCTTTCCTGATTAGCTCAGAAGTACAACGACGGCATCATCATATATATATAGAGCAGGTCAACTGCAAAAAGTAAAGTGCATCACAGAAGATACACCTTATATCCTAAAAAATAATTGGATGGGAAATAACCAAAATTATTTTTCAAAAGTGTGTCATCAGTGATACTTGACGTAAGTAGTCTAAACTAAAACACGGAAGCGCAACACAGGACTTTAATGGTGTAGTATTTAATATATACGAAGTACTCCCCCCCCAGTGTCCCAAAGGGCTACTTACAGGAAGCCTGAATGTAAAATAAAAGGAGAAATCCTCGAAGCCGGCGTGTGAATGTAATCCCTCAGTCTGTATCAACACATCAGTTACCATAAATAACACAGTATGAGAAGATGATAAACATATAAACATTGGAAGTAATATTGATGCTATGAATTATTTCCTCCCACTGAAGAACAGCTAAATTACCATGCTGAGATGGTGTGGGAAATGATGATATTTAGACTATATTTTGGGATAGGGTGGAATTTTACCCCCTACCAGCTGGCACTTTCTCCTCTTAAGCTTATTTGTGCTGCCACGTTCAGCACCCTTCTTTTTTTTTTTTTTTCAAGTTTATTCTTCATATTCAAAATTACATAAATACCAACTCAAAAACATATACTAAAATCCAAAAATCTACAAGGGTTCAGTACCAGCACCCTTCTTCTTTATCTTTTGGTATACATGTCTACATTATATATATGCCTCCAACGTCTTCTGTTATATCTGTTCCCTTATTTCTTGTTATATCCCATTATTTCTCCACCGTTAGTGCCTTCGTTCCTCCTAATTTAATACTCCATTTCTCCTCTTAACATATTTTATTTCCTCCCTACCCTCATTCTTGTTATACAACTACCTGCTGTCTCTCTGCTACTGTGCCTTGGTTTGATTGCTTTTTCATCAGCTGCTTCCATTTCCTATCCCTCTCTTCTCCTTTGACCATTATGAGTCCGTGTTATCTACTATAGTTAAAAATAACAAGCATGTACCAAGGTAATCAGGAACAGATAAGTACAAATAACAACAGGAGTCAGTGCACATTCACGCTCTCTAAAAATCAATGTTCATTATTAACCGTAGTGGGCTAGCTTCTCATACTTTGCGGGCAAATTATGGAACTAAAATGGGATGCTGTCATGTGAAACTAAGCCAGCTTATATTATAGAAGATTTAGTTCTAAGGAATGAGCAGCTATTTTACATTTTGTTTGAATCTCCAGTAATAAGTAGCCTATTATCTTTTCTTCCTTCTCTGTTCTCTCTAATGCTAAAGTCTAAATGCAGTGTGGCAGTTATAGTACCTCTACATTTACAAAGCCACTTTAAAGCTAATTTATTATTGCATTCAGTATATGATGTTATACGATGTTGTTCGCCATATACACCATATAGACAAAAGTATTGGGACACCTGGCCGTTACACCAACTTTGATGACATTGCATATTAAATAGGTAGACATATGCAGTTGCCCCCCCTTTGCAGCTATAACAAATCTTCCGGGACGGCTTTCCACAAGATTTTGCAGAGTTTCTGTGGGAATTGCTGTCCGTTCATCCAGTAGAGTATTTGTGAGGTCAGGCACTGATGCTGGATGAGAAGGTCAGGCTCGCAATCTCTGTTCCAGTTTGTCCCAAAGGTGTTCGATGGGATTGAGGTCAGGGCTCTGTGCGGCCAGTCAAGCTCTTCCACACCAAACTTATCCAACCGTGTCTTTATGGACCTAGCTGTATGTACTGGGGCGCAGTCATGCTGGAATAGACAAAGCATAGCATTGTCCAAAATGTCCTTTTCAGCATACCAAGACAAATGTGAAATGTGCAAAGTTTTCAATGCACCTTAATATATCCTAAATGTAATCTATTTGTTATATAATTATTTACATTTTTAGTTTACTTTCTTTGACAAAAAATCTAGAGAGGTCGCTTAAACATCCTGGGCACAACATTTCAAGGCCTAAAATTACCCTATGTGCTGTTGACATGAAACTTTGCACCGCACACAGGTCTGGAAAAGATGCACAATGAGGATTTTTACAGTAGCTCAAATGGATGACAACAGTATCCAGATGAAGAAAGATCTGACCACGTTCCTGTATCATTTAAGAATTACTGCTGAAATAGAAGTGGTGGAAATGGTGAGTCAACTTCAAGTTCTTTAGGATCACAGGTTGGCACAGAATGACACATGGCTCCTGCCATTGTTGGCCCTTTATAAGGAATAATAATTTAAGGGAGTTGAAACCACAACTCTCCTGCAAAGATTTCTACCGACAATATTTAAATCCAAATTTGGTTTGCAGTTTTGTGTATTGGGTGTCTCCATACAAGTTAAGTCACTCAGGTTCTTTATATGGCCTAATTGCAGTCAAATACTGTTGGTCTAATATTGGACTGAGGGCAGCATAACTGGCTAATGTAATGTAATATTTTTAATACAGTGGGAGAATGTATTGTGGAAAACTATAACAATAACAATAATCAGTTACAAGAAAAGATCAAATCGTGTCTCAGAAGAAGTCATACCTGCCCATGGACATTCAGTCCATTAGCAGAGGCTAACAGTAGTCTTGGTTAGAACGGAACAGACATATGCCCCCATGGATGACGCCCTAACTATTGTACATAGTTTGGGTAGTCCAATCTGTGTTGAAAAACCTGTGTTCTTTTTGAGGTGTCTTAAGGAAAGGCAAAAAAAGAATCACATTCTAACATTTAGAAAATTGCTGGCAAATACCATCCATTACTGGAAATGTTAACAGCCGGGAAAGGTAAATTAATTAGAGTTAAGCATGGTCGATGTTCAGGAGTTCTAAATTACTTGGGATTGTGCTTTATGTTATTAATGTTTGACTTTCCAAATCCCATTTGCTGGTTACAGATACAACTCTTATTACGTCTGCTTGATATTGCTGCACAAACCATAAATTGGTGTGAAAAACATAGTGTATTCATCAAAGCGGGAGTTTGTTGTAGAGTTGCAGCTACACCTTTATTATGTGTCATTAATGGACAATACTTTTGAGCTTTTCCTGGTACTCCAACTTTTAATCCCACTAAAGAGGTTGGCCAGTCATTATACATAATAAAGATGATGTGTTGATATCATAACTCTCCTGCAAACTCCTGCTGCAGTGAATAAACTCCAATATGTTGTTTTATATTTTAGAAACAGCCACTTTGGCAAATATTTTGTTCCACTAGTATTATATGTTTATCCAACGACACACATAAACAATAAATGACTGTATATAGAAGCTAATGCAGTGCAAAATTGATAAAATGTTCTGTTTTTAGCATGACAGTGATATCTCAGCTTACACCTATGAGAAGACTCTGGTCATGGAACAGAGATCCCAAATCCTGAAGCAGATGCACCTTACTAAAACTGAACGCGAGAGGGAGGTAAATGAATAAATAAAAATGAGAGTGGCATAAATAAAACCAGGGTAGGTACTATGAATAGCAAAGTAAAAATGGATAACATTGGTAACAGTGGCACCGGACATTAATACCATATGGAGAACTTACTTGTGGTCAGGAATGGCCTTAATTCTGAGGAGGCCCTGGGTACCTCTTATTGTTGGGCCTCATACATACTATACATTTTATGCATTAGGGCAGATAATACACATTGATGTAATATCATAAAGCCTTGTTGTTTTATAGGGAGCACTCGCCCTAACTCATCATAAGAAGAAACTATGGCTGCATTTGACACATCACGTGCATGTATAAATATTTTATACAGTATATTTGTGTGTCTGTATACCAGTTATATTTTTTTCTGATCATACAATGTATTTGTTGTTTTTAAAAAAATAAATGGGTCAGCTGTATGCACGATAATGTTTGGATAGGAGGATAGAGATGTAAGGTGGTGCAGAGTTGTTGAGGGCTCTATAGGTCAGGGTCAGAAGTTTAAATTTGATTCTGGAGGGTATGGGGAGCCAATGAAGTAACTGGCATAGTGGGGCAGCGGATGGGGTACGGCCCTACTTGCGGTTTAATCGCAATCACTATGCAGACATACTTTCATGTTATACAGATACAAAGCATCACAGATGAGTCCCGTGGATCAATCAGACGTAAGAACCCATCTAATTCTCGGCTGCACCTGAGCGTGCCAGAGGAGCAGGTAGGAGAATGTGAAGAAAAGGCAGAAGAAGAGGTAATTCCAACACCTTCATGATCCACAGCAATCTGTTCTCATTTTTATATAAGTACATGTGTTTTGTTTTCTTTACTTCCCTAATCACCTCATCCTATATCTTCAGGTACAGCTAATACATGATAAAAATGCAACAGAGTTTTCAGTTAGGGAGTCTCTTGGAGACTCTCCAGCAGAGGAGCCAGAGACGACTCAAGAAAAAGTACACCTAACCTGGACAAAGGACAAATTTACAGCCGACAAAAACAAAAGCAAAAGTCCCAGTACTCCAGAAGCGATAAAAGATTTCTTCAATATGAAACCGTATGTATAGGAAACCGTAATACATTTCTTAAAATTCTTAAGATGTATAATTCATTATGTCATAGATAGATGGGAGTTTTGTGGATGTTCCAATCTCTTTTCAAAATTACTCTTTATTAGACTCCATGGGCATATTAAAAGAGAAGTAAATAATGTCTGATGTTTTTCTTTTTTTAAATAACAGCTATGTCATTTAATATGCACTTGATTTTTCTAAAAGTTCTTGTGGCTATGCAGTACATGCATCGCACTATGCAAACATGCATCCTGGGAACTGGAGGGCTCACTGCCAATTCCTAATGGATGAGGTCATCAGGTTCCAGTGACAGAAAGGGCACAAAACTATGTAAACCTCTCACAAGGCATGAAGGAGATGTACATTTTTTTTATTATTTTCTTTACTAATAACTCCAGGTTATTGGTTTGAATGTGTGTATATATATATAATGATTATTGTTGACCTTATTTGCATGCGCCCACCCAGAATCCCTTGTGGTTGTGGCAGCACCATAAGATTTCTGAGGGAAAAACAAGCCTTCTGGCTTGTCTGGTGTCTGTAGATGAGTGTTTAATAATACTTCTACTACCCTCTTATATATAAATATATATATAAAATTCACAATAAGCAGGCACTCTAGGGACTTGTACTCGTACGTAGATATTAGATCATTTATTCAGGTTAACAGAACTAGATCTTAATAAAGGTCCATTAGCCAGACCGAAACCTCTGATGAACTGAATAAATTGTCTAATGATAGTGTGCTTTTTAGAGATTATTATTTGTTGGCTGCGCTGCCAGAGGGGTTATGAGCTTTTGTTTTTGAATCAAGACTGAGTGATATATTATTTAGACAGTTTTCAAGTATGTCCTTGAATATATTTATTTTAAGAAAGTATTTAAAACAATTGTTAACGTGAAGTGTTACACATATTGCTTAGAATTTTTGTTGATTTTATATAATAAATTGTGAGGAGTAATATGGACATTTTATTTTCAATAACTTCAGAAATGTAAGACAGATGTGAATGCTATACATTGTTTGTATATGAGTATTTAGAAGGGCTCTCTTTGATGACCACTTGTGGATCAGTGGTTCTTCTTATTATATTTTATTGTTTTATATAGCGCCATCAAATTCCGTAGCGCTGTACAATGGGTGGACAGGACATAACAAGTAGTATGTAACATAATTTGACTTACAGAGACAACAGGTGAGGAGGGCCCTGCTCAAACGAGCTTACAGTCTAGAGGGATTTAGGGTGTATTACACAAAAGGTAAAAGGTAAAAGTGCCGTTGTTAGGGATGGACCAGCCACACTAGTAAAATTTTTGCAGGGGAGGGACTGGGGAAGGTGAGCTAAAGGAGTATGGGAGGGCGTTAGTGTGCTATTTTGTAAGCATCCTTAAAGAAGTGGGTCTTGAGGGATTTTTTGAAGAAATAAATGCAGGGGGAGAGACAGACCGGGGAGGGCATTCCAGAGGATAGGGACAGCCCTTAAGAAATCTTGTAAGCGGGCATGAGAGCTAGAAATCAAAGGAGAGGATAGAAGGAGATCGTTGGATGAGCGGAGAGACCGGTGAGGAGTGTATTAAGAGATGAGAGAGAGGAGATGTAGGCAAGGGAACTGCTATGAATGGTTTTGAAAGTAAGAGTCAGAGGAGAGAGGTGTTAGTGAAGTGATGGGAGAGGAAGATAATTCTGGCAGCAACATCCATGGTGGATTGTAGAGGGGTGAGACGGTTGAGAGTGAGATCAGCTAAGACGGAATTACAATAATCAAGGCGGGAGATAATAAGGGTTGCTGTGTTAGGAAGAGACAGATGTGGGCAATGTTTTTAAGATGGAGACAGCAGTTTTTAGAGACAGACTGGATGTGGGGGTGAACAAAAGGTCGGAGTCAAGGGTGACACCAAGACAGCGGGCATGAGGAGACGGGGAGATGATGGCACCATTAACACTGAGGGAAACTGATGGGGAATCTTGGCGTTGGAGGGAGGATGAGAAGTTGGGTTTTGGAGAGATTGAGTTTGAGGAAACGTGCAGACATCCAGGTAGAGACAGAAGCGAGACAGTTACACGATATAAGACAGAAGGAGAGAGATCAGGAGAGGATAGATAGATTTGGGTGTAATCAGCATACAGGTGTTATTGAAAGCCAAAGGATGAGATTAGTTTGCCAAGTGTGGAAGTGTAAAGAGAGAACAGAAGGGATCCTAGGACTGAGCCTTGGGGTACCCCGACTGAGAGAGGGAGGGGAGGGGAAGTGTTACTGGAGACAGAGACACTGAAGGTACGATCAGAGAGGTAGGAAGTGAACCAGGAGAGAACAGTGTCACGGAGACCAAAAGCATGAAGACTTTGAAGGAGAAGAGGGTGGTCCACAGTGTCAAAAGCAGCAGAAAGGTCCAGTAAGGTTAGCAGTATGGAGTAGTGGCCCTTGGATTTTGCAGTGAGTAGGTCATTTGTAACTTTAGTAAGGGCGGTCTCAGTAGAATGTTGAGGGCGAAAACCAGGTTGAAGAGGGTCAACTAGGGAGTTGGAATCAGGAAACTTAGTTAATTGGGTATAAACAATTCTTTCAAGAAGCATAGAGGTGAGAGGAAGTAGAGAGATGGGATAATGCAAGAGAGGTAAGAGCAAATACTCCTATTCCAAACTATTAGCCTTGTAATACCCTTGACTTGTTTTTGAAGTGCACATAGCACCCCAAGGTCTCCTCTAACCTAAACATATAAAGCAGGGCTGCTAGCAACCTCAGGGGTCATTGACAGACCATGTTTTCCTTGCAGTATATTATCAGGCACTGCTTTGGAGCATGCAGCGTGAAGTTAATTGATTGATTGCCTGTTAATTAGAGAATAATAGTCTGGCAGAACAGCAGCCTCAGGGACAGCTTTGAACTAGAAAAGCAAAGTTAAATTAAACAGTACATTCAGTTCATAATTTGGATAGTAGATTCAATTTCTTATAGTTTATAATGAGGGAAAGCTGAGGAAACTCTATAAAGATAGCAAACAGTAGAAATACAAAAAAATATACTATGTCTCCTAAACCAGAAAGCCAGATATCCCTGGCATTGTGTATTGTGTACATTTGCATTCAAATTAACTATAGTATCTACTATCACCTGCCCCCTGTAACAATCAATTGGCTTAGAGCTCACTATCATTACTCTCTCTTATGAAAGATGTCACAACCTCCACCTCTTAATACCAACTTCTTTGTTTCAACAGATTGTAATCTTGCGAGCAGGGCTCTCTTCACCTAATGTATCGGTTTGTCTTAGTCTGTGAACTCTAGTCTGGTCTTGTCATACCCCTTGAATATATATATATATATGCGTAAATTGTTGACGCTATATAAATAAAAGATAATATTAACAGTTATTAAGAAGTAAATCTACTGGTTATAATTTCGGACCAGATTATGTATATTCACATCATTACTTTATAGATCTCAGGTTCTTGTTTCCTGTCCAGCTTGGACCTGTGACTGATGAGTTATGAGCCACTGATTGAGGGTATTATTTAATATACAGAGATAATTAGCAATGCAGCACAAAGGGAAAACTCATCCCTTCTTGGAGATGTATCTGGGCTGGTTATACCCTTCATAATGCAAAGTTAATTATTCATCTTACTTAAAATTGTTTTTAGTGAATAAACTACATACATTTTTAATAAAACGCTAAAACTGACTGCAATAACAGAAAAAAAACCATATATTATTTTCCGAATAATTGTAATTTTCTGCAGGAACTTGTATGGTTGCTCATTCTGCTTTCCCTGGATAAGTATAGCTTAGACGTAACGTAGTTTGCAATTGAAGTACACATCGTTTTTACCAATTATACTGTATCATGATGCACAATGTCAAGAAAACCTAACGTAGTGGTCAGCTTAAAGCAACACAGATACATGATGGAATGTATTTTTAAATCAATTTATCATTTTAAATTTATGTTTGAAACAAAATGCTGATGAAGAAAAGCTAGTTTTAAGGCATGTGCTTCCTAACCTCATTTTTGTTTTTCTTTTCTTGCATCATGAAGTGAGTGGGAGAACTTGTAAGTCTTTGTCTTACTGGTATACTCTGGGAAAGGGTGGGATCATGTGATATGCTGTTGACATTTCAAGAGAAGTTAAATATGATATATATTAAACCATGAGTTAAAAGTTATGATAATAAAAAATCCAGCCACAGGAGGACGATTCAGTTCTGTGCCCCTGAACAGTTGCTGTATGGTTTGTGAAAAGGCAAGGTGGTACATTTACAATATTTTTCATTGTTATCGCTTAGAGCCCCTATAGTTGCGTAATTACAATTTAGGATTCCACTTTCTACCTTAATATGATGTTCTCTGTATTTGCAAGTTCACTGTATGCCACATTATGATCCATTTTGGTTAGTTTGGTTTCGTAAAGGCATGCAAGTCCAAGGCTTAAATTACATTGGTCAAGGAATGTTGTGGAAGGCATGTTTTTAAATGGAAATTGGATAGAAGCACTGGTCTTGAAATGGACCAAAAACGATTCCGACACATTTTTAGTTTAATTTTTAGTCCATTTTTTTCGGACAATGACGTTCGTTGATTTGGTTGAAATTCTGACGGCTTTTCCCATCCAAGGTAGAAGGAAAACTATACACTCACTGAATAAATCCCTAAACAAGAAGAGGGGCTCACAGTGCCCAAACTAATTAATTGCACATTCTTGTGTTAAAATTACAATATATATAATATACAATATTATAATAATCCTGCTGTGAGTACAGTTTCAGTGAATTGGTAGGGGCCAATGCTTGATCTATCTTCCCTGTTCCTACTCATATTGTCGATTGAGGTGCATGTCTCCCAACGCCTTCGCCACCATTACATGAGATCTTTGGCACTGAATTAAACACCTAGATCTTTCAAAGGGATTTAACCACAAGTATTGCTCATTTTTTGTTCTGCAGAGAGAATATGTATTCAGCTTTTTTATTATGCTTCTTCATGAATAATAAAGTAGTTTTCATGAGTCTTGATAATCTATATTTATAACATTTGTTATGGTAGGAAATGTAACCCAAGATTTTACTGATTCACATTAAAAAAATAATGTATTTTTTTCTGCATTTAAGCATTTTGGGTTTTTCTAATTTAATGTTTTTGTTCGTTGGGACCTGTTATGGTCATTTGTGTTAGGATTGAAGTTGCGTTAGAATGTTTTTCCTGTCTTACTTTTATATTTTTTTTCTGTTTAAATCCATAAAGAAATTATACATTATTCTAATTCATATTCCAACCCTATGTTGAAGAAGGTCACAAGACCCCCCCTCAACACATAAACTTTAATGAAGACTATTTTATATATGATATGTGAGCTCTGAAAAACATACAAGGATATTAAAATAAAGGCACCCTTTCACAACCTCAGTTCTGTTCTATGAGGTGCGGATTGCCAGATGTACAGCCAGTTCACTGCAGCTGGGCTCCATAGAAATCTTCCTAGATGAACTATCTGTTTCTTACTGCTCCACATTTTTGATTCCTCTTTATTATTTGCTCATGACAGTTTTATGTCAAATTATTACATTTTATTAAAATATATTATGCACGTGTAAGACTTGCTAAGGCAAATTCCATGGATCTAGTGTGGCAAACACAACTTCTTTCCGGCCCTCACTGATATCGCTATCTATGCATTGTACGTAAAGCGGTTAATTAAATAGATGTTTCTGATTTTGTTAAATGTTCAACTGCTCTTTTTTAACTTCTCAGAAACCAGTCAAACGTTCGTAGGATGCACACAGCTGTGAAACTGAATGAGGTCATCGTCAAAAAGTCTCGTGATGCAAAATTGGTTCTTCTAAATATGCCTGGACCACCTCGAAATCGGAAGGGTGATGAGAATTGTATCCTTTTCAGAGCTATAATAATAGATGGATATGTGTTAGCTTGTGCTTCTCTTCTTATATGTGCACTTTTCTTGTCCGTGTCCAGTGCTGTTTTTTACGCTTCAGAAAGCAATTTTCATTTGAGTATGTTGGTAATTGAAATAGTATAATTTTGATATGGCTGGCTGGTTTGAAATAACAATATTGATTTAATAGCAAGTGTGTGCAATGTATGAAGCCCGCTGCACTATATTGGGTATCATGGATTTGTGTTGTCAGCCAGAGGTAAATTATTTACCCATATTTTGTTTGAATGGGCACTCTAGCAATCATACTTTAATGCATATGAGTGCCTATTGTTCCCTATAAAAGACATCCACTTAATAGGGCACATATTCAAGAAAAGAAAAAACAGTTACCGTATATTCCGGCGTATAAAACGACTTTTTAACCCCAAAAAATCTTCTTAAAAGTGGGGGGTCGTCTTATACGCCGGGTACTTACCAAGCCGGAGGTTCCCACGAAGCCACCAATCTCTCTAATCACTACGCGCCGGCTATTGATGCCGAGCGCAGGGATGCCGTCATGTCCCGGCGCCCGGCATCAATTGCCGGCGCGTAGTGATGAGGGAGCAGGGAAGCCCGAGGTCTGGCACTTGAGACCTCGGCTTCCCTGCTCTCTAATCACTAGGCGCCGGCTATTGATGCCGAGCGCAGGGATGACGTCATGTCCCGGCGCTCGGCATCAATTGCCGGCGCGTAGTGATTAGAGAGCAGGGAAGCCGAGGTCTGAAGTGCCAGACCTCGGGCTCCCACAACTGGATGGAAGAAAGAAGACAGAAGATAAGGTAAGAGATGGGGAGAAAGGGAGAGGGGAGGGAAAGGGGGGAGAAATATATATATATATATATATATATATATATATATATATATATACACACACACACACACTGGTGTGTGTGTATATATATATATATATATATATATATATATATATATATATACTGGTGTGTGTGTGTATATATATATATATATATATATACATACGTGTGTGTGTGTGTGTATATATATATATATATACATATACATATACATGTGTGTGTAAAGGCAGGGGTGTGTGGTGAGGGCAGTGTATAAATGTGTATGTATGGACAGGCATATGTGTAGATATATATATAGATATATATATTATATATGTGTGTGTGTGTAAGGGCAGTGCATGTATGTATATGTCAGCAAATCAACCAGCAAATCACCGGTAAGATACATCGCTTGCCGTGATTGGCTGGTTGTTGTACGCTGGGTAGAGGGGTAGTCTTATACGGCGAGTATAGTCCAAACTCTATATTTGGACTGTAAAAGTTGGGGGTCGTCTTATACGCCCAGTCGTCTTATACGCCGGAATATACGGTATATAGTGTAGTATAATATTTTATTTACATTCACAAGGGATGACTTGTAAAGGTTCTTCAATAAATACCTGTAGACCCTGATACGGTGAACTGAGGGCAATATGTCCGTGCTTGCGGTGATGTCATCGACCCAATCATCCAATCGGAGGAGAGGACATTACCACAAGCGTCGTCTTTTTGCCCTCACGTGCACTCATCACAGGCAAGTGAATAAGTATACCAGTCCTGAATATTCATTATTTGTTGGTCAGGTTGAATGGGCCGTGTGTTGCGTATGGAGTGTTGATGCTTCTGTTTCCATTCCTTAGCTAACACTGTGTACAGATATGGAATTTTTAGAAGTACTCACAGAGCACTTGGATCGGGTCATGTTAGTTCGTGGTGGAGGGCGTGAGGTTATCACCATCTACTCCTGAAGAGCAAAAACTGGATGAAGTTTTTGTTGCACTCAGCAGGAGCCTTCAACCTCTCTCCTCACATCCTACAGGCATCCAGGAAATTTTTCAGAGAGAGTTGGGAGGCATGTGATTAGTGCTCATAAACTTCACTTGCTTCCACCATTTCCCTTACAATGCCCTTACATGTGAACTGCAGCACCAGATCTTCCATTCCAGCACAAGTGCAACTGTTCCTCATGTCTTCATCAGAGAGATGCTGATGAAGTTTACATACATAAAGTCTACATACGTTTCTTAAACTGAGCCGCACTGCTTAAGATGCTACCAATACTGGCCCCTTTGTGCATCCTGTGATCCACTGTTACACCAATCTCTCCCTGACACAGACTTGGAGAATACTTAGGTTGTACTGGCAGAAATCAGGGTAATGGTTTGGGTTTTTTCTTTACATCCTTACCCATTGATGAGAAAGACCAGCTTCATCATTTCAGGCACTGGTATGACAAGTTAAGGGAGAGAGGGGTGTATTCACCAGCATGCTTATCGTTAAAATTGTTCCTCTCTCTATGCTCTTTTCTTGAGTGCCACAATCTTCTCCTCGGCTTCAGTATGTTTCTCCTGACAGTACTTGTGGAAACAGCTAAGTGAGCATAAATGTTTACTCTATCCGGACTGCATATAAAATAATGGAAGAACAAAAGCTAGAAGATGCTGAAAAGCGCTTTGGGGGAAAAAAGAAGAAAAATGCAGCGTATGGAACTGTGATAAGGACCTGTAAAAAAAAAAAAGGAATCAAATTAAGCAAGACCTGTTCGTCTCTTAAGAATATGTCTGATGCCGAGGAGTATGTTGCAATAATAATCTGATGCAAAAGTAAAAAAACAAAAAAAAAAACACATAAAAAGGGAAAACTAATTAGGAACTCGAGTCTGCCTTTAATACATCCCTTTGTTTCCTAGGCTGCCCTCTGATCAGGAGCTGTGCCAGCAGAATGATACACAGTGAGGACACCAACTTTGTAAATGGGCCATTGGGCCCCTGTTTTGTGTTGTTTATTTAAATAGAGCATCAGTGGCAGGGAACCACACTGCACCCGCCAGAGACTATGAGCTGCTGCCATTCTCTCACTCTTGTCTCAATGCATGATCTAGGATAGAGACAACTTATGTACCAATCACCTCATGCTGTACCTCAGTCACCCTTGTTTTTGCAGTGGTTTTGTGCTTATTTTTTCTACATTAACTTATTTGCCCATAACACGTCTAGCAAATCTAGAAGTAGCAGTGATCGGATTGATAGCTGTTTAGTTAAAGGTGTGTGTGATAAAATTATCTGTGACATTGTTTACTGGAGAATTATTAAAACTGAATACAATTGGTATCGTGCATGTATGTTTGGACCTCACCTATTTCCCCTTTAGATGTTTGAAAGAGATAGAGTGCCACTTCTACAGAAACTGGTCCTCCAGCCAAGGAGCACTACAGGATGAATTCAGTAGCAGTAACCCAGTAGCTTTCTAAATAGTAGATTAAAAAAAAAAACAGTCTATTAGGCCTATGGTTGTAGGTGGGGGGCAGCAGCAAACTTGGGGCAGATCAACTTATTAAGCTATCAGGCTCTCCAGCAAACTACTGCTAGTCCCAAACAGGTCTATTTACACTGCCGGTACTGTCACAGAGGCATATTGTATATGGCACCAAGTGTTCTACTTAGGCAGAGCGCTGAGATATACGGTAATATCATGTCATGGGACATAGTAGAGAAGTAGGACCTGGAAAGTGGCAAGGGAGCTGTCCCCATTCAGGTCTAGAGCAGGACCCAGCAAGTTGTTGCCCCCCCCCCCAGCCATTTCAATGCTGTATCACTAGCATAACTTAACGTAAATGCCATAAAATAAACCACTAAAATATTATATCCTCATGTTAACTAAACATGCATCCTTAAAATAGTGGAGGACTATTTTGAAATTAGTGTATTACACACAGGACTTAAGTGGTGGCTCCTACAGCAGTACTGGAGTTAACTTTAAAAAAATATATATACTGAACCAATGGTGTATTTTTGTGTTTTGCTGTTGTGTTGAAAGTTCTTTTTTTCTTAGTAGTCCATTTGCAGTGTATGGAATGAGTAATTCACCAGTCCCGCATGCTTGTGATAATCGCAAATTCTCAGTGAAGCTACTGTGTAAAGAAAGCATGCTGTGATTCATGTAATCATGCACTTCACCATCTACAGGGGATGAGGCAGGGGTGCATGACACCATCAGGGACAGCCAGTGTGTTCAGGTGGCCTGGCTGGTTGAGATTTGCATGTGAACAACAAAGTGTCCCCTTGGTTTTTGTTAATTGTTCCTTGAAGTGCCTCTTAAAGAGTGAAAAACTGGCTCTCTCCTTGCTCGTATAGTGTAGATGATAAACAAAACCCTACAATGCAGGCAACATTAATACAACATTTATACCACCGCTCCTTGTATCAGGCTGTTTATGCAAAGATCTGGTATAAAATACATTTGGTATTATAGCCTGTGTTAGAATGGTATATATAGTTAACGATTTACACACTTAGTGCAGGTTTTTGGGACAGCTTTAAGTGTCTATTAAACACACTTACTACAATACTGCCTACATAGCCAACAGATAACGTTTGGAAAAAGGAATAAAGATGTGTGCGCTGCTTAAAATATATACAAATATTTAGGACTAATAAGCAGGTACACTGAGTGTTGTTTATTATTAGTGGAGCACTTGGGATGCTAGAACTTGCTTATGCACATGCTAAGTCTCTGTATTTGTGGTTAAGGTTGGAACGCACACATTCTTGCTTCTATGCAGACATATCAGGGACCTTTAAAAAGAAAAAATATTTTAGTAACCATTTTATCACCTTTGAAAGTAAGTAGGACAAGGAGGAGTGGGCTTTCCTCGACCATTAGCGCCAACTAGAGTCGACAATGGGAAGAGCAGTATTTCTGCTCCAAAACCTTCCAGTACGTCTATGCTGCTAATGAGCATGCCATGTGTCACTTTTTTCTTTTCAGGGGAGGGGCTAGGAACTTGATTATTAATATGGCAGCTTAGTTTGGGAAGATGGTGACCTAAACAGTGAATTTAGAGTTCCAAGTTGCACTACAAGAGTCAGAACTGTCTCTGGCTAACAGCTGACTTTCCATAAAAGAAGGATTCCCAAAAGCTTCAAGTTTCCTACTGAACTCACGTTTGTGCCATTTGTGCAATATATACATATATTTATATTATATATATATAATTACAGATGTTATGTAAATTCCCACACCCAACTCCAAACCAGAAAACCCTATAGCACTATATGTTTTATGTACTACCCAGTGACTTATTGTGTAGTATTTATTTAGGCCTCTAGCTACTGATATGCTTTAATCTTTTGTTCATAAAAAAAAAAAAAAGTATAGATAGGTTTACCCCATGTACAGATTACCGTTATAAACCAAATGAAACACTGCTATATCCGGCTGCTTTTTGTTTGTGTAACTCTTCTGTACTGAAATAGTTTCATGTTTTGTGCAGTTATCTCATGTGTAGTTTTTACTGTGGTTGATTGCTACCTACCTTACTCATTATATAGCTTTAATGTGCAGATTTTATTTGTTTTGAGACTCCTGTCAGCACAAAATGCAATAAAATTAAGTTTATTACACCCTTTCACTGTTGTGTTAGGTTCTGACTCGGGGAAGCACATTTTATAGCCATATTACAATATTAGAGAATCGGTAAAATATGGGTGTCAACAAACAGGCAAATGCCACAATGCTGTCCTGGTTCAAATGATAAAGTTGCTGTTCCACTGTAGTACATTACGTGGATTTAGCAGATGGTCTTTTCTTCTGTTACCTGAAGGCTTACTTTTACAACTTAAGGAGCTTTTACAATTCCTATAGCAAAACTTAAAGTTTCTGAAGTCATATCGCACGCTAATTTAGCATCTGACAAAAAATTACCAAGGAGCTATAAAAACAAGCATTCCTGACCACAGTATCGGTGAAACAAATCTCTGGTACGCCTCTCTCTTGTAGTCCCGCAAGGCTGCCTTCGCGTTGCTCCCTCATGGGACACGCATCCCAGTGCAAGTCCTCTACTGTAGAGAACATTGGAGTACAGCGAACTAATTATCATGTTCAAGAAACCAGTTTAAGATGATGTGAGCTTTGTGACATGGTGCATTATCCTGCTAGTCGTAGCCATCAGAAGATGGGTCATAAAGAGATGGACATGGTCGGCAACAATACTCAGGTAGGTTGTTGCGTTTAAACGATGCTCAATTGGTACTAAGGGGCCCAAAAAGTACACCACCACCTGTCTGATACAAGGCAGGATGGATCCATGCTTTCATGTTGTTTACGCCAAAATCTGAGCCTGCCATCTGAATGTCGCAGTTGGAATCGAGACTCATCAGACCACGCAACGTTCTTCCGGTCTTCCATTGTCCAATTCTGGTGAGCCTATGCGAATTGAAGCCTGTTTCCTGTTCGTAGCGGACAGGAGTGGCACCTAGCCTAGTCTTCTGCTGCTGTGCCCCATCTGCTAAAAGGTTCGACATGTTGCGCCTTCAGAGATGGTATTCTGCATGCCTTGGTTGTAACGAGCGGTTGGATTTAAGTTGTCGTTGCCTTTCTATCACCTTGAAACAGTCTTCCCCTTCTCCTCTGAGGTCTGACATCAACAAGGCATTTTCGTCCACACAATTACTACTCACTGCATATTTTCTCCTTTTTCAGTTTCTGAAATAGTGACCAGACCAGCCATCTGGCACCAACAACCATGCCACTTTCAAAGTCACTTAAATCCCTTTCTTCCCCATTTTGATGCTCAGTTTGAACTTCAGCAAGTTGCCGTGACCACGTCTACATGCTTAAATGCATTGAGTTGCTGCCATGTGATTGGCTGAGTAGCCATTTGTGTTAACAAGCAGTTGAACAGGTGTACCTAATGAAGTGGCCAGTAAGTGTATATGTATATAGTTGATATATAAACATCACAGAAACAACTGCCATTGTAAAGTATTACATTTGTGTTATGCTTGCCTCGCTATGGATGTAACCACTTTAAAATGCAAACTACTACCAAAATTTTATTAAAATCCAAAATGTTTTTTTACATTTTGTTTTACTAAATCACATTGTGATTGAGTAAGCTGGGCTCCATTGACTTGCATGGTTAATCACAGTACCTGTTGATCGCCTCTTAAGGTGTTTCAAATCAGGCATCCGTCGCTATAATATATGTGGTGGATGTTGACGCCCAGAATGCCTCATCAAGAAATTACAGCATCACCCTTTGGGAGAAGAAAGCGGTCATAGATCACACCCACACCTGGTACGTCAATTGTCATCAAGGGGTTAATACCCAGGGTTTGCATACTAGACATTTTTTGTGTTAATTGTGTCTTAAACGCTTTCTTCCCCCAGATCTTCTGCCTTGCTGGATCCTCAGTGCTGATATTGTCATCAGCTAATGTAGCAGGTCTTAAGCTTGTGTCACTTCCCCACGTGTTCTATGGACAGTGACATTGTTGGCGAGGCTTACTGCGGACACTTCTTTTGGTATGTAGTTTTCAACGGGTCATTAGTCTATTATACTTGTGGCAGGGCTTCCATGCATTCCACGTGTTGGATCTTTGGTTACAGCGATTGTATCTTGTGGCTTACTGACAAAAATATGAGCATTATATGTCATGTTGAGGGATCGCACACATTGAAAGAGTGGATCTGCCCCCCCCCCCCAAAACCCAAACATCTGGCGATTGCTTTTCTTTCTACTAAAACACAACAGTTACAGCTGTGGAGAGGGAATGGCCATACATATAAAATATTTCTAAATGGCTTTAAACAAGGTTGAGTAACAAATTTAATTAGAAGCAAATCCATAACAGTGGCTGTTCCACCTACTATATACTCACTGCTACCTCCACTTCTGCAATTAAATGCTCCAGTAGAAACATTGTTCTACCCCAAAACCTTCCTACGACAAACACACACTAATTTCAAACCACATAATTTAAGTACACGCTTCTAAAATGTTAAACAATCTTTCAGTCACTTAGTGTGCCTGCTTGTCTTACCTTTAAAGACAATTGCTTGTTTGATAGATTGGATTAACTGTATAGGGGTGGTTAGAAAATTGTATTGGTAAGACCTTAACCCCTTAATGACAAAGCCCGTACATGTACAGGCTCAAAATGCATGGTTTTCAATGGGTTTAGGGACCACCCATTGTCCGTCCTTAAGGGGTTAATATTTTTGCCCCTGTAAAAAGGTACATTTTGCATGCTACACCTCTGTTAATTGTTATATCAAGAGGTGAATTATTGCAACTGATTAGTAAACCAAAAGTGACCAAAAACAAAAAAAACCCAGAACACACATTATAGACATTTTAAAGTTTACTTAAAAAAAATTAGAACACATTTTGCTGTAAGAATTAAATGTACAAGAAAATATGTCTAGACAGGGTAACCGTTCACATAAGGGCAACAAATGCATAACATGCATCCTTGGACATAACTGGTCTCTAACAAAGGTTAAGGTTTAATTATTAACCAAAATGTTTGTTTCAGACTACCACATATAAACAAACAAAAAAAGTTTAGTGGGGTTTTGTTCAAGTGATCAATGCACAAGCTTGGGGAACTTACATGTGCTTCTAATAATGACGAGGATAAGAGCCCATTGCAGGCTGAGGTGGAAGCCCACCACGGTTAGCTTGCCCTGTTGTCTGACTAACCAAGTGAGAAAGTGCAGGACCACTCTGGATCAGTGTGTCCAAAGCCTTCTGGACACTAGGATTGTCAAAGTTTATGCCTGTGGAACCTACTGGCCTCTGGTTGGGTACATTAACAGGTACTTGGGCACGAGTCTGATGTTGCCCATACAAGCCCTGCGCTTGAGAAGGTCCACTGGGTCTAGGTGCTGTGTTTCTTACAGGTATTCCAGGCCCCATGGGATTTGGATGCTGGTTAACCGTAGGCTGTGATCTCTGTGCCGATGGGCCAAGCGTTCCTGTATTCATCTGTCCTGGCCTCTGTTGGGCACTTCCAATATTACCATAGCCTTGACCAGGAGCAACTGTAGGGGCGGCCACTGAAGTAGCTGGGCTATTGGTGGCTGTGGCTCCACTATTGAAGAGACTGAGTATTTTTGCCTGAAGCTCTTGTTGGGGATTGCTCATAGTCTGTGTAACCTGGGGAGCAGAGCTCAGTGGCTGTGTCATCTGCAGACTGGTATTACTTGTGAGATTGGATTGACCATCAAAGGAAGTCACTGGACCAGATCCCATCTGCGGTCTTGACAGTTGTGCTGTAATACACACACAAAAACTCACATTATACTTGTTCTACAAAGAAGGAAGAAAATAAAGTTTATCTCTTATGGTACTTACATGACAGTGGCTCTGAGGACACATTCAACATCCTATCTTTCCGCTCACGTAGATAAACCATGACCTTGTCTATCTCTTCCGCAGTAATATATCTATTATCTGCAAGCAGCCACAGTAAAGTTTGTATGCTTGGAGGATGAGGTCCCCTCAAGCCCTCATCTACTGGTGGAGCACGTTCCCGCATAACAGCTTCAGATGACATCTTGGACGCTTGCCTTGCAATATCTTCCCGTTCCTTCTCACGACTTTCAGCTTTAAAGCGTTCATAGTTCCTGGCCACAAGCACCATGGCATCTGCTAGTGGCATGTTTCGATGTTCTGCAACACAAGACAGCAATAGCAACTTTATGGTAACAATCCAGAGCCAAATGAGGTTTACTTTCTAAACAGGTTCTGTGCAGTGACATTTGTATGTTTTAAGCTGAATAGTAATATATAGCTCCAAGAACAAAATTTCTTACATAAATGAAAATAACACTTCAAGCATCCCATTTCCAGTAGACTAACTCTTAAGTTTAAGGTTTTTACAGAGGAAACAAAATTGCCAGTTACTACTACAAGTGATGGAGCTTTTGATGCAAACTTTTTCATCATCTTTAATTGGAAAAACAAATGTACAATGCCTCTGCCTTCATAAGGTTCTATTTTGTGAAAATCTTTACCTTGAGGTGTTCCAAATAAGATGTTCACTGTACAAGAGCGATGCACTTGATGCTGCTGAGTGAGGACAATTGCAAATGGAGACCCTCCTCTAGTAATATCTTCCAAGGCTTGTGTTAGAGACACCTCAGTGTTCAGAAAAATCAAGTCCACCATCATACCAAGGTCACGCACCTTTCGTCCCACAGACTCTGCATACTCCCTGGCGGGGACACTATGTTTCCATTACTCGAGAACAAGTTCTGAAAAAGCAAGTTTATAGCCCCCCCCCCAATATTTAAATAAAAACAAAAAAACAAACTTACTTTGACTGTTTGTTGACAACAATCACAGAGCAGTCAACAGGTCTTTCAGCTTCAATTCGCCTTTGGATTTCATCAAAATATTGCCTATACAGTTCCTCACGACGACGTTCCTCTCGTTTTAGGCGATCTAAGGGTGAAGTAAAGAAACTAGGAATTATTATTTTTTTTTTTTTTTACAATGCAAGGCAATAACCCAACTAATCTGGCTGAGGCATTGCCAACGTGACCGAACAAGTTCTCCATTTAAAGCGCAAAAAGCTGGTTTTAACAAAATCACCAACCTTCCGGTTCCCTAGGGTATCTGTCTAAAGAATCCCTATAACGTTCATAAGGATCATCTTTTCTGCGATTGAGGTCATCATGGCGATATTTGTCCAGTGGGTCATCACGTCTGAAAAGGGAAAAGAAAAAAAAAAAAACTACTGAAAAAGAAAAATACTGAATAGTACAGATAATTTAGAGCTATAAACTTTGAAATACAAACAAGCAAAAACTACAGTAATCACTTTTTTGGTTGAAGGAAATAAATTGTGTTCAAGCACAAGCTTTAAATGGCATAATGCAGAAACAGTGCACTCTTCGTTTCCTCCGCACCTCTCTCCTCTTAGTAAATAGTTACATTTGTTGCTTCCTTGATCGGCGTGCTCTTACCCATAATGCACATGAAAGCTGTAGTATGTGGCAGAGAAAATACAACTTGTAGATACTCTCAAATTGCCATTTTACAAAAGCTTTTCATATCCACTATGCTTAGCTCCCAACACTTTAATCTCTGCCCCCCCCCAGTTATGCATATTTGAGCCCAGGCCTGCCACACTGCCTCCCAGATATGCCTTATATCCCCCACATATGTCACTCCGCCTTCCCCAGATATGCGTTTTGAGCTGCTTCTATGACTGAGCCATTATAGAAGCCCCAGTGGAAGTGCCGGCAGTTGTGGAGGCTGTCTGCACGTGTGGCAGACGCCCACTGGCTGCCAGAGAGGAGATCAAGGTCCCCTGCAGCGCTAAAGGGAAGCCTCCTCTCTGTCCATTGCAGCCGGCGAATGGTGCGCAATGAGCACAGACAACCTCCGCTGTGCTGGCTGATGCTTCCTCCGGGGGCTCTATGGTGGAGCACCGGAAGGTCACGCTGGTGCTCCATCATAGAAGCCCCGCCAGAAGCGGAGGATGTTTGTGCACATCGCACAGATGCCCGTCAGCTGTCAGAGGAGGATCCAGCTCCCCTGCAGCACTGGATATTAGTGTTATTATCCGACCTCTATTTGAGGTCGGATTATAAAACGAAGGGTATTTTACATTTTCTAACGCAGATTACAAAGTACCGCTTCATAAAGGGTAAATTTTACTACTAAGTGAAAGAACCCTTACCTGTACAGTGGGTCTTTATAGCGGTCATACAATGGATCCCGGGCATCTCTCGAATCTCTGATGCGAATGTCTCTTGGATCTCGCAAATCTCTTGGGTCTCTGTAGTCTCTAGAGTCCCGCACATCTCTAGAATCTCTTGCATCTCTGGAATCACGAGAATCCCTTATGTCTCTGTGATCACGTGAATCTCTTAGATCTCGGTGATCACGGGAATCCCTTAGATCTCTCACATCCCTGAGATCACGCCCATCTCTCCCATCTCGATGTTCTCGTCCATCTCGTGTATCCCTTGCATCTCTAAGCGATCTCGAGTCTCTACCATCTCGAGTATCTCTGCTCTCTCTCCTTGGGCTGGTACGCAGAGGGGATCGGTCACGTTTTGTATCGCGGGAATCTCCATATGAATACAAGTCCCTGATGCATAGAAAATAAAAAGTTATTTTAAGAGAAACAGCACAAAAAAATGGAAGACTGGCCTTGTTACAAATGAACCATGTCACAAATAAAGTTCCACCTATCGCAAGACCGTTCAGCAAAACACAAATGTAACATACATTTGCTTTATCCTATGAAAAAGGGGGGGAAAGCCACGCGCTTGTACTACAATCCAGATAGCGGAAAGACTATTCACAGCTCAAAAAGCAGTCATATACTTCATATCTGCATTACAAGGTTGTTGATTTTGCAATAAAAATACAGGTTATAACATACCAGTTTTATGTTGGTTTTATGTATATATTGGTAGAAAATGTTTAAGTGTGTTTAAAGAGCATCAAGAGTCAGAAAGAAAACCCACTCAAGAACGCACCGAGGAAATTGTTGTCTCACCACAGCTTGGCCATAAAATTTAAAAGAGGAAGAGGCAGAAAGTTGATACCGAGTGCTTTTGGTTAATTTAGAACTATATTAAAAAAAAAAAAAAAAAAAATTCAGAAGGCTTTACACTAAGAACATGTTATGAGGTTTTAAACTTTTTTAGATATTTGGACAGTTTGTGGGAGGGGGAGTTGATGCATTGCCCTAAATCTTCGTGGTTGGTTGGAAAAAAAGATAAATGTGGCACACACAATTTTACTCAAACAACTTGTTTAATGGTTATCCAAAAGTTTAAGCGCGCGCGCATTTTTTGAACGGAAAGAAAAAGAACATCTGGTTAGTGCTAAAAAGCACCTTTTAGGAGAGGTGACATTTGTTTCACGGTTTGGTTAAGTAACGAAACGCAACGATAAAACGCACATCTTTATTTAATCCTGAGCCGTCGCGTTTTCCCGGGTTTCTCATCGCGAATTTAAACGATCCAAGCAAATAGTTGGTTGTTTTGGTTTAGGATGAAATCCAGCTAGGCTATTTGTAATTCATTTCTGAAGGCTTTTGGGTACTTGAGAAGACTTGTTCCAGAGAGTCCTACCTTCAAGGGACCATCAATGGCTAACTATGACTTTACCTTCTTGATGGACTGGACCTGGATGGAGCCTTATTCATATTTCTTCTGTCCGCTGCCTTGTTAATATCTGAAAAGCACAATTAACCCATCTGTTCAATTATTTGAAGCGAGACAAAAGTTTTTTTTTAAAGGGAAATAAAAAAAAAACACACACAAAGTAAGACTGCTACCAGGGAAAGTGGTAAAAGGGATGTTTATTTTGAGACAGCACATATTACCCATATTTAATACAAGTTTCCGATCCACCAGATAAGACACTGTGTGTTAAAAGAACAGGCAGATTTAGAGGACATTGAGGCACTTTAATCTGTTTTTTTAGGGATTATTCTACAGTCCAAAAAAAAAAAAAAAAAAAAGGTCAAGGAAGCAGCTTGTGGAGAATGCAGCTTTATTATGGAAGTTGAAGAACAAAATCCACTCTTTTAGAAGGAAGCTAGAGCTGTATTGACTGCATCAAATCTGTTGGCAGTGTTAATTATTAGATTTATAATTACAAACTGGTCAGTTACCAAAACAGACAATGAGAATATATTGAACTAATGAACACAACACAAAAGCATTGACCTGGAACATGTGTTTAAAGGACTTCCTATAGAAAATATTCCATTGGTTTCTCTTTTTTTCCCCCCAAGATTGATGCTTTGAAGTGTTCCACTCTTCCCACATTAAAAGTATGCATGAGTAAAAAAATAACAGCATAACACATGTAACTTAAGTAATGTGGCATGTTCCAAAAGAAGCTGGTGTCCATGTTGCAAAACAATAATGAAGCAAGATGTTCAGTGGCATGAAAGAACAAATTTATTTAACGGCATCAGCTAATCATGTGGGCAATATAAAATGACATACTAAATCAGTTTTTAGAACAAAAAAATAAATAAATCTTTTTTTTTTTTTGCCATCTTTGCCCCCAATATCCTCCCTGTGCCATGCCCCCTCCCCACATTCATGCTATCACACATTCATTCAGTCACACATACTCCTTCATACACCCTCCTCCACCCTCTCCGTGCTGCTCGCAGACTTCCGTAGGGGCCCACTGCTTCCCTGTTTCTTGCACTCTGTGCAAACAACTTCTCTTTTACCAGCCAAAGGAAGCAGGAACACATGTGATGTAACATGACTCCACTGGGTTCCAGCATCCCCTTGGCGGTACAAGAGACATTGCTCGCACAGGTAAGCAGTGGGCCCCTGTGGAAGTGATCGCGGTTGCTGCCCCTTTTGCCCGACGGGCCATACGTTCCCCCACCCCTGGGCGTACGGCAAGACTTGCCAAAACATGGTTGGGGAAGAAAAAGCCGGCCCCTGTATTAAACTACAGCAGAGGATTCTGCCGGTGGTCTAGGAAAACACTACATCCCTCCATTTAAGAAAAATGCATACGGGAGTCCATTTTGTATTTTACTGTGCCCATTTTGTTTGATTGGGAGTTTAAAAAAAAAAAAAAAAAAAAAAAAAAAAAAAAACTGTTGAGAGTTTTTTTCCCCTCACTCTTATCCCTCCCATCTCTCTTGATCAGCAAGCAGGGCTCCATAGCCTTGTACTGCTGATTGCAATGTGTGCAATTGTGGATGTACCTGTACGCCTGTAGGATAGTAAAGGGGTTTAATGTTTCGATCACATGCCCCCTCTCTCCTCCAAGCTCTAAATCTTTCCTGATGATTGTTAGTCTACAATGCATTTATCATTTTAGAAGACTTCAGGTAGTACAATGTGAATTTTATTGAGAAATTACCAGTGCTTTAACTATTTACATTTGAGCACAACTCTAATTTACATAAAAATGATGGATTTCACAAACTTACTGTGGCTTTTAGTGTGTTGTACTATTTACATGGTGCCATTTCATATATTTTCTGAATATACATTTGTATAACACTGGTGTGTTTGAGTCTATGTGGCAGAATGCAACCCAAATCAGCCAAGGGACTGATATCTGCATAAAAGTTCTGAAGACACAGCATCATAAAAATAGACTTAGCTGACATTTTAAAAAGGGACAAAAACGCCCCTCTCCCATGTGAATGCGTATTTCAGTAAAATACATTTTACTGCACACAAATCTGGGCTTCGTATGTTTACTAGTGTTAGAAAACAAGGACTTTTCGTATATTCCACTTCCCCTCAATGCTTATAAAGGAATAGGAACCGCATCAAAAGTATGCAACATAGGGTACCCCCTTTGAAGTTTAGTACTATGCAAAACTACATTCAGAAGCAGACTTCTCGCTATAAATGCCTTTCTGAAGTTTGGAGTATTGCGTCTATTCAAGATCACCAGATTTTTAAGCTCCTTTACCTAGAACAAGTATTGGTAAACCAATGGCTGCAGAAAATATAGGTATATAGTGCCCTTTCTTATTAATCCAGCTGTAAGACAGAGATTGGTAATAATTAGATCTAAAACAGTTGTGTAGAGAAAAGAACAGTGGGTTTATGGAAGAAACTTCATGGTGAAGGCTGGAAAAGTCAGTGATTTCAGCCAAATGGCACCTCTCAGGTGCTCCAGATTATTATTATTATTTTTTTTTAATATACGGAGTTCGGAAGGACATTGTTTTATTGTGAAATTCCGAAGATAAACTGAATAAAGAGAGAACTTGGAGGCTTCTTAATGTTTTGGATTTGTTTTTATAGTACATGAACGGGCAGTTTATTAGATCGGTTCGAGAGGGGACTTTTAAAAACCAACACACCTATTCGGTTTCATGGCCAAACTTTAAATTGACAAGATGTGTGTGTAAATTCACATATAGTAAAGTTCCTCTCAATGTACTAATTACATGGTAACACGCCTGGAGCTTCCATCCACAGCCTAGCAAAGAGCATAAAATAGTACTAACCACTAATCTTGCCATATTTGGAAAATAGCTCTTCCATCTCTTTGCGATCCATATGGTTTGTGGGCAAGTTACCGACAAAAATTCTTCTTTCTAAATCGTTGGGACTGTCGCTTTCTGTACGGTTGAGCTTGGAAGGGCTAGAGCTCTCTTTCTTCTTTGGTGAGCTGTAATCCAAACATAACTTCGCAAAAGAGAAAAATTGCCATGCATATCATTTGAGAAATACCAAATGCCTTATAATAAGACAGAGTATATTCACTAAAGCAGACATTCGCGGGATGAGCACCCAATTCTCTGTAAATGAGAGAAATCTCAATGTATTCTTGCAGTTGAAATATCTCCTAAATAAAACACATAAGGGACGCTTTGAGCCCAGGGCGCCAAAATCGCAGTCAAATGATTCACAGTAGTCTACATGCATCCAACAGGACCCCCCCCCCAAAAAAAAATAAAAAGTTATGCTTGGTTCCTAATTGTGCCATTTTATATATATGGCTGTAACTCTTCCAGCGAGAGAGAGAGGGAAGAAAATAAATGTAAAGGCATGGAAAATAAACAACGCACACAAGTTTAAACCATGAATAATGAGATCAGCTGCAACCAAAGCTTTCATAATTTTATCTGCAGGTAAATTTTACTTTGAGATCAGTGGTTCCCAGACCATCAATCAGTAGGTTTTGCTTGTCATCAAAAGAGATTTAAAAATGTATGTGTATATAATATTTAAAGTATATAAATATTCTCCAATCACCTGCACTAGTTCTAAGATGTTAAAAAGTTATTAATTGGGCAGCTGGGATTTATCACAATCTACTCAGCATTAGGAGGAAAGACTAGAAATTCATTGAGAAGTTTATTTTTTCTGGTCTATTACCATCATATTTGATGTAGAAGAGCAGATTTCCGGTGAAAATATTTAAAGTGTTTTACATCCCACAAACTGTGCTTGTTTAGTCATCTACTTTGCCCCTGGTACAACCTAGCATGATCACGTGCTAAGCGTGAAATATTCATTCACATCTGTGAGTGCACAGGAGAGAAACCTACACGCATATTTGTTTGTGACGAAAGCACCATGAAGACAGTCTTTTTCTGTTTACAGACACACAGAATGAGTTGCAAAGTTATCTGCTACGAGCAGAAGCCTTTGAGATAATGGCCATGGAGTGGGGTCCGTCGGAGCTGCCAGATCATTCAACAGCGTGAACCGTGGTCATTTTTCCGACAGGTTTCCCTTTTTGCATAGCAGCAGTTGATCAGATGGATTCTACGCTAGTTCCAGTTTGACAGAGCGTTTAAGACTGTAGGACGGATGTTTCACAGAGCTGAAACAAATACACACTCAGATGCAATACTTCATTATCTATTCCCGGTGTTAACATGGACCCTTGTAATGAACACTTCATATCCATAAACGTTTGACGAATACCAGGTGCTAGATTTTCCAGAATTCTTCCAAAATGGGAAAAAAGTTTCTTCCTCATCAAACAGTACCGTATGCAGCAACGTGGGTTAGTGTTGGGGGAAAAATAGTGGTTTTAATTAATTTTGTTCCAACAAGCCTCCTGTATCTGCACACCTGGAGGCTGCCATTGTTGCCAGGGATGTGATATTTTGATGGCGCTCTCTGCTCAAAACACCTCATTGAACTAATTCTTCACAGCGATGCCAATGAAACCCGTTAATCTACAGACTTTCGTTGGTCAGTGTGTCAGGAAGGGTGATTAACAATGAGCCATTCAACTTCCTCCCACAAGCAACGGGTGTGTTCAGTAGATTGGGCTTTGGTATAAGAGCTAGAACGCATCCAAACGGCTCATACCCAGCTGTCTGAAAACATTACGTAAAAAATGCAATTCTATAGATTAGTTAATATAATAGATATTTTGGGAAGAGATGCTCCATTTAAGTTGTTGCCGCCTCTGTTACTCCACATGAACGCATTCTGTGGTGACGCTATAGCGACCGTGGAACCAATTCAAAAGCACCTTTAGTACACGTTGTAGTTTGGTGAAGTAGTCTGGGACAGCAAATTGCCTTTTAATGCATGAAAAACGTTGAATAGTACCACAGACAGGGACAATCCCTTTTCTAATAACACCGGAAGAAAACCGATGAAGTCGAAGCAAATATAGACTGGTCGTTCCCGCAAATCTTGTTAGGAGCGGTTTGAGCGATGACTCCCAAATGCAACTACCCTCCCTCGGAAGAGAATTTCTCTTTGGGGCCTGAATCCCTCTTTCTTCTATAACCATTACTAGATCACAAAGTATTTAGTAAAACGGAGCATCCCTCATAGGCCTTCTGAATTACTGTCAGGTACGCGCCTGAGCGTTGCCAAAAAGAACAGTTTGAGAACCACTGACTACTTCATTAAAATATCACATCTTGTATTCATAAAGGAAAGCGTAGTTAAAAGACACACCAAAAACAGTGAATTAGAGCGTTCACTTTACCAAATCTAATATATTTCAAGCCATACATAGCATATTTTTTTTAGCAGGTGAATTGTTTTAATTTACACTCATAACGTGCCGTTTCATAAAGTATTTTATATCTGAAGAGGAAGCAAGAATCACGCGAGTCTCCTCTTCTTCCAGTGATAGGTCACAAATGATAAATATCAAGATTAAACTATACCAAAAAAGTTAACCCGACATCTAATTACACATCAAGAAATTTAAATTTTTTTAATTTTTTTTATTTTGTTGCACCGAGAAATCCCGAGCATGAATTACATACATATCTCATTCTAAGAGCGTGGCGTCGTTGGGTCTATCCTATGTTGAAAGCTCTGTTTTGGATGCAAAGACATGGGAAGTTGTTTATGAACTGGGAGATCTTTTTGTTGCACACACGTGTACAGTATAGAAGGGATATAAAATTTTGGTCCATGTTCTGTTCTGTTCTAATTTAACGCATACGATAAAGGAATAGCGTAGAATGCCCCAGCATGCATTTGCCCCGTTCTCTACCCACCAAGTATAAGTTGTGTAGGAACCGCATGTTCTCCATTCAAACGATATACTTTCCCGCAGTCAGGGGTCTGCTCAGACACCCACTTGCCGAAACCGATAGAACTTTCACGCCATGGAAGACAGCGGCAGCTTCTACGTCAGGTGTTATTTTTGAAGAATGCATATTACGGTAATTACGGGATACAAGGCTTCAGACTTGGTCTTTTGAGTTGTTCTATGTACATGTATCTGAATGGATCTACTAAGATACAATGTTTTTCTTCCTTTCTTACAGCTGAAGGCCCTCGGACACCGTTGACACGCGCTGATGCTCTCTCAACAGGATGCTTGTCTCCACGCAATCAGCGGATGGAAACCCAGTCCCAAAAGTAAGGACGCCTTAGCGTCTGCGACCAGAGAAGTGCCAGGTGCACAGAGAAGGTAACGTGTGGGTTTATTTTTAAAGTTTTTTTTGTTTGATGGATAAATACGCATCGTGAAAGTGCTACGTTTTTCCCAAAATCACTCAGAAATTTTGCAGTTTTGCAATTTTTAGAGATTGAAGTCTCCTGCTTGTGATCACTGCTTCCAGGTGGTAGGGGTTTATTCACTAAGCCCAGCCCTCAGAAGTAAATGCATCTCATCATCCGGCAGATGAAAGGGGAGGACCTAGGGCGCCTACATTGTTACAGCAGTTTTATTATCTTATTTATATAGCTCCAAAAATGTATGTAATCAGAACCTTAATTATGACAATAAAAAGATGCATAAATGAGATTTTGTAAATAAACCACAGGCCGCGCATTTTAAAGACACACCGCACCGAATAATTACCGACTACCGGTATACGCGTGGATATAGGTAGGAAAGAGTGTAGCCCGGCTCATAAACGGTTAAACACAATGAAAGGAACTGAGGCATCAGGACGGTAAAGGTGTTCAAAGCTAACGCGCCAACAGCGAGTAATAATTATACAACAATTATATGAATCACTCCTCACAATAAACACGCGTGGACACAATAAACAAAAACACGCGAGCGCACGATGGAACATTTAAATAAACAACCATTTCGAAGAACGATGCGATGAACACGAGCAGATCTTTAACGCAGAGCCGCAGGCGTGAACACGTATCTATGCACGTTCCACCTTTCGTTACCGATCTGACACGTCGCTTATTTATACGGAGCATCACACATTGTATGGATATTGTACCGACGCTCACCTGAGATCCCACGATTGCTAAACGATCTTCAAGCTATTCCGGTGAAATCCCGTCCGCCACACAAAGCCAGGCCAACGCACGTCCGATCCGCGATTACACGCTGCCTCGCTTTACGGCATTTTCGAAGCCCATTTCCCAGCTAGTGTCGATAGATCGATTGGTTAGCTAATAGCATGTGACGCAGCGGACACACCCCCTAGCTACCGCCATCTTGTCGGCGGACGTTCCTCCGCTCTGGTAATGGCGGTTAGTGATTCTTAAGCCATTCTGCGGGTTGTGCAGGAGAGCATGAGCTGGCTAAAGCTCACACACGTGTTTATTTCAGATAAAGGTGTTATAATAGTTTGAAACGTGTGTTGCAATTTATAACGAGGTGCAGCAGAGTAAAATCGACTACATGTTTTGGAACGTAGCACTATTCCGTTTTTTTTTTGTCTCAGGTGCAAATTGGCACTAAAATCCTCCTGAATGTTTATGGACGTTATGGAGTAGGGTGACACCATCAGCACTTCGGTGTGTCTCATGTATAAGTTCACAGAAGGGAATAGGTTAATTTATGCATCCCACCTACTGAAGGCACCACTACTCTGTGAAATGTATATGTGGACCTACGCTTTGGGAATTGTAAATGTTCTCCACAACTATCTTGGTTGTCAGTGGGCTCTTCCCAGTAAAATGTTTTCGGTTTACGTAAGAAAAAAATACATATATATTTTGCCAGGGGAATGCCGAGGTAAACGTGTGTGGTGGGCACACCATGCCAAGTGCCCTTGGATTTCTTTTATTATTATTATTATACTTTATTTATAAAGCGCCGACAGATGAAAATTTTACAGATAATGACAATTGACATACAGATACAAGAGGAATGAAGGGCCCTGTTCCCGCAGGAACTTACAATCTAGGTGGATAAGGGTGAGAAACAGGAGGTGAGGACTGTGTGGTAGTGAATGATGTTAATGTAGGGTGAGATAAGGGTTGTAAGTGGGTGAGAGAGAAGTTTTGATGTTTGTGTCAGTGGTAGGCTTGAAGGAGGGTAGAGTTGGTGAGTCGGACAGCACGGGGAAGAGAGTTCCAGAGGGTTGGTGCTGCGTGAGAGAAGTCCTGTGGGAGGAGCAGGTTATTGTTGGATCTTAGAGGGCGGGCTGGAGTATATTTGCTGATGAGGGAGGATAGGTAGAGGGGAGTGGCGTTAGTGAGAGCTTTGTAGGGTAGAGTAAGTATTTTGAATTTAATTCTTCTATGGATGGGGAGCCAGTGGAGGGGCTTCCAGACTGTTGGCATTTACTGGATCACAAGTGCAAAGAAGCAATCATCGGCCTAAAATAGGATCACATGACATTTTGTACAATGGCAGTTATTTCCATGATTTGTGGAGAATCCTTGCCATTCATTTTGCAGTTGTACCTGTCACCTTGGGAATGGCTGAGTGTTGCTCCTTGCAGTTAATGAATTGTTGGGTGTCTTTAAATTTTACTATTATAAGCTTGTGCATTATAAGATTGCTTGCGCAGGTCCCTCCTCACTTTATGTTTCTCTAAATCCAAATCATACATGGGTAGACATTTGCACAGATGCTAAGAAGAGGAATACGTTAATTATAGGTATACATTACAAACGCTTGATATTCGTATTGATGGGGAAGATCAGCTTTTATCACAAATTTAAAAAGCTACGCATCTGGGTCATGTTTTAATTATGAGAGATTTAAATTATGAATTCATCGTCTGGAATACAGAAAAAAGTAGCTCAGCAAAGGGCACCTGTCTGGATCTGTTGATAAATAACAATGTAGAGTATTTGGGGAACGGTGACTATGACTTGGTGACAAAGGGTTCATTTGCTAAATGCAGTAAAATGTTGAATGTTTGGAAGGGCAACTTCAACAGGTTAAGGCATCAATGGAGCTCATTGACACAGAACATATGGAGCAACTTCAAGCAAGCATTAATAAAATACTTAAAAACTTGTACCATTGAGTAATAAACACAAAATATTTAACCTAAAACCAGTGTTGCTTAATAGAACATCAAGTCAGGAAAGTAAAACAATGAGGCTAGGTTTCCACTTGGGTTTTTGTCCGGTGTTTTTTTTCTTGATGAAAAACGCCAGGAAAACTGCCAAGAAAACTGCCGCTGCATTTACCTGCGTTTTGGCGTTTTTTCTGCAGTTTTTTCTGGCGTTCTGTGGAAATTGCTTTTTTTGACCTTAGGCAGTTTTTCCAGCCTTTACAAGTTAGAAGTTTCACCCAGCTAAAAGGGATTAGGATAAATGGCAAGTATCTGCCCTCTCCTGATGTCATTTACTTGGTAGACCCTTTTGTCTCTTTTCTGTGGTTTGTAAGGCATGCTTTATTCCGAATGTCTGCTCCTCTGGGAAGATTGGCCCCAAATGATGGTGCAAATTGTTTGCTGTTGCTTTTGGCACGCAGGATCCAGTCGCGTATGTTTGTTTGTAATGGCATGTTTGTTCCAAATGGTGTAAAATTCAATATGAACCAGTCCAGGACTTTGTTTTGTGTGAAACTGTTTGTTTTCAGCCTATTTCTCGTAGGACACACAGATACTGGGTCCATCCTCTGCATTGTAACTGTGGAAAAAACGCCATAAAAAACGCCAAGGCAATAAACCCACATGGCTTTTTCATGGCGTTTTTTCTCTCCCATAGACTTCTATTGGAGGAAAAACGCCAAGATTTCTTGCAAAAAACGCCAGAGTGTCAACATGCTGCGATTTTGAAAAACTGCCACAGAGCCCAAAAAAGCAGAAAAACGCCAAAGAGGACTGAAAAAACGCCAAACAGAAAAACGCCAAGTGGAAATGGCATTTTGCGATTTCCTATTGAATTACAGCTAACATCTGGCTGCAGCCGTTTTTCACAAAAAAAACGCCAGGTGGCGCTATTGGCGTTTTTATAGGCGTTTTTAGCAAAAAAAAAACCAAGTGGAAATCTAGCCTAATGCTAATCATAGCAAGGTTACCGCCCATTTTTAATACATCAATGACAAAAAATTAAACAATTGAAATCTAAATTTGTTTAGCGAAGATCAGAAGGCAGAAGTTTTAAATTAATTTTCCCTCTATTTGTAGTTTCATGAGATAAAGAGAATTGGATGACTTTAAAGATGTCCCAAATAGGACATGGGAGATGGATGACCACGTGGCAAAATTGAAAAAATGAAATTGTGCATGTCCCAAACATTAACATTAAACAACTCGAAAAACATTGACCAATGCCTGGCACATCACTGCATTAAAGCAATGTTGAGGCATTCAGCAACACCAAAATCTGCAGCAGGGGCTCCATGTGGCCCCATCCCCATGGTACCAATATCTGCCATATATTACAATGCAGCAGATGCCTGATTTAAACAAGCTTAGGAGGTGATGAATGATAGGCATTCAGGAACATTGAAAGCCCTCCCCAGGGCGCACTGCTCCGGAGGATGGTCACAGGCTTCGAGAGATTTTTCCTCTTGCAAGATGGCGATGCCCTTTTAAAAATAATCAAGTTTCCTGAGAACTCTTGAGAACACAGGTACTACATTCAACAATACTAGTCAATGGAGCTTAGCTTTCTTATCACAATGTGATTAGTAAAAAAAAATAAGGGGAAACAAATTAAAAATATAAATACAAATTTGGTAGCATTTGAAAATAATTATGCAGTGATGTCACCATCAGGGGAACCATCCAGCTCCAAGAAAATGTAAAAAAAAAGTCCAAAAAAAAAAAGTTTTAATTTTTAGTTAAGTTTTATGAGCAAGTGAAAAAAAATTGTGCTGTATCTTCCCAAAAATCATGGAAAGCAGGATCCAGTCGCGTATGTTTGTTTGTAATGGCATGTTTGTTCCAAATGGTGTAAAATTCAATATGAACCAGTCCAGGACTTTGTTTTGTGTGAAACTGTTTGTTTTCAGCCTATTTCTCGTAGGACACACAGATACTGGGTCCATCCTCTGCATTGTAACTGTGGAAAAAACGCCATAAAAAACGCCAAGGCAATAAACCCACATGGCTTTTTCATGGCGTTTTTTCTCTCCCATAGACTTCTATTGGAGGAAAAACGCCAAGATTTCTTGCAAAAAACGCCAGAGTGTCAACATGCTGCGATTTTGAAAAACTGCCACAGAGCCCAAAAAAGCAGAAAAACGCCAAAGAGGACTGAAAAAACGCCAAACAGAAAAACGCCAAGTGGAAATGGCATTTTGCGATTTCCTATTGAATTACAGCTAACATCTGGCTGCAGCCGTTTTTTCACAAAAAAAACGCTAGGTGGCGCTATTGGCGTTTTTATAGGCGTTTTTAGCAAAAAAAAAAACCAAGTGGAAATCTAGCCTAATGCTAATCATAGCAAGGTTACTGCCCATTTTTAATACATCAATGACAAAAAATTAAACAATTGAAATCTAAATTTGTTTAGCGAAGATCAGAAGGCAGAAGTTTTAAATTAATTTTCCCTCTATTTGTAGTTTCATGAGATAAAGAGAATTGGATGACTTTAAAGATGTCCCAAATAGGACATGGGAGATGGATGACCACGTGGCAAAATTGAAAAAATGAAATTGTGCATGTCCCAAACATTAACATTAAACAACTCGACAAACAATGACCAATGCCTGGCACATCACTGCATTAAAGCAATGTTGAGGCATTCAGCAACACCAAAATCTGCAGCAGGGGCTCCATGTGGCCCCATCCCCATGGTACCAATATCTGCCATATATTACAATGCAGCAGACGCCTGATTTAAACAAGCTTGGGAGGTGATGAATGATAGGCATTCAGGAACATTGAAAGCCCTCCCCAGGGCGCACTGCTCCGGAGGATGGTCACAGGCTTGGAGAGATTTTTCCTCTTGCAAGATGGCGATGCCCTTTAAAAAATAATCAAGTTTCCTGAGAACTCTTGAGAACACAGGTACTACATTTAACAATACTAGTCAATGGAGCTTAGCTTTCTTATCACAATGTGATTAGTAAAAAAAAATAAGGGGAAACAAATTAAAAATATAAATACAAATTTGGTAGCATTTGAAAATAATTATGCAGTGATGTCACCATCAGGGGAACCATCCAGCTCCAAGAAAATGTAAAAAAATAGTCCAAAAAAAAAAAAGTTTTAATTTTTAGTTAAGTTTTATGAGCAAGTGAAAAAATTTGTGCTGTATCTTCCCAAAAATCATGGAAAGCAGGATCCAGTCGCGTATGTTTGTTTGTAATGGCATGTTTGTTCCAAATGGTGTAAAATTCAATATGAACCAGTCCAGGACTTTGTTTTGTGTGAAACTGTTTGTTTTCAACCTTTTTCTCGTAGGACACACAGATACTGGGTCCATCCTCTGCATTGTAACTGTGGAAAAAACACCATAAAAAACGCCAAGGCAATAAACCCACATGGCTTTTTCATGGCGTTTTTTCTCTCCCATAGACTTCTATTGGAGGAAAAACGCCAAGATTTCTTGCAAAAAACGCCAGAGTGTCAACATGCTGCGATTTTGAAAAACTGCCACAGAGCCCAAAAAAGCAGAAAAACGCCAAAGAGGACTGAAAAAACGCCAAACAGAAAAACGCCAAGTGGAAATGGCATTTTGCGATTTCCTATTGAATTACAGCTAACATCTGGCTGCAGCCGTTTTTCACAAAAAAAACGCCAGGTGGCGCTATTGGCGTTTTTATAGGCGTTTTTAGCAAAAAAAAACCAAGTGGAAATCTAGCCTAATGCTAATCATAGCAAGGTTACCGCCCATTTTTAATACATCAATGACAAAAAATTAAACAATTGAAATCTAAATTTGTTTAGCGAAGATCAGAAGGCAGAAGTTTTAAATTAATTTTCCCTCTATTTGTAGTTTCATGAGATAAAGAGAATTGGATGACTTTAAAGATGTCCCAAATAGGACATGTGAGATGGATAACCACGTGGCAAAATTGAAAAAATGAAATTGTGCATGTCCCAAACATTAACATTAAACAACTCGACAAACAATGACTAATGCCTGGCACATCACTGCATTAAAGCAATGTTGAGGCATTCAGCAACACCAAAATCTGCAGCAGGGGCTCCATGTGGCCCCATCCCCATGGTACCAATATCTGCCATATATTACAATGCAGCAGACGCCTGATTTAAACAAGCTTGGGAGGTGATGAATGATAGGCATTCAGGAACATTGAAAGCCCTCCCCAGGGCGCACTGCTCCGGAGGATGGTCACAGGCTTGGAGAGATTTTTCCTCTTGCAAGATGGCGATGCCCTTTAAAAAATAATCAAGTTTCCTGAGAACTCTTGAGAACACAGGTACTACATTCAACAATACTAGTCAATGGAGCTTAGCTTTCTTATCACAATGTGATTAGTAAAAAAAAATAAGGGGAAACAAATTAAACATATAAATACAAATTTGGTAGCATTTGAAAATAATTATGCAGTGATGTCACCATCAGGGGAACCATCCAGCTCCAAGAAAATGTAAAAAAATAGTCCAAAAAAAAAAGTTTTAATTTTTAGTTAAGTTTTATGAGCAAGTGAAAAAATTTGTGCTGTATCTTCCCAAAAATCATGGAAAGCATTTGAAATACCCATGGGGTATCTAGTTTTTTTTTTAAATGTATGGTTTTATGAGGTAAATTAAATTGGCCAGGTTCAAAGATGGGTGCAGACTGAGCAGATGTCAACATGAAAAGAAAAATGTTGCCTTTTAGCCTCCAAACAATCTGACAAACCTATGCATAGGTGGTATCACTGTACTCAGGAGATGTTGCTGAAGACATATTGGAGTGTTTTTTTTGTCAGTGACATATACCAGGAGCTATAAATACATACCTAAAATGCAATGTGTGTTTAAAAAAACACAAAAACTTTGACAAGTCTGGTAGTAGAATTAGTGCATGGAAAATACCATCATCTGAAACACCCAGGGGTGTCAGGTTTTCAAAAAAACATGGTTTCGTGGTAAACTGAATTGGCTTGGTTCAAAGATGTCCCAAATGGGACATGGAGGGCAAGTGTCAGGGTACCACTGAATCTGCACAGAAGCAAAAGAGTACTGGTCAAAATATTTATTGAAAAATAACAATAAGAAGCCAAAGTGCAAGACAAACTGGTAGTCATGGATCAAGCCAAGGTCAGGAGCCGGAACGGGCAGTCACACAATAGGTCAGGAGTCCAGAAATCCACATAGTCCAAAATCAGGCTGGAACCACGAAAGGGCAACCAGCAACGGAACTAGACAGGTAATTATAGTAGCAGCCTGAAGGAAGAGTAGGGGTTAGACTGGATACAGAAGTTATAAGAGGAAGTGGGTGTGGCCTATCAAACAGAAAGCCACGAAGAGGAGGAAACCAGTACAGGTATGCCAAAACCCTGACAGTGCCCCTTCCCTAATGATCAGGATGTTCATGCCCCTAGACTGGCACGAGCCTTTCATACTCAGTTCCCCTCTAAAATGAATGTGCTGTGTATTTCTGTTCAACAGTGTTTTGTTATGCTATTACCCTGCCTCCCTCGCCTGAAGCCTAGACCACTCACACCTGACCTAATGAACAGGCTTTATATCCCTGCCTCCCAGTAACAGAGTTGTGAGTTCATTAATTTGTTTGGAGCCACAGTTCATGCCAGACTCTGGATCTGTCCATTGGATTTACCAGCCTGCCTGTTACCTTTTTGACCCGGACTTCCTTTTGGATTTACCCTTTTGCCAGCCTGTTACCTGTTTGACCTGGACTGCCTACTGGATATCCCTTTTTTGCTTGCTACCCCTTTTGGATACTTACCTGGACTTTTCTACCTTCATACTCCCCAGTATTCTGTATACATGATACGCCTCCTGCTGTTACCTAACCTGCGGTCCCGGCGTTGCCACGAGCAGGGGAGCCGAGACGCAGCCCGCGCGTTCAGCCCCCTGCTCGCGGGAAGACGCGATGTGGTCCGTCTGGCCGTTAGACGCGCGCCCCCGTGTGGTGATCTGTAGTTAGACGGGGCGCGCGTCTCTGCAGCATGAGAGCCGTTCGCGCATGCGCGAATGGCTATCTCATGAATATTCATGCCGCGTCTTAAAGGGGTATTTATCTTTTTTCCTCCTCCCCCTAATTTAGGGGGTAGGAGGATCTTGAGCAAGAGGACTATTTAAACCCTCAGTCTGCATGTACCTCTTGCCTGTGATAGTGCCTTTATTGCCTTCACTAGCGTTCCTGAACCTTATTTGCCTTTTCGTTGCCTGACCTTTGCTTGAACCTGACCACCCGTTGTTTGGTGCCTGCCCTGACCTCTGCTCGTGACCCCGACTATCCGTAGTTTGCTGCCTGTCCTGATCTCTGCTCGTGACCCCGGCTATCCGTTGTTTGCTGCCTGACCTGACCTCTGCTCGTGACCCCGACTATCCGATTGCCAGCTCCTAGTACCATCTGGTTGTTCCTGCTCTGCTCGTCATCACCGCTTGGGGGCGCCTTTCCTGGTACTGCAGCGTGGATCCACAGCCTGAACCACCGTTAGTGACAGTCCCTCATTACAGAACTTTATGATCAGCTGAAAGATGCCACTATCTTCACGAAACTAGATCTACGAGGGGCCTACAATCTGATTAGAATCCAAGAGGGGGACGAATGGAAGACGGCGTTCAATACGAGATATGGACATTATGAATATCTTGTGATGCCTTTCGGGCTATGCAATGCCCCAGCTGTGTTCCAGAGCTTCGTGAACGATATCTTCCGGGATATGTTGTTATCTCATGTTATGGTCTACCTCGATGACATCCTCATTTATTCAAAAGATTTGGAAGAGCATCGGCAACATGTTAGCCAGGTGCTACAAAGATTAAGAGAACATTCCCTATTTGCCAAAGTCGAAAAGTGCGAGTTTGAGTGCGATAAGGTGAAGTTTCTAGGATATATTATTTCTGCCGGGCTGCTGGAGATGGATCCAGGCAAGATAACGGCCATCCAAGATTGGGAAGAACCTTCTGACATTAAAGGCATTCAATGATTCGTAGGGTTCGCCAATTATTATCGTCGCTTTATTCGCAATTTTTCCCAGATCATCTCTCCCATAATTGCACTTACTCGGAAGGGGTCGAATCCAAAGTCTTGGACCCCTGAAGCTCGAGATGCTTTTGGAAGATTGAAGTTGGCCTTTACGACTGCCCCTATCCTACAACGTCCCAATCCAGACTTGCCGTTTACTTTGGAAGTTGATGCGTCTGAGACCGGGGCTGGGGCCATTCTATCCCAGAGAGACCAAATTTCGAATCGTCTACATCCCTGTTCCTATTTTTCTAAGGCTTTCTCTTCAGCGGAACAAAATTATGACATAGGGAACCGGGAGTTGCTGGCTATTAAATTAGCGTTAGAGGAATGGCGACATCTGCTTGAGGGGACTGAAATTCCTATTACCATTCTTACGGACCATAAAAACTTGGTGTACATAGAAAAGGCCAAGAGACTCAATCCACGTCAGGCTCGATGGGCATTATTCTTCACACGATTTAATTTCACCATTTCTTTTCGGCCGGGTTCAAAGAATACGAAGGCTGATGCCCTGTCCAGAAGACATGAGGCGCCTAATGTGGAAAAGTCGGTCGAACCTATAATCCCTCCTACGAAAATAATTGCCACGATACATAGCACTCTCATGTGGCACATCTCTAAATCACAGACACCCCGTCCCAGAGGACAAATTCCTCCGCCTGGGAGACTTTATGTGCAACCCCGTTTCCGTAAAGCCGTTTTGTCTTGGGGTCATGCCTCTCCGGTAGCGGGTCACCGGGGAACTCGGAATGTTAAATTTCTTCTGCAGAAGAATTTCTGGTGGCCTACTATGATACGTGACATATCTGAATTTGTGCAAGCATGTACTATCTGCGGTCATAATAAAACCCCTCATACCAGACCGGCAGGGTTATTATGTCCGTTGCCTACGCCAGATCAGCCATGGCAACACATAGCCATGGATTTTGTCACGGACCTGCCTCCTTCTCAAGGCCATACGACTATTTTAGTAGTGGTTGATTTATTCAGCAAGCAAGCACATTTTATCGCTCTAGCTAAACTTCCATCTGCCAGTACATTAGCAGACACCTTCATGAGAGAGATCATTAGACTACATGGAGTTCCGCAAATCATCATTTCGGACTGGGGGTCACAATTCATCTCGAAATTCTGGAGAGCGATGTGTTAACTTATGGGAATCGAGTTGCATTTTTCATCTTCCCATCATCCTCAATCTAATGGGCAAGCTGAAAGAACAAATCAAGTACTTAAGCAATATCTTAGAATGTACGTCTCGGAGGATCAGTCCGATTGGTCGACACTTTTGCATCTTGCGGAATGGTCCTACAACTGCTCTTATCATGAAGCACTACAGATGTCCCCATTCAAAGCGGTTCACGGTTATGAACCAGCACTCTGGCCTGAAGAAACCAGTACTACAGGGGTACCTGCAGCTGAAGCTCAATTTCAAGTTCTACGTGACCATTGGGCACTTATTTCGGAACAGTTAAAACAGACTAAGGTTTTGCAGAAGAAAACCGCTGATAAGTCTAGATCCAAAGGGCCGGTGCTCAATCCAGGAGACTATGTGTGGCTTTCCACGAAATATCTTCACCTCCAGCAAGCCGCCCGAACCTTAGGACCTAAATATATTGGTCCATATAAAATTAAAACAAAAATTAATGAAGTTACTTATTCTCTGGTTCTACCTAAAACACTGCGCATTAATAATGCGTTTCATATTTCTTTATTAAAACCAGTAATTAGAAATCAATTCTCCCCCACGGTTCGTGCTCCTGATCCGGTAATAGTCCAAGGTGAAGAAGAATATTAAGTACAAACCATCTTGGACTCTAGAAAGAAACAGGGGAGACTGCAATACTTTATTACATGGAAGGCATACGGTCCTGAAGAGAGTTCCTGGGTCCCGTCCTCTGATGTCCATGCTCCAGCCAAGATTCGTGCCTTTCACAGGAAATTTCCCCAGAAACCGGCTCCTAATCGCCAGGATGGCGCTTGTAGACAGGGGGGTACTGTTACCTTACCTGCGGTCCCGGCGGTTCCGGCGTTGCCACGAGCAGGGGAGCCGAGGCGCAGCCCGCGCGTTCAGCCCCCTGCTCGCGGGAAGACGCGATGTGGTCCGTCTGGCCGTTAGACGCGCGCCCCCGTGTGGTGATCTGTAGTTAGACGGGGCGCGCGTCTCTGCAGCATGAGAGCGCATGCGCGAACGGCTATCTCATGAATATTCATGCCGCGTCTTAAAGGGGTATTTATCTTTTTTCCTCCTCCCCCTAATTTAGGGGGTAGGAGGATCTTGAGCAAGAGGACTATTTAAACCCTCAGTCTGCATGTACCTCTTGCCTGTGATAGTGCCTTTATTGCCTTCACTAGCGTTCCTGAACCTTATTTGCCTTTTCGTTGCCTGACCTTTGCTTGAACCTGACCACCCGTTGTTTGCTGCCTGCCCTGACCTCTGCTCGTGACCCCGACTATCCGTAGTTTGCTGCCTGTCCTGATCTCTGCTCGTGACCCCGGCTATCCGTTGTTTGCTGCCTGACCTGACCTCTGCTCGTGACCCCGACTATCCGATTGCCAGCTCCTAGTACCATCTGGTTGTTCCTGCTCTGCTCGTCATCACCGCTTGGGGGCGCCTTTCCTGGTACTGCAGCGTGGATCCACAGCCTGAACCACCGTTAGTGACACCTGCTCTGCTGCTTATGGTGAGATGTCTGCTTTGCTTTGTGTAATATACCTATAACCAAACATTCCGCTTGTTTCATTTGTGAAGTTGGTTTCTATCACTGCGTTCTTACACTCCTGTGCTCTGGACTCCAACATCCAGTTAAGGGCTGCAATAGGATGAGCCTGACAATAAGCCACCAGATTTACCTTGTGCACTATATGGCAGAGACCCACATGAAAAGCCTTTATCGGAAATAATATAGCCCAAAAACACAACCTGGTCTTTATGAAACTTACTATTTTCCAATTTACAGTATAAGCCATTCTCTCGGAGACGTTGTAGGACATGTTTAATGTCTCTGATATGGGTCTCGAGCGAAGGAGGGTGTATATATATCATCAAGGTAAACGACAACCACTCCTGTAGCATACAGTGAAGAAAAAAATTATTTGATCCCCTGCTGATTTTTGTAAGTTCGCCCACTGACAAAGACATGATCAGTCTATAATTTTAATGGTAGGTTGATTTGAACAGTGAGAGACAGAAAAACAAAAAAATGCGGAATAATGCATTTCAAATAAGTTATAAATTGATTTGCATTTTACTCAGTGAAATAAGTATTTGATCCCCTATCAATCAGCAAGATGTCTGGCTCCCAGGTATCTTTTCTTCAGGTAACAAGCTGAGATTAGGAGCACTATTTTAAAGGGAGTGCTCCTAATCTCAGTTTGTTACCTATTAAAAGACACCTGTCCACAGAAACAATCAATCAACCAGATTCCAAACTCTCCACCATGGCCAAGACCAAAGAGCTGTCCAAGGATGTCAGGGACAAGATAGTAGACCTACAAAAGGCTGGAATGGGCTACAAGACCGTCACCAAGCAGCTTGGTGAGAAGGTGACAAAAGATGGTGTGATTGTTCACAAATGGAAGAAACACAAAATAACTGTCAATCTCCCTTGGTCTTGGGCTCCATGCAAGATGTCACCTTGTGGAGTTTCAATGATCATGAGAACGGTGAAGAATCAGCCCAGAAACGGGTCCGACAGGGGGACTTTGTACCACATATGGTGGCAATGTTCGGTAGTTCAGTCCTTCTGGCGAGTAGTTTTGCGGGTGGTGGAACGTGTGGGTGGCATGGATCTTTTGGATAAGCCAGAAGCAGTTTTGTTACACCTTACCTCACTTACACCTCAGGCTTACAAGCGCACACTTACCATACACCTCCTCAATGCGGCTAAAGCCGTGATACCCAAGTTTTGGCGTACTTCCACTCCCCCGCCGATTTCTGTGTGGCTTCAGAAGGTAAATCTTATTGAACAAATGGAGGAGTTAGTCTGGACGTCCAGGGGCAAGGGTTACCAGCATACCAGGCGCTGGTTCTGGTGGCATGAATTTGTTGCCTCAGCGGATTTTAGGGACATTTTGGGTCAGTACCTCACGGCTACTACTCCCCCGCGCTCCCCTCACTAAATATGCTCAGTCGCGACGACTCACTACACTCCTCTGGTGACAGGTAGGGATGGTTGACGCATTACGTTTTGGGTCCATGTTTTTCACCCCCTTTTTTTTAATTTTTTTTTTTGGCCCTTCTCTATCCTCGTTGCGGCAGGTCCTTACTCTGTTGCATTTGTCCTCCTTATACATTCTTATTTTTACCGTCTCACCTCTTTGCTGTATTCATATTTATCCGGAGCAACTAATTGCGGAGCTGTTTTCTGGTTCTGTTATGTATGTTTATTTTCCTTTTTCGGCTCCGTTTATTTGATGTATGCAGAATGTGTTGTCACCTTCCCTCTGCTGGTTTTTCCACGATTCTCTGCCTCTTGTGGCTGGGCTGGATTGACCTGGTGGCATCTATTTTTCTTTTTTTCTGGTTTTACGCACAGGAGACTTTATGTAATAGTATCGTCCGCGACATCTATGTTATTTGATGGTCTGTTTATCCTCATTTGGATCTGTGATTGGTATGTTGCCTGTTACTATCTACTTTTATACCTGCATATTGTTCATGGTCTCTGTATTTTACACTGCTCAATAAACGGAGAATTTAAAAAAAAAAAAGAATCAGCCCAGAAATACACAGGAGGATCTTGTCAATGATCTCAAGGCAGCTGGGACCATAGTCACCAAGAAAACAATTGGTAACACACTACGGCGCAAGGACTGAAATCCTGCAGTGCCCGCAAGGTCCCACTGCTCAAGAAAGCACATGTACAGGCCCTTCTGAAGTTTGCCAATGAACATCTGAATGATTCAGAGGAGAACTGGGTGAATGATTTGTGGTCAGATGAGACCAAAATCGAGGTATTTGGCATCAACTCGCCGTGACAGGAGGAATACTGCCTATGACCTCAAGAACACCATCCCCACCGTCAAACATGGAGGTGGAAACATGCTTTGGGGGTTCTTTTCTGCTAAGGGGACAGGACAAATTCACCACATCAAAGGGACGATGGATGGGGCCATGTACCGTCAAATCTTGGGTGAGAACCTCCTTCCCTCAGGCAGGGCATTGAAAATGGGTCGTGGATGGGTATTCCAGCATGACAACGACCCAAAACACATGGTCAAGACAACAAAAGAGTGGCTCAAGAAGAAGCACATTAAGGTCCTGGAGTGGCCTAGCTAGTCTCCAGACCTTAATCCCATAGAAAATCTATGGAGGGAGCTGAAGGTTTGAGTTGCCAAACAAGATCAGGAAACCAAACTTGGCCCTCTCAGTCGGAAAAGTATGTGGCACTAATTCAAGATAAATGCCAACTTGGTTCAAAAAGCCATGGCACTGGATGGGGGCCCCTCCATAGCGTTGAGGCAGGAGAGCAGTCCCACTTATGCCTCTGGAAACCAGTGGCTCAGCTGCAATGGCTGGTGCGGGAACAACAGAAGGAGCCAGAGCCAAAGGTCTCGCAGATGGTGGTTATAAATGTGCCGTGCGGTTAAGGAGTGTTTGTATCGCAGTAGCCAAATTCAGCCTGAGGTCCTGTTGGTCTAAATGGAACAAGACCGTAGGAACAGAGTAAGGACCAGTACCATCAGGATTCATGGCCCTTTTCGTAATGTCAGGGTACTACTGAATCTGGACTTAGGCAAAAGGGTTCTGGTCAAAATATCAGGAATCAAACACAGGAGGAACACACTCTCAGGTCTGGAACCACGAAAGGTCAACCAGCAACTGAACTAGCCAGGTAATTATAGTAGCAGGAATAGAAGGAAGAGGATGGGTTTACACTGGATACGGAAGTTATAAGAGAAAGTGGGTGTGGCCTACCAAACAGAAAGCGATGATGAGGAGGAAACCAGTACAGCTGGATGACCAGGATGACCTGGATGGTATCATTGGACATTGACATTTACCAGGAGCTGTAAATTCATACAGGGACAGGGAAAACCCTCCCTTGCTTAATTGAGCAATCGTGGAGTTTTAACCCCTTCAGTGCCGCGATTGTGTATGACCCCATCGCAGCATTGCAGGATTTAATATTAGTCCCCACAAGCTTGTGGGGGCTAAATATCAGTCAATGCTGTGCTTTAATGTAGCATCAGCATTGAAAGAGTAAAAAAAATAATAGTCCAGGGTGCTTCCAGGTCAAATGCTGTGAGTTTAGTAACTAAGTGGGCTGATGATGAGCAGATCTGGTCTTTTAGCGCAATCGTAGTAACAAAAACCCGGTCCTGAAGGGGTTAAAAGTTGTTAAAGGACCAGCATTTGAAATACCCTGGGGTGTCTAGTTTTCAGAAATATATGGTTTGATGGGAGTAAATTGAATTGGCCGGCTGCAAAGATGTCTCAAATAGGACATGGGGACAAGATTACCAGATTTGAAAAAAAGGTTTTGAAATAGCAAAACGCTACTTGTACTTATTGTCCTATCCATATTTTATTATAGGAAATTAGATGATATGTTCCAAAAAATGGCAGCTGAAGAAAGCTCTTCTTGTTTTGAAATATATGTGTGTGTATATATATATATATATATATATATATATATATATATATTGTGTGGGTTTACTAAACGAGAGAGAGAATAAAATTACAGCTAAACACGAGCACCCCAAAAATGTTAAAACAGCTTTAGACACAAAGGGAAATGAAAATAGAAAAAACAGCCTGGTCCTTCAGGGGTTAACACATACTGGTACAAAAGGAGAAATGAGACCTGAGAAATTAATTTATACTCTATTAGAAGTTTAAGGGGATGTGATGAAAGCAGGGGGGTGATTTGATTGTAGCTAGATGTTAAGTTAGTTGAGTTAGTTGAGAGGATTTATGGTTTCTTTAGGATGCCGGTTTAGTGTAGTGAGTGAGGTAGTAATGGTAGCAGAAAAATGTGATTCGGGATAGAACAAAAACAGCAGTTGGGAGAGTATTTGGAGAGAAAAACGGATATAAAAGGCATATTATTAAGGGCTCTGTAGGTCAAGAGATTAAATTTAACTTTGGAGTTTATCGGCAGTCAATGATAGGGCTCCGATAGTGGGGCAGCAGATAAACGGTAATGGGATAAGTAAATTAGTTTAACAATTTTGTTGAATCACTCTCCACTGTGGAGATGAAACAAACAAAACTGCTCCCTAGATTAAAAAATATTGCCAATATTCTCCCCTTACTAATAGAAGATGCAACTAATGCCCTCGTTCATGCACTTGTTATCTCACATCTTGACTACAGCAATTCTGCCTTAGCTGGTCTTCCTCTTGCCCCCTTTTCATCATGAATGCTGCTGCTAGGCTTGCTGGTATCTGGAATATGTCATCTGACTTTCACCTCCATAGCAGTCTTAGCATGGCCCCTGTGGCTTTTGAGAGGACTAATAAGACAGCTCCTGTAGCCCCAATGTAAACTTGTCTTGTGTTAAAGGTGTCCCTGTCAATAGATGTAGTTGCACATGAATGTAAATTACATACATAGTCCACGCAACAGGATAAGGACACATAACAATGAGTCAGATTCCATGCATGGACTATATATATATTTCCACAAGTTTTTTGCAGATTGTTGCAAAGGACTAATGGTACCATTTCCATTCTAGGTGATGGGAGTTATTACTTACTTTAATTTTATTTAAAAATATTGGGGTTATAGTGAGGGCAACCATGACATAAAATTTACTGATCCTTGCTTATGAACTAAGGATCGTTAGTGTTACAAGGTCTCAGGTGTGAACGGGGAGCAGGTGTGTTAAATTTGGTGTTATCGCTATCACACTCCCTCATACTGGTCACTGGAAGTTCACCATTGCCAAGACCCTGAAACTGAGCTGCAGCACGGTGGCCAAGACCATTCAGTGGTTTCACTGGACAGGTTCGACTCAGAACAGGCCTAGCCATGGTCGACCAAAGAAGTTGAGTGCATGTGCTCAGCATCATATCCAGAGGTTGTCTTTGGGAAATAGACGCATCACACATTTCACCTGAACCCCTCATCTCCTGCTGTTACCCCTGTTTTTCACCCAATATGAATAGCACATATTTCATCTGAACCCCTCATCTCCTGCTGTTACCCCTGTTTTCCACCTGGTATGTCTTTATCCTGCATGTCTCCATACCCTGCTGCTCTCAAAGGGTTAATTGTGGTGCCCTCTAGTCTAGCTTAATTGCAATTGTAAGCCAAGGTGTGAAACATCTGCCTCCTGTATGCAATCACCTTATCTGACCACTTGTGAGGCAGCCCTATAAATTCCTAGGCCTCACTTGGAAACAAGCTTGCTTGGAAATGTAGCTGCTGTGGACTCCTCCTAAGTGATAGTTAAGAGTTACACTGGAGTTAAACCGGAGAGAAACAACATACCAAATACCACTGCAGAAAGCAGGATTTCACCTGTGCCGCACCCCTCCTGTGGAATTCCCTTCCCCGTTCCGTCAAACTTTCTGCCTCATACGCAACTTTCAAAACCTCTCTGAAAACCAACCTGTTCTGGGAAGCGTACAACATTCCTTCCCAGTACTCCCAACCATCATAATCAAGCCGTCTGAACAATCAACAAATTCAACACATCATTGGAACCAGATCAACTCATCCCCATCCAAGCAGTCCTTTCCTATTGTCTCACTTCCCCCTCAACCACCAACTAGAATGTAAGCTCGCAAGAGCAGGGCCCTCTTCTCCTTTGCACCAGTTTGTTATTGTATGTGTTTCTAAATTGTTCTACTGACTGTAACAGTGCTGCAGAATCTGCTGGCGCTTTATAAATAAATGCAATGTAAGGAGTGCTGGCAGCATTGCTTCAGAGGTTGAAGGGGTGGGGGGGTCAGCCTGTCAGTGCTCAGACATACGCCACAGACTGCATCAAATTGGTCTGCATGGCGTCCCAGAAGGAAGCCTCTTCTAAAGATGATGTACAAGAAAGCCTGAAAACAGTTTGCTGTAGACAAGCAGACTTATGACATGGATTACTGGAACCATGTCCTGTGGTCCGAGATAACCTTATTTGGTTCAGATGGTGTCAAAGCATGTGTGGCGGCAACCAGGTGAGTAGTACAAAGACAAGTGTGTTTTGCCAACAGTCAAGCATGGTTGTGGGAGTGTCATGGTCTGGGCCTGCATGAGTGCTGCTGTCACTGGGGAGCTACAGTTCAGTGAGGGAACCATGAATGCCAACATGTACTGTGACAAACTGAAGCAGAGCATGATCTCTTCCCTTTGGAGAGTAGGCCGCATGTTGGGCGATATTCCAACATGATAACGACCCTAAACACACCTCTAAGACGAACACTGCCTTGCTAAAGAAGCTGAGGGTAAATGTGATGGACTGGCCAAGCATGTCTCCAGACCCAGCACCCGTGGGGCATCCTCAAGCAGAAGGTGGGGGGAGCACAAGATCTCTAACATCCACCTTGATGTCATCATGGAGGAGTGGAAGAGGACTCCAGTGGCAACCTGTGAAGCTCTGGTGAGCTCCATGCCCAAGAGGGTTAAGGCAGTACTGGAAAATAATGGTGGCCACACAAAATATTGACACTTTCGGCCCAATTTGGGTGTACTCTCTTTTGTTTTCAAGGTTTAGACATTAATAGCTGTGTGTTGAGTTATTTTGAGGGGACAGTAAATTTACACTGTTATACAGGCTGTACACTCGCTACGTTACATTGTAGCAGAGTGTAATTTCTTCAGTGTTGTCACATGAAAAGATATAATAAAATCTTTACAAAAATGTGAGGGGTGACATAACCTTCTGGTGCTCCACCATAGAAGCCCAGGCGGATCTGCCGGACGTTCACTGGCTGTGGGGATGCGCGTAGATAACCTCTGCTGACAGCACTTCCGCCGGTGGTTCTCCATCACAGAAGCCCCGGCGGAAGTACCGGCAGCCGAGGGTGGGTTGTCTGTGTGCATCGCACAGACCTCCACCGGCCAGCCCCGCTAGACACCAGGTAGTCTGGGGGTGCATTGGTGAGTCGATGGGGAGGCACTTCTGGGAAGCAGAGTGGCATATCTGGGGGGGGCAGGTGGCCATTTCTTGGGGGCATAAAGCATATCTGGGGGGTCAGAGTGGCCTATCTGGGGGGAATAAAGCATATCAGGGGTTATAAAGCATATTAGGGGCAGAGTGGCATATCACGGGTTATAAAGCATATCTGGGGGGCAGAGGGGCATATCTATAAGTAAGGTGCATTATGAATTACGGGGGGGACCTTAAAATGGCTATTGGTTTTCTTTTAATATATAACATATGCTGGCAAACTGTATAATAGATACCAAATATGTTAAAATACATGTATTCTGTGACATTCTGCCCTGGTTTCCTGGCTCCTGTATTGTGCATTCAGGTTTTTGGACTGTTCCTAGTTCAGCCTCTAGTGGCCGCTCTGCCTATGTTTCTGCTCTCCTCCTACTGTTGCCACCTGGCCTCGTTACCTGCTGCCCTGCAGTATAAAGGGCTGTAGCTTCCTGCAAACTGGGCCTTGGCATTGTAGTAATAGGACTGTTTTGCCCTGGTCCTGTTCCTGAATTATTCCTGGCTTCCTTTTGTACCTGATTCTGGATTGCTCCTGCCTTCAGCCCTGCAAGTGGGCTTCTTGTCGTGTGCCCTGCAAGTGGACTTCTTGTCGTGTGCCTGCGAGTGGGCTTCCTGTCGTGTGCCCAGCCTGAGGGCTTCCAGCAGCATGTCCAGTCCTGTGCTCTGCCAGTGAGCTTTCAGTCGTGTGCCCTGCCGGTGGGCTTCTATTTCAGCATCAGCCTTGCCAGTTCCAGTCCTGTACTTCTGTCTGCTGTGCCTGTCTACTTTGCACCATGAATCGCGGTGTACAAACAGACAACGCTATCCCTGCACCGAGGCCCCTCGCTAACCTGCTTACCCAGTGTGTGACAGAATGCCAAGGCCATACTGAGGAGTCCGCAGGGATACCATCGGTGTTAATGATGCTGGCTGAGGGTATGCTGGTGTTGTGCAAGTCATTTAAGTGCATGGTTGAGTGCAGCACTGGGTGTGCTAGTACCAATAAGTCCAGGGCTGTGTCTGAACCTAAAAAGGTCCAAAACAAAAGTTATAAATGAGAACCCCTCACTAAAGCCGAAAAACAAAAGCGTCAGGAGGGCAACTTATGCTTTTATTGTGGGGGGATAGATCACAGGATTTCTTTTTGCCGGTTCAGGCCACCTAAACCAGCTAAGTCCTCTGTTGCTGATGAACAAAATATGCAAGCCTCAGAACATGAAAGTCATGGGGAAACTAGAGGTGAATCGGGGGAGGGTGAACCCAGTGCTCCAATTAACCCTTTCAATCCTGTTGTTGGGCCTAATGATCTTGAAATGCCTAGTGTGTCTGAACTTACAGGGGAGGAAGATATGTCTTTCGAGGCTCCAGATCTCAGTGAGGAGGACATAACTGAGAATCATTTTTGTAGTCCTATTTGCACTGTTAAAGAGGCTGTTTCTTCTACTCCCCGTAGACGCAAAACTTATAAAAGGAAAACTGTTGCTGCAAGGGCTCCTATGGCGATTGGTTCTGTCAGGAGTACTACTCCTATCACTCAAAGCAAACGAAAAAATAACTCTGGAAAATTACAGACTGCACGACATCCTTTAGGGGCCCCAGGTCTTGTCTTGGCTTCTGACGGGACAATCTTGGGTAGAGAAAATCTTGCGCAGTATGAAAAACATTTAAGTGAACACAAGTCACTCCAATGTAAACGGCTACCTAATGAGTCTAAAAATGTTTCTTTGATAAGCCAAAATGATTCTGAAAGAACCCCTAGCGGCTTTTCTAAACCCCTTGTCCTTGGCACAGTGCTGGTCTCTGATAAAGCTGAGGTAAAGAAGAAAAAGAAACCTGGTGCTCGCCAAGAGAAGATTATGACAGCCCATACAGAGGAGTCGTGCTACGTTCTGCCATCAGATTGTACCTATGCCTCTGATGGGACTGTAGTGAAAGTTAAAGACCTACAGATTTATGAAAATATGTTGTGTACTAATTCTGACTAGTTACCTGTTCATGCCCTGTCTGTCTGGTTTTCTGTATTAGGGACTGGAGTGTGCTGTTTTCAGAAGCTCCTTTTAGTGTGGTCCCTCTTCGTTTCAAGTTTTGTCACGTCCTGAGTTCGCTCCTTAAAGAGGGGGTACTGTGACATTCTGCCCTGGTTTCCTGGCTCCTGTATTGTGCATTCAGGTTTTTGGACTGTTCCTAGTTCAGCCTCTAGTGGCCGCTCTGCCTATGTTTCTGCTCTCCTCCTACTGTTGCCACCTGGCCTCGTTACCTGCTGCCCTGCAGTATAAAGGGCTGTAGCTTCCTGCAAACTGGGCCTTGGCATTGTAGTAATAGGACTGTTTTGCCCTGGTCCTGTTCCTGAATTATTCCTGGCTTCCTTTTGTACCTGATTCTGGATTGCTCCTGCCTTCAGCCCTGCAAGTGGGCTTCTTGTCGTGTGCCCTGCAAGTGGACTTCTTGTCGTGTGCCTGCGAGTGGGCTTCCTGTCGTGTGCCCAGCCTGAGGGCTTCCAGCAGCATGTCCAGTCCTGTGCTCTGCCAGTGAGCTTTCAGTCGTGTGCCCTGCCGGTGGGCTTCTATTTCAGCATCAGCCTTGCCAGTTCCAGTCCTGTACTTCTGTCTGCTGTGCCTGTCTACTTTGCACCATGAATCGCGGTGTACAAACAGACAACGCTATCCCTGCACCGAGGCCCCTCGCTAACCTGCTTACCCAGTGTGTGACATATTCCTTTTCATTAGATAAAATACTGTTTTACCATTCCACTTATGTGTATTTTTTCTTTAAAAATATTTTTTTCTTTAAAATAGCACCAAACTTTAAGGGTGCGGCCTATAATTGGATGCGGCCTATATTCGAGCCAATACGGTAAATAAAATAGTTGCAAAAAAAATGAAAAACGTAAATAGGTTGTGGAAAAAAAGGGAATACAAAGCCCAGTAATATCACCATGGCCATGATCTCCATCCATATTTCACTGGGAGTGTGTGTTGGGGGGTATTTTTTGTTATCTTTTTTACAACAACCAACACCAATGCTGCAATACCCTTTACCCCTACAAGTGAAATACTATGCAAGGGATGGATGTGGCCTTCTAGAATCAATAAAACATTGCAGAGTGTGTTCTTTGTTTTATTATATTTTTTTCCTTACTAGGGCTAATAATTATTACATATTTTGTGTTTCTATGGTTTCAAAATTTGTTGAGTTGGTTCATCAAACATGGCACAGATTTACCATTTGGTAAAAAAGGGCAAAAAAAGATGAATGCACCTTTAATGCATATAATATCTGAGTGTCACTTAATATTTCTGTGAGCATGCCCAGAAACCAGTGTCATAGATCTTAATGGGAATCCTTTCCTGACAGTGAATAGCTGAGGTAAACCAGTCAAATGAAGTAGGTGCAGTGTCTTCAGTTGTTAAATAGTTTTCTTTTCTCACAAGTAAAAAATATAAATCAGTTCTTTGATTTGCATTCATTGTTGGTGAGGCTGTTTGGGGGCCGATGACTGTACCTTTAACTGTTATATTTTCAGAGATGATTCCTGCTTTGTACTTTATGTCCCATTTTGTACGGTAATTGAAATAGTTGCAGTTGTGTGGACTTGCTAATATTATTATTATTGTATGTAGGTCACGTATAAATGTGTGCAGTTGGGTGTTTGCTTTTATTTTGCTGGTGCATTACGTCAGGCATTTACCTGTCTCTTCCTATTATGTTTTGACAGCAGAATTGGATGTAAAATGTTTGAGTTTGGTAGTCTGGATTTACAAATCCTTTATGCTGACAATGCTTCTGAAAGACATGACTTGCCCCTTAAAACTCTATTTACGTTGCTTTTCTCGCTTAGGCTTTGACATATGATTGCTTCCAAATAAATATTATAAGAATTTACAGTTATAGGAAGATCAAAGCTGCCCTTTACATTTACAAAACAGATGTTTATTCCTTGCCTATTCATTTTACCTATTTGTCCACCTCTAACACATCTGTTTAACCAAAATATTATATAGTTGCATTTTTCAGAAAAAAGGTTGCACTTTACTACCACATGGATATTAGTGTTAGAACATTTACATTTTATCTAAATTATGCCAGTTTTGTGGTGCAGTGAATTTATCATAACTCTGTAAATGTATCATCTTGGATGATAAATGTTTTCAGCCAAGTGCCCATATTAACAATTTTTGCCAAACAACACCCCCAGTAGCAATCTTTCCTGTATAAGATACCAATTGTTGTTACTTACTCCTTGTACTAGGATAATATCAACTTCTTACAACAAAGGTACTCATAATTACTCCAGGATGTACACAGAGCAAATCAAAGGAAAGATATTGCAAAATGTCTAAAATACAGTCTTGTAAGAATGATAATTTTCTGCTAGTTATGACTACCCCTAACTGCATGACTTTGAAACCACGAGCTTCATCAGAAATGTGTCCAAATGGCAAAGATTACTTTGGCGCCTTCTAAATGTAATTATTGTTATTATTATGTTATCAATATGAACCATTGGGAGGGAAAAAAGAATATCTTAACAACACTTCATGGCACAACCAAGCTCTATAATGTAAAAGAAATGGTTCTAAAAAATCAAATGAATCCTCTGGCTAAATTTAATGTTCATACCTGGGAACTTTCTGTCTCTGTCTACCCGGACCAGGTAGGTCCAGGATACGGGTATGAGGTCCCACTGGCACTAGTGGCGGTCCCGCTGACGTTAAAGGACACGCTATTTTTAATGGGAAGGTGGGCAGGAAGTGGGGCATGCCGCCCTTGTGACCCAGAGTTTCCCCTTAGTGACCTGGAGACCCAGAGAATAGGCACTTCAAATGGAGTCTCTGGGAAAAACCCAGACAGTTCCCAGGTATGCTTCTGTCACCATAGGAAAAATTCCCAGAAGTTATTTACACATGACTATTACTGTATCTATATAGCCCCATGATCTATTACAAATTACACAACAAGACTCTCCCAAGGATTAGGGGAGAGATGTCTACTCCCCTGCACTGCACATATAGTTAAAAAGAAAAGTACAAGCATGCTTGGTACTTCTCTTTTGTGTCCAAGTTGTTGACCCTCCCCTTTCAGTGAATCACTAGTTTTGCTTTCACTATTTATTATTTCTCGGATTGCCGGCCAGGGGCGTGTCTTCACAAAACCAGAAAGCAATCGGCAGAAAAAAATAAACAGTTCCATGACACCACTCTCACAATCAAACCCTGCTGATGCTTGAGATGTTTATTTGCAGTTAACCATATTAACCCTACATCAAACTATTTTGCTGTGAGGTTCCAGTTTGCATTATTATACTGCGGATATCACCAAGATCCTAGGTGCTGAATTATACTCAATTCTGTGTTACTACGCCTGTGACACGTATTGATTCTTCTAAAAAAACAGCTAGTATTTTTCTTGAAATTATCAATATTCCTTCACTGGAGGCAGTTTGTCGATCCTGTGTTTGCTGCAACAGTTTTGAAATTCGTGTGATGTGGCCTCTTCAGCTTTTGATCCTGGTTCTTCTGAGCTGTAATTACCAGGTATGATTTTTTCATATATCTTTATACGACGATTGAATTACTGCTTAAAGAAATAGAGTTGGACTGTGTTCCATGTGAAAAGTAGAAGAGCCCTAAGAAGTATTGAAAGCTAGTAATGTAATGCAATTCAATACACATCATTTTTATTAACAAATGTCTTTATTCTGTTTCATAATATATATGAATTTCTAAACATACATGTGAATATTTTAATTGTAATAATGACGAATAGAAGAATAGCTGTAACTATTAATAGAAAATGTGTGAATTGGAAATGGAAACGTGTGAATTTCTTGTCTGGACCTATTTGTAAAATAATTTTGTACCTATATTTGTTCACTGTGTAGCACATGATTTTGCCCCTTGGTACACCTGCAATCCTCATAAACCATACCTATAAAGACAAAATTGAAGTGATCTGAATTGCTGCATTTGAAGTATTCGATCAGAACATTCAAGTTTATTTCTAAGGAGATTACACCAGGTTTAGGAAATTCTTCCATTACTACTCCAGGTTTACCTTTGTAATATGTTAACCAGTCTTTAAGAAAAATCATTACGTACAACTTGGGACGTGAACCGTTGGCATTTTCTACCTCTATACATTTGTGCAAATGCATGCGTAATTGTCTCATCTCATTGTGCTTTTTTTGTTCTGCATTTGTGGTTGGTAATTTCCAAACATCTGTTTCTCTATCCTGGGGAGTGTCACTAAAAGTAAAAAATATAGCATGAAGTTTGAACACAGTAAATTGTGCACTGGTGCAAGACATTCAGGTCTTTGTAAATGTATATACTACATATAATGGAGTAAGTGGGTCAGAACTTTGGTAAGCAATGTGCATAAAGGAGGATATTCAGAAAGGTAGGAGTTGGTGAGGTTACAATAAAACCCAAGTTAGTTCAAGTTAACCATACTTTTTTAACGTGGTGCCCTTTATGGGAATCTATTATTGTAAAATTGGGAATTATTATACTTAATATATATGCAGCATTTTTAATAATGCTAGCTCCTGTAGAAATATATATGTACAGCCTAAGATAAAGAAACTTGCTGCTTAATTAATTGGTTCATCGTATTAAATATCTACAGGCTGCTTTTAGTGCATCTAATCCCACTTAACTTCAGAACCTAACCAGCTTTATCGCCATGACGCTGGCAACAAACATGCATTTTTGTTAATACCGTATTTGCTCGATTATAAGACAAGGTTTTTTCCAGAGCACCTGGATCCTCCAGTCTGGTACCCCCCCCCCCAATTTACCAGTGCTTCTGAGTCCCTGGTGTGTAGCCGGGGCAGCGTGTAGACGTCTACGCGATTCGTGTAGACAACTTCCGCTGCAGCCGGAAGGAGGTGCGGTTAGCAGTGGGGGTTGTGTGCATCCATCGCGCAGACTTTCCCCGGCTGTCAGAGATCAGAGTACCCCGCACCGGTTCTGGGAATTCTCTCTGACATTTTCAGAGCAAATACCCCTCGTCTTATATTGAAGGTCGTCTTATAATCAGACCTCGGATAGAGATCTGACTACAAGACTAAGATCCCTCGCAGAGCTGCAGGGGTCCTGGATCCTCCTCTCTGGCAGCCCGCGATGCGCGCAAACAGCCTCCGCTGCTGCCGGCACTTCTGCTGGGGCTTCTGTTACAGAGCACCAGCGTGACATGACCTTCTGGTGCTCCACCATAGAAGCCCCAGCGGAAGTACCGACCAGAAGCAGCGGAGGTTGTCTATGCGCACCACACAGATGTTCGCCTGGTGCCAGAGAGGAGGCTCCCCTGCAGCGCTGCAGGAGACCTGGATCCTCCTCCGCTGCTACCCAACACAGCAGAGCACGCTTCTATGACGGAGCACCAGCGTGACGCGACTTTCCGGTGCTCAGTCATAGAAGCCCCATTGCAAGTCCCGGGTAGCAGCAGAGGCACATGGCGCAGAAGTCCACTGGCTGCCCCACTTGACACCAGGGAATCTGGAGCATGGGGGACAAGTATTAGAAGTTGGGTAAGTCTTCGGTAAATTGGGGGGCATATAGGGGAGTATAAGACATATCTGGGGGCATAATGCATATCTAGGGGGCACAGTGGCATATAGGGGATATAAGGCATATCAGGGAAGCAGAGTCGCATATAGGGGGTTTAAGGCATATCTAGGGGGCACAGTGGCATATAGGGGATATAAGGCATATCAGGAAAGCAGAGTCACATATAGGGGGTTTAAGGCATATCTAGGGGGCACAGTGGCATATACAGGGTATAAGGCATATCTGGGGGGCAGTTGGCAAATAAAAAGAAATAAAAACAAAAAAATGCATTTTTCTCGGTCATAGTTTTTATTAAATATGAAAAAATAGTTTACATGTGAATTAATATTTACTAATAAAAAAAAAATTCTTATAGGGTAGTCTTATATTCGTCCCTTTTTGGAATACCTCTTTTTATACAGGACAAAATCTTACTTGCCCTTGCAGCGGCAGACTGGCATTAGACACTGTTCCTAAGTATATTGTCTACAATTATTCCAAAGTGCTTTTCATTTTCCCCAACAAAACCCTATTTAAGGTATCGTTTACAGATTTATTTACTTTCCCAAAATGCATAACTTTACATTTATCAACATTAAAACTCACCTGCAACTTGGTCTCCCAGTGCCCCAATTTGTCGAACTCTCCTTGCAGGGAAGTAATGTCTAGTTCAGTGTAACCCAATTGGGTCTTTATCTTACCCAATATTATACCATCTGCAAACACTGAGATATGGCTTTCAATACCCACCGCAAGATCATTAATGAAGACATTCCACTCCACTTACCACTTTTGTCCATTTAGAAAATTCTCCATTAACAACTCTATGAAATCTATCATTAAGGCAGTTTTCCAGCCATGTGCAAATGTCACCAAAATAAACTAGAAGAAGACAGCGCTAAGACAATATATAGATATAAAAATATATAAATTTTATTATAGAAAAAGACAAAGAGCATATATTAGAAATATACATAAAAACATATGAATAAAAACAAAAATACAAACATTATACAAAGATATAGATACTAGAATATGTATCTCAGGAATATATATTCAAAAAAGAAAACAAAACAAAATAAACAATCAACAAACAATAAATTAGAGATTTAAAACTCGCTGTTGAGTATTTTTTTTTTCAAATGTCACCTAAGCCTATCTCTTTTAATTTGTACAGTTACCCTGTATGAGGAACAGTATCAAATGCTTTAGCAAAACCCAAATAAATCACATTGGCTGAAAGACGCACGTCTCTTTTTGCTTTATTTTTACCTGGCTGAGCTTTTGAGCCTTTTTTGAATAGTAGTACCGTACTTGTTTTAAGCCAATCTTTTGGCACCATATCAGACAAGAGATAATCTCAAAATTAATGGCCTGGCTACTTCCCTACCAGGGGATGCACACTATCTGGCACCGAAGTTTTATCTGTTTATTTAGCAATCAGTCACATGATTACCAGAAGCTTTTTGTAGCAAAATGTTGGAAACTTGCAGGGTTTGTTTTTTACTATTGGTATAGACAAAAAATTTAACTAAAACTCTTGCCTTCTTCTTATCTATGCTAACCAATTTGCTAATTCAAGTATTCAATGGGGCAACAGTTTTCTTCGTTGGCTTTTACACATTGTGTTTAAAAAATTTGGGGGGCTTTGCCTTTTTTGCAATTTTTAGATGGGCCGAATGGTTCTGCTGTCAAATTCTGTTTCTGTTTCTACATTGATTTTAATTTGCTTCTTTTGAATGTGTTACCCAAGTGGGCATGATTATAAGTGTATATCATAAAATGAGACCGTAAAGTAAACTCTTACAGTATTAAATAGATCACTTTTTCCCACTATGAATGAACTGCTGAAATGCAAACCGAGTGATACAGCAAATGGTGACCACATGACTTGTTTACAAAAGGTAAGTGAATGTAAAATGCGATTCACAAAAAAACTTTGAAGGTGACACAATATGTGAACACACAAGTGTAATCACAATGTAATAAAATCTTACAACACTGTGAGTCAAGTAAATTGTCCAAAAACCTAAAAGACTTTTAGCCTTTTTTTTTGTCTTTTAGTATTTTTACAGTCATTCACCTTTTGTAAACAAGTCATGTGGTCACCGTTTGTTGTGTCACTCCATTTGCACTTCAGCAATTCATTCATAGTTATTTATATACACCAGCCTTTTTATTGTCAATTCACACTATTTTATATTGAGCGCTGTTTGGATTCCTTATTCAAGTTTAGCCTTTTTGTGCAGCTAGAGTTGCCTGCATTTTTTCTCCAGCTGCCGGTGTATAGTGGACGTATTGAGATTAGTATTCTTTTATATATTTATATATATGTTTGGGGCGTGATTGGTTTGCTCATTCTGCTATTTTTCTACGTTCTGTAGAGCTATCCCCAGTTAGATTTTAGTGGGCAGTGAGTAGGAGTGACCAAGCACTGCTCCCCTTCCCAAGATTTAAGGAACTCTGGGTCAAACCCAGCAAGTTCCCAGGCCATGTGTGTATATGTTTTGTAAGGGATCATAGATTAAAATATACTTCCTGCAGAAAAGACATATACATAGGAGGGAAATGTACACAATTTCTACATGCCTTTTCACCAGCCAGAGAGTTTTGTATTTATTTTTTAACCTTTTTTATTTCCTCTTTTCAGGTCCTTTCCAAATGAATAAGTGTAAGAAAACCCTTACTTTTAGTTTTCCCAGTTTAGAAATTTTCAGCTTCCCTTTGGGACTTTTTTGTGATGAAAATACATCAACATATGTGTCACTTTACAAGTTTATTTATCATAATAAATATGTCCTGACCCTGCTCACAATATGCGGATTATTTTAATTCCGATGGGATTTAGGTGTAGATATTAGTATATATATATACTTTCCCTTACAGTTTCCAGAAGCAATATTATTACTATGTTAAACAATGCACGTAGAGTGATAAGTGTGTTATGCAGTGTGCCCTGTAGCTTCCACAAACCAAACAATATTCATTATTTGTGGGGTATTTCTGTAATCTAGAGATGTATCTGAATTTTGCTGAAGTTTTGGTGGATTTTGTGCACTTGCATATAACCTGTACAAAAAATTAAACACTATAAATTTAACTAGTGACAATTACCAATTAGCAAAGCCATACAATGTTTGTTTTTCCTTTAATTTGTGTGGTTTTTTTTTAATATATTGTTGGATTATACATCTAATTGTGGCATCAAAAGAAAGCCCTAGCTGTCCTTGAAAAAACAATGAACCACAGTGGACTGAGCCAGAGTCATCTTCCTCAGAACAACTGCATTCAGAAGGCTTGTAAGAGGTTTTCAGCTCTGCTTAGGGAGCGATACATTTTTTTACCCTTCTCCATCAGGAAATCAGAAGGAGGATTGTATCTTCCTTGGGGACCTTAGCAAAGCTTTTTAACTCCAGGGCTTTACTGGCCTTCTTCTGGGGTAGGACAGGTTCTGGATCCATAGAGAGTGGTGGCAACCAAAAGGTCCAGAACCACCACTCCCACCAGAAAGGTAATCTTCTTAAGGTGTTACACCCTGTTCTGCAACATCCCCTGAGTACAGAAATACTGCAATAGGTATACCTTTTTTGCTTTTGATGACCAAAACACTACACTATTTCTATTGCTTATTTTCAATTCATTTTGAAGGGTTGTCCTTAGTTCCTGGTACCCTCTGTACGACTGCATTTTCCAACCTTTTCGCCAAAACATGTGTAACGGTGAGATGAGAGGATCCCAGGGGCAGAGACTGGCACAGCTGGACACAGGAGAAAAATTGGCCAGCAAATAGACCAGCAAATATCGGGTACAATAGGACAAAATCAGCAGGCAGAAAACAAGGTCAGGCAAGCCGGGTAAATAATCTAATGTCCGTGGAGCCAAATCAGGAATCAAACACAGGGTCAAACAAGCCGGGTCAAAAGTCCATCAAAATAACACTGGAGCAACGTATACACCAATCAAGGGTAACTGGCTAGAAACGGATGGGGTTTAAATAGTGGACTTCGGTGGTCAGCTGAGGTCAAAACTGGCAAGTATGGGAGCCTCCTGGCTTCAGTGATGTCACAGATGCGACCGCAAGCACCCAAGATCATGTAACCGCTCTTCGCATACTGCTGTGATCAGGTGACCATTCCCCGCAATCAGTTCGTTTCGGCTCTCCAGCCGAGTAGGAGGCTGCATGACGACGTGGGATGCGGTTGCCGGACAGGTAAGTCCTTATAACATGGCTTTCATGTGGGATGCGCTTTTTTCTTTATTGTTAATCGTCTCTTACTGTGTTTACGCGTCCACGACACTCCAGTCCTGCCGCCCTTCGGGAAGCTTCCTTCCCGCTGGCAATTCCTCCCAGGTAGCGGGTACCTGTAATGGACCCACTACTTTGCAGCCTTCAACAGCGAACGCTCACCTGACGTGTGTTTATGACCTTGGATGACCCCAGCCGACCTGAATAACCTAATTTTTGGCATCCAAAGCCTATTTTAAGTCGGGACCTTCATTGTCTAGCTACCCTTGGTTGGTGTGGCACCGTGCGTTTCCTCCTGCTCTATTTTGATCGTGATTTTTTGTTCTTGACCAGGCTTGCTTGACCTCGCTCCTGGATCCTGATCTGGCTGTCGTTATTCTTCTGGTACCGACTCAGCTTGCTGACTACGTTCCTGGTCCTGGCCCTTTTGGTGTATTGGCCTACTTTGCTCTATGGGAAGCTATCCTAGTGGAATTGTTTCAGACATTAATGGACAAGATGTGTCCAAAACAAAAAATATTTTTTTTAAAGTAGCATATGTGCTGTTGTTCTCCAGTAGAAATATGAAATGTCAATATGGGACAATCCCTGAAAGGTGCACTTAAGTGTGTGTAAAAAAATCAGTTCTATAAGACATTCTGTTTATTGTACTCATTGATGATCTAATAGCCAATGGTGTTTGTCTAGTAGATGGGATTTGGTGAACAAAGCTAGAACATGTACACGTGACAAATATGCAATTGTCTAAAATATGTGAAAACTAGGCATTTTAAGACAACATACTATTTAGAAATGGTGCTATATAACTCAAATCATTTTGTCTGCTCCTATAAATTCTTGAGAAGTATGACATTTACTACCACCATTGTGTGGATACCAATACCAATGTACTGCAACTGTTATTTTTACCAAACTAATTCAAATACCAAATGCCCCACAGGCGTATGCTCTACGTAGTTTTCCCAAAGTTCATGTCTCAAAGGATTCAAAACTATCTGCATATGTTTTCTACATGACTTTTCTGTAGAAAAATGTGGTTTTGAATTTCCCTCACCAGAATTTAAATTTCCCCAACTTACACTAGCTGCAGGTTAAATATCCTATCCCTGCGCTATATCCTATATTGCACAAGGTGACAGTGCGATACTATTACATGAGCTATAAAATAAACCTTTAAATGAAGTTACACTAAGTGAAAGACTGTAGATTGTAAGCTCAGTTGAGCAGGGCCCTCCTCACCTGTTGTCTCTGTTAGTCAATTTGTTATGTTACATACTACTTGTTATGTCCTGTCTACCCATTGTACAGCGCTACGGAATTTGAAGGCGCTATAATAATAATAATATATAAATATATAATAATATTTATAATAATAAATTATAATAAAAATAAATAATATTGTTATATTAAGACATATCTATGGAGAAAGCCATAGATAACATAAAACAATCTTACAGGAATATAAAACAAGTGCCCCTGTAAAATTAAAGCTCTAGTCAAACTAAGCTTACAAAGGTTGCCTCTAAGGAAATAAATCTCTCCAATTCTAATGTTACTCTACGGAGACTTATTTTTAAGTCGGTGATATTGTAGAAAAAGGCTTCACCACGTATAGAGGTTTCTCATAACTGAGGCATTGGACACTGACCAGTATTAGCAGTGCAATTCCTGTGTCTAGTAGGTGTTATCAAGAGATGGATGAGCAGGTCAAAGCTAAGGTGCAGAACAGGGCCGAAGTCACATGCACATGTCTTAGTGAGTTGTAGTAATCATAATGGTGTCACTGACATATTCAAAGCAGAAATGGAAGGCATTATTATATTATTCTACTTACTAGTGGAGCTCTTTTTCTTGACTGGTCAATAGATGGTTATTAGCTTGTTCCTGTCTGATTTAGGGTACATTTAAAAATTCTTAACACATCTTTAGACGTACAAGGATGTCCACGAAAAAAGAGATATCACTATAACACCCACAAGATATAAGAGATAGGACAAAAAAATCCCTTATACCTTTTAGCCCTACTATTGAAATCAGACAGTAAATTCTAAAAACATCTTCTCTTCCCCCAAGCCCCTAAAAATATAATGTTGGGGATTATGTAAGGGTTGGATGTAACCCTTCATAAATAAAAAAAAAAGTATGTGGAATATTACTCTAAACAGGAAAAGTTGCAGAACATAAATTGGGTTATTGTTAATAAGTGACACCAGCTCTATAGATTTGTTTAACATCAGCATTTCTATAAATTAAGAAAAAAGCCACTATTTTTCCTGGAAAAAAAATAATGTTTCATTCATATGGGTACATTAAACATGGAAAAAGGGAATCATGGTAACAAACATAAAATTACAAAATATCTCTGGACTTTAGGGTAAGAAAAACCCTATCGTGAGTAGGTTAATCGTATACTCAAGTATAAAATCACACACTTCATCCTTCTGTATACCACAATAAACTGATTTTGACTTTACAGTTTTACAAATCACCAGACAGCCAAGCTTATTATGAAGCTGTTTTATGTTCGAGATGAAATACTTTATATTTAGCCAAGTCATAAGGTAGCTTTGTATTTGTTCTAACATGGATATAGTAGGATCACAGAGAAGAAACAGAAATGTCTACAGAAAGAAAATGGGTTGTGTTATTGTCACCTACAACCCTTGCTTGTGGATCTGTGAAGAATACTAAAAGAGATTCAAACATCACACATGATGAAAGGAGCCAAAGAAATACTGCTGCTACTTCCTCTGCCTCTTAAGTTGGAACAATGGGTAATATTAATGGTTTTGAATACGAACTTTGTTTCACTATATTGTGTAGTAAAGGGTATATTAAATAACTTAATGGACCTGTATTCCATTTGTGGGACCAAAAAGTATGTTTATATATGTATGTACAGTGCTGTAAAAAGGTATTTGCCCCTTCCGATTTCTTCTGTTTTTGCATTTTTGTCACACTAATTTAAATATTAAACAAAGATAACATGCGTAAACACAAAATTATGTTGTTAAATGATGATTTTATGTAGAGAAGGAAAAAGCTAGTACAGTGATACCCCCAATGCATAGGTTTGTTGGGACATGTGCACTTTTCAAATAGGAACTTTGACATGTGGTCATCCTGCCCCCTGTGTTAATTTGGACATTGTTAAAACCAGCCAATTCAATTTACCCCATCAAATCCTAAAATTATACAATTCTTAAAAGTAGACACCCCATGGGCATTTAACATGCCAGTATTTAAACTTTTTCCTTGCGAGAATTGCTTGACAAAATATAGCGCTAATTTTAGGACTTGGTCATAAAAATAAATGTTTTTTATGCATATATATTTTTGGCCTTTTTTTAAAAAAAAAATTGGGAACTGGTTTGGGATCGGGGGGCAGGGTTAGATTTGTGTAAGGGTAGGACTACCCCCAGTTAAATTTAAAGGAGACGGGTAGTGGTTAAGTTGGAGGCAGTAGAGGGTGGAACCTGGAAAGGACTGGGCTAGGACAAACCCAGCTCCCCTGCCCGGAGACGGAACATACTATCCTTGAGACCAAAAGGGGGGCAGCACAAATTCGCAAAAATGATATGAATTTGTTTTCTGTATGATAGCCTCTGTCTTGTCCATGTGTTTTATCACATTTTACTCACTTATTGATTGACATGAAAGCAATAACATTGTACTAGCATAGTACTAACTCAGAAGGAGGCAACAATTAATAAATGTATTTTTAAGCCACAACAATTGAGTGTACATGGATGAGCATACAATCAAACTTGAATTAAATATTTAAAAAAATAAATATAAAAAAGGAAATATGTTCTTTTATCCCGTCTGCAGAGTTTAGAAGCTGCATGTGCTGACAACGAGTATATGAAAGATGGCAGATGCTGCAAACTGTGTAATCCTGGTAAGTGAGCTTTGTGCTGTCAGGTCCGTTTCGTGCTCACTATTGAAAATGTTTCCCATTGACATGTTACTAATATATCATCTAGCAGAACACGGCCTAGAATGGAATAGTATTAAAATACCAGTACATAGCATCATGTTAAGGGGATGCACGGCCAAAGCAACACGAGAGTGTATCAAGAACAAAAGGTTTATGTCGTTGGGCTTAACCTCACCCAAAATCTATGGCGTTCTTTTAAAACAGGTTTGCAAGCAACCTGAAAGACCTAAAGTAAATCTACAAATAAAAATGGATCAAAGCTGGTACATCCCTCAAAAGACTTATAGGGAAACCCCATCAATCACGTGTACTTTAATGAATATGATGTCTGAGTTTCACCTTTTATGAACTCCAGTTTCATATTAATATTAATGCGTAGGGCTTGAATCCTTACGCAAGCAGCATTGTTTCATTTAAAAAAAAAATACATTTTACCATACTAAAACCATTATACTCCTATTATGTTTGTGTTTCAGTGTTTTAAAAAGTAATATATAGAAAGAACATTCAATGTACCATGTAATTAAGTAATATGAGTGAACTGGTTAGGGTCTGAACAGTACAATCTATGTTTTTGTTTGCAGGTTTTAAAATAAGTAATTTATCTAATTAATCAACATATAGCTTATGACTTTTATTAGTACGGTATATTTATTTTGGAGTTACTTAGTGGAAACTTTCAACAACAACAATCAACAACAATCATCAATCCAACAATAAGACATGACTTAAATTAATGAGAGAATAATTGTGAAATGTGAACGTGACATTAAGAAGACCTTAGTTTATTTAGTTACAGAACTGCAAGATGTATGGTTTGCAAAAAATGACATATCTCATTTAAGCTCGTTACCAAAAATATGCAATAGTCTCCTACATAGTGTGTAAATGATGAATTGATAGTGAGAGCTGGGTTGCTCCAGATAGGTGGAATGTACCTTGTGTTTTGAGTAGATTAGATGACCTGCATGGACAGTTGGAGAACACACATAATAAAATACTGAGCGCTAATTTACTTATAATGATTTATGTTTAGTAGAGGATATTCCCAGAGTGTATGTTTGGAAGAAATACATGTGTTGATTATATGCTTGAATTGTTTGATATATACAGGAAGCAAACTATCCGCCGAATGCACTGAGCAGGATGAAACCAAATGCTTGAAGTGTGAGCCAGGGGAATTCCAAAGTAACTGGAACAAGGAAGCTTATTGCCATCAGCACAGCTACTGCGACCATAGTATGAGCCTTCTTGTTCTTCTGCCTGTCTCAATATTTTTTTTTACTGTTCCTTCCCCATTTTCTCTGTCTCATGCATCTTTGAGTTTTGTCTTTTGTAATATACTTCTGATTTGATGGGGATGCCTTTTTACTTTCTTTTCTGTCATTCCTATTTTCAGATGCTGGTCTTGAACAGGAGAGCGAGGGCACTACAGAAAAGGACGCACTATGCAAATGTCAAAGCGGGAGACATTGCTCCAGTCGGTTATGTGAAACTTGTGTGCTTAACACAGCTTGTGCCCCTGGACATGGGGTCATTGTGGAAGGTTAGAAACATAACTGAAGTTCACTTTTACTCCCTCGGTTATTATTATTTATTGTTTTATATAGTGCCATCATATTTCCCAGGATACACCAGTGCATCAATAGGAACTGTTTGATCGTATTCATTTGAATATCTCCATAGGTGTAAGTTAATTCATACCTCTGTTCATATCCTTTCATGGGATAGGACATTTAATGGAGAGACATGTGGCTTACTCAGCTGATAATGTTCAGAACCTCTGGGGCCCCATGCTTTGTATAAGCTGCATCCTCTGCCATTATGGAATTGATAAAGAAAGTCACATGATTCCACTGTGGAATGAGGGAATTCACACATTATAAATTTAAGTTATTCTCATTCTTTTGCAGCTAAAATGTATTCAGACACACAGTGTTCACCATGTACACATGGAACATTCTCTAATGTGACATCTGATACCAAACCATGCCAAGAATGGACCAGGTAAGGAAGACATCAACAAGAAACTATAAATCTAAATATATGCCATAAAACGTAACCATTTTCTATATGCACAGTCACATAAAATGTCACATGCATGGTGACATAAAGTACAGTGTGAAACATGAAACCTAGTAACAAACATATTGTAAGACATACAAAAACATAAGGCTATCAAAAACAGGTAAACATTTGTGATGGAAGCCCACTGAAAGTGTACATATTATGTTTCAGATTATGAATAAGAAAATTCAAATATATATACAGGATTTGCTCATTCCCAATTTCTTAAATTTTGTCTCACTTAAATAATTCAGATCATCAAACTAAATTTGAAATAAGACAAGGACAATGTGAGTAAACACAAAATGTAACCTACACGAGAAGTAACGTCACGTCATGACTTTAAACAAAAGGTGTTGCTGTAATGCATCAATGTTGAGGCGTTCAGCAACACCGTGATCGGCAGCAGGGGCCCTCCAGAAAACTGCAGGTTGAAAACAGGTACTGCAACTATATATATATATATATATATATATATATATATATATATATATATATAAAGTTTATTTTTATGAGCAACTCATTTTAGCGATATATCTTCACAAAAGTCCCCAAAAAAGGACATGGGCACAGACTGACCAGATGTCCAAATTCCAAAAAATACACACCTCTCAAAGGTGGCCTTTTACCTCCCAAACAACCCTACCAACCCATGCATGGGGGGGTAATACTGTACTGTGTTCTTTGGCTGTGGCATATACCAGGAGCTGTAAATTCACACAAAAATACTACATCAAACTTTGATAAAGGCTGGTTGTGAAATGTGTGCATGGAAAGAGTTAAAATACCAGCATTTTAGATACACTGGGGTGTCTAGTTTTCATAAATATATGACTTGTAGGGGTAAAGTGAACTGACCGGCTTCAAAGACCTTCAACATGTCAAAATGTACAAGTTCATCCGGGCATAAAAAAAGGCCATACAGCATTTTGGTTGACGAAAGCAACCATATCATGTGTGAGATGGAATGTGCTATTTTAGCCAGGTGTGCAATGATGCCTAAGCTGAAAACATATTTAACTACATTGCATCACCCATGCATGACAAAGGCCTTGAATGGTCTAACTTTGTAGGATTTACAATGTTGACTGTCCACATCACCTGGTCAACATTTGTGTCAAAACTGCTGCTAAGGAGCTCTAAATGTTACCTGAAGAACTGCTCACTAACATCTACTACTACTTTGAGAAAAGTTACAAACGAAGAGAAGACCTAAAATAGTTTCAGGAGTTCTGCAATGTTGCTGACCAGAGAGTACAAAATCATTGTCCTACACACTGGCTTTCTTTAGAACTTTAGAAAAAGGTTTGGATCATCTGCTCCACCAATGGCTTTTACTTCAGTCTAAAGTGAGTGACACAGCACGCGTCCTGATTGGTATCAGTTTTTTCGGTAGGTAGGTAGGTAGGTGTTTTGAGTCAGAGTGAGAATCAGAAGTCATCTCATATTCAGAAAAGGCAGAAAGACCCCCAAATGAAACTATATGCAAGGCTTTGACAAATTCAATTTAATTTTTCAAAACAAGGCACCTATCCTCTTCAAGTTGGACCAGAGTGTACAAGAGCTCCTGAATGATATGGCAAGCAGATTTATTAAGCCAAGGTATTAAGGTATTGAGAGAACACAACATTCAGGAAATAGATGTAAGCAACACTGAAATTCACCTCCCAGAGGAAGAGCTCTTCATTGGGTACCTGGCAAGGAGGCAGTTGGTAGGTGAGGGAGGACAAGGGATGTCCCCTTACAAGACAAAGTGGTTCTTTAAAGATGTCAGGAGCATTAAAAAAATCTTGGAGAAGTTCCCAATAAGAGCCCAAATCTTGAAGAATCTGTCAGTGGTCAATATGGAGAACCAGGAGGAGGTGAATCCAGAGCAGATTTTGATTTTGGCAGAGAGATTTCCAAATGTGATCAAAGCAGATGCCAGAGAACAGCTCCACTTGTAGCCAAACTACAAAGGTTTATCAGTTGATGAATTCTGGGGGAAGCTGTCCAAAGTAAAATCTGTGAGTAAAGGGCAGTTCAGATTCAGAGTATTCAGCATTGTGCGTTACATTAAGACGAAATTCAGAACTCAGCTCTCTGATGTCTTGCAAAATTAACAAATTTATTGACGCAGACTGCTACAAGGTTTGCAGTAGAACAGTTACTTGCATTAGTGAACTGCAATATATAGTTGAAGAAATAGTTGTGTACTGGCATAATAAAATGTCATGTCCATGTAAAAACGTGTTTGGTGGCTGGGGGGCGTCACAGTGGCTCCCTGAAATGACATTTTGCAGGTTGGGATATCTGAGCACATGTTGATTTTGTTTCCTCCTCCTGTAGAACTACCTCCTATGCTATTACACTCATTGCACAAGAGATAGGGCTAGGTCTCCTAATAGTGTTTCAGAAGAACAACAAAGTAAGTGTGTACTTCACTGCTTAGGAAATCATTATAGGATTCTGTAATGCCACCTACTGGACATTAGTGTAATTGCAGACTAGACCCAATCCTTTGCCCTTCAGAGAAGAACGATTGTATTATGTATCGCTGTGAATACTGGAAGGGGTGTTCTTTTCATTTTGTTAGTTTAATTAAAAGTAATTTTATTAGATAGGATTTATTCTCCATTTTCATAGTTGCTTCATGTTTGGTAATATTAGAGATTTATTTCTCTGCTACACATACATTTTCTGTGGTAGTGTTCTGATACAGCTTCTATTTAGCAGTAATATATGTAGTGTGATGCCAACAAAACACCTCAGTATAGAGCCCTAATCTGTAAGGGGATAAGCATCCTGCTGCCTTTCTAAATAAGCACGTAAACATGTATAGATGTGGCATTTGCTGCTAATAAGGCAATGCTTAACCCGAAGGAACTAATATAATTAAGAGTTAGAACCACAAAACATAATCAACCTTTGCAGAAATAGGTTTCTTCCCAGCACATAGATGTCACCTTAGGCAAATGCTTAAAGTGTATAGAGAAAACAAGACTTAATTGGCAACCAGTGTATGCAGTACGGCTGATTATAGTCCACACTTGGAAATGTTTCTCCTGGATCTAAAGTAGAGTTTTTCACCATGGACATTCATCTGACCAGTAATTGGATTGGGAATGAGGTTGTTCATTGCACATGGTATTGACAATAGGTTTATGAAGAATTTACATGCCCATGGAAGGTATAGTCTTCAGATAAAGAGTTACCTTTATTAAGTTCTAAAAATGTACGTGACAGACCCCACCATTTTTTTTTTTTACACAGGCCCAACAAAAGCGGATGGACTTAATAATGAAATTATACATAAAGTTAACACTACAATTTTAAGCCCTGCTTCCCTGGATGTCTGGGTCATTTTCTCCAGGCAGGCGAGCATGCCAACATCACACCTGCTCCTTGCCCACTACTCACCCATAAAGGATGTCTGGGCTCTAGCACTTCCCCTACACACATCTGGCCATGTGTCAGAACCCGGGCCAGCAAAGAGACTGTGGTACTGCATCCCCCAAAACAGGAAACCTAGGACTCTGTTGATGGTTAGGTCAACAGTGAATGACTAGATTGCATTAGCTGCCCTCAGAGATTGTACATTTGTGATAACAAAGCTTTTTATATAATTAGGTGTTGCAGGATCATCTGTCCATCTGTCCTGCTGTCACATAACAGTGTTCACCATGCTGTATCCTATAGCTAAATTAGAGTCTCTCTCAACAATGGGGGAAGTCAGCCTTGGAGAAACTCGCTCATGAGATAAAGTCATCTCATTGAAAGAAGGTGGAGACCAGGGAGAGTCCAGAAAGCTGCAACCAGTGACGTAACCACTGGGGTGGCAGCGGTCGCAATGGTCGCAACTGCAACGGGACCCACCTCTCGGCCCGCATGACCTCTGCAACCACCTCCTGTCTCCCCGTGCTGCAAGGAAAGGACCCTTCCGACCTGGACTGTGTTTTAGGTCGGAAGGGCAGTTTCTAGCTATGCCCCTGGCTGCAACTATCACTACTGCAATCTGACTCCAATAACTGATAATCGTATCTAGTGCGTGTGTGGATATTATTTCATTTGTGAGTGGTTGTGAGGTGTAGATTGATCTGCTATCTCACCATTTTCTAAAAATGCATTATTCTCTGACTACAATTAACTGCTTTTTAACTAAAAGCCTCGTTTGAGGCTCCCTCTTTGAGACTTGCACTCTAAAGTATATTATCGGTTAGTATATGTATTGTTGTATATTATTTTTAATTTAAGTCCATTATTTTGTGCAGCAATTTTTTGGTTCAGATGCTTTATTAACTACGATGATTCTTTTTAAACAATGGGAATTAACTAAGCAACTACCTGTTCTATCAGGGATGCCTCAAAATGGGTCATGCCGGATATAATAATTTTAATAATGGGCATGGAAACCTAGAAAATTAGTTTGGTTGTGGAACCAAGAACCATTGGCCAGCCATAATACAGGAGTAGCACAGACCGACCAAGCAATTGTCTGATCTAAGGTGTCAGTGACCACTGCTTGAACATCTTGGCTACAGATAAAATGATGCATATTTTCTTTTTTCTTAGATGTGATACCAAACAGAAAGAAGTGAGTCCTGGGACCAGTACTAGTGATGTCATATGTGGTTAGTATTCATTAGAACGTATGCTTAGAATAGGGACATTAATTTAATTGATTTAACAAAGAATTATACAATCTGGGCATGGTAGGTAATATGGGATAGGCCCAGCCACGTGCCTGAGTAATATATTGGTTCAAAACAGGCACATTCAGTGAGCACTTGGCAGTCCAACATGCTTTCAACAGAAGTCACTGCATAGAAATACACAAAAAGAACCAAAGGGATACACTGATTGTGCAGATCTTACTTAAAATTCTTGTTAGGTTTAACACCCAGTGTGTGGATTTTTTTTATGAAGTCATAAATATATTGAGTATTAGACAATCCTTTAAAATTTAGTTTTGGAAAGTGGCTATACAGTCTGTGGGCAAAGCTATGTCGGTACTCCCTAGTTTAGTGTAAATATTTATGCCTATATGACCAAAGAGACTCTTTCTCAGGTCATCAAAAACAAAACACTATATCAGCCAAACTCTAAACTTAACAAAAATACATTTTTCTTTCAGAGCCCATGTCCGGAAACAACACTATAATTTACATTGTTGCTGTCCTCTGTCTGCTGCTTACAATCGGCATTTTGTACGGTAAGGAAAAGTAAACTACACATATTGTGGAACTGTGATTGTGGGATGTCAATGAGACATGTTACAAATGGGGTTTGAACCATCTTTGGAGTGTGGTTGACTCTGGTGATAAGACAAACATATATTTAATTGAGATCTAATTGTAAATGCATAAAAAAAGAAAAAAATGAATTTCCCGTGCAAATAAAATCTATCTAATATTACAAATCCAAGCATGTATCTGTACTTTAGAATAGTTTTGTCTTCAGCTGGTTAGACGTACAAAATATATACATGGAAGTATAATTAGATTGGTATGCAAAGCAGGAGAAACTGTGAGTTGGTATTAAACATGCTATTAAATAGTTTTATATATTTTACATTTAGACAGATGTGTGAAAATGTGATAGTCCTCAAAAAGTTAAGATATTTTATGAATGTGGTACATTCTTTTTTTCTGTTTTTACTCAGGCATATGGAGATATCGAAAGAAGATTAAGAACAAAATGGAAACTGAACAGGTTTGAAATTATTAAGGCAACCTAAACATACCATTCAAAGTATACATAACACAGGAACACATACATCAAACATACAGATGGGAAGGCCATGTATGTATATTTCAGGTAGTGGTGGGCTTTTGGGAAGGACCAAATTGATTCTTTCCTGCCCCAAGCGTATTCCTTCAGCAGAGCAATGAAAGCTGGAGACTCAGATCTCCCTATTGTTTCCAGATATTGTTTCTAGATCACCAGAGGACAACAATTATTATTCAACATTGTTTGCCTACAAGTTGCCCATATATCCTATGTCCTATGAAACTAAATATACTGTGAAGATGCCATTCAGTCTACGTCCATTCCTGAATACATTATTTGTGAATTTACATTTAGGTAACATCGTTATGTATCTCAACAGATTGCAATTCACCACAGAGAGGTTCTCTTGGACGACGAGAGAAAGAACAATGTCCCAGTGGAAGATCAGGATCCGGTGCAGGAAACCATAGTACAGGGGAAGCCAGTGGCGCAGGAGCAGGGGAAGGACTGTCGCATTTCACAAGAAGAGGTGTAAAGGCTGCGGAGAAAGCATTATGGGACAGTAGATTTCTAAAAAGAACATGCAAAGTGACCTTGATTGTAGGAAGCCGTCAGATCTTTACTATGAGAACCCTCAGAAATGCTGCCATGTTTTCCTGCAACTACATGTCAGTTTCCTTACCGTCGCCATTTAAATAATCATTATAGGTGACTGAAGTACAAGCGATATTACATTTGAAATGTTAACTTTCATTACTTTTTCAATCTTCTCCATTCAGTTTTCCATCTATTTCTTCCATAATGTAATACACCTACAACTCTTTTTTTTTGTTTCAGCCCCTTCAATTTCTTTGACTTCCTTTTCTTTTAATTAATGCCATATTGGTGTTTTCTGTATCAACTATTATTTAAAATGTCAAAACTTATTATTTTGTATTGAAAAATCATTCTATTATTAAAAAAGAATGGGCATTTAAAATGCTTTGGAAACCTTCGTGATTTTATTATATAGTTAAAGAATTACAGTAACAATATATCAATAACAGCTACAGTAATTACAGAAGAACAGCTTTCATAAATTCTATTATACAGAAGTAAAAAGGTGGAAGTCAAACCCGGTCACAGGTCACTCTCCGCACTCCTTCTCTTGTGATGCTGCTGCTCCAGACATGTGGGGTCACATTATGTTATAAGACCCCGTGCCCAGCACATAGATCTCCATGGCAGCCAGCCATGTGGAGGTGGCATCTTAATTAGCCCCAGGACATGCAGCCTCTTGGGGTCTTGGTGGGCCAGTCCAGCTCTGCAAGTTATATATTTTCTGTTTTATTCAGACTATATCCTTGAATAGCCTGACTTTATCTCGGATACATCCAACATGAAAAATGATTTAAAATGTTGTAGCATGGTAACCTTTCAAAATAGCCTAAGACAAAATAAACCAAATGTAAAACTAGCCTTCATAGGCTTAAAATGATAAAGTAAGGAGACAAGGAAACACTACATGAGGGCTAGTGTATAAAGATTTATGTTAGAAAGAACAAAGCTATGTTTTGCTGACAAGCAATATAAGCATGAGAAAAGCATGAGAAAAAAAACCCCAAACCTCAGCCATTGCATTAATTGTTCCTTAATTGTGCATCCTTATTATGGATGCATTGTTACGTAGAAGACTAAATGAAATAGCCCAAACATGAATTAGAACTAGAAACTAGTGGACTAGTATCTCACAAAAGTGAGTACACTCACATTTTTGTAAATATTTTATAATATCTTTTCATGTGACAACGCTGAAGAAATGACACTCTGCTACAATGTAAAGTAGTGAGTGTACAGCCTGTATAACTGTCACTAACAGCTGGCCAGGAGGTGAATCCACGCTGCAGTACTAGGAAAGGCGCCCCCAAGCGGTGATGAGAGACAACGCAAGGCAGACCTCAGATAGAAGGAACGGCAACCAGGAGTCCCAAATAATGCAGGAACACGGAACAGATACAAGGGTCAGGCAAATGGATAGTCGGGGTCAAGAGCAAAGGTCAGGGCAGGCAGCAAACAACGGGTGGTCAGGAACAAACCGAGTTCAGATAACCAGAAGACGAAATTCAATAAAGAACGCTAGTGAAGGCAAACTAGGCACTATCACAGGCAAGGGATAGCTGTAAACTGAGTGTTAAAATTTCCCTCCACTTCTAGATCCTCCTACCCACCTAGTTAAGGGGGAGGAGGAAAAGATCCCTTTAAGACCCGGCATGAATATTCCTGAGATCGAGGCGCACGTCCCGTCTAGATCTCTCAATCCACACGGGGCGCGCGTCCAGCGGCAGGAGGGACCTCGCCGCGTTTCCCGCGAGCGGGACGAGCAGGGGGCTGCCTGCGCGAGCTGCGTCTCAGCTCCCCTGCTCGAGGACACAGCGGATCCGCCGGCAAGGTAACAATAACAATGTACATTTGCTGTCCCCTCAAAATAACTCAACACACAGCCATGATCTATAAACCTTGGCAACAAAAGTGAGTACACCCCTAAGTGCAACTGTCCAAATTGGGCCCAAAATGTCAATATTTTGTGTGACCACCATTATTTTCCAGTACTGCCTTAACTCTCTTGGGCATGGAGTTCACCAGAGCTTCACAGGTTGCCACTGGAGTCCTCTTCCACTCCGCCAAGAAGACATCATAGACCTGGTGGATGTTAGAGACCTTGCGATCCCCCACCTTCCGTTTAGGATGCCCCACAGATGCTCACTAGGGTTTAGGTCTGGAGACATGCTTGGCCAGTCCATCATCTTTACCCTCAGCTTCTTTAGCAAGGCAGTGGTCATCTTGGAGGTGTGTTTGGGGTCGTTATCATGTTGGAATAGTGCCCTGGGGCCCAGTCTCCGAAGGGAGGGGATCATGGTCTGCTTCAGTATGTCGCAGTATACGTTGGCATTCATGGTTCCCTCAATCAACTGTAACTCCCCAGTGCCCCCAGCACTCATGCAGGCCCAGACCATGACACTCCCACCTCCATACTTGACTGTAGGCAAGACACACTTGTCTTTGTACTCCTCACCTGGTTGCCGCCACACACGCTTGACACCAACTTTTCAGTAATGTCTTTATTGTAGGAATTCCATGGCATCGCACCAGGAATTATACATAGCTGTTGGATAGGCATGGGGACATAAGAACTGGACCATGGAACAATGAAAGAATGTGGACTGTTCTGATGAATCATATTTTCTTTTAGATCACATGAATGGCCATGTGCATTGCTTACCTGGAGAAAAACACATGGCACCAGAATGCATCCATGGAGGCTCCACCTCTCAACTTACAGGACTTAAAGGATCTGCTGCTAATGTCTTGGTGACAGATACCACAGCACACCTTCAGAGGTCTAGTCCATGCCTCACCGGGTCAGGGCTGTTTTGGCAGCAAAAGTGGGACGTACACAATATTAGGCAGGTGGTCATAATGTTATGGCTGACCAGTGTATACTGATATAATATAAGTAATCTTTTTTTTTTTTAACAGGAAGATGGATTGTAGGATATGTACTGGCATAAGAGGGTAGATATTTAATGCCATAACGCATATCTTAGCTGCCAAGTGGGATGAAGGAACCCTTCTTGTGTCTATCGTGCTTTTGTACAGCAGATCAGAAATGTGTCTAAAGCTCTGATTCGTAAATGGATGTGACTTCCAACAGCCTCCCACGTCTTAAGCACAATATATTTTAATCAGGCTCTTACCATGCTTTTGGGCATTCCCATGGCAAAGAAGCTTGTAGGATTCTCTGGTAAGGAGACAAACATTTATATCTTTGGCTTTTTGCCCGTTGCCATTAGATGTTCTCTTATGGTGATTTACAAAGAATGGCGCTAGGGAAAAAAAACAACAGTATTTTACGGCTATTTGCTGGAAAGCAAAAAGGAATATTTCTAAACCCAAAGTAAAAATGTATTGCAACAAAAAAATCAAAAAGACAAAGAATGCTTGAGCTCCTAAAAAGTGCACACTAATAACACTGCCATCACAACAACAGTAAAATGTTGTAACACAAATATTTGCAAATAATATTTTGGCCCAATTGCACAAAATTTCTTATGCTATACTATTCTAACTAGCGTACCTTATAAATCACCCATGATATCTTGCTTGTTTACGCCTCTGTAGCTATGCATCACTCCTTGCTATAGTTTCAAAATAAATACATTTATAATGTCTTCTTTTAGTGGGAAACATGTACCTTTCTATCGCTATCCACTAGGCCGCATTGATGGAATAGAACGCACGTGATTTTCTACTGTACTGTCCTAATCGCATCTCCCTTTTTCTTTTCCGTGACTCCTCTCTCTCTCCCTCTCTCGCTCACCTCCCCCCATATCTCTGCTTTACGGGTCTCTAAGGCCTCCTCTGATTAAATGATTTCTTCCTTTTCAGCAGAAAAACTAATAAGAGCCTCAAAGGATTTTTCTTTTGACTTAAAAAAGAACAAATATCTTAATTTGCATCCACCCTGCAAACTAATTGGTGGAAAATGAAACTGGTGAAGCTGCTTAATTAAATGAGGACAGAGTTAAAATCCGACCAGATCCTGATTAGCTGGCACATTAATTCAGTTGGTGTGAATTTAGATGAGGAGGGAGCGGAGAAGGAAGAGGGATTGGAGGAACAAAATTGAAAGGGTAAGAGAAAATGAAGACACAGGGAAATGGCACATAAAAATGAGACGATTAAAGCAAACTAGAATGACAGAGAAGATATAATAATAAAAGAAAGTTTAAAAATGCGTTTTAAAGTAAGGTTGCACACAAACGTCCAGGCAGTGTCACATAGGACAACGACTAGGCCAGGGGACCTAAGTATCTGTGACCTTGGAAATCACCTCGCCAAGTAATTCAGAGACAACATTTTAGACTGCAAGTTTAACCCCTTAAGGACCGGGCTTATTTTTTCTTTTTGTACCCTGTGGGACTGAGGTTGTTTTAACACTTTTGCGGTGCTTGTGTTCAGCTGTAATTTTCTCCTCACCCAATAAGTGTACCCACACACATTATATTTTGTTTTTTTGCAGGACAAGATGGGCTTTTTTCAGAGACCATTATTTTGATCATATCGTCGTTGATCACTTTCTAAGCTTATTTAATTTAATGGCGGTTCAGGACCGTCAAAGGTCGTTAAGCGATCGTTATTTCCATGACGGCCCTGAACCGGTCAAAGGTCGCTAAGGGGTTAAAGGCATGTTATTAAAAATGTTCTATTGGCATTAAGGGACTACTAATTATGTAAATAAACCACTGGTGACAAGTTTAGAAATGTTTTCGGCCACAGAATTTTTTCAGACATTGCCTTGCGAGATCATGTTTCAATTGCTCCCTCTGAATGTCATACGAACTTACCAATTCTTTTACCAGAGGCAATTCACAATTTTTTTAAAAGCACATCACTAATCAGGGTTACGTACAGCATTGGCATGAAATTGTGCCATGTGTCCTATTTTATCACAGTCATAAAAGATCTAGCAACAAAAACGTCACCATGAGAAATGTCCCTTAAAGAAATGTGTGTCATGTACAGGGATACCAATCGCATAACACTGATGAGGCCCATAAAGACTGAAATTATTTTCTGGGGATTGTTGGTTTTCATTGTGCAGAAGAAATGTGCCTCTCATATTGAATCTAGGCTGTTCTTTCGGGCGAGAATAGTCTCATATGCTAGTGGCAACAGCGAGCAAATATCAGAGGTCCTCCCCAATGGGGATTCATCGTAGGGCAGGTTATTTAAGTTCTGTATGTTCTTGGATGAACTAGTCTCAAACATGTGTGTATGTGGAGATATGATGACCGCTTTTAATTAACTAACCACATATACATGCAAAGTTAATACATGAATAACTTGTGAGCCATATGGCCCCTATAGAGTCCGTACCCTTGTCAAAACAGTTCTCCCTGCATCACCGTTTCCCCCCCCAGACAAAAACACAGCTAGGATTTTAGTAGAAGAAACTTTTATTCTGCCCTTTGAGGAATCACGATGAATTAACGACATTGTCGCCGGCAGCTGCTGCAGTGCATTGTGGGTCTTTTAAAAATGCATTGCACAGACAATGTTGATGGGATGGTCCTCTGGTCCAAAAGCTGATATTTTGAAAAGTTGGTATTATTTACACTGCCAGAGGCAGGTAATACAGCAGATTTCTCCTCATAAGGATTGAGCACCAATCCCACGGGGCTACCCTGTTAGACTGAAGGCTGGGACTTCTCTTCTAGAATGAGTAGAACTTGTATAATCATGGTTCCATGTGTAATGTACAGATGTGTGCATGAGAGGACTGTGTAAACAAGAGCGTTGTGACTTATTGGAGGTAAAAATGAAACGATGATTGACAGATTTATTAGTAAATGGAACATATGTATGTATATTTTTTTTTTTGCGTAAACAGATGCACTCGGCGCTTTACATTTTACAGTATAAGAAATGAGAGGTATATGATTGGTGTATAGGAAAGATCTGTAGTAATGTTACGAGATAAGTAATGACAGAACACGTTGTGTATCAAAGACATTACGTATGAAAAGTGGAACATGTTGTAGGAATTACATATTGGTAAGTAATAAATATGGAGCAGTTCTGCCCCTTTCTTGAAAGCATAAGATCTTGTCCTGGTAGCTTGTTAAAGGGGGACACTGGAGGGGCTAGGACCCCTGGCTTTCTTCTTGTCCCCTATGTCCAGCGTATAGAGCAGCCAATTGGCGGAATCTGGGGCCCCAGGAGCCCAGCTGTGAGAAGTCTTGTTCTGAGCCTGTAGACCAGCTGCTTATTGAACTCAGGGAGGCCGCACTGGAGCCCGATCCCTCAAAGACATAAGTCTGGAAGGAGTCATATGGAGGCACAGTAGAGTCCTGATCTGCGAGCCTCACCTTCCGACTGATATAATCCCTGAAGAGTGAAAAGTCCAGATCGGCTCCAGGGAGCCACTGGGGCAGCGAATGACGCTGAGAAGCAAGCGTGCTTTCTCCTCCAGCCTCACTCCCTTCACTAAAGTTATACAAGCTGCGCAAGGCAGACATGTCATAGGCCTCAGTGTCCTGCTCTCCACCTCCTTCATCATTGTACTTGATGACATTATCCCTCATGTCTTCATCCTCATCTGATGTCAAGTGGCCCTGATGGTGCCGTTTCAGAGCCAAGATAAGCAGGATAAGCACTGTGAACGGTACAAGAATTATATCATATTTAAGAATCATTTTGGATACATTAGATTTAAATTTAGGGTGTAAATTTATTTATTCTCCTTCCGCCAACCTTCATGAGATACGTTTGAAAACATGCAAACAAAGGAGAACATCCTAAGGAACTCAGCACACGCTGTCAACGGAAAATCTGGGATGTGTTTGAATACACAGTGATCAAGGAATATGGACTGCTTGACAATACACTAACTTTAAGTAACAATGAACATGCATGCACAGAAGCTCATGGAGGAAGGAGATAAAGAAGTCCAGAGGTAAGTGACATAAAACGACATAAATGCATATATTACTTACCCACCAGGATCAGAACACACACCAACAGGGCAATAAGTGCGCCAGGACTGAGGCTCCCAGCCATCACATAGGCAGTAGTGTTACAAGACTGAACAGTCCCAGAACTGTCACAACCACACACTCGGATAGTAAGAGTTCCTGTGCTGCTCAATGCTGGCGTCCCACCATCCACCACAAGAATTGGAATTAAAAACATATCCTGCTCCCGTCTGTCAAATGGCATCCGATGTGTATGCACCGAAGCAGTATTATCTGTGTGTGGACAGACAGATGTGTCATGTACTGTATTTGAGACAGGTATGTTAACTGATTGGTAGACAAACATGAGAGCAGATGAAGAAAGTGATTAGGAGATAGCGATACGTTTCTAACCTTTCTTTGTCCTGCTCGTACTAGTTAGGTACTGGGGACTTCTCTACTAGAATGAGTAGAACTCATGAATAATCATGGTTAGATGTGTAATATAAAAACTTGTAACCTAATAGGACGTAAAGATGAAACAATGATTGACAGATTTATTAGTAAATGGTAGATGTGTATGTATATTGTTATTTTTTTGCACAGACGTACTCAGCACTTTACAATTTATAATATAATAAATGACAGGTACATGATTGGTATATAGGAATGTAAGAGTTGTTTAAGATGAATGCGGATCTGTAGTAATGTTATGAGATAAGTAATGATAGTAATGAAAATGTAGGCAGACTAGATGGGATAAGGAAAGATTGCGGGTGATATTGGCAAAAACTGGGGTTTTGCAGCAGAAACAAATAATTTAAAGATTACAAGACAAAAATCATGGTAAATATTAGGAGTCCTGATAAGGATTGGCTGGCACTGCAGTGTAAAGGTTAAATGAAAAGATGCCTTTTGAGAAAGAGTTCCATGGTAAAGTCATGTCATGGCAAAATGAGCAACGACCAACAATAACTTACTGTATATGACATGTATTTGATGATTCTGGGGATCACACTGGGGTTGACTAAGAAAACTGAATGCAAAATGTACAGTTTAAAGGGCACAGACCCTTTAATCTTTACATATTTATGCCTCTTTTATACAAGCAATCTTTTCTATAGACGACAAAAAGTTATTCTTCAAAATGGGCTAATTTGTGATAGAAAGCAGCTTATTCCGTTGACATTAGAAAGTACTAATCAGCACTGATTACCTGCAGAATACAGTCCAGTTTGACTCTCCCTCTGTGTTCCCGTAGTGAGCCCCTCTTTTTTATCCCAAAACAATATTTTTATAGATCCACCAATGAAGCCATTATGGTTGAAGTGAAATTCAGCATTTCAATGTAAAGGATCAGTGTGAGAAAGGTACTTGTGACGGTCCTTATTGTTGATCACATTGAGGAATAATTTGATACTTATAGTTTAACTGGATTTAATTTCTAATACAATCAGGAAATGACAGAATATGCACAGACAAGGACATTAATGTAGTTTGTTTAGGAATAATGTAGTTTTTGGTATGATGGTAAAGACATATGATGGTGCTATATAAATCAACAATGGTTGTTTATAGGTATAGCCATGCAACACCATGTAACTACAAGGTGTACAGCTGTGACTATATAATGCCAGGTAACAAAGTTCGGAAAAGATGAAACATTAAGTCAGGATGTGATGGCGCCCACGCAATCAGTGCTGTGCCATTTGGAAACGTGGTAGGCAGCTGGATTTTCACGTAATGGGTTTTGATATTCACATGACAATGCTTGAATAGCGAAATGAGTCAAGTGATGTGAGGTGACCAGCAGAGGGCTCACCCTTGACATTGAGCAGAGTGAAGTGATGTTCCGCGCTGGACTCGGGTGCGAGCCGGAAGTAGAATCGATGTCCCCCCATTGGCTCATCTCGATCCACCACGCTGATAGTCTGAATCAGCTGCAGCAGAGGGAGCACAGTTGTATTCTCATGGCACAATATGGAGTACTGTTTTGATCAATACATTTGCTATAGGCAAAGTCTAGATTTCAGGTATCTAATGCCTGCCTGTTTTAGACAATGTATAAAATGGAATCTTCTTTATGCAAAGCATGTGAGATATTAAACAAAAAAGAACAAAATCCTACTTAAAAAAAAAAAAAAGTTTTAGACTTTTTTTTGCAAACCTCTAAATGAATCAGGATTAAGAACAATTAAGTATCTTGGGGCTGAATCACAAAAAGCTGTTTGACATGAGAAAAATATGTGAAGGGCTTTATGAACCTAATTCACAGGAGAAAGTCGCTGTGTTTGGCCTTTTGGTCTTTTTAGCACCTCACCACAACTTACCCACAAACCACTGTTAACCAACTCACTCCTAGTGACTTCAGTTCAACCTCCCACCAGGACATTAGATCAAAGCTCCAATTCACGTTATGACACTTACAGATGTGGGCATGTTGGGAGGAAGCTGCCAGAATTCTTTTTAACTGAGAAGTCTGGCATTCATTGTGGGGCACAAATCTGGAACATGGATCGCATAGCTAGACCTTAAATTTTAAATTTAGAAGCCCTTTTAATGATCATCAAACACAAACAATAATATTCAAATGTCAATTATAATGCTGTAGTCAGTTAAAACATCAACGACGTGTAATTTTCCCTTTCATTTTACTTTTCCTCCTGGGTTTCCTTTTATTTTATGCTATGTTGTAATATACAAAATCCTAAAACAAGCTAATATGATATATCCATACACACAACCACATCAAGGAAGCATAGTCAGCTAACATTATAACTTCCTTAAGCTTTTACTCAAGCATTTAGTGCCTTTTAACAAGGGCAGACCATGTTACCATTTCTTATCCAGCTCTGTAGTGGTCCACTCATCCTAACCTCAGGGCACATTATCATGTCAGCTAGTTGTTATTGGCCAAGTGTACTGCGCCTCAGGAATAAACTACTTCTTCTAGATTTACATAAAAAGTGATTTTCTATATATCATTTTTTCACCAATTAGAGTAAATAAAAAGAATACAGTGGTTTTCGTTTTAGTAAATGTAACAGGCATCACACGTTACAAGAGTATATGTGGGTATTCAATAACTAACTCGAAATAGTATTGGTGGTTTCTGTATACACCTTTCCATTCCCTACTTTTAATAAAAAAATAATAATAATTATAATATGGTCTAACGATATCCTGAAGTTAATCATGGGAGGATTCTAGTATGGATCACAGCATTAGGTCTGGTGACAGAATATGAAATGAAGATAAAGTTCAGGTTGCACAACTTGTTCTGAAACCAAAAACGTTCTTTGCAGTGAAGAGGCTGAGGGCTGGTCTAGTTTTGGCGATGCACTGGGCTAGTAGGTAGGGAGGCAAAAATGGAAACACTGTAGTTGGTGTAGCAGGTTTAATGTCTAAATAGACTTTAGTGACTTACAGCAAATCCTAGATGATGCTTCAGACTTTTTCCCCCCATTAGGGGCAAATATTCAATTAAGGGCATGTGTACATTCAGTGTACTACTACTATAAACCCTTGTCCCAACACTCAATCAAGAAGTCCAACCAAACTGTCAAAATTAGTCCTACACGGAGACAACCTTAGCCATAGATAAGTTTCAGCTCCGCTAACAAGACATGATGTGTTTCAGAAGATAGCTTAATGGCGTCTAATGGGTTGTTATACAAAGAGTTAATTCCGGAGTTGGTGAAAAGATAGTTTTTGTAAGGGTGATCTCATCAACACAACAAGCGACAGGATTTGCCAGCTGATCGCAACCAAAATTGCCCTTTACAAAATCCCCATTAATGATATTGTGGTGTCAGTTTATAGTTACCTGCCCAGGTAGAGCATCCTCACACACTGAAGATTCATGAGGTGTAGCAAGTTCAGGGGGATTATCATTCACATCCAGTATCCTAATCCGTAAAGGCAGAACTGTCATTTTTAGCGGATCACCTGTGGGATAAATTATTTATCAATGCCTGGCCTTAACAGATGAAAACTACGGTGTTTGCACTGAATAACCAAACATATGAATATACTAATTTGTGGCTTCGGCTCATATCTTCAATTAAGCACAGTGACTAGGTCACAACTGAAGGCATACTGGTCCTACAAACCTGCTTCCCTTGCCTGCACCGTCAGATTGTGCCACCCCGAGGTCTCCCGGTCCAGTGCTTTTGCGATCCTAATTTCACCAGATTCATTGTCAATATCAAAAATGTCTTCATCTAAGCTTCCATTCAATGAATATCTACAATAAGTAGGAGTTAAAGGGTATGTTAATACACAGACAGGGAAATCTAGAATATACAAAATAGTATATTTATTTATCTCAAAGCAAGAAAGTGGGACAAGAAAATAACCAGGCAAGAAAATAAGAATAAAAGAGAGTTGGGTGGAGCAAAAGAATAAGTTACACACAGATATGTAAGAATATGAAAAAAAAATATATCACAGGTTGGAAAAACATCCTTCATGTTAGTTGTATCAAGGCTGAGTGTCGCCAGCTGGAGAAAAATGCTCCTACATACATGCTCCTGTGCTGTTCTTTTAGCAAAACATACAATACAATGCATCTTACAGGGTGACAATTGCTTGTCAATTAGGCATCAGGCTTTGATTAAACTCAATCTTTTGGCTAAGATCTACTGAGAAGGTGAAGACACATTAAAGGAGGTATATTTCAGAACATACAGATTAGGTCTGGAACTCATAACTGTGGTGCTTTGATGAGGTGTACACTTGAGCGCACATTTAGAGAACACGGATTGCACCTAGACCTTTGGGTGAAGGATACATTGTGGCAATGCCAGTCATGGGCTAGGTCTGTATGGCACCATTTTTTATTATTATTCATGTGCACAGCACCGTTTTGTGCACATTTGCCACTGAGGGCTTGATGATTTTTTTTGCATGCAGTGCAAATGCTACAATGGAGCTGGGTCACTGAAGACTTGGTTACTGGTGGGAGCGGTGGACTGGCCCTTTGGCTACCACTTTCCCTTGATGACTTCAGGGGGGGGGGTGCGCCAGGACTGAGGCTCCCAGCCATCACATAGGCAGTAGTGTTACAAGACTGAACAGTCCCAGAACTGTCACAACCACACACTCGGATAGTAAGAGTTCCTGTGCTGCTCAATGCTGGCGTCCCACCATCCACCACAAGAATTGGAATTAAAAACATATCCTGCTCCCGTCTGTCAAATGGCATCCGATGTGTATGCACCGAAGCAGTATTATCTGTGTGTGGACAGACAGATGTGTCATGTACTGTATTTGAGACAGGTATGTTAACTGATATTTGGTAGACAAACATGAGGAGCTATAAGGGTAGATGAAGAAAGTGATTAGGGACACGTGTCTAACCTTTCTTTGTCCTGCTCGTACTAGTTAGGTACTAGGGACTTCTCTACTAGAATGAGTAGAACTCATGAATAATCATGGTTAGATAATAATATAAAAACTTGTGCATGAGAGGACTCTAAACAAGTGCATTGTGACTTAATAGGAGGTAAAGATGAAACAGTGATTGACAGATTTATTAGTAAATGGTAGATATGTATGTATATTGTTCTTTTTTTTGTGCAGACGTACTCAGCACTTTACAATTTATAGTATAATAAATGACAGGTACGTGATTGGTATATAGGAATGTAAGAGATGTAATGTTATGAGATAAGTAATGATAGTAATGAAAATGTAGGCAGACTAGATGGGATGAAAGGTACTTATCTACCATCAAATTATGTGAAGGGACCATAAAGAAAGATTGTGGGTGATATTGGCAAACATGGGGGTTTTGAAGCAGAAACAAGTAATTTAAAGATTACAAGACAAAAATCATGGTAAATATTAGGAGTCCTGATAAGGATTGGCTGGCACTGCAGTGTAAAGGTTAAATGAACAGATGCCTTTGAGAAAGAGTTCCATGGTAAAGTCATGTCATGGCAAAATGAGCAACAACCAACAATAACTTACTGTATATGACATGTATTTGATGGTTTTGGGTACCATACTGGGGTTGAATAAGAAAACTGAATGCAAAATGTACAGTTTAAGGGGCACAGACCCTTTAATCTTTACATATTTTTGCCTCTTTTATACCAGCAATCTTTTCTATAGATGACAAAAAGTTATTCTTCAAAATGGGCTAATTTGTGATAGAAAGCAGCTTATTCTTTTGACATTAGAAAGTACTAATCAGCACTGATTACCTGCAGAATACAGTCCAGTTTGACTCTCCCTCTGTGTTCCCGTAGTGAGCCCCTCTTTTTTATCCCAAAACAATATTTTTATAGATACATGCTCCTGTGCTGTTCTTTTAGCAAAACATACAATACAATGCATCTTACAGGGTGACAATTGCTTGTCAATTAGGCATCAGGCTTTGATTAAACTCAATCTTTTGGCTAAGATCTACTGAGAAGGTGAAGACACATTAAAGGAGGTATATTTCAGATCATACAGATTAGGTCTGGAACTCATAACTGTGGTGCTTTGATGAGGTGTACACTTGAGCGCACTTAGAGAACACGGATTGCACCTAGATCTTTGGTGAAGGATACATTGTGGCAATGCCAGTCATGGGCTAGGTCTGTATGGCACCATTTTTTATTATTATTCATGTGCACAGCACCGTTTTGTGCACATTTGCCACTGAGGGCTTGATGATTTTTTTTTGCATGCAGTGCAAATGCTACAATGGAGCTGGGTCACTGAAGACTTGGTTACTGGTGGGAGAGGTGGACTGGCCCTTTGGCTACCACTTTCCCTTGATGACTTCAGGGTTTCCCCTCTTCAGGGGGGTTTACGATGACCGGGCCCACCTGCTGGCCTTTTAGGCCAGGAAAGGAAGTGGCCATATATTCCTTCAGGAAGTGTGACTTCTGAAGACGAAGACTGAGGACCCAGTGATCCACTGTGTCCTCATATATATGACACAATCACCCTCACCTTCCTTACTGATGAAAAAAGCAAAATGCCTCAAGCTCCCAAATAAATAAAAAATGTGCTTTTCATGTACTTTCATGTTAGCGTGTGTGTATATATATATATATATATATATATATATATATATATATATATATATATATATATATATATATATATATGTGATACAGTATATATATACATACACACACACACACACTACTGTTTAAGAGTTGGGGGTTTTGTCCATTAAAATAACATGAAGTAGATCAGAAATACAGTGTAGACGTTGTTAATGTTATAAATGACTATAATAGCTGAAGGCCTTTTATCACTCTCATCACTCCTGTGTTCCAATGGCACGTTATGTTCGCCAATGCAAGTTAAAGTTTAAAAGGCTAATCGATCATTAGAAAACACTTATTTATGTTACGCAGCTAGAAATTTCCTTGAAAACAGCTGACCCCAAACTTTTGAAAGGTAGTGTATATATAAATAAATGTAACCACTCACAGCATGCACTCAGTCATCGAATGAAGCTCTGTACACATGCACAGTGTAACCACAAGCACTTACATTATGATACATTCAGTACCTTATAGGGTTATTGGCTTTATCGGGGTCAACAGCTGTAACCGCGCCAATTACAGACCCAATGTGGGCATCTTCTGACACTTCTATCACCCCATCCAGAGGCTCAAATCTGGGGGGTTCATCAACATCCAGGACAGACACCTTTACAATAGCCTGATCCCGGAAAGTGCCCAGGTCAGTGAAGCGAGGGTCCACAAAGCGATTTTGAGCTTCTAGCACCAGCGAATGCTCCTTCTGTGTCTCAAAATCTAGGGACTGAAACAAAGAGAATACATGCCTCATTCAATTACCACAACTCATCGTCAGATTTCTCTTAGGATGAATCCAACTGAACCCCTTAGCTACTAAGATATTATATTATATTATGTAGACAGATATAACAAATATATGTAGATGATATAACTACTGCCATTAAACAAAATCCACCGCTTGTTAGAAATGATTATTGTACATTGGTGACAAGAGTATTCTTGTTAATGATTGGCTCGTAATTGCTTTAAGATAAAAGAACAGAGTTGAGCTGGAATCCAAATGATGTTTGGTCTGTAGACTAGCGGCGGCTCCTTGGCTGTTTTGTTAATACTGCAGTCACAGCCAAGCCAGGATGGCTGCGGAATAAAAACAGAGCTAATAATGGTAATTGGGATCGACTTCAAGTCGGCTCGATCGATAAATCAGCGAAATCTTATGTACGGAGCAACTTAAAACCTAATAAATAACAACAAATTAAAATTATTTTTAATTAATCTAATTCGTCAGAGTCTTTACCTGGATGTAATATTAATTTTCAAAGTGACGGCAGTGCATATTTCTCACTTGCGCTAATCTAGTACATTAAACAAGCTGGGTTTGTTAATGCAATGTATCGAGAAACAAAGGATTGCTCCTAACAAGAAGACGCTTGGTGCAGGTAGACTCTGTATCTTCTACTTTTTTCCTGGGAATATTGAAGAAATCACCGTAGGCTATTATTAGCTTGTGGCTACACCAGATGTGCATTAGGAAAGCAAGCGTAGGATAAGCAATGCCAAGTAGAGCAGCTTGTTCTATGTGACATTATTTCATTTAGGGTGTGCCACCTTCAATTTGGAGGATACATGGTTAAAATGGCTGGCACTAGGTTTAGAGAAACAATTTTACCCTTGTCTTCTCTTATTTATGGTTTTTAGTTAACAAGGACACCAGGGTGTCTAGAATAAAATGAAACGTCTCTTTAGAAAGTATTTCCTCATGGCTGGATTCTTTATGTGGGTTATCTTAGAAGGAGGTTTGCAAAGTGAGATGCTAAGATTAAACAAAAAGCCCATTGACTTTCACCTTTCTGTGATATGACTAGTTGGATTGATCCAGATAAAGGCAAACAAATAGAAATAAAATAAAATTCAGCACACAGAAATCATATATATATATAAAAAAAATATAATGATTTCATGGAAATTCAGAATAAGTCGCTGATCAACAACTTTTTAACAGTTGTTATATGCTATGCATATTCGCAAAGACCTTTCTTGCCAAAAAAGCATTCCAGCTAATTCCTAAAGCATATAAAAACTATGAAGAGGAACTATAGCCATTTTTATTACTAGTATCAGATATAGTCATTTTTAAATCAGTTGTAGTATTTGCAGCATATAATGTTTTCAGGCAGCTGCATATCAGCCATGTGTTCTATATGTGTTATAGCTCAGTCTTCATAACTACATTTCCACCTACCACCGGTGGCGTATTTACCCTCGGTGTTGCCCTAGGCCTAACCCAGCGCAGCATAACCTGCCACTCCCTATGATATCCTTCCTAGTAGGCACTGGGATGTGACGTCGTATCCCAGGGCTCCACTATTAAAAGCATGGAAAAGAACTATGGAGGACTGTGTCAACTCGGAACGCCCCTCCATAGTGATCAGTGATCTCCCTTTCAAAGGCCCATTGACTAGTGGCAATCAGCCTCCCCGTCAGATGGCCTAGGCCAGAATACGCTACTGCTTACCCCATAACAGAAATGCAGGAGGTTTCATTGGCAGGATATGTTCTTCATAAAAAATGAATGAGGTCTTACATAGACTTTTGTTTGCATGGCACATCATTGAGTTTGTATATAGACAGAAGAAAATAAATTATTCGTTATACGTTAACTTTATCAGTGCTTTCATTTGTATTTATTCCAAAAACTATTGAATGATTGCACAGGACTGGGCTGTGATATCAAGTCCATTGGGGTAGTCTGTCTTTGGGCCACTACATTAATGGGACATTAAGCTGAGCTTGGTCCCCACAATGAGAATTGCCAGCTTCTCCTGGAACAAAGAAGGAACATTCTTCTGCATATTAATCAAACCAAACAAGGGACTTGTTTTTGACCCTTAGGGTAGAAGTAAATACAGCAAACATTTAAAGATACAGTCGAAGGTTACTCAGAAACATCATCCAACACTTAAACGTGATCCAAATGTCAGTATGGTTCCATCTACTCCTTGTTAACTAGTCCATTCCACCCTAATTTAGGTTGACGTAAATCCAGCATAACTGATGGGATGTCTTTGAGAAACGTCGACAAGCATCAGTTCAGCCAGTACATGCATTCTACATATACAGAGGTGCTACAGAGCAATTGCTTGCTTGTCAGAAGTCCTCTGAGTCCCCCATTCACACACACCTAATCCAGCATTCATACACCAAGCATTTCTGTGTCACTAGGGAAACATCCTAAACCTAACACATGTTTTGTCTGTATTTGTTAGACAAATACTGAAGTGGCTCAGGGTGCCAGGGTATAATTTAAAAAAAGCTGGGCATGTAACAGAAAAATAGAGCTATAAAAACTAAAGAGGAAGAAAAAAAGGATAGGAATAAGGAATTAAGGAATTAAAAATAAAAGGAAGATGAAGGAAAGAACAATCAGGTGGCATAAGGAGGTTAAGAAGGCAGGTGAAGTGGATAGTAAAATGGGAATAAGAGGAGATTTAAGAAACAAGAAAGGCTTTATGAGTAGAGAGAAATACTGATTTAAAGGAAATACTGAAGAGAGAAAAACATCTATAAAATGGGAGAATAACTAAGCTGTCCCTGCACTGATTTTTCTGACAGACTCATCCAAGAACGACTATTCACTAGAGGGACAGCAGGAAAGGTGAGTGAATACTTATAATTTAATAGAGCTATACCCTTTTGAAGGTCCCAGAGGGTCCATAAGTTATCCACATTGATAAATAACTGGGTAGTGGAGCCAAACACGCTTCTTGCGCGGGGGTACTATGTAGTCTACATATTATTATTTAGGCTTCCACGTTTCTCATGCAAGTCAATCCCTCTATAAAAGTAACACAAATGCTTAGCAGATGTACAAGTCCTGGGCAAATGAATATTTTATCCTGTCATTTCTTAGACTACTATAATAGAGTTTTATATTTTTTTTTATTTGTCATATATAATGTGTTCTATATTTCACAGTGAATAAATCTGACATAAAGTGTAATTTCCACGGGCTATAAATCTGACAATTAACAAACAGCTATAAAGATATGAAATGAAAAGAATGACTTGCTTTCAAATGTTAATCAAGAGATATTTGGCTCATTCTTTATTCCCCATGATCTTCTCTTGTTGTTGTAATTACTTTAGCATTCTACTCTTGAGATCGTGTTCTACCATCCACTGACCCTTGACTGGCTTGTCTACTTCTTTCGTTATGCTGTCCATCAGAAAGGTTAGGCTGTATCAGACCAATATTAGGTCAACAACCCAGAGCAAGTATGAGATATACTTCCACTAGATGTGGAAAAAATGTCTGGCAGTTAATTTAAAAATTCTGTAATAATGCACGAAGTTCATTCAATCAAATAATGCTTTACATTAAAGTGTCTGGCGTAGCCGATATCTAAATAAATCCTGCAGTACTACAATTGAAACATTGACCTCAAAAGGTTAAGGTCTCCTTAGGAAATTGTAAACTGAATGCATGTTTTTTCAGCAGTAGCAAGATGTTGCTGTGCGTTTATGACCAAAAGTTAATGTGTCTGCTAGCACAAGACAACTGAGGCTTAATATTTACTGCATTAAAAAGGCCCTTACCTCTATCTGAAATGCAAATGCCAAAAAAGCCACCTTAGGAAGCATAACATAAATTCCCATTTAAATTCCATAGTTATTCCTTTAAATGTGTCTTTGTAGAAAAACCGCGGTTTAAATGCTATGCTTTGCTTCAAACCACTAAAAACTCTAGCCGCTTAAACTTTAACACGGTATAAATAGTTTAATAGCGACTTCAAGGAGAAACACGATATCTGAAATGGATGATCTGGGGGCAACTCGATTGAGGGACAAACAAAGCATGATGTGCACACGCGTGTGTTCCACAAAGGAGGGCAGAAAATGAAACAAAGAAATATATAATTTGACAACAGATAAGAACCATTCTACCCATCTGGTCTGCCCATTGTTTCCTGATGTAGAAACCTCAACATGATTTGGTCCTTGTTTTTTTTTTTTATGTTCATGAGAACCTTATGTATATCCCATGCATACTTATATCACCACGGTAACCTCTACCACGCTCTTGGTGATGTAAATCTTCCTTACTTCTAAGCTTCTGGCCCTCTGGTTTCTGACTATGACCTCTTATCCTGTTTTCCTTCTTTGAAATACACCCGGGACCACCCGCTGACGTCAGTGTGCAGTCCTGGCCGCGTCCCGCAAGGGAAGGCTCCGGGTACTCCGGAGCCCAGAAGTTCCAAGGTATTATCATATGCCCTCTTCTTGAGGTCCTTTAGCCTTCCCTGAATTGTTTATCCTGCAAACTGTTCAACATTTTAGTAGCCCTTCTCTGAACCCATATCATTCTGGAGTCTGGGGTCTGGCTAACACAATGAATAGATGAGAACAGCCCCCCCCCCCACTGACCTGGTGCCCTAGGCCTAGATAGATGATACGTCACTGTGTGTTTTTATACACATAAATAGTAATAAAAAGGAAAAGCTAAAAGTTGTTTCTCTAGCTCAGAGAGAGAGTCTTAGGTATTTTGGTGAACAAAATAAATACTGGAGGGCATCTGCCATGTTTTCCCATTTTCCCATTCACTACTCACTGCTTGTATGGAACTCAATTGGGTTTAAGACAATGAAGGACATCATCACATGCCCCCGAGGCATACCTTGGCACTTACGTCACTGATATATAAGATGATCAACACGACAGTGGTGTCTCTAACATAGGGGTTGATTACATAAGCATTTTCAGGCATTTTAGCTCTGGATGTAAACCGCAAAATGATTGTTATGAAGGCATGCCAGATCCATCAAGCAGCTTCGGTTTATACTTATTGATACCTGTAGTATACTTAGCACAGCCTCCTGTGTGACGACATCTGTGGTTACGCTGAATATGGCTTTCGAATCTTGCTGCTGAATCTGATAGAACATGTCTGTGTTCTCACCAACATCTGCATCTTCTGCTTTCACCCTTCCAATTATAGAGCCTGGAGGCGCTGACTCCAAAACACTAAATTGGTACAGTTCTAAACGGAAGAACAGGGAACATAAGGTAGAGCCTAAAGCATGAATGGAGATCTATGACATTATATATTATCCACAATTCTAATACACATCTATACAGAGCATTTTATTCATGGTGATTAATATAAAAATGACCACCTGCCATTCTGCATTATATTCCTAAAATTGCTGCCTAATCTTATAATATTTATTATAATAGTGTTAAAAATGTTACAAAGCACAGTTTTAAGAACCCCTAGCAAAAGGGGCAGACATTGTATAAGCCAGTTAAAGCATTGTAGCTGTAGGATTCCCATGCAACTGTCAATGAGGGATTACAGGACAAAGAAAAGTCTTTGGTGGAAGCAGATGTGATATCAGAGCCGGAAAGCATAAATCTGAATAACTTGAAAACTGATCATTAAATAAACATAATAGTAGTAAACGTGATGGATGATTCGTGTCTTACATGTGACAGTTTCTATTTAGCCAAACCAATTATGGAATATATGACATATTTGCACTTGCTTGCAGCCATTGTACTGCTAACCCTCAAATAAATATATTGACACTTAATATAAATAACATTCTCTGTGGCACTCTTTATTAACATTCTCAATGCTAGTGTTTTTTTCCGAACAATCTCCTTCTACATTTAGTGCATATATTGTTTATGGTATTCCATATCTATCGATCTCTTTAATAGCCAAGTCCAGCGACCTCTCCCCCTTCAGTCTTTAGACAAGTTCTTTTGATGACCATATTATATATTTGGCAGGGTTTTCTTCAAAATCAATGATAAAAAACTATAATATAGTCTAAACACACTTCATAACCCATCCTTATATATGCTGTTAATCTACTCTTGGCACTCTGCAGTTTGTGGGTTGTACAGAAATGGATGAGTATTTCAGGTTGGTCCAGGGGTGCTTTGAGGCAGAGGCAAGGGAGATCCACTACTAGGTGGCTGGTGGCAAACAAGGTTGATCTGAGGAGATCAGAGAACTCCTTCTGACTGGCCCAGATTTAAAATATTAAAAGACTAGAGTGAGAGAAACTTAGATACAATATATATATCTATAACTCCATGTTACTACAGTTTAATGATTCACAATTTCAGATATAACAGATGTTAGAATATAATCCTTCTGCACGTTACTTATTCTCATAAACAGGCCATTTGGTTTTTCTTCTTGACTTGTTCTTACTGGACTAACACTCTCGACACACTCTCACATTTGTACTTACTTTGAGGGAATCTAGGCGGGTTGTCGTTAACATCTGTAATCACAATTGTAACCGTGGTGGAACCAGACAGGCCTCCCAACTGCCCTGCCATGTCTGTGGCTTGGATTACAAGGTCGTAGCGATCCTCAGACTCACGGTCAAGATCTGACACCGCTGTACGGATAACACCTAAAAGATAAAACAAACCAGCAAAACATCGCTCAGAGTCTATACCCGAGTATAGATTTTATTTTGCCTTGATGTTGTAGCTTTTTAAAGTCATGGACAGCCCAGTGCTCAGATTAGATGGTTCTTATAGTCCATCAAATTCAGTTTCTGTGTCTTTCTTAGTACAAAGGCTCTCTTCTGCCCCAACTAAAGACTATGAAGAGGTAGAAACCATGAGACTTCAAAAGCACATTCCTTTATAGTGTTCTATAACTAAGACTTTTGCGTATTGAGGAACTGTGTAACTACTGTGTATCTACATACATTTTCAAACCTTAAACTGCATGACAAATACTGTATGTTACCCCTACACATTATGGGGCATGAAAAGCTCCAGCCAGCAGTGCGTAGACAGCCATATATAATTTTAATCAAGACAATCAGCTATAGGGGATGCTATTATTATTTGATGAATATCCCTAAATTCTGCACAAGCATTTTTAAGCAGGTAAAAATGGATCAGTGCCACCCATTACATGTTTGGTACCCCACCACATCACATTAGGTAAGACATACACAAATGACATATTTTAACCCACACAGATCACCTCATCACGGATACTTTGATGTTCGAAATACTGAACACACTGAATACACGTTTAACCGTTTGACTAAAGCTTTAAGGTCTTTTTCCAGAAGTGAAATGCTGTGAATCTAACGCCAAGCAGTGTGCAAAAGGATAAAACCTAAGAGCTTTGGAGAAAAAATACGTACGTAGTGGTGGTGGTGGTGTACCATGCATGCTAAGGAACGTATTTTGATGACCTTCAACTGTGACTGTTTGTGACTAAAAAGAAACCAGCCTGGCCCTGCTGAAAATTAACCCAGCAAACAACCAAGAAACAAGTACAAGCTTCCAGTACTATAGACTGCATGCATCCATACAAAGAATCCTCCTCTTCAAAAGAAGAATACACCAAAAGACTGAGTGAGCAATGTCATATTTCATAATGTGGCGTTATGACAACTTGACAAGGTGCAATCGGGGTAACAGAAAGGGTTGGAAAGAGGAAAGCTATGTCCTTGACCAGATATGGTGCTTCATTTCAGAACTTGGCCTGGAAAAGGGCGCTTGTACGTTGATTAATAGAGGGAGGCAAGTGACGCTGTTATGGCAGAGTCGTAATTTTCCCTGTGGGACGGCTACAGCGGTGAGACACGTCTGCGGGAGCTAAAGCAGTAATAGGGTCAATTATGTTGTAAAGGCAGAGATTTATCCTGGTCAGCGCTTATGGATGCTTACGGTTTATCAAGCAACTTGGAATTGGCTTACAGGTGTGTGCAGGCTGTGATGTTAATTGCCTGATAAGCCTACAAACTTGAAAGGTTTGCAATGAATGCAGCTGACAGCGAGGACAGTCTCTTGACTACATAGTTAGGGAGCCTATAAATGCCAGGCATGTGTGAGCTGAGATTGGGTCTGCTGCTTTCATCAAAACTAGCTACAGGAGATGAGACACCGGGGGGCCTTTATTGTTGGGCTACAAATCCCACAACTTCAATCAGCATCTGGATAAGTATTATGGGAGTTGCATTAACTCATTGTTGGTCTTTGGATTGATATGAGCATTAAATAGGAAAAGAGCACAGACTGTATCTTAGTGATATGCAAAATGCTTCACAAACTATCTTGTATGTTTGACCCTCTTCATATATACAAAAAACACAAAACTATTTGTAACGATGCAAAAGACATTTAGATTACAAAATTAAACATTTTACCCATGGTTGCATATTGTAAACGGCAACATGAGCAGTGCCTTTTCTTTCTCAAAAAATATATTATTTATGTTTTTGGCCTTAAGATCAAGTCATTGCGATGTAGATAAAACAAAATCCTTAGATACTTTAGAAATAAAATATAATAATATTTGCACAGCTTTATTTCCCTTTTCACAGTTGTTGGCAGCTACAACAAACTTACTTGATAGTGTATGTCGTATTACATGCCTCACCTGTTTTGCTGTCCACAGTAAAGTGTTTTTCTCCCTCTACGACGCTATATACAACTCTTGCACTGCTTCCATAAGCTGGGTCATCGGCATCCCACGCTGACACCACCATGACAGATGTGCCTGAAATGGGAGTTCAGAACAAAGAATACAACGTGCTTTCTTCTAACTCACCTTTACATTCAGAATTATAGTTTCCAATTTCATTTTATAGTACCGGGTGGCGCATCAAATCAAGTATAGCTTCTTAAAAGACAAATACAAGATACAACTTGTATCTGTTGGAATAGAACCCACAAGCTACCCCCAAACTGTCCTCTAAAGTAAGAAACACAACCTGTAATCCCTCATGTTTCCTACACTCTATATTCTAACCAAAGCTGTAGTTTTATAGTTGGACTCACCTACAGGTGACAGCTCAGGGACACTCCCAATGTATGGCGCCTGCAGAAATCGTGGTTCACTGTCATTGATGTCTTGCACTTTGATTATGAATTCAGACTCAGGTTCCAGCAGTCTGTCTGTGTGACGGTCTCGAGCCTGTGCACGCAGAGTGTAGAATGTCTTATGCTCTCTGTCCAAGCGTTCTGTGGCATGTATGTCACCTGTAAATTCATCTATGATAAAGATGGAGCCTGCCCCCTCCCCTGAAATAGTGTACTTAATGGAACCGTCGCCTTCATCCGAGTCTGAGTGAATCTGTAGAGAAAAAGAAATAGGGTTTTCTATTGATGTATCAATTCCTGGTTCATTCATTTGTCAAGGATACCAAAACCCTTTAGCCTAACCAAGTCATAAAGACCACCGTCATTGGCAGACTCTGTTTGCAAGCTTGAGTCTACAGGCTTAAGTCATTTGACTTCAGATCTAAGAGCACTAAAAACTTACTTATTTCTATACATTGCCTACAACCCAACTCAACCCTACAACCCAACCCACCCAACCCAACCCAACCCTATGCCTACAACCCAACCCACCCAACCCAACCCTATGCCTACAACCCAACCCACCCAACCCAACCCTATGCCTACAACCCAACCCACCCAACCCAACCCTATGCCTACAACCCAACCCACCCAACCCAACCCTATGCCTACAACCCAACCCACCCAACCCAACCCTATGCCTACAACCCAACCCATCCAACCCAACCCTATGCCTACAACCCAACCCACCCAACCCTATGCCTACAACCCAACCCACCCAACCCAACCCTATGCCTACAACCCAACCCTATGCCTACAACCCAGAGGCGCTTGCTTTTTTTTTTTACAAAAAAAAAAAATCCGAGAGGATGCTGAAACCTGAATGGGATCTTCAGTACTGTAAAGGACCTTTTCATTCCACTGTATTATACTTGTGGCAGAACTCAAATGTGCATTTGCTCAAGACAGGAATGGAATTTACATATTCATCCCATTCTCCAATTGCTCCTTTCACTGGTCAATTGCAGCAAATTCTATTCTCTGGGTCCTTCTTCACGTGTGGTACGTCCATAATAATGTGTGCAAACTAAGAATTGTATTGTCTCTAAGAGAGCATATATCATGATAAAAATCTTTGGCTGTAAGTGAGATCGTTCAATGCTGGGATTTTTTAATTTCTTATAGAAAGAGGCCATGTGTACCTCTCCTGAAACTAATCTAACGTTATAATGCATTCGTGGCTAACTAGAAATATACATTGGCACAAATTTAGTCCTGGAGTACGGAAACCATGTTTCCACCCACACACCCTAGGAGATGATTCATCCAAAGAAAGATAATTAAAACATTAAAACAATAAAATGCATTCTTCTTCTAAGTGGCTCACTTAGTTACATAAATAGCAATCAGGAAGTCACATAAAAAGCCTTGATTAACCCTTTGCCCCCAGCCACACCCCCTAAAACAAATGTTTCATTTGACATGCTGGGAGGTATGCCATAAAATACCAATTTAAGTTACGTTTTTTATAGCTATTTTTTACTTATAGGTTGCCAAAGAAACATCTTAAAATTACGTATTCAGCATCCTACACCAAACTATCGTAAAGACATATTTCATGGAAGCCTGAGTGGATCCGAACTATACATTCAGTCATGCAGAGGATGAAAAAAGTAATAAAAATAGTGCTTCACACATCAGCAAAGTCTTTTCTGATAAGTAATACAGAAACATATTTACATACGTAAAGACCAAACTATGGCTGCCTTCACTTTGCAGTGACTATAAATTTGTTATAGTGTTCTACAGTCCTAAAAATCATACTAATGTGTATTATTATTATCTTTTATTTATATAGCACCAACAATTTACACAGCGCTTCTTCCTTTGCATATATTCAAGGCAAATGAAGAGACTAGAACTGACAGACTAAGACAAACTGACGGATTAGTCAAACAGGTCCCTGCTCACAAGCTGACACAGAAGCATCCGAGGGTTTATAAATTAAATGGTGTAAATATTTCACATTTTCCTTCTGCTCAGGTACATAAATAGCTATTGACAGGTCACAAAATCACATTAAACCTTTTAGTAAAAGCCCCGCCTTCTACCCAGCCTCCTAATCGAGGAGAGGCGTGGTCAGCCCTGAAAGTGGGAGGAGTGTGGTCACCAGCCCGCCTTTCTCGAATAGCCACCTTGTGACATTATGTTACCATCGTAAGTGTCATGCCTACCTGTCCGGCTGGGGTCCCTCGGCGTTCCTCGCGCCCGTCCTCCTCGTGTGTTGCCGTGCGTGCGGCGCGCACACGAGGGGGCGTGCGTGTCGAGAAGGCACGCCTCCCTGCCACTGACAGTCCTGATCGGGCTGCCGCAGCATGTCAGCAGCGATCGGAGAGACGATCCACCGCTACATGCTCGCGGCACCCGACCAGTACCTCTTCTGCCTGTGTGGCATCGCTCGCGGCGGCAGCACAGGCAGAGAGGACATTGTGGTTAGCCGCCGCGGGCATGTCGGCGGCGATCGAGTGTTTGATCGCTGCTGCATGTCCACAGTGGCTGTCTCCTTTCCTCTCCTGCCTGTGTGGCGCTTCCGCGTCATTCGCGGAGGTACCACAGGCAGGAGGGTTTGTTTTGTCTTGTTGCCATCGCGACGACGCTTCTCTTGCGCCGGTCGCGATGACGTCATCGTACCTGCTCTCCCGCCATTGGTCCTATTTAAACTTCCTGGTCCTGTGTTTCCTTGCCCGTTCAACGAGTCCATATCATTGTTCTCAGGGTGTTTGTGTCTCTTGTGCCTTTTGATTGCTATTTACGTGTACCAGACCTTGGCTATTGTTCTTTGACTACGATCCTGTGCTGCCCGTCCCGACCTTGGCTATTGTTTTTTGACTACGCTCCTGTTCTGCCTGCCTCGATCCCGGCTTGTTTATCGGATTTACTCGCCATTCCTGCATTGTAGGCCCATCACCTGTGGTGCCTGATCTGACGTAACAGTAAGGAGGTTTCAAGCCCAGACCTCCATCGTTTCCCAAAACCTTCAGCCAGTCAGGGCAGATCAGAGGATCTCACCAACCACAAAAGCTGGACATTGCCTGAAACTGAAATCAGGACTGTCCTGGGAACACAGAGACTGTTGGTAGATGTGAGTTACTACAATGATACCTGGGATATGCACACGGCAAGCCCAAGGATCAAATTAGGTCTTACAGGAACAATGACCAGACTAGATGGGACAACTGGCTCGTCTGCCACAAATTCTATTGTTTTCTGTGATTTTCTTGCCAAGTATTTTAATTCATTTTGCTAATGAATAAAGATGAGCCACATCAAACAGGGATTTTCAGGAAGTTACAAAGTATATTGGTTGTGATCAATGGGCATTGCTCTTGTTCCTAAACTCTACCCCCCTGTTATGGATCGATGTCCGCTATTGTTCGCCCACCAGTACATTCAGTGTTCGATACTCAATATACAACACACATTTTTAACTCCTCCTGTTCAAAGGACAATGCCGCAATTCATCTTTCTGACACTGAAATGATTATGGGGACGGTTTAACTTATCTTCATTTAAATGTCATGTTCTCCTTACCAAAGCAATCAAGTCCTAGGCATCAAAGAGTACGTGATTTTTCTATCAATTTTTAAGCAGCTACGTGTTAACATTTGGCTTTTATTTACCTTCACGTGATATGTATGGTATGTAATACGCATCATTTCATAAATAAAAGATTGATGTCCATGTAAAAGCAAAAGGCAGGCCTCCACTTCTGAATACCAATTATCTGCTACCGTATTTAACATGGGAAAAGGCCATTCCCTGCTATCTTTAGTCTGGAACAATTTTCGATTTTGATATAATAGTAAGGGGCAGCGGTGGGATTTTTTGACCCCAAGCGAAAACACTACTTGAGAGCCCTTTATATTGAAATATAAAAATAATTATACAAAAATGAAGGAATTTTTTAAAAGAAATATAGATTTATGCACAATCTTTCCCGATAAAGTTGCTCCTGGGTGTCAATGGGGGCCCTGAGCAGCTGCCTAAGCTACTTTATGGTAGGACCACCCCTGAATCCAATGGACATGGGAAAGGGGGCATACTATGAAGAGGTTTGCACATTGTGGCACTACAAGACCAAGGAAAAACCTACAATGTTCACATTTCCTAAAAACATGTTACGGTCATTATCAAAACACAAAAACAGTTTATATGGTGTGATAACATTTAAACACCTTTCCGCAAGCTATAGATTGTGACGCACAATACTTTGCATTTTTCCCTTTTAAGGGCAGTTAGAAGAGGGGGTGCACGCAGGTAGAAAATATCATGTTCTGTATAGAATGTTTTTCTTCCATGTTATACTTGCCCATTATATGCTACCTATCTTTGTACTATAAATTAACAGAAACCCACATAAAATCATGACATCGTATGACTTACGTAATGTTACCTTTTCATTATTTTACTCTTTGATCGGTAAAAATAAAGGTTCTCTATGTTACTTTGAATTTAAATAACCTCACCTGGCACTGTTAATATAGAGACGCCCTGTAGAAGATACAATTCAGCCATGTATTATGTTAAGCAGTATAACGATATATTAATGTGCTGCATACCCTTTATACTCCTGATCTATTTGACTGAATACAAGGTTAATTCTAGAGGAAAATTGGTCTGGACGCCATTTATGTAATTGATCATATAAATAACTGTTGAACTTCTGGTAAATGCTGTTAAAAAAACATTTTAATACCAGATCCCATCTGTTCATTTATTTTGTAGCATGCCAGATTTAGGAGAGTGAGAGGTGCCCCGCCATGAGAGGTGGTTGCCCGGCTTTACTGTAGCCAATTTCGACAGGCACCGTGGAATGTATATGCCCACTCAGCTTTGGTTTGTTTATCGATCTCCCTGAATTGCCTTCAATACATATCAGGCGTGATGGCTTATCAGCATATCTGGGAACTCTCCGAATCCTCTGGGTTGCGAGTAGGCAGTCCTGGCCGCATCCCGCAAGGGTAGGCTCCAGGTAGCCGAAGCCCACAAGTTACCAGGTATGCATATCAGGCTATTAGACATCTTTTCTGCCTCTGGTGCTTAATGCCCCTGTTTTATTTTACTCCAACAGCGGTAGATAAGTGGATGAGCCTTTCACCAGAAGAAGTAGACCTTGAAAGGACAGTATAGTGTCTCATGAGACCTTATCAACAAAGAATGCATTTTAAAGTACTTTAGAAGTATTTTAACATACATTCTTCAACATGTTTAAAAAATACTTACCCTCACGTGAAGATGCAGCTGATTGGCTGCTTCTTTAGATGTCCCCAGAATTCTCACGGAGCAAGAGCTAGAGCTGACTAGCAGTAACTGTAGCATGTGAGTGCAGGCATCAGGAGATCTTTGGCTGACTACGACTTCTTCAAACTTAGTCTACAGAATCCCTCCATGAACGTGCAAAGGGGGAAACTAGTATTTGAATGGACCACTTGGCTACCTTTAATACAGTGATGGAATTTAAACATTGTTGGGACAATCAGGCTATCCTAAATAAAACCAAAACACTTTTATAGAACAGAAAAATGGGCAGACTAGACTGGCTGAATGATTGTTATCTGCCATCAAATTCTATGTTTTCAAGCATAGCGAGATCAACGGTGAATAATTAGCATTTTAAAAAAAGAATAAAGAAACATTAAAGTACACTACAGTATCTGTGTTTTAGATTAATTCATTATTTGGTATAAAGAAAGTTGCTTAGTCTAGCAGTTTAATAAATTAATTTAAAATACAAAGTCACTCCACCCCTTTCAATGCCAGCACTAATTAATGTGCGGAGGACACATTTTCGTAGTTTATAACACTCTCCCTTTAGGAAGCTTGAAACGTAAATGGGGGCAGATGGTCACTAATGGCTGCCTAAACAGAAATCTCAGTTTTTTCCAACTTCCGCTCAAATGAAAGACATTTTGGAGAAGTCTGTATGACATCACATCTAAATAATGATTCCCCCCCCCTGAATTTTGCCTGAATTTATCCTTCCAGCAGGGTCATAAGGTTTTATTTTTTGACCATGGAAAAGGAATACTTCAAAACATTTAGTCACGTCTAGTCTTCATAAGACATTTTGAAGAAGTGTCCCCAGTTAAAGGGGACAATCCTCCAGAGTGCCCATTTAAAGGGGGGTATTTCTCTGTCTTTATTTTCGCCGTAAATTACTGAGGATCGAATAGTCTATCGCCTTAACTTAACCAGTCAGTAGAACTCCTATTCCTTCCATGCCAAAATGACCCCTGCGGTTATTAACTCTCTCATCCAAAGGTTACAGAACTGCGACATATCCTTTCCTTCTAAGAGAACGCTTTAAAGCCATCTTTAGAATCAGCTATGCCACCGGTGGTTAACCTCTGGGTTACATGAGCCGCTAGCAATCAATCCCTTTCCGGCATCACGCAGTACCCAGTTTATATCCACGGGTTCTCGAATTGAGTAGCATATTCTTGCCTATATAATTTGCCAAAGAAAACCACGGAGAACAGATTTGAGAAACTCTCCATTAACCCATACTGTGTCTAGCCTTACATGCCCTTGCCTACCAGAGAATAATTAATGCAAAGCATTGACTATTTTGCTCAAACAGCCTAGCAGCCCTGTAGGGCTATGTTTACCCTTTTCCTGCTGACAAAGTGCTGGATTGCAGGGATCAAACATACTCATAAATGCATATTCCGAATGCTGTGCAGGTGTGTGGCGGGGGTGGCAAAGGTCTGTTATGACTAAGATTAAATGAACGTGTAAATAAAGCTGTAATGCCAACAGTTTATTGACGGCATCATTATGTAACTCATCCTATAATTTCCCACATTGAACTGTGTTCATACCAAGGCGCACATTCATCACTCGAAAATCATTGCAAAGCAATGAAAAGATTAGCCAAGGGCAGTAGGCTATTCAGCAAATGGTCAATGGAAACTGTAGGCGTACACAGCAAATGGTCTGTGGAACCCATTACACCGGACTCATACTTTGTGACAGCAGAGTTATCTCGGGGCAGAGACAAAAACATCATGAGTTCAAATCTCTGTCCATCCTTTAATTAGATGTATGGTGGGTTGAGAATGAACAGCCGCAGTCCCAGGCTTGTGGACGCCCAAAGAAGCTCCTCAAATCCAGTGATCCAGCCTATGAGGTCCCCAATCCATTCCAGCACAAACACATCTCCTGCAAGCCAAATTGCTAGGGGTGGGATAGCGGGCAAAAGCTTATGGGTGGGTTTTGTAGAACTCCTCCATGCATTTTCAAGGGGGGGACACAGAAAAGTTAAAGGGAATACTCAGCTATGCCTGTGTCTTTAACAAACACAAAAATAAGTGATTACTAAGGGAAATCGAAGTAGGGTTCCCCTGCTGGCTGAGCTATTATGTTTGTGTTGTGCGGCAAGCCTTAATGGAACCAGCAGATAACAGGAATGTGAAATTATTGGAACAAAGGACTGTTAAATCTAACCCCATGCATACAGATTTAAGGTAAGCCGAGTCTGTACTATAGACGAGACAAGAAAACACCCACGGATCACGGGAAGAATCTTGTGAGATTTGTGAGCATGAGTCTAAATACTGGCGTCAGGTACACAGATTCTACAACTACAGCAAGCCTGTCAAATTGGTTAGGAGAACGCAAATCAGCCGTGAGGACCACAGCCTGCAGGCCCGGGACTTGGGACAACTGTGTAAATGCAAATCTTTAGCTCCACCTCATAGCCGGCTATGGTTTTATGGGCAACCTAAAAAAGGCAGATCCGATAATCATAAGTTATAATACATAATCAAAAGTTTCATTCGAACAAAAAACAGGAATATTGCGCAAACACGTATAATCTACACTGGCTGGGAGACCATCTGCTTTTCCCTTAAGTAAATTAACACAAGAAAACAAAATGCGCAGACAGTATCAAACCATTCTAAGATACAAATCATGAGACTTAAATCCTAACCACGACCTAGTCTGTCTTTATGATTGCTAACACAATTAGCCGTATCTGCCATCCTTCCCAGTCATCTTCATTGTACCCATCTGCTTCCTTCAGAGGTCCCATCTGTAGCCACAAGGTATGTGTCATCACTTTAAACATTTTCATGATGATGTTGACAATTAGCAGCCCTGTGTGCGTCTTCAATGTAGTTACGATTAATTAAGAGTTAACGAGCATTTGAACGTGTAAAGTGCCCTTTTTATAAGGTTACACTGGCTGGTACATGTCTGTAGGCAATCAAAGGCTTACAGGTTTCTATTATTAATCTTTAGAACAAGAAACAAAAAAACTGTACATATGTTGTGTTAATGTTTTAAACCCTTGAAGACCAGGACTGTATTACAGTGCACAACCAGGGAATTTTAGCAATGTTTCCAATGACTACAGCCTGTCGGTTTCAAAGAAATCAATCTGTAACGGTTGCAGACAACATGGGGTATTTAACTTGGACTATTTCAATAAGAATTTTTCAACATAGTCAATTTAGAGCAATTATTGCTAAATATTAAGCAAGCTTCTTCTCCCTATGGGTGAGATCACCCACCCCACATCATATTGTATACCCACCTTAGCTATCCAGGTAATCAAAGTGGAAAGCAGCTTACTTATAGATTAGAGAAATCTGTAATAATTATCTGCTGAAATACTGATCATTAATGTTTGATTTAACCATTTAAAATGTATGTGGCACAATAAAACTATTCTAGACTCGACCCTGCTATAGGCAAACACATGCCAACCCCCGGTTTGTATTTTGTTGGTTTGGAACGCCATTACTATCAAAGAAATACGTGGCATCTTGTGAAAGAAAGTGATGCTGTACCTGGGAAGCGTTGTTTTTATTGCACGTAATACAACCAACGCTTTTTGAATAATCAGAATTTAATTTTCGGTGGTTAGGATTCCCTAGAGTGTCGGGGAAAACTTCAGCACTTTACTTTAAATCTGAGCGAGTTAATTAAACGTGCCAGCTTTGTGTTTAATCCCTTTTATATCTAAAATAGATCTCTCCGTATTCTCTCTCCTGTGCCAGACGTTGACCCCGTAATCCTATTAAAACAACAGAGATCTGCAGTGGGAGAATGAAGCAAAATATACCAGCAGGAGGTGCTACTGCCATGTTATCCACATAACTACTGCAGATCACTTTATATATATATATATATATATATATATATATATATATATATATATATATATATATATATATATTTATATATATAAATATATATATATATATATATATATAAAGAGAGAGAACACGTATACATACAAATTGACACATGTACATGAAATTTCAACATGATTTTTCCATACAAGAGAGAGTTATTCATTAGAAAATGTAGAAGCAATTCCCCCTTCTAATCTATCATGGATCATTTTGATATGCAATGATTCAGTTACATTCATAAATAGCTACAAATGGGTCATAAAGTCATAAAATCCTTGGCTTTGTCCAAAGTCTTTGTCCAACCATATCCACTAAAAAGAGGATGTCCTAAGCCACTGTAAAAGAACTCTGATATTATTATTGTTACACTAATTTGAAGGTGACCATTCTTTTTAAAATAAAATCTGGGGACATTTCTTAATTGACTTGCTGTAAAATAAAAAATATATAAGTATAAACACAAAAAGAAGGAATCTGACAGTTGATAAGAATGGCAAATCAAGTTTAGTTTTGTATTTTCTGCTATAAACAACTTTTTGCACCTCATCTTGTTTTATGTTGAGGATTGCCATATCCCTATTCAACGCAATTGATATTTACACATATGAACATGCTTAGAAATATGTACGTATACATCAGTATAATTTTTTATATTTACAATATGGCCATCTGTAAACAGATGTTTATAGATTTGTGTGGGTATATATTTCTATGCTACATTTACATATATTTATCTTTAATATATAAACATACATATAAATATATGCACATCTATACAAATAAGTATATATATATATATATGCATATATGTATTTGTGTGTGGTAAATATCTGTGTGTGTCTCTCTACTCCACTAAGTAGTTTCCTTACTTCTGTCGATGGGATTGCTCAGTAATGGATGGTTCTTTATGTCGGTCTCACATTGATATCTGGCATGTTGCTATTCCTAAGCCACCTCAAGCTACAGTTGTGTTAGTAAGAAAGTAACCCACTTTGAATTCTATGGGTTTACAAATCACGACATAATAACAATCATCTGCTCCTTAGTTTTCACACATGGCTTCTCCATTTGGCTTTATTTTCGTTGAATAAACTATGACACGGTATAATATGTCACATGTTGCTGTTCATCCAAAGATGTATTTACATAATTGTTAGAGCTGGTAAGGAACAGATGATTGCTATTATGTCCTAATATGTTAAACTATAGAATTCAAAGGGGGTGTTTTCACATGCCTGTACGTGAATATCTTAAGCGGATGGAATGCTGATGAATGAAGGCCTGGTGGCTGTGCTTTACTTCCAGTAACATGTTATGTCCAGGTACAAAGGGTTTGAGGGTTTGATATCAGGACTGCCCCTGGAAACTGGAGACATCTGGTCACCTCAAGTTGTGGAATCCTTCATGTACTGAGGCATCTGTCAAATTGTGTTTGCTTTTACTGATCTCTGTCTTTCAATAAATCATTTACACAACTCGCTTTCTAACATTCCTGGAGGCTGCCTCTTGACTTCAATTAGCACTGCTGGGTTTTTGGCATACATACAGTCATTGTACTTTCACACATCCCCTGTTTAGTAGACTTATGCACATGGACTAAGAATTATTAGGACATATTTTTCATTTAATTTTTGGTTCTTTTTACATTCGTAAACAATATTCGTTGTCACTCTCACTCTCTATCACACTCTGTCACACGCTCTCACAATGTCTCCCAAGTGCCTCTGCCAAACACTTCAGTGTCTTCACAGCTCTGCTTCTTGTTCTCCACTTTCTTCACTTCTTTACTGTGGCCTTCTGGAGAACCTCCGCATCAGGGCGTAGCCTCGGACACACCACAGGGACAACCTCTTCCTCAATTGGAGAAAAGGGGAGAGGCTGTCCCTGCGAAAACCATTCCCTCATTCCTTCAACAAGCGAGGGAGAGGATTTCCCGTTATGCTCGCTGAGGCTCTAATCTGATGCAGAAGTGCTTCAGGAGGCCATGGTAAAGCAGCGGATCTCCAGGAGATGTGGTTCACTACAAATAAGGAGGAAAAACAAGAAGAAAAAGATGGTAGGGAGACATTGACAGACAGTAATAGAGCATGACAGAGGGTGAGTGAGAGAGAAAATTCAAGCAAAAATTTAGGGCTTCTTGCTTTGTTTGTCTTGTTGGGGCCCTCCTCATTTTAGTAAATTCATAGGAATTATCAAAATTGGCAAATTTTGTTAAAATGAATATGAACCCAAATGCACAAGTCTACTTGTTACTTAATTTTGAGGCCTGCCTTGACCTTTCCATGTTAGGAATTGTCAGGATTGTTCCTTTAGTGTATTTTTTTAATCGAAATATATTTATTAAATAGTCGATATTTTCCTTGTGTGTCTGCATAGCCCCTAAAACTAAATGCAACATAATTACCACAATTTTCAATTTACTGAAAGCACTTAATTATAAAATGCCCAAAACCTATGGGAAAGATGTCTTTCTTGGAATTTGGAGACTTAAATAAAGCATCACACATACAAGATTACAAGATGCTTTGGATACCTAGACATGGGTATCAGACACGGCTTTTAAGGCTGGTAATCCTGTCGCAGTCAGGATTTCTCTAATTAGGACAGAATCAAGGAATTAACATTGTGAATCGTGTATTGGGCCAATATTATCACGAAAACACAGAGTGTCTGTTGCCCTGAAAAAAATGCTGTTTGAAATCCAAACATTAGGATACCTGACCTAGCAAATCTGAAAAATATTTCATAGCGTGCACTAATTTCCATATTTGATGTAATCGCTAAAAACAGCATGGCAGGAAAAAAGCTGCACGTTCACAGTGTAGCTGGAGAACGGAGATAGACGGGGAAACAAGCACATGATGAAGTGTGACTGCTTATGTGCGCGGCGGCATCTGGATCTTAACATAACCGCAACTCCCATTTGTCTTGTTGCACCCCTTACACGCCTCTGCTTTTAGTGGGTGTGAGAATATTCCAGGGTTCTACAGCCCTAAAAGTCACACTAAATGTGTACATAAAACAGCAGAACATATAATTATAAAACAGGCTACATGAATAAAATACATACTTATTCTAAGTGCCTTACCCGTTAACATACTGAGCTCCACTAACACAGAAAACCTAAATAAATGCTAAAAACTACATAAAAACATACACAAACCCAGTAAACCACCTAAATATTCACATGTCTATAATCATACAGAAAGAGCTGGCCCAGACTAGCCATCTGGCACACCGGGTAAATGCCCAGTGGGCCATTTGCCCACAGCACCCCATGCTCTTCCAAATCTGCCATCCCAGAGACAAATTGGGTGCTGCAGTGTCTGCATATGACCATCATCGCTGGTCCATTCCTGATAAAGAGCATTACATTGACATCACATACACACTATATAATACTATCAGGCCATCAAAAAGAAACATTAACAAAATGATAATCATGTAAATTCAATAACTATAGTTACCAACATGGTAACCAACCATGGAGCTCTCTGTATACTCACCATTTTTGTATGTACTGGCTCAGTCAGCGGCAAGGACATATGTCTTTGCGGAATTTTTATGATAGAAGGTGGTAACCCCTATATTTTATGTAAATAGAGTACATCACAATGAATTAGTTATTCAGGTTTTACAACTCTTAAGTAACTCAACTGAGCAATTTGGATAATTAAAGTCATCTAATGATACTAAAGGAAAATTGCACCCATACTTGATCACAGTAGTATGGCTGTACTGCATGGTAGTTGATGGTTCAGTACAGATTATACCAACACCTACAACCAGGGGCCTAACTAAAAACCACAGGGCCCTGGTGCGAAAATTGCCCTGGGGCTCCCCAACTTCAACAGCTGGTCTATGCCATCATTGCCCTCAAACAATTTGTCTGTGCCTTCTTTGCCCCCTTCCAACATACACTCTGGCAAACTCACTCATATGCAAACACACAAATTACTCATACTCACTAACACACATTTATTCTCATTCTAACACATACTCCATCTCATCCCACTTACACATATATGCTTACACACAAACACCTACACATCCATGCTCACACACACAATTACACATTCATGCTCACACACACAATTTCATACCCGTGCTCACAGACACACTTACACATCCATGCTCACACACACACAAGTACACACCCATGGGGTCACATTACGTGGGGTACGCACCCCACGTAATGTGACCCAATACGTTCCTGTCTCCCCATGCCGGTTCAAAATAGTTTAGAAAGGGCCCTGCTGACCTGGACCGATTTCTACACTATTTTTAATCAGTATGAAGAGAAAGGAAAAAAGGGGTCTCAGTGGTCCCCTGGGCCCCCTAAAGGCAATGCCGCAACCCCTGTAGTTATGCCAGTGCCTACAACATATTATACTCCTAAAGATTCACATACAATGCACACAGAGTAAGCACAAGCATTGCCATGTTTCTACACTTATTATATGTATACAGAAAAACACATCATATAAATCACATGGGCATAATTCAAAAATACATAAAATGTAATATTCACAAAGCAAGTACATAACAGACAAATGTACAGCACTTGTGCCTCATAAATCCTCGCAAAATCACACAGCACGTGACAGCCAAGAATACAATAAAATAGTATTAACAAGCAATATAGACAAGATGATCATATGAATGTACACAATACCATGAAACAAGCTCACATATATGGTACTTTGGTACACAGCTCTGCCAGGGTTGCTTTAAGGCAATTGTAGGCTCTAGGCACAGCCTGTATTAGCACCCCGTGTGGGCTTTTAACATCAAAGTGAGAAAGAAATGTAATATTAAAAACATATTAGAAACACATTTTTGTTCCACCATTCAAGCCTCAGTATAGTCCTGAACGTAGGGTTCAAAATTGGTTCAGGAGAACTATGATCCCACATGATATATGTCCTACACTGGTATGTCATGAACCTCTACACCATGCTACGCCATGGTTGCATTGTTCAACCATGCTTTGATAATCAGCGTTTTCTTTGCAATTAATTCAAGCCTCAATGAGTGGTGTGGAAAACAGTTTATTAATGTTTTTTTCCCCCTCTGCAGAACAAATGGCTAGCTTGGGTTTAGTTCTCTATCTTCCAGCTGTACGGTGAGTCTCCACCATTTCCTTTTGACAAATCCCAGCATACTCAGTCATAAGGACTAAACAGTGCTTTGGGCTTATTGAGCCATAATAACACAATGCAAAAGCAAAGCTCTTTGGTTCCCATGGAATTTGAGTTATTGATCAGCATTTTCCAGGACGCTCATACATTTAGTTAAAACATTAAAACAGTAGGATTTTAGGGCTTTTCAGCTTACAAAGTTATTTGCGAAAAGATTCTGCTTATATGCCTGAGGCACGGTTCTGCATTCTTCTCACGCGCTGGTTTTCAATGAGATGAACTTCCAGTGCCACACAAGTCTTTCTATAGATCAATGATGTCCCACCATTCTTGTGTGTATTGTGTATAGCTATACAAATATATTCTATTACGATTTTTAGGTTAGTGGGACTAGACAATATCCAATTATGTAAAAGATGGGGTAGCATAGGAACATTACAAAATGCCTTTGGGGACGCTCATATCCAGGGCCAGAGTGGGGATCACTAAGCTGCCCTGGCTCTTTAATGCTATATTACCCATGTGTGGGCTTGATACACGCAGCTGCACGTTACGCTTTGATACACTGCAGGACCCCCATCTACCACTGGAGTGGCATTAATGGTAAATTTGTGGCACACTCTACCACCAGTACACCATTCCAGATGATGGCCACATGCTCACATCATCATGGCCTTTACCTGTACACTCTATACTTTAGAATCTACTCTTTTACAACTAGATTCTTCCATCTTATTATTTCCTGGACACACAACTGCTTCAGCTCCTACACACATTGGGTCCCACAAATTATAGTCCCTCACAACCTCTACTCATGCTCTCGCTTACCTTCCCCACGTAGAGTGGCTCTGTTCCTGTATATTCTTCTACCACAAAGAACTGATTCCACACCCAGCCACGCTTCACCCGGCCAGACACCTCCAACGACAATCCAGTCTCCATGGAAACCATTCCCAAGAGTTTCGGGCTGCAGAAAATCAGCACTACAGTCCATGCAAAGCCTTGTGCTGCCATCCCAAGTCCACGGGATTCCCTAAGGCCTCACATCACGCAGGAGGGAGCAGTGCACCAGGGACGATAATTAAGAGGGCCATAATTATAACTCCTCTCGCTTATAGACATTGTGTTAGTGCATTCTTCGAATGCATGAAACAGTGCCCTTTCTAACTGTGATGCAGTGTGTTAGGAAAAGGCTATACTATATTGGCATGTATTTAACTAACGTGGGATATATATCTAAATGAGGGTGCAATACAATATAATAGATGCATCAGCAAATGTGTTTGGCTATAATAACCTACAATGGAAATCGGTTGCTTGTATCAGCAGTGACAGAATTATTTTGGGGTAGGGCAGTCTGTATTGGGGTACTGTTTTATTATAGACTACACTGAGATACAATGGCCTGGAATGCAATATGCGATTAAGTTAAAAGAGATATCAAAATTGGACAATGATCTATTTTGGATTTTGGTGATGCGCCTGATGGAGGAATGGATTTTAGCAAAGCAGCAGGCAAGGAACTGATGCACAACCTTGCATGGCTAAGTGTTTGAACCAAACTGTATTGGGCTATATCTCAATCACACAGAGCTGACTTTGTAATATATATATATATATGGTGACAGTCGAAGGGTTCAGGGACACAGGTAGTTAATGTTTAAAAAGGAACAGGAATAAACTGTCCTCTGCTTTTCGGTATGTAATTGATTTGTGAAGCTCATACATCATGCCGTGTATCATACTCAGGTGTACAGAGCTGCTCTGCAATGTACTTATTGATACTGGAACACTGGTAGCTCTCAAGTGGAGAAATGGTTTCACCTGAGATGCATAAAGTTGACGCACTGTTCCATACTGAGATACACCTATAGATTGTGGGTTATAAAGGACTGTACTGGGACTCTTGATTACAGTTATTATAAGGATTAAAAGTCTGTACTGTAATGTGCCGTGTTAACTAGAATAATGTTAAGCTCATTATTGACAGATGCTAAACGTTGTCATTATACTGAAAGGGCTCACTGCAGACTTTTTTCAATGCTTCTTATGCCCCGAGGCTGCCAATCATCACCCGTGTCTTATCATGAGACCTCAAAATCCTTGGTCTTTATCTCCTATTGCTTCATGTGGTGATAGCTTAGAGCTGGTCTCATATCCCATGGCAGAATAGCAATGATCCTTTCATCACCGTTCATCAGCAGAAGACAGCTTTGAGATATATCCTCGGTGATCAATGATCCGAAAAGATGCCCATGAACAGAATGTCGACCTAAACAGAAAGAAAAACAGAAAAGTCTAGTGATCTAGTGGGAAGTCACGTGTTGGTATCAGTCGTTTGCTGCCAGATACCGTAACAGAGCAGGACTGCTGTTCTGAAGAATAAAATTGACTCAAGTGTACCCAGATACATAAATGCAATTTAGTAATGGCATTTCCTTTCAAGCAGAAACGCCACACGAGGTTCTGGACAAGACCTCAAGGCAAATGACATCTTCTGGAAGAGCACCTGATGCACTGCTGTGAGCTGTATGTCTGCTGCTCTCACAGTTCCTCGTTCCTAAAATAAACATCTGTTCTCCCTGTACTGTAATTAACCCCCTTTAATCCAGTGCCGCTCCCTACAGAAAGCGGCTGTCAGGTCAAGCTGCATTTTGTTAAGGTATAAACTCTGTTTATTTGGAACGCAGTTCTTCTAACCTCTGACTACCTCCCTAATATCCATTCTGTGGCCCCACTCTCCCCCTTGTGCTCCATGTATGGCTGAGCCGTACCGTACATCATGTTGACAATAAAAATTACAACCCGGCGTCTGTTTTACACAGTGCCCTGTCACAACGAATGCGATTCACTGATCGGGACAAATTGAATACATCCAGACTGTATCAATATTTATTTCATTTTGCAAATGGGTATGACGTATGACGGCACATGACTGAGGGAAAGTCACTGTTTAATGAACTAGGGCAGGCTCCAGGTACTGGGGAATTGAGGCTCTCTGCAGACATGAATAAGCCAAGCCGCAAAGGCATACATAAATTACATAGGAGTTGTTTTTGTGTGGATTTGCGCATTCATTTTTAATGGAAAATTATATATTTTCTTCAAGAGGGTCAACCAGATAAGAAAATGTCCAAAGTTTGCAACAACCTTTTCAATGTTATGTGCTTTACATATAAAGACAATCACACAGTGCACCATGACAATCCTGCCTTGCGCCCCATTATACGCCATGAATATCGTTCACTACGCTGCCTTACAATGTGACAATCGCTTATTGAGCTCCTTTACATGCTGTGACAATTATGCACTAAGCAGACCTGCCACCGCACTCACGTTTGGACTCTAATTATCACTGGGAAAACCTTACACTCTCGCTTGTTACACAGTTGTGCGTCGCTTACCGCTCTACTTTAGCACATGATGTCAGTACTGCCCAGAATGTGACAATCATATATGTCATTTCCTTATACTCCGTGACAATCTTGCATACCCATTTACCTCGAAATGTGACAGTTCCGTACTGTGCATACTTAAATGGGAAGTCCCATGGAAAAAATGCATTTTTTTAAATTAAACAGTGCTGTATACAGTAATATAGTTTATTACAGGTTTTATTTAATTTTGCTTTAATAAACCTCTATTCTGTGCAGACCTCATGCTCCGGTTGTCATCAGTCACACGATCATTTGAGTGACTTCCTCTGCTGAAACACCACACTAAGCTGACTGTTCATGGTAATGCTAATTAAGTCCTGCTTTTCCAATAAAAACCCTTCCCTCCATAGACTTTCATTTGTCAGAGTGTCACACTGGGTGATTAACTGAGCCATTCTATTGTTTACCACCAGGCAGTATGATAAGGAGTCAGGGTGTCTGTCTAGTAGATTGGGCTAGGACAACTGAGCTAGAACACATATAAATGGCCAATATGCATCTGTCTGAAAACATTATATTAAATAAGAAAATAAATTTGTTTTAAAAGAGAACACAAGCATATAATCATTCCTAGTGCCAATCGCATGCATGGTTATTAGTAAACCGACAACCGACAATAACCCTTGCCTCACTCCTGTGAAATAAGGATCACATTAGACATCCCAGGTATTTTAACTCTTTCCATGCACTAATTATATTACCAACCATTGTCAAATTTTGTGGTAGTATTTGTTGCGTTTTTTCCCCCCACACATATTGCAATTCAAGTATGAATATAAAACGCCTGGTATAAGTCACTTCAAAACAACACCCCAGTGCGTGTTCAGCAGTATATCTTGATGCCAGTGACACCACTTATGCATAGGTTTACCTGGTTGTTTGGAGGCTAAAGGTCCATATTTGGGAGGTGTGCATTTTCAGTTTGGAATGATGACATCTGGTCATCCTGCCCCCATGTGTTATTTGGGACATCTTTGAAGCTGGCCAATTCAATTTACCCCATCAAATCATTTATTTTTGAAAACTTGACACCCCTATCTTTTTGGATAATATATGGCCATATTGTTTCCATGCCTGTCACTTAGCATATCAAAAAAATGGAATAAAATCTGCATTACAGGTAACTAGGGACGTAAAAGACCTTTTCCCAGGCACTAGTTCTGGCAGCCCGAGGATGAGTAGAGGGATTTTGTCATTAATGTAGGTTTTGCTGCTACTGAACCCAGCTTTGATGAGACAAAATATTTAAAACTTAAGCACAATCTATGGCATAGTTTAAATAAACCATTATGTCATCAGTTAAAACCTGTGCACATGGCATGCCTATTTCAAAACATATTTTATTTAAAAGGTTTTATTTCTGAGCCATACTCTGTCCCAATTCAGTAAATAGAAACTAAAGGGATGAGAACCTTTAACTCGCCCAACCACTTCCATTAATTGTAAGATAATAACATTAGTGAATAAAAGGTAGTATAAGAGAGGGAGAATACCAAAGTCCCTCAAAACATTACCACTTACTAACCAATGTTTTGTTTGGAAATAAAAAGGTTGTTTGCAACTTTTTTTTTTTTAAATAGCCTGTAATATTGTTTATGATTCAGAACAGTTGTAGTTTTAATTAATTACACTGTGCTTGACTATTGTATCCATACATTATTTATGTGCTCATCACTGATATGTTGTCACAGTCTGCTAGGTAATATTTTATTTATCCGCACTGGTGATAAACAACAGAGTTTGATAGTTTTTAGCCCCATGGTGGGGAGTGCATTAATAAATATCTATGGGTGGGAGTGTGTGAGTTCTGGCAGAAAGATACATGAGAGTGGTTTATGAGCAGATTGTGGAACCAAATTATCTGTACACAGAGCATTTAAAGCTCAAAAAACATTTTCTATCATAAAGGGAGTTACCGTTTAAAACAAATGGATTCATTTTAAGCGATTAATCATGAAAGAATCATTGCGGCTAGATTGATAAAAGAGAAATTAGGCCAAGAGTATTGAAGATAGCTAGGAGAAGGAGTAAAACATGTTGCTATGCTACACCACTAAATTAGGATTTTAGTCTGAATGTATAATTTCCTAGCGCTAGAAACATGATATTGGTGAAATTTTTAGGTTTTTTGTGAGTGGATAGAATCCTCCTTCACACGTAAAAGCAGGCAATTTTACTTGGCTGACAAGTACAGCCATAAAGTGGGAATAGTAGTTTGTGTATGTGGTAGGGGAAAAGATATAACGCTATAAAGAGTATTTTATAATACTATAATGTAAGTTTTTTTACACATTCAAGCAGTGTCTGCCTTACTGATGTCCTTCATTCCGTGTACAGTGTTTGACTCTAAAACACTGCTTGTTCACTGCACCTGCAGCTGCTGCCCACTACCTGGCAGGCAGTGCAATCTATTGTGCTGTGTGCATCTGTATAGACACTGCTGCCGTTCCCAGTACCTTCGCCCCTAACAGCAGGACTCATGTCTCGAACACAACGGTACAGACCTCCATTAATTCCTGGGCCGGTCAGAGAAGATCTACCTAACTGGCCTATAATTCCCATGGGACAGTGGGGAAGCTATTCAGGATAGCCGGGCAGTTTCTTGAAAATCTGGACTCTCCGGCGAAAGCCTGGACACTTGAGAGGTATACTTTGATGCTTTAAGTAACTTGCAACACTCATACCATATGACAGACACAACCTCAGAGTTGGTATATGTGTGCTGAATCACTTAAACTATTTTAGGTGATGATCTTCTTTAAAAAAAAAAAAAGGCATATGGCACAAACACATAGTGTCTAATTCCAACAGCTAATGGGATACTGGATTTCAACAGAAAAACGGACGGTCAACAAGAGGCTGCTGCAAAATCACAATAATCTCTAGAAAGTATTGATTGCTAGAGAAAAGCCTCCTTGAGTTATGGAATGGTGTACTAGAAACCATTGTTACCAGTTTGTAGTGATCAGTAGAAAAGGGAATTCCTTGCTTAGTGATCTATATGACTCACCAAGTTTAATACCTCTTAAAAGAAACTTATACCATTCATATGACTCCTTGTTTTTGATAATGTTGCTAGAATACCATTAGCAACGAGAATATACTATTATTATTGATCCTTTGAGGAAGACCTAATAACGTGGCTCTATATGAACATAGGTTGTAATTTGACAGGTCATTAATGTCAATAAACAGATTGTAAGCTTGCAAGATCAGAGCCCTTTTCTCGTTCTTACCTTTATGCATTAATGTGTGCTAATGTTATTGTCAGTTTTGTATATTGTTAAATTCAATGTTATTGTTCATTTTCACTCTCCTATATGTGCTACAGAATCTTCTGGTGCTCTTTAAATAAAGTGTAAAATTGGTTATCATCTTTTTGTGAAAAGCACAGCACCTTGTATAAAGAGCATATTTGAGCTTTATGGTGAAACTGCTTATTACAAGCCATAGGTTGGTGCCTAAAAGTATCAATGACACATGATAATGTAGTTGATACTCAAAAAAGACCAACAGTAGTCTAAGGAAGTTAAAACATGGAAGGGGATACACTGATCAGCCATAACATTATGACCACCTGCCTCATATTGGGTACGCCACCCTGACTCGTCAAGGCATGGACACCACTAGACCTCTGAAGGTGTGCTGTGGTATCTGGCACCAAGATGCAGCAGATCCTTTAAGTCCTGTAAGTGCGAGGTGGGGCCTACATAGACGCATCGTGGTGTGTTCTCCAGGTAAGAGACGCACGTGCACTCGGCCATCCATGTTATGTAAAAGAAGACATGATTCATCAGACCAGACCATCTTCTTCCATTGCTCCGTAGTCAAGTTCTTATGCTCATGTGCCCATTGTAGGTGTTCGGCAGTGGATGGCAGTGAATTGCGATGCACTATGTATTCTGACTCCTTTCTATCAGTATCAGCATGAATCTTTTCAGCTATAGTAGCTTATCTGTTGGATTTGACCACACGGGTCAGCCTTTGCCCCCCCCCCACTTCCTTGAACCACTTTTGAATTACTGCAGACCGGGAAACCCCACAAGAACTTCAGTTTTTCAGATGCTCTGACCCAGATGTTTAGCCATCACAAAGTGGCCCTTGTCAAAGTCACTCAGATCCTTATGCCTGCCCATTTTTCCTGCTTTTATCACATCAACTTTGAGGACGAAATGTTCATTTGCTGCCTTATACAATATCTCACAAAAGTGAGTACACCCCTCACATTTTTGTAAATATTTTATTATATCTTTTCATGTGACAACACTGAAGAAATGCCACTCTGCTACAATGTAAAGTAGTGAGTGTACAGCCTGTATAACAGTGTAAATTTGCTGTTGTGATGGGTGTACTCACTTTTGTGAGATACTGTATATGCCACCCACTGACAGGTGCCACGATAACAAGATCATCAGTGGTATTCCCTTCACCTGTCAGTGGTCATAATGTTATGGCTTTATTTACTCCAGGGAGTATGCTCAACGTAAAGGAGAACAATGGTTTAAGAGTTTCTATTTGTATTTATCATTGCATTATGTATATCAGAAATAAGGGATGTCATATGCCTTCTATGTTTTGTTAAATATTTGACTTTTACCATTTATGGGTGCATAATTTGAAAATGAAAGCAAAAATGAAAAGAAAAAAAATAAGGTAATGAACAAACATTAAACAATTCAGAAAGGTGCCATATTAGCAGAAATAACATGGTCAGTCCCAGACCCAGAAACTGGGAAAAAGTCCCACAACTGGCAAAAAAAAGGCATAGATCAAAAGTGAAATGTGTGTGATCACACAGAAAAAAGTTTTTGGCAGCATCGTAAGCCTGATCAGGGAACTGACTTGAAGTTGTAGGTCCAGTTAAAAGCAGTGCAGAATTTGCCTTTCAAGGTGCCAAGTAGACATTAGTCGTTTCTTTGTGTAAGCAAACCAATGGAAACTATACATTTATACATTACCTTTAAATGTGACAATACTTAACACTTATTAACAAGTATACTCAATAGCGATAAACATAATTGCAATAATAGGAAGGAAATAAAAAGGGAAGGAACTGTTAATCAATGAGCAGCAGGATTCTTCACTAAGTGCAGAAGGCAAGAGGCATTGGATAATGGTGAGTGTCTCTCATGAGATAATGGACATGCCACAGCTTAAAACCCGGAAAGGTGTTTCCTTTGCGTGAGATGATAAAACAAAATGTAACAATAAACCACAGGATTTATATTATCGTATTGGCTGGGTATCATGGGAATTGTGGTTCAACAGCCTTACCTGTAAACATATAAATAAGAAGGTTCTCTTGTAGTCGCTAACTAATGGTTTTTAATTGTCCTTCCAAAACATTTGTTGTGAGGAGGCCGCAATCTTTTTAATTAGGTCACCTGTATTCAATCAGGGATTTAATCCGTAAAATACCTGCAAGAAAAGTACTAATTGGGATTCACATATCTCATTAAGGGGGAAACTGGAAGGCTCTTCCTGCCTAGTTCCCTAGATAACACTACCCATAGGACCAATGCCTGGAATACAAGTGGGCAAATTTCCCACCAAAAAATGATACTACTATATTTTCTAAGGATATTTTTGCTATGAATTGATAAGCATGCATAGAAGCAAAGCGTCTTAACTCAATGACAATACAGTCAAAGTCCCATCATTTAAGGGGTACGTATCTGTAGTGCCATGGATAATGAAGCAGGAAGCTGCTCTGTTTTTAACGTGGGGCAAAAGGGACAGCTGCCCAGCGTCTAGTCATTCCTGGGAGCCCAAACAGAGAGCACCGCTGTGGAGCACTGAAATAGAGGCTACCGACCTTGGATTCCCTCCACAGGGCTTATGAGATGGGGAGAAAGGAGAGTAAGAAAATGGAGAGATAAAGAGAAAGATATATGGGAGAGACAATGAGGAGGAGAGAGAAAGGGGAAGAAAGGGGAGTGATAATGAGAAAGATATAAGATAGTGTCACGGAAGCCTCCGTGCCATGGGCCCCTGGAGGGCACTGAGTGCCAGCCTCCTCCCTACAGACTATGGGCCCTGGTACGGAGTGCCAGGATTCCCAGAATACCAGAGACTCTAAAGACTGTGGAGCTCGGACAGATTTGGGGTCCCTGTATTTTGGGAGTGGGTTTATGTGTGGTTCTTGTTTTTCCTGTTGTATCCCCAGTGGATCCCATGCCCTGGGGCAGAGCGGGGATATGTTAATGTGATTTATGACCTTTTCATTGTTGAACTGTATATAAGGCTGTGTGTTTCCCCAATAAAGAGTAGTTGTTGCTGTTCACCTGGACATTAGTCTCCTCTAATGCTTGAGGGGCTCGCTATATCACTCATTATCCTTTTCAGGACAATTACAGCACTGTATTTAGCTACGCATCGGCGGGCTACGGTGCTATTACATCGAGGATACTGAGCCAGTTCCTGATCCCTTCCTTCCAGTATCCTCTGACGCTGGAAGCGGTTAACCCTTGCAGGTCCGGGAGGAAGCAACGAACAAAGTTCCTGTTTTACCTCAATATGAGTCTCATCTTGTTTTTGGGGGTAAGCCTCGGTCCTACCCTTATCAGGGCAGTAAAGCACTGTATTGCTATACGTCTGTATATTACAGTGCCACCGAGGTTTCTGAAGAGCTATGATTCCTGCTGTTTCCGGTGCTAGTCCTGCCTGAAGGTCGAAGTTTCGTGTTCTCGGTGGCCATGGGGAGAAGGAAGGGTGTCAGGCAGGTGTACCCAGTCCCAGTCGGGATACAGGTCGTTCCCGTCACAGATAGGAAAAATGGGGGGTAGATAACAAAAAAGGGAAGAGATGAGTGATGGGGCAAAGGTGAGAGATACAGAGAAAGAAGACAGATAGAGTTAAAGAGATGGGGAGATAAAGAAGAGAGATACTGAGAAAACTGAAAGATTAGATGAAGAGAAAGGAGAGAGATAATGAGAGATGAGGAGAAATAAGAAAGATGGAGAGAAAGGGGAGAGATAATGAGAAGGGGGAAAGAGAAGGAGGAGAGATACAGAGGAAGAGGATATATGAGATAAAACAATATTGTTTGACATATTTACTTTTATTTATTTTTTTAATAATGTATATGCTGAATGTATATGGTTAGGGAAGTGGGCCAACACCAGCAAGCAAGCAAGCAAGCCTGGTCCAACCATGCTGGTAGGGAGCACGGGATGGGACAAGCAAATCCTATGGTCCAAGCAATATTAAAAATGAGCCTGGCTAACCTTTTGTAACATTGCCTCTCGCGCTGCTCTCTCTTATGGTAGACCTGATGACAGGAACTTTTGTGTACCCATTTTTTCTTATGTGTCATTAATTAGGTCCTTGTTCATGTCAGCGGTGAAATATGCCGGATCTAACAATTCCCACACGCAGGGAATTTCCAGGAGAACTGAACTATACAGACTATGACACAAACACAAAGGAAACTTGCATTGTACAGTCATATTTGTATTTAAACACAGCACTAAGTAATTTACTGCTTCACACAGATGCAAATTTGCATAAAATACTATGCTTCTGAAAGGTTTTATTTTTAGAATTATGTTCTCTATCTAGCGAAATATGAATTTAATTTCCAGGCCTGGGAAACCCGACAGGCTTACCCCAGAGATGCCAAGACGGTGGGTCTCTGGGGCAATTCTCAGGATTGGAGCATCTCTGCCCACCTCCCAAACAAATCCCTTCCATCTTAACAGAGTGTAGCTCTCCCTGTGAAGCTTGGTTATTTAGCCAAAACAGGGCCAATACAACATCAACACTCTCTACTTAAATACAAAGAGCAGTACTTATAACTAAATTAGTCGGTATTACTGAAAACAACTTGTAGACAAAAATAAACAGATTTGATGCTGTTATGTTTTAAGCAGCCAACATATCTCATGAGAATAATATTTAAGAACTAATCTACAGTATGTGCCTATAAAGAATAAAGAGAGAAGAAGAGTGCAATTACAAGGATAGGCACATACTGTAGATTAGTTCTCTTTCCCTTTCCCCCTTTCTCTGTCTGTTACTTCTCTCCTCCGATTCCTCTTTCCTTCTTTGCCTTGTATTTTTGCCCTGTTCTTTGTCTCCATCTCTTTCTTCTTCTTGACTCTGACCAGGAGCCCCCTCCCTCGCACACAACACTGTCTCACAGCTCCCCTTATCACAACACTGACCATAAGCCCCTCACACCCATACCAGGGAACTCTCCGGGTTTGACCTGGAGATTGCTGGGTGAGTGCTGCTCCTCCGGTTCTCTGGGGTCAAGACCTGAATCCTCTGGGTCGCGGGAGGGGGGTCTTCACACGCCCTGCTCCCCGTCCATTTTTCCCTTTAAATGGGGGTGTTTCCCACTGCCGTCAGCGGCACCGCCCGCCGACATCAGCGGCACCGCCTGCTGACGTCAGTGTGAAGTCCTGGCAGCGTTCCGCAAGGGAAGGCTACAGGTAGCCGGAGCCGAGAAGTTCCCAGGTATGCTCACACCACATGCAACACTATCCAGCAGGTCATCACTTCCTGCACACGTTCTGATCTGACGCGTCCTCCCTGATTATAACACAATATAACACGTCCATTTTCTCCCTGTACACAATGCAATAAGGCAGTTCTTCCCATCACACAATATGATCGGGTAGAGCATTTGTGTGAATTGTTGGTAATGCTGAGCAGGATATACAGAGAAGGTCGAATTATAATAATAAAGCACATTTTTTGAACTTACTTTAATTAAAAAAAACGATGCCCCACGAGCTTCCACATCCCTATAGTACATTCCTATGACAAGCACCCTGTGTAGCGGCTACACTCCTCCATTTTACTGGCACAACGCCTTGATAAATAGGTTTTCGTGCCAAAGAAAAAATAGAGAAACAAGGGCTTGATCCTGAATCTAGACGCACAAAGTAGGAACATAAGTTGGCACACTTACAATGCCCATGAACGGAAGGGCATGTGGCCACAGAGACCTGGCGCACCTGACAGACTGAGATAGTGACACATAAACAGATTATTTCAAACCCTGACAAAAATGTATGACTGCTTCTTTAATACTTTGACGATGTGAAAATATTTCCTAAATCAAAAACCTAATTTTCTACAAAAAAAAAATGATAAATGTACTTTGTCTGCATCAGTTCAATTCCTCTACGGCACAAAGTAAAGTAGGATAAATTCCGGGTAATGTCAATACATGTAAATATGCAGAGAGGGGCAAAAATCGGCCGACTCGAAACAGCTTTCTATAAATAAATAATCAAAGTTTACTGGCACGTATTTATACCGTAGACACTTTTACTGGATGGATTCCTATGTATTACGGGTTTCCAAAGTATACCCCTGTGAATTACATCTATAGAAAAATTACCCTTTTGAAATTCTCTGTCATGGGAAAGGAGATTTTAATCAAGGATTTGGCGTCAAGCTTGAATTATTTATCATCAAATACAGTTGGAGAAAAATGAGCAAACCTCTTCCTAACTCACTCAGTTACTGCGTAGGCCTAGAGGGTAAACAGGCCACAAGCTGGAGAAACCCAGCATGCAGGGCCAAACCCTTTATCGGCTTAGCGGCCTATCGCTTTACATTATAAAATGCTAAACATGGGAAAAAAGCAGGGAGCAATGTAAAAAATGGACTTTTAGCAAAAAAAAAATGAAAAAAGAACAAAATATAAATAGAAGGGGTAGCTAAATATGGTAGTTATCTAAGAGAGAGAGATGATGGATATACAAAGAAAGATTTATAATTGCACTTGTTTCATCCTGCAATATGTATCGTGTAATGGCTTTCCAGAGATTTAGGCAAGGACAGGTCTCAAATTTGCACCGCTTCCAGAAAGACGTTTCCCAGAATATAATAGAAAAGACACTAAAATCAGAGGAAGAGGACATTATAAAGAGAAATGAGAAATATGAATGACTGCTCCAGGAGAGAAGATAAATAGAACAGGGAGAGAGTGCGGAAGCCAAGCCAGAAGAAGAGAAGTGAAGATCAATATGTATCATTTGCATCTCTATCTTAATTTGCTGAGCTGCAGATAAGACAGTGATAGATAGACTAGATGGAAGGGGGAGAGACCAACAGAAAAAAAGAGGAAACTACTGGTATTAGGACTAGCATTAGAAGGTCTACCAGCATAGGTGCCTGGGGCAAGTGGAGAGTAGAGACAACCACCCATGCTTGAAAAAGCAGAATGGAGACAGAGGTTTAGGCTGAAGAATGTCTATTTTTTACGGGTATGAAAATGAACTACTGAATGAGGTGTCTGAATGAGGGGACAAAAAGAAAAAACCTCTGTAGGTTTTAGGGAACAAATCTTTGCAAGGGAAGCAGGTGTCAAAAACCAAACATAGGTGGAAGGACAAGTACACCTGCTAAATAAGTAGGATATGCATACAGAGTAACGTATAACACACATAATCCATGTTCCCAGCTAGATACCACAGATGGGTAATCACAGACATCTGTCAGTTCGAGGTGAGAAGAGGTCATGTGTATTTATAAAAGAAGGCATATAAAACATTTTGCAGAGACATTCATTCATAAAGAGAGTCTGGCAAGACTGTATGAGGGGGAGGCACAGGATGATCTGTCTGTGCGAGTCTGGGTGTCATACAGAGCTGGGCGTGAGGGGGAGGGTAATACATAGCCTTGTCTATGAGCAATTGAAGGCTCTGGGCGACTACAGAGAGAGAGTCCCTTCTGCAAGGGGAGAAGGGAGGTTGTACAGACAGTACTTCCTCTCTGCGTCCAAAGGTGAAACCTTCTTCACATGCTTTTCCGAGCTCATAAATCAGATGCACCTTAAACCACTGATGGAAGAAGTGTGGTATCCTTATTAATAGCTATGGCTAGTGCTGCCTGCTTCGCTGTCACTACCCCCTCCTTCTTCTGCACACAGTGTCCCCAGGGACATTCAGCTCCCCACCTGCTGAATGTGAATATTAATGACAGGAGAATTAATTTCAAACAGAACGAGGATGGGGAACAAATTCATGTACACAGCGAGCAGGGCGCTTTGTCTAGTAACATCTGCACTGAGTGACACGGTCAACATGCACCTTACATACTTACGCTCTTAAAAGGGAACAACTCTCAACAGGAGGTTGATTTTAACCAGGAGCTGTTGCTGCCTTGTCTAAAATGATTCATGACTCACAAAGAGACTCTTATAGTCACACCTAGAGCGACACACTATACAACGCCAAGAGACTCGTACAGACACCTTCAGAGAGGAGGACTAAGAGACTGACACACACTTAAGACACTTGCAGTTAGATCAAGTATATTGCTAGACTCGTTGTTATACTACATCAGCATCAGTCTCAAGGTTGACAAGGGATGATGGGTGTTTTAATCAAAAGAAATGGTAGGAGGTCAATACTTACACTGTCCTATCTAGGATCAGGCCATCATATATAACTTAAGAGTCTTACTGCATAAAGAGAATGCCGCTTTCACATCAGAAGTGATACTTTAATAATAAGAGGCTCACAAAAACACCTTCAAATCATCTAAACAATGTTTTGTAAAATAGGACATCAAAAGGTACCCGGTGATGCAATATGCCATGCACCCCGCAGAGTGCACATGAATCTCTAGCTGGCTTGCAAGGAAAGAGGGCGATGTACTCTTCCAGGTCTTTGCCAACCTGGCATGGCAGTCTTGGTTGAATTTTTCTGGGACGATTTATTTTTAATATAAAATTAGATCCCTGGAAATGAAAATACAGGCTAGAAAAGAAGATGGCTAGTTGGTACACTTCTTCGGGTTTGGTAGTACTGAACCGATGCCTGTTCTCAAGACATTGTAAACTGATGCCTGTTCACAAGACATTGTTACAACTCCTTCATATTTTAATGACATCATACGTGTAAACCAATACATCACCTTTTAAGGTTTGTGGGATGCAGATAGATAATACTTTCAACACAATTCCTTGTTCATCCCACAAGCACTTTAAGAGTTAATTTCAGACACAGTTGCTTGTAAGGAGATGCTGCCACATTCAACATAAAGCCACACAGCCGTCCCTGAGCTGTACCCTACTAGCCGCAAACGGACTTCCTTTAGCTCTCCCATATACCATATTAGCACACAGACATAGAATTTACATGCAATAAGCTGAACACTTTTACTAGTGTGTTCATATCCTTGATGAATATACACACTCAGAACCTAGAACTTTACAAACATGAGTCTTGTTTATACACACCACATGCAAAGATATATATATCTGGGGTTAATAGGAAGGGGCTGCAGACTCTCCCTGCCTGCACAATATGAAGTGTGAGGAAGGCCCTCCGTAGACTCCTCTGCTCCGAACCCCCCCTCGCAGGCACGACAAGCTAGCGGGCTGATTGCCATTACCAATTACATGCGTTATTTGAAAACAATGTTCAGGATTTCACTTCTGACAATGCAGCCAAGATGCTGCCATAGGAACCACGAGAAAATACATTAGATTCTAGCCAATAATAAGACCCATCCACCTTCCAGCTTTTGCCTTAAAGTAGGATTCAGAAGACACAGATCGATCTTACAACCTTACAAACATACACAATCCTTAGAATCTATTATCCATTTCTAAATTACTTTGTTACCCCTTTTTGGGGTTGGATGAATGTATGTGGAATTTAGGAGCCATAGAGATCAAAAAATAATAACGTGATGGACGCCATCTGTGCAGTTTTAGCCACCTGGATCCAAGAACTGTTTCAACCCAACACACAACGGGAGGATATTTAGTCGCTTCCCAAAGAGGAATTATATATTTCTGTTACAATCTGAAACAAATGCGTTAATTTCACGGTATCATAACACCGTCAAGTTAAACCTCATTCAATGCATAACAGGTGTGACAACCTCTGTTGTAAGAACTGTTATCCGGGCCAGGTGTCAAGTAAATCTCTATTTCAGTCCAGGATAATTAATCATGCCTAAATTACCTTGATTGGTCTAATTATGCTTAAAGTGGGAAATACTTAAAATCTGTCCCATTAGTGGCTATGAGGACCAGGGTTGCCTATGTCACAATCAGGGAATAAAATGTGCACCTGTTTTTACAGAGAACTGTCCCTAACTTATCAAGTGGGGAACATCCACCAGAAATAGTATTTATGGTGGAAAGTGATAAAACTTGAGCAAACCGCAGGGAAGGGTCCTTTTGATGCTATAGTAATTCTCTCAAAATTCTTATGCTAATGGAATTGAAATACATAAACAAACTGCAAAAGGGTTGTTTTAGAAAATGAGATGTTCAGAGGCTTGGATGTGATGTTTGGAATTAGTTTTCTTTAGTGGATGGTGGAATAAGCTTCCAGCAAAAATAGTGGTTAATACGGCGGGGGAAATCACACATGCATGAGGCGCGCATACATCTGTCTGTCCTAATCTGCTAGGTTACACTGTCACGGCCATTTGTTGTATGACCAGCTGTATGCTGCTAACCTACCAGCAAAGGAAAGGAGGCGCAATGGGGGCCACAGTACTGGTACCGACCAATCCTCATGCTTGGGAAGTCTCATGACTTACCCCCCAAGGCTCTGGTGAATGGGCCTCTGGGGTACCCTTTAATTTCAGATGGTGGTAGAGAATGAAACAATCCTAGAGTTAGGCAGCACTCAAATTCTTGGTGGCCAAGAAGGAATCGTGTGATCCAAAACAATGAAATTAAAATAAAACGATACAACTCAGCACTCACCACGGTGCAAGGTTTCGATCGAACTACAGGATCTTTTTTAAGCCATAAACAGTTGTGTATGAACAGTGCAGTTATATAACAAAACACACGATTGTCAATGAATAGATAAGGCTCGCGCCCTGGACAAATGAGAATCTGAATTTATTATATATCACTATTTCGGTCGCTATATATGGAAGTGTGTATGTCACTTTAATTTTAATTAACGGTTTATGCCCTTGACAATCATGTGTTTTGTTATATAACTGCACTGTGTGTACACCACTGTTTATGGCTAGAAAAAGATCCTGTAGTTGGTTCGAAATGTTGCCAACGTGGCACCGAGTGCTGAGTTATATCATTTTAATTTTGGTGGTCAAAAAAATAAAAAAATAAAAATAAATACATTTTGGTGGTAGTGGATGTTGACCCACACACCTTCTACTGACCCCTTTCTCACTTATTGTGGGTTAGCCCTACTACTATGTGAGGCTTTCCCACCTGATGTCACCAGGACCTGACAAGCTCCCAGATATGCCAATTCCCCAATTAAATACTGATCAATATGTATGTTGCCCTTATTTACCAAAACATCATGGATGCCTATGGGACATACATACTAGAGATGGTACCATCTTTTATCTGTGCCCTTATTAAATGTTCCTATGGGCTATTATGAACCATGACTGATACTCACACACCTATACCATAGACTATATGATTTGTTAAATAGGAACACACATTTTATCTCTTGCAATTACGAATGAAGGGGCCACCTTATTCTATAGATAGGTCTTTATACAACTAACTGGTCTGCTTATCTATTTGCATCCAATATGTTGTTTTACCAATGGCTCAGTAGTTTCTAGCTGCAAATCTGTCTAAAACAATGATAAGAGGTACAAGGCTAATTAATTTTCTTCTGGATTTGTTAATACAGGCTTGTGAAACGGAATAATTACAGTGTAATATTTAACATTCAGATTATCATTACTTTTACACGCAGCCAAGACGGATGAAATAAACAGAAAGGAAAAAAAGAAATCTATACTATACACACACAGTGACACCAACACATGAATTTATTATAGATAAAATAAGTATGCGAGCCACTCAGCACCTGTTTTAATTTAAGTACCTTGGAGGCATAGGAATTACTGACTGAGAAAGCCTGGCTCAGATCAGAGGAAACTCGAAATCCTTTTCCTGAGGACAGCTTTGTAATTAATTTGTTGGACATGCTGCCTGCATGCACTTCCATTTTTCAGCCACCTTCTAGACAGATTTTGCTTATAGCATATGCCTCTAATATTAATATGCTTATTTATGTTTACACCTTTTTTATGCTGGCTTCGATTCACTGCAACCTGTCTGTTTCGGTATAATCTTCTATTTAAACCATTTTTATGTAAACTCTGGGAAGGTGTAGGTCTGTGCAAGGGCATAACTAGAAAACACAGGGCCCCTGTACAAAAATTGCCCCGGGGCCCTTGACTTAACCAAACATATCCCACTGTGCCAACTCTGTTCCCAAACAGCTTGTCAGAGCCAACCCTATCCCCAAACAGCTTGTCAGTGCCATTATAACCCCCAGGTTATCTTCCTTCTCCTGACCACACACTCACTGTATGAACCAATCAGGAAATTAACACCTGTGGCAAAATAAATTAATGGACAGCAATAAGCATTCGGAAGCTGAGAGCAGGAGGTTAAGATATCCTTATACTCATCTATTTTACTGAATTTTAATAGGCACACCTGTTGGGGAGGTGTGACAAGAGGATGGTCAAAGGTGTAGCCAGTGCCACCCACTTTACCCTAGGAGGCTCCTCTTTTTAGAAAGAATTCGGTGTGTGCATATGTTTTCACTCCCTTTGCTATGAAGCCCCTAAATAAAATCTGATGCAACCCATTACCTTCAGAAACTGAATTAGTTAAATAAAGTCCACCTGTGTGCAATATATGTGTCACATGATTTGTCACATGATATCAGTATATATATACAACTGTTCTGAAAGGCCCCGGAGTCTGCAACACCACTGAGCAAGGTCCACCACCAAGCAAGCGGCACCATGAAGTCCAAGGAGCTCTCCAATCAGGTTATGGACAAAGTTGTGGAGAAGTACAGATCATCGTTTGGTTATAAAAAAAATACCTCAAACTTTGAACAACCCACCATGGATTTAAGCACCATTAAATCCATTTAGAAATGGAAAGAATATGGCACTGCCACGATAGGGCTGCCCACCAAAACTCACAACCAGGCAAGGAGGGCATTAATCAGAGAGCAAAGAGACCAACGATAACTCTGAAGATACTGCAAAGCTCCACATCGGAGATTGGAGTGGCTGCCCATAGGACCACTTTAAGCCACAGAGCTTGGCTTTAAAAAGAGTGGCCATAAAAAAGCCATTGCGTAAAGAAAAAGTAAGCAAACACGTTGGCTATTTGCCAAAAAGCATGTGGCAGACTCCCCAAACATATCAAAAAAGGTACTCTGGTCAGATGAGACTAAACTTGAACTTTTTGGCCATCAAAGAAGATGCTACGTCTGGAGCAAATCCAGCACTTTTCATCATCCCGAGAACATGTTTTTCATCATCAGGGACCGGGAAACTGGTCATGATTGAAGGAATGGTGCATGAGGCTACCATACAGGAAAATTCTTGAGGGAAACCTGTTTCAGTGTTCCAGAGATTTGAGACTGGGATGGAGGCTCACCTTCCAGCAGGACAGTGACCCAAAGCATTCTGATAAAGCAACACTCGAGTAGTTTAAGGGAAACATTTAAATGTCTTGGAATGGCCTAGTCAACGCCTAGACCTCAATCCAATTGAGAATTTGTGGTATGACTTAAAAATTGCTGTAAACCCATCCAACTTGAAGGAGCTGGAGCACTTTGTCCTTGAAGAATGGGCAAAAATCAGCGGCTAGATGTGCCAAGCTTATAGGGACGTACCCCAAGAGACTTGTAGCTGTAATTGTTGCAAAAGGTGGCTATTGCAAAGTATTGACTCTGGAGGAAAATTTCAAGTTTTCTTTTTTGTTGTTTGTGGTCTTATTTCTTGTTTGTTTCACAATAAAAAAAAAACATTTAGCATTCTCAAAGTGGTAGGCATGTTGTATAAATCAAATTATACAAACCCCAAACAAATCCATTTTAATTCCAGGTTGTAATGCAACAAAATAGGAAAAAATTGTAAAGGGTGAATACTTTTGCAAGGCACAGTAACCATTTCAAATTAACACACTGAAAACATGAAAAAATAAATGTATTTATTGTCTGTCTCTAGCCTGCTATGTACACTAAGATGCGATTCTACATATTGTTTTTGTGTGTATGCTTTTTATCCATTACAGTTCAAAACATAATTATGTCCAGCCTACGACTAGCAATGTGGATGAATGCTTGAGCATCCAAGTGTTTGTACTAAAAAGGGCCCATGTGGTGACCTCTCCAGGAAACAACTCTAACATGCAGAGAGACTTACATTTCACCCATGTTGGAAGCAGTTAAATGGTTGTGATGTTAAAAAGGGTATGGTGTAAAAAAGAAACCAGGCATACTCTGACTAAACAATTCATAGCTCTATTGATAGATCAAATAGCGGAATTAAGAGATGGCACAGAATGCATCGACATCCAAAAATGTTGGCTACCAATCACTGTCAAATGAAGGTATGACACAGATAAGCATAACCATACCTTGGAGATTCACAGGGCAGGCTACCCACAGATTCCTCTCGTCTGGGAGAGTGGCTTTGTGAAGTGAAAGGGGTAGACCAAGATAGCCTTTAGTGGGTGGTTAGTGGCCAAACATTGCTCCCCTGCAAACTGACCTGGAGATCAAGGGAAATAGGGCTTCACATGCAGACTCCAAGTCAAATCCAGAGAGTTCACAGGGGTGAGCATGACCTGGGACTCTCCTTGGTTAGTGAAAAATAGTTTTAGTACCAGAATTTATGATCATGGAGGAAGTCAAGATAAACTTGAGAGACTAGAGGAGCAGATGTAAACAGTCATTCTCTGGGGTGACATGGTAGCGCTATAATAATTATTTCTGAGGACTGGGACCCGGGGAATAATTACTTCTGAGGACTTAAAGGTAGGCAGGCACAAAAAGTGTCGCAAACAGCCATCAGGGTAGTGGGTTGTATAACTAGAGGCATTAGTAGCAGAAAGAGGGGGTGATTATGCCACTTAACAGATCTCCCCTAGTGTACTGTGAACCGTTCTGGAGACCCCATCTCCAGAACCTTATTGACGCTTTGAAGACAGTTCAGAAGAGGGCTACCAAAATGGTGAATGGTTTGCAGGATAAAAATGATCAGGAAAGATGAAGAGATCTCATTATGTGTGATAGAAACATTTAAATACTGTAAAAGATTTAACAAAGTACAGGAGGGATATTTATTTCAAAGGAGGATAAATATAGAACAAGAGGTCATGGTCTAAAACTTGATGGCCAAGGAATTAGATGTAATGTTATGAAATTTTACTTTACTGAGAAAGTGGTATATTAATAGAACAGCCTCCCATCAGATGTGGTAGAGGCTAATACAGTGAGTGAATTTAACCATGCGTGGGACAGGCATAGAGCTATCCTGAATCTAAAAGACAAGGTCTCCATCTATGCTTTCAGATGTGATTTTGGGCCACATGTTCAACATGTGAACACATTTATATTGCAGGGGGGTTATTGTCAATTAGGATTATTAATTAAAGAGACCACTGAAGCAAATCATTAACACTGGTTAGTATGCACACAAGGACCCAGTCCTTACGTGCACATTCATTGCATTCCCATAGTAGCTTTACTTGGCAATACACAAGTCCAATGTGTAGTTATTAATACTCTAGAAGTAATATAAATCAAAATCAAAATCTGATTTATTGTGCTACTGACTTCAGTAAAATACCCCAAATTGGATTTTCCATGTTTCCTTTTCTGCATCTGGTTTCTTCAATTGTAAAAAGTACAAACTATGTGAAAAAAATAATCAATTTTCATTTATTTTACCTTAACGCATTAAGTGCCAGGGGTCTGGCCATATTTTCACCCTAGGAGGCCAGGTCAACTTTCAAGTATTGCTTTATATTATTAGTAAATAAAACAGCTAACACTGTATCTAGAGAAACCTATTTATTCTTAAGAAAAAAAAATCACATTACATTAAGGTAAAAAAGCAAAAAAGCGAAACCAAATCATGAATTGAAAACAAACTATTTTTTAATTTAAAATCCCCACCCCTATTAATAAATGCTCCCAATGCCATACCTGCAAATAGTCCCAAATTTACCGAGACAGTCACGTTTTTGGGTCCTGCCCCAGCAAATTCGGGTTAGGGGGGAGAATCCCTCCATCAATATACCACTGCATGACAATGCTCTATCCCTACTTGCATCCAATTGTTCCTAAATGCTGACAAGCTGATTTAACAAAATATCTGCTCAACAGCATGCTAGTCCCCCCCTGCTACGGTTACCATGGAAACCGGCAACTACAATAAGCTGCCAGTTCCAATAACGGATCCCTGCTTGCAGGGACTGGAGGTTTTTTTGCTTTACATGGATGTTCCAATTAATTGACATGCCGGCAGCAATATGTAGGCTTTGTGAATAATACTTTGCATTCCCAAATTGGGACACCTGTGTTGGGGGTGTGGCAATCGAGCCCAGAAGTGGGCAGGATGGAGGCATGGCCACTTGTCCTACCTCAACAGCCACCTTGAGACACTAGTGTTGCAACGGGGCATGTGGAAGCTGCCAAGGAGGTCTGTGGCAACAACACACACCTGCGTTGCTTTTTCCGCCTTCCAGGACGGTCCAAGGCCAGCAAAAGCGGGACAGTGGGGTAAGTGCCCAGGATAGTGCTTAAAATCGTGAACGAAAATGGGGACTGTTGGGAGACAGGTCATTGTGTAGAGGTAAAGCACAAGGCTGTCCATTAGCTCAGCAACCTAGCAGTAGCCCCATTTCAATACAGAAACCTTTTTCATTTGGAGGTGGTTGGCGCTCAAAGTGTTAAGCGATATGGTTAACTGCTGGTGCGGTTACTGAACGTGCAAGCAGGTTTAATATGGGCATTAATAAACAAATACAAATGTATATTTGCACAGTCAATATTTAACTTGGGATAAATAGCATTCTGCTGTAATCAATTACCTGAGCGGGATTCCTTTTCCCATAAAAATTGTATATTAATAAACATTGTCTCATCTTTTTAAGCTAAATGGAAGTGGTCACATGATGGCAGAGATTACCGAAAAGATAACATACCCAAAACAAGTGTGTGTGGGGGGGAACTTATAAGCAGATATGTGTAACGTTACATTTGCAACATAGTAATTAGAGCATGGTTCGGATAACGATAAAGTAAAGCGCTGGATAAAATGAGGATTTTATGAATATACATGTATTTATACACATGCATAGTAGCTCAACTGGAGCGTGTATGACAAGGAAATGTGCATTTTAGCTAGATGACATTTCAAATGACTTGATGAACACTGTGAGCATGTTAAAGCCGATCTGTCACTTTCCCATATCCTGCATGTTACAGTCCACTGATTTATACATGTGTATATTACCTTATGTACAGGACTGACCATCTTAGAGAGTCATGGCCATGTTGCTACCCTCTTAAGTTGAGCTCCCCTTCCTGCCTATGGTCCTGCCTCTCCCCATCTTTACCCGCTACCCCCCAACAATGGTTTCGACACCTGAAACGTTGGGGTATGATATCTGTCTCTGGATACACCAGGCGCACATAACAGAGTAGGGGGGGAAATCATGTTTCAGTTTTATGAGATATGGACATACCTGGATTTGGTTTTGGGATCCCTGCTTGAATGCAGATCGCTCAATTAAGGTATCACAGCCATTTGATTAACATATTTGCTGAGTAACTACATAGAATCTTCACAACAGGCTTATAAAGGGTTAATATTGCAAGAGTCTCAGGGTCAGCTCATTTAGAAAGTGTGTATGTATAGATTTATCAATTATAAATCCATGTTCCCATGTATCCATGCATCTCATGGATGCACGTGAAGTGGGGTACTGTGTGAAAGCATAATCGGGTAATGAGGGCAGCTAGGAAATATTTAAAAGGTTGTAACTGATCTCCGTGGAGAGTAGAAATGCTCCAGGAATGAGTGTTGGTGAACGCAATTCATACAGACAGCGACTTATCCCGTCAGACCAATGTTCACTAATGAAATGCTCCCCTGACAATGGCTGAGTTTGGTTATTAACACTTCGGCAAACTCCCGGGGGAGCATGGAATCCCAGCAGAGTCATTCATCAGCTTCACAATAAGTACGATATTAAACATAAATCACTCCACATAATAAAAATCTACTCTACTCAGAACATCTACACATCAACCAAGCTTTTCCATCTGCCACTTGTCTGCTCAGTGAATTTGAGGCAATAGTAGCCATCAGCGGCCATCCATAACAAGCGCAGAATACGGAGCTGTTATTCAAAGTCTACCTGCATCGAGCGTTCATGATAAAAAATATAAAAGTAAAAAAAAAAATTGTACCGTACGTGGCAAGCATTTTGCGTATACTGCCTGCTATTAATTCTACCATATCATGGGAGAAGTCTAAACTTTTCTTTCACTTGTTGGTTGCAAGGTGTTCCATCTTATTAACTGGTTGATAACATTTCTAGAGAATAATTATTTAATAAAGTAAAATATTAACTTGTTCAGATTTTGGCTGGGAAAGCTTAATTGTCACAAGAGAGAAACCAGGCACTGTTACCATAGAAACAGGAAAAAAAAACCTTCTTAAAAGTTTGTGGTTTTTTTATGTGATTAAACTTTCTGAGAAAAGACTAAACACGGTGATAAATTTCTAGAACTTCGCACAAAGGAGAGGTCTGAGCACAGATATGTAAAGTGCAATAACCGTCTCCCTCTTCCCGCCACTAATGCCTTCAGCGTCCAACAATATCAGCGAGACTTCCATTAAAGAGCATTAGATTTACCTTTAAATGTGCTGGCTTCCTTTTGGAAGAATGCTACTGACTTTTTAGGAGGGTTAGGGCTTTTTAGAAAGGTATTTCATTTTCATGACTTTTAATATTTCTTTTGGTATAAGTTGGGAAATAATGGTTGTGTGTGTGTGTATATATATCAGTTTTCAGTGTAAAACTATTTATATGGTCACAGAATACAATTATAAAATAATAGCAAAACTAAACTGTGTAAGGGGCATTAAAGACATACAGGGGCTTCACGCAGGGTAAGTGATGTGTATATGTCGGGATGAGTGTGTCTGTGTGTGTGTGTGTGTTAGTGTGTGTGAGTATAATCATCTGGATGTAGGTGAGTGTTTGTGTGTAAGGGTGAGTGAATAGGTGGGTCATGTTTCTCCTCCTCCCTAGTTTTCTCTATTGTCTTCCGCTCTTTTTTTTTCTCTCCTCTTTTTACTCCCCCATCATCTCCTTTTTCTCTTCTCTTCCTTTATCTCCTTTTCTCTTCCTCTCTTCTTTTTTGTCTCTTGTCCATCTCCTCTTGTTCCTCCTTTCTCTTATCTCCCTCCTTTTTTCATGTTCCTCTCATTTTCTTTCTCTCTTCCTTCCTTCCTTTTTTCTCTCTCTCTGTCCTCTCACATCTTTCATTTCTTTTTTTTCCTGTCACTTTTTCCCTCTGATGAACAAAATGAGAAACATTTTGCTCTAAATTATAAAGCCACACCCCGGGGAGCAACCCTTCCAAGATTGTCCAGGAAATGGCTTGGTAAAAAGGAGGCCTAATACATACACACTTTGCTAGAATCACACATCTGCTTTTGTCCTAACATCAGTTTTACAAATGCTTTTTCCCAGAACCCTAAAATAAAGCTTAACCCCCTTTTTTAAAAGTTCGGTAAAAAAAAGGATCTGCCATAATCCATTATAATTTATGTTTTCAGTGACTGTGAATGTATCATTATAACCTCAGATATTTACAACTGCTTACTCAATACATGCGCACATTCACGTCAAGATCTATGTCATAAGACAAGTGCATTCTCGCTCTTCCCCAAGATAAATTCCATAATAACACGGCTTTCCACTTAAAGATAAAACAAGCCCTCTTACTTGCTGACACATTCTCTTATTCATGACTAAGCACTGTAAATGGGCAGTAAATCTGTGGTATTTCTAACAAACCTGCCACGTCCCTCCAAAATATACAGCCACTCCGGGCCCCTTCAGTTTGACAATTTATCTAATGAAATAAATATTCCCATTCACCTACAAGACGTGTATCTCAGGGCTTTACCAACTAAACTGAGTTCCAATAAGAGAAAACATCTTATCCTTCTGACATAAAGGTACATTATGAGTTCTCCTGCAAAATAGGTTGAGTTGGTGCTACATATTACAGTGATTAAATTGTTGAGGTTCTTTCCAAATGGCCAGTTAAGCTTGGTGGGATATGTAGTCCACAGTGCCGGAAATACAACAGGTTATCCTCCAATGACATAGATGGGACACTGAAATCTTCATCTCATCTCTGTGATTGGAGGTCTCTTCAGAACATGAAAAGAACGATGTATTCCATCTGTGGCCACCGTAGGTCTAGGGCAGAAGGCCTGGGGAGGACAGTAGCTTTGGTTACAATGAGATCTCTGGTGTCCCCAACTGGCCTGTTCACACTATGCTGAACCCCACAGTTTTTAAGTGGCGTTGTGGGCCATTAAGAGACAGAGCATTACAATTTGATATCATATCCTGGAGCTCAGCAATGAGAATCACAGCATGGAAGGGGAGGCTGGGAGCAATGCCCTGGGCCAGGCCTCGAACAGCATCCATCATGAATAAGATGAAATCTAGATTTGGGCCCAAATACCGTCGTCGTATCCAGCTCTGCTGCACAATATTACCGTTATTCCAATGGGATTATTAAGCATGTTTTATTAAGGCACACAGACAAGATGATTTGTGAAATGCAAACCAGCTCTGACATTGAATGTCACATCACAGGAAGAGATTCTTGTACTCTTGAACTATCACAAATTGCAGCATTTACAAAGAAACTTTCCTATAGATTCTAAAAAATAATTCAAACTGTTAAATTGAGTGTATGTCAATGGTAATTCTTCGTGCTTTTTCCTAACCCCCCCACAAAGAAAAAAACAAGGGGTGCAAAAAATGAATCAGGGCCCCGTATCCTATGGTTTTATGTTTGGCAAAGCAGACATTCCACGAAGAGCAAAACCTACAGCAGGTGTTCACATATTTTCAGTTATTTGTCAGTATATGCGGCTGAATGATATATTGCAGAAGCACTGAATTCAAACATTCTTTACTTTCAATTGGTTTCAATATGACAAAGTGACATATCCTGTTCTCCAAACCACAATGCATGTAGATCCGAGCCAGCAAATAACGCCATGTCTTCAGAGATGTATCTTGGCTGGGCGCTTCCCTAGGGCAGCACCCCAGCCACCTCTACCACTCAACTTAGTGGCCACCGTTCAATATGCTGATAGCCGGGATCCAATGTGATATCCTGGCAGACTGCATGCCCAGCGCAGAATAGGTTTACTATGGAGGGTGCTCTATTGTGTATATGGGCTGGCTACAAGGGTGACCTCTGATTTCCCCAACTGGCCTAGTTACTGGTCTCCCCTGTTACCCAGCTACTGCCCCCTTGGATCTGCCTCCCTAGGCTAAGGACTAATTAGCCTAGGCCACAATTCGCCGCTGCATGCCTTTTTAAACATAGATTATGTTAGCTGCAGGTGGGTAACGTAATTGCAAAAGTGCTAACAATACCACATAAGATAGCTGAACCTCGTGGGGACATTTACATACGGTAACAGTGTGAGTGAAATGGGCTAAAGCATCAGATGACCTGTAACTAAAGGGGACACCATGGTCCAGAAGAGGCTGTCTCCTTATAGTATTTTCTAGCCTTTTTTTCCATGTATGTGTAGCAATCACCCTAGAAACTAATGGAATAGAATTGCCTTTTATATATATGAACCCTACTGAATTCCCATATGACATCTGCATAGAGCATGACGGAGCAGAGACCCCCTGCCTACCGCTATAAATCATTGGGGTGTTTTATCCGCTGGGAGCTTTGCATTGAAAATATTCACCATGCATCTAATGATACCGGCAATAGCAAAGTAGCAGCCTTTTTGCATATATATATAATATATATATATATTATATGTACACAAACACACACAGTACATACATATACGCTAACGCTGATTGAGTTGCAAAATGTAAATGCAACGCTAACATATGGCTGTCCAGTAACTCTACAGAAGATTTACAATACAGCTGTTCTAGCTGGTACGTTTTCAAATGTTTTACTTACCCACAAATTAGCACAAGCCATTTTATGTCTTTTAGCACCGCTTGTGTTTGAGATTACATCTAACATATACTTGCACCTCAACACTGGGTTAAATACAATGCATTAGGATGTTTCCGTCTTTGATTTAACCAGTGGTGCTTCCAATCATTTGTGTTCTACTTATTTAGCACGTAGCTCTATTTAGGAGAGTAGTGGGACCTTAGAAGAGCAATATAATTTATGGCGCATGTCTCAGGATAAGATTCTCCAGAGATCCTAGCTAACAATTCCAGGTTTGATGTATTAGGGTAAATTTTCAGCTTTCTCATTGCTCTTGCCACAACCAATTGTTTGTTCATCGTTTGGTGATATTCCTTATCCGCTCAGACTTATCTCTTAGGTTTCTCACCATCTCCTAATTATTCCTTTTGATGAAGTATCTGGAGAAAACTTGACGGTGCCCAGATAAGAAAAGATTTTTCAGAACACCATCTTATTTATTTTTGGGCAAATTATAAGGTGCTTCACTTGCATATAAATATAAAAAAACCATGTTTTTGAATTTTTGGAATCAACAAGTATTTTTTAGCAGCTATAATGATTTTTAGGAACAAATGTGTACAAGCTATTTTATCTTGAAAGCTTGGGGGTGAGGGGAGCAACAGACACAAAGCAACAAATGCTCAAGCTAAAATGCTCATGTTCAATAATAGAATGATTTGCTGAACCATATAGCTGTCCCAAAAAAAAGAATGGATTGCCATCTGGAGTAATAAATTAACAATTCTTGCTGCATTTTAAAACAATGAGAACGTAAGGCTCAAGCACTATATCATAGGTAAGTTTTAAGCCCTTGCAGGTAGTATTAGGCATTTGTAATCCCTTAATTCCATGCAAAGCACATACAGTAAGCACTCAAATGTATATGTATAATGTACGTGAGCATGTAAAGCAAGCTATCCAATGCATAATACAATCCATTTTCCATATACTCAAATGTGCATGGATTCTTTAGTTAATAGAGTTAGAAAATACAAATTCTGTCTCATTTAACTCCTCCCCCTGCTGCCTCTCCTGAAATCAGGAAGTGTACTTAAGTATGATTCCTGCACATGCTCAGTAACACTAACAAATGGATTTAGGTACACATTCTATTTTCAGTAGAGGCAGCCTGGAAAGGTCTTAAATAGGAGAGGATATCATTAACTAAAGATAGCCTTCACCAATTTTCACGCATTAAAAGCCATTGGGTTTCATGCAAAATGGACTTCAATATGCATTCAAAATTAATGGGACTATACTGTTCATGTAAAGTCCTCCACCAGGTCCTGTGCTATTAATCCCATAAAATGTAACTTCTCCAGATTAAACGGTACTGTCCATAATACCAAATGGAATTAGGTCTGTTTTATCTCATCACAGAGACGTCTCTTCACTTCGTACATATCCTGTCAAGTCCCGTAACAAACCGCTACAAACATGTTCTGTCTGTTTGTATTATCCTACCTCCACCATAAAAGAAGAGTTGGAAATGCTAAAACGGTGTTCTGGGTTCCCTCTTCAATTAACAATAAGATAATATTCCTACCTCAGATACCGGTTAGCTTTTACGTCACATTCCGTTTATAAAGTGCCAGCAGATTGTGTGGCGTTATTACAATGAGGCCAGAATACACGTTTTACAACAACATTAACAATAAGTTTAACGCACAAGATATACTGCTACCTAAGGGAAAGAGGGTCCAGCTCTTGCAGAATTACAGTATATTAGTTTGTTGCTTTGAGACGGAATGAAACAAAAGAGCATAGTAATAACAGGATAATAACATGCTGTTATCACATATCACAAAGGGTTATGCACACAACCCCTGAAAAACTGAAGCTTGGGCGATATTCAGTTGACCAATACATCAGCGTAATTTGCAGAAGATGTGGCAAAATTAAAAGTACCTGCAGATCCGTAGAGATAACGCTATGTCCCAGACAAGGCACCGAAGTCACATGGCCTCTGGTGTCGCTGGCAGTACAGTGGATTTACTGAGCTTTACTGTCCTGGCTGTAGCCTAAGGCAGGACTCTGGTCCGAAACAGAAGCCTACAGGGTTCCTTATCATTAATCTCACTATGGATTGTCTAGCCTAGAAATGGATTCAACTAAGTTTCTACCATGATCTGTTACCATTGAAATGTCTTCAGCTTCAGTTGAAGTTTAGATTTTTGACTGCGGCCTGTGGTAATAACACATATTATGTAAAGTAACAGAAAATATTCTTGTGGTATAGTTTACCCCAAGGGTATGAATTACATTGCTACACGTGACCCAAGCCTACAACATTCATAATTACATCATGATACCCTCTTTTTGCCTACAGCAATTTTCATGGCTCCATACAACACTATCACATAGTTCATCTGGCTTCTCCAAATATCCTTTCTGCTGTTTGCTACATCTATCCTTTCCACTTTGTATGTTTGCCACAACACATACACATAATTATATATAAAATATATGAAACATTTAGGAAACATGGAACTGTAAGGCAGGATGTATCTTTAGAACTGTAAAGGATGGTAGATGTATCTTGTTGTAGAGTCAACAAGAACCACTATGTGTCCCTCAATTTTTTTTCCTACAACGAGATTGTGTCAAAGAGAGGAGGCTGTGCCAACAATGAAGCCAATATATAATGCTAACTACTGCTAAATGCAAAAATTATTTTCACTGCTGAGTCTTGAAACAAAATCACGGACTCGTTACTAACATATACATATAAATGGTGTGTTCAGAAATAGATTGTGCATCTGGGATGGAAATCTATTTGGTACATGTGGGTAATCAGCAGATCCTGGGTTTTGGCTAGTAAGGTGTCAAATAAATATGTCGCCATCATGTGCACTGCATCAGGTATCAGTCCAGGTACTGAAAGCATTGTAAATTCCTATATTCATATCTTTCCCAGGCAGTAAACCACAGATGGAGACTTAGTGGCCCTAAAGGTGTTGTTAAAGCACACCTCACATCACCTTCTGCCACTATCTGTCCGCAGTGGATTTGAGATGGGCTTCAAAAATAGCTAAGTTAGAGTTGTCAGATTCTTCTCTAATTAACCAACTAGCTGGAGAAGGAGGCTCTGTTAACAAGCAATTGTAGCTGATGTACTGGGTGCTCTATGTATGGATTTATACAAGTTACTAGGTTTGAGTTTTGCATAAGCTGAGCAATCTCAGGATATATAACCCCACCCGATGGATACATACTAACCAAGCTAACACCATATATATCACCTTTGGTAGTCAGCACTGAAACTCATCCATCATACTGACAGAATTGTTGTGACAAGTTGCTTGGACAATGTTATACTTGCATACAGAGGTTTACGTTGGCTTGAGGACACTACGTTTGGCTACAAAAATCCTAAAAATCGTCTCCTGTAAGCCCATAAAACAGATAAAATAATAACAAAAAAAATCCTTAAGGTAATTCGGTACTTCAAACTCACTTTTTACCCCAGTGAAGAAGACCTCTTAAGGTGCATTAGGGTGAAGAATGTTGCCTACTATGGAAGTGTCCAGATGTTCTCTGATGGACTATATGTAGACACAAAACTGTTTAGCACTAATTGGCATCTACTTTGATAAAGGGATACTAGTGAGAAAAAAGCATTAAACACAGTGTTTCTGCACCAAGGAAATGAATATGATTAGTGCAGAAGGTCTGAAAATGTTATTCTGTGGCACATCAGTGCACCTCGTGTGTGGCTGCGTTCCTTAGACACATGGCGAGACCTCTGTTATTGTAACACATGTTATTGGTATGCTTTGCTTTTGTTACAATGATCTAGTCTGTTTCCTTGTGATACAATTAGCGGATCAAGTTATAGAGAACCAGACTTTCCACGACATTTATATGACACCAGGTGAATTCTTTTTTTTGTAGTCTGTGGACAAAATTTGCATTAAGCTGCTCTGTGCAGGCAATATTCCTTTGTGATGCATAAGGAATATTGTGTTGTGACTTATAGGTTGTCATTTATTGTTGCAATTTGTTGGAGATGACTGACATGCTGGAATGATCTGGTGTGTGGTGTATGTAGAAGGCAATGACATGTTGTGGAATGTGTTTTAAGGGGAGGGATGGAGGCAATGTTGCAGCAACACATGGCGTGTAATGTAGTGTGTGGTACCCGCTGTATATTGTGTTACTCTTAAAAATTGTGTAGTTGGGATATGTGGCTGTTGATGATAGAAGTGTAGCTGTGGCATGGTGTGGGGTGGGATGTGTGGTTCAGTTGTTGTGTTGTGCAGCACAAGTAGTCATTGTGTGGTGTAATCCAACTGCAAATGGTGTGGTTTATGTGCTGAGGTGTAGGTTGTGACAAAGACTACCTTGTGTTATATGGTGCCTTAAGGATTGTGTTACTGTGACACATGGCAGGCAGTGTGTTGTAAGTCATGATAAAGGCACAGATGCAGTACACTATGGGCTGATTTGCTGTGATCCATATTATGAAGTGTTTGCTGGGCATCACAAAGTTATTTTGTGTCTCCATATTCAGGATACATGATAATGGGAAGGTCTGCTTCCCCAATGTCCACCTGCTACATACACTTCATTCATGGTACAGACAAAAAGAATAGCCCCATTCTAGAATACATGCACATGTGCTTCTATGTATAAACATGTATACCACACACAGACACAGGTTTGAGCACACACACACATACACACACACACACACACACACACATGTAGAGATCTCCCTCCCTGTAGCACACACAGTCTTACCTTCTCAGCCTCTGAGCTTCTGTCCAGGAGTCTTGTAGTATGAGACAGCCGGGGGGGGGGGGGCTCAGTATGTCTCTCACACCAAGGTAACCATCTCTAGTTCCTATTCCAGGCTGTAATGTTGGGCAGAGTCAGAGTGATGATCCAGCTCTGTCTGGGAAAGGGGACCAGGGATGTGTGAGATAGACGGAGCCAGGCTGCACAATCCCCTCTCCTGCTCTCCCCTGCTGGAGACTCGGGGAATGCACAGGGAAGGAGCGAGATGTGAGACTTGCTTACTGCTTACTGAGCTGGGCTGGAGGAGGCCACTGAATCCTGTAGGGGGGGATCTGATTCCCTGGAAATCCATCAGCTGCAACAAGCTGAGGGGGGCCAATCCACCCCTCCCCAGCCTCATAAGAAGACACTTTCATCTACAGCAGCTAATCAACCCCTGGCTAACTCAAAGGGCCACTGAGATTTTGCAAAGCGGCATGTCAGTGGCCATTCCAGAAGCTAAATGGTTAACCGTTGCTTTAGGTCCCGGGCAGAGGCGATTGCTATTTTTATGTATTTATATGCGCAAACCCCTTATTTTTCATCAGGTGGTGCCCAGTCCCTCCTGTGAGTCATTCCCCGCTGTTTGCTCTCCCACTAGGATGTCGGTGGCAGCCGGCAGCAGGGTTGTAAGGTGCTGGGTGATTTTTGTGACATTAATCACTGGTGACGGAGAGAGCTTTGTGACTTCCCTGACCCCAGCTTGCCTGTTTGTAGAAAACTAGAGGTGGAATGAAGTCTCACCTGACTGCATGAAGAGAAAGTACAATGCAGCGCTTGTAGATTGTAAGTTTCTTTTGAGCAGGGGCCCCCCTCACCTTCTGTTTGAGTAAATGCAAGTTTATCTCATGCACTGCTTGTTATGTCCTATTTGCCCATTGTACTGCGCTGCAGAACATGATGGTGCTATATAAATCAATAAATAACACTACAAATATCAGACATGAGCACAAACATGTAGTGCGCTGGTAAACACGCGTGCATATGCCACACTCAGTTTTAAGGGTTAAGGCTTCTTGCAGAATTGCTTCTGTTCCTTGGCAACGATTCCTGGTCCATACATCAAAAGTGTCCCTGTTTTGTAGGGACAGTCCCTCTTTGGGGCCTATATCCTTCTGCTCCACTTTGCTCCCCTTATGTCCCTCTTTTCTAGAGCTCAGGATGTTTGCTGGGTATAAGTGTGTCCTAAAAGCCACAATAATGTGCTTACAAGCAGCATACAAACAAATACATAAAATGTTGTATATAAAATACACGATTATTCATCTAAATATCTTAATCACCTTGAAAGCTGTGAATAGGTCACAAAAACGTCTTGGTAAGGTCCTGTCCACACCTCTAGTCACACCTAAAAAGTGTCCTTCTTAGGCCATTTCAAATATTAAGAAGTATGGTAGAACAGAGTCTTTCTTCAAAATGGGAGCCATGCCCAGACTGGGCATCTGGCGCAAGCTGTTTGGGGGCAATGATGGCACAGACAGGCTGTTTGGGGGTTAGGACAGCACAGATAAGCTGCTTGGGGCAAAGGTGGCGCTCACAAGCTGTTTGGGAAGAATGTTGCACTGTGGGACATGTTGCTTGGTAAAGTTGGGGGCCCCAAGGCAATATTTGCACCAGGGTCCACAAAAAAAAATACAGTGAGTAGGAGTGGGGCTTACTTAAAACTGGGCGGACTTCTGGTGTGACAAGTTGCTTTATCCTTATCCTCTAATGCAGCAAGAAAACGCTACAAAAACACGGGCGGTAAAGCTGAACATTTAGAGCTTTTAACGCAGTCTTATCTTGGAACGTTACTGTATATAATCTAGATCTTAACGGAAAGTAGTAGTAAAATTGTTTGGTGATTTACATGTTATTATTGTGTCTTTTTATATATATATATATACCTGTATATCTCTCAGAAGGATTCCATAGATTCTCCCATGGGGACAACATTGAAATTTGTAACAGATTAGAGCGAAACAGAGAAATAGAGTGCAGTGCCTTTTTTTGTTAGCATTTCTCATTTATAAGGAAGGTAGGTAAACTATTAGATAATGGGATCCTATTTATCTAGAACAGCTCTTGGAAAAAAGGTTCTAAATGTGTAGCAATTACAGTGGATATAAGTGGTATGCTATCTCTAATTGTTATGTATGTTATATCCATATCCCATCCATGGATCCGATAGTAATGTTTGTACCTGCTCGTTTTACTGTACGGATTATATTATCGTATTATAGACTCTCTCACTTGTAGCTTTCACCGTGAAGACAGACCATAAACCTCTGGAACGACTTGATTAGATTTTTCTTGACTTGCAATATTCTTCCAGAAACGTAAGAGGTGTGGGGGGGGGGCATTATTCACGGTGAACATGTGGTAGTAAATTAAGGTAATCCTATCATTTGTGTGCGATAATCTCATTGTAAAACACTTCAGCACACATAGCTTTTAATATATACTAGATTTTCCTAACTGCACCGTTGGTAAGGTTGGGAAAAAGCCTCTCCCATTAAATCTTTCCTGGTTCACCTCTATGCTGATGCAGAAGAACGGTTTTTACAAATCTCCTCTCCGACCAGCTGTAAAATGCTTCCTTGGCGCCAAACAGAAGGAGATTTCAACATGGATCAAGATCTTTAATATTATTCACTTGTATAAATGGGCATTTTATGCAGTGCAGATTTATTTTGCTCAAAGGTTGCCTTTAGCCACATGGTTGTTCTCTACCTGCACTGATCTCGTCCCTTAATTACATATAACAAGGAAACCAATAACTGCATGCCTCACTTCCGTGCTCTTCTTCTGGGTGTCATGTATGTTACTTTAACACATGCTTCTATTTTCTCAAAAGGAATTCCTTATTGAAGGTCATTTGTCACATCTAGAATCCAGCCCTTGCCAAGAGAGGAATGGCCACCAATAACTTGAGTACCAAGGTGATTTGTAAATTATTTACCAAAAGGGTAATATGGAGCTTCCTCTGCCAGCAATTATTGTTACAAAACGGCTAAAGAATGCACAAATAGGTCTAATTTCAGTTTCTGGAGATATGTAGGTCTGCTTAGTCAAATGCAGAATTGAGCTAGATGCCTTCACAAACTAGAGGCGAGCTTAAGGATGACCGGTCCTTTTCAGGACAGATTCCTATGCATTATGTCAGTTACATGTAGAGGCAGGGGGTCTGCCGGTCCAGTTTCTTCAAACACTGCCAGCCCTCTATAGAAGACGAGAGCTTAGAGGGGGTCCCGTAATGGAGCGTTATATGACCCCACGAGAGTGGCTTGGTAACTCGCATCATGTGAGAGCAGGGTGCATAACAAGCTCTAGGTAAGTGTTAGAAAGAGTTTGAGTGAGAGCGTGTACAAGTACATGGAATGGGGTAAGAGGCTTGGGGCCATGTGGCTTTGTTTGCTCCAGGGCCAAAAAGCATCAGCCCTCCCCTGATCAAGGGACATCTGCATGCTGTGACTAATCCTCTTTCTAGTGGACATTTCATGATTAATTGAACCGAGCACATAGTTTTATACTGAAAAATATATAGTAGGTCATTAAAGTGAATGGGTGAACGGCGGATCAGAGCGCCGTGTTTGGTTGATATTGTAGAAGTCAGGTTTTTGGAATTATTTACTAATGGTTCTGTCCTGAATGTATCAAATAAAGAAATCAGCTGAGAAACAAGGTTATCGAGCCACAACATGAAACAAGAACACTACGAAACAGACATAGATTTATAGCAAAATCAATCGCAACCTGTGTTTGGCTATAATTTAATTTCAGAGAATGCATATACATTTTGTATTTTGTTTGGTAACAAATGTTCCTTTCATTTTATGTATTTGTTTTGTGATGCAGGTGAAGAAGTCATGATCTGGTTTCTCCCCGCGTCCGATATATATTTTTGTTGCTATTAATTTGTTAAGTGCGGTTGCTTCTAGGCTGTCTCCTATGTACGAGCAGTTCATTAATAACCCCAGCAAGGGCAGTGCTCTATGAAGGGGTTAAATATTATCCAGGCATATCTGCTTTCAATGAGATCCTACTTCCTGTTAAACATAATGCTGACATTTGCTGCGCAATTTAAATAATTTGCATTTGTCATGGATGAATTAATGTACATTCTGCAAAATTACCTGACTGTAAAAATGGCAAGATCTGGATAATTTCCTTTGGATCGCAGATCTCCAAACCCCATTCCCATCATCTCAGCTGTTCTTAAGTAATCAAGTATTGTCTCATTCATTAGCAGCATCATCTCCATCTTCATCAACATCATCAAGATATACTCCCATCCAGTGATGAACGCTTCCATAGGGAATCAACACCACATAACCTTTTGTATAACACATCAATGCAAAGTAAGTTATACATATGTTATATTTACGCTGCTTAACATTCCATGTTAACCCCTTAAGGACAATGGGCGGTCCCTAAACCCATTGAAAACAATGCATTTTGAGCCCGTACATGTACAGGCTTTGTCATTAAGGGGTTAAAATCCTTATGTATTGTTATTCTGCTATAATGCTAGTATTCCTATAGCGGCCAGAAACATTCAATCTAACGACGGATTAGTAGCAGTCTGCCTCTTTTTGCTGATGTAAAGGCTCAAACCTTAATCAGTCCTTAGGGTCAAGACAGCTTTATGCCTATCCCATCCATGTTTCAATACCCTCACTGTATTATCCTCTGAGAGGAGGCCATTCAATGTATCTACCACCTCCCCCAGTAAAGTAAAACTCCCTTACATTACACCTATGTCTCTGGCTCTCTACTTTTAGAATATGACTCCTTGTTCTAACAGCCCTCCTAAATAAACCATAATGTAGATCCAAAGCCATTGCTGAACTACCACCCTCATGTGGACCATGTCTGCCCATCTTTCCTGATGTAGAGACTCTGACCTTAATCAGCCTTTGGTCTCATCTTAGATTCAGCATAGCTATATGCTTATCCCATGCGTGTTTAAAGTCCCTGACAGCATTAGCCTCTACCTCTTCTGATGGGAGGCTGTCCCATTTATTTACTACCGTCCCTGTTAAGTAAAAACATAAATCTGGGTGAGAATAGTAGCAAAAGGTGATGATCTTACACAACGGCTTCTCCTCTAACCCTCTCTGTTTTATTTTTCCTTCTGTCTCGGTTATGTGCCTTTCTCTGATCCATGAGTCCTGTTTCCATGTCCTCTCTCTCATCAGACGCGTTCATCCATTTATTCCTGGGGATTCTATTCAATATCGAACGTCAGCCCCTCCATAAACACTTCTTATGCATATTCTTTCTAGTTATATTTTCCCATACATGTTCCAGCGGCACTTTACTATACACTAGATTGTCTAGATTCCCCCAATGTCTTTTCCCTGCTCATTTCTCACTTCTTTGTCTCCTATATATCATCAACATTTTCTATACCTGTCATTATTTATTTTCTCGCAGGCCTCCCTATTCACCTCGTTCTGTCTGACCTTCCAGAATTGTTATATTTCACATCTAGTCTATCCTTTCACTTTTGATTCTTTTTTTCCCCCAGTTTTCATGTTAACGCTTTTTTTTTTTTTTTATTTATTTTTTTAAATTCTCAGTCCGATGTCATTTTCTCATCTTCTTTCATGTAATTCTAAAGCAAGATGCCGTACCTCGAGGGATCAACACCGAGTACCAGAGCATCCAGCGGTTGCAGATGTTTAATCTCCACATTGCAATGTAACCCAGTGGTAGCGCTCACGTTTTAAGCGTCCAGTGCAGTGTTTCCCGATATCCATTATTCAGTTCGGCGGTGGATGTTGACACATTATATTAAAAAAAAATGAAATAAGGCCTAGTGGAGAGAATTGGCTATCCATATGTTGGGCTTTGTGTATTAGTAAAACTATAGATTGAAAATGCTCTGTAATTCCTCGTCTTCTCCGATTGTCTATGATGTATTCACTACAAGTTCAGTTGTATTATTATCTTCACCTTTTTTTGTCCTTAATTTATACAGAGGAGGCCGTGTTTTGTCCTGCGCCGCCATATTCTTTAATCTCTGTACATTCGCTCGTTATGTATCCCTGTGGTGCTTTGGAATGTTCTAAATGAGCTGGTGCAGCGAGCATTGAAAATATTAACCTTTATCTCTCACTTTTCTACTTCTACCAGTTTCATTAATCTACTCATAATATATTTTTTATCCTTTATGCTTCTAACACGCTGTCATATGTTTAGGGGGTTAGAAGAGGGTTGGAGTGCAGTGTATGATGGTAGATCAATGGCTAGCAATAGCCATACTTCTCTGGGTGAAGAACTGGGGACTCTGTTTTTTCCTCTGGCTACTTCATGCCCAATTGCCCTCCCACTCCCAAACAATTCAATACTGAGTCTGAGGCTAGCCCCATCCTTATTGGCAACTAGCCCTGCCCCTTGCACACTTCTTGTGTGGCTATAGCCCCATGATTGTGTATGCCTAGCCCATCCTCCACGCTAAGCCATTCCTTCACAAGTGAGAGAGCTCTGGGTATTTCTCAGGTACGACAATAACTGATTCGTCAGGGGAGGGGTGGCAACATTTAGCCTACGGGGCAATTCCAGTAATAGTAATAAAGCAGCCCACACAAATTTGGAAGACTGCGTTATCCAGTCCAGTTGAAAACACATTTACTGCATAGAAGGGATCCAGTAACGGTGTAAATACTTTATATGAGAATATTTTAGTAAACGGTACAAAAAAGCTTTAAATCAGGGCCACTCCCCACCCATCTTATTAGCCCCTGTGTCTTGTGTCATCAGCTAAGGCAATGCGATTGGGTGTCAGACATCCATCATTCTGCAGATTTGTCCAGGATTGAGGTTAGGAAAATATTAGGTCAATGATATAATAGATTTAAACTTCATTGCTTTTCTGGGAGCCCTGTTGACATGAAGGCAGCCCTAACCCCCTACACAAAAGGTCTGGGGCAGGCGGCATTTGCAGCAAGCTGTACACAGCTCATGCACAGAGGTGCAATTAGGGAATAGCAGCCTATTTTATTTTTATTGCAGTAAAGCTTTTACAGCCGGCTTTTATCTACTAACAAGTCACAGTTTTTTTGTGGCTATCAACAAAAGGGAAAGGACAATTTTAAAGCACTACGGGCCATATTTATAAAGAGCTACAAGCACACCAACATTTATATATATATATATATATATATATATATATATATATATATATATATATATATATATATATATACTGTGTTTGTGGTCTTATCTGTTCTAAGCATCTTTTATTCCTTTTTTATTCTTAAATCTTGTCGCTCTTAGTGTACCATTCTCTTTTCCCCATTCTTACTTTATTGTTTGGACTCATCATTTTTTTTCCTTACACTTTTAAGCCATTGTGGTTTCTATTTTGACTCCTCCACAAGTTGCTTATTCTGTCTTTCATCTCTCCCTCCTGATTTCTGCATTTGTCTATTCCGTTTATATTTCAATCTCCGTCGCCCCCGTCCCTTTACTTTTAACACTTCTTACTCTTTGTTCGCCCTTTTTGTCTCTGACCCCATACAGTTCTCCTTGTGTTTCCTCAGGAGTTGAAAGTTAAAAGCTGTTCTGCTTGATCCTGAGAGTTTTCCAATGCCTTTTATCTCTAGAAAACATTTTAAAAATCATAGATACCAAGGGCCTGAGCAGAAGAAGCTCAGAAAGCAAAGTGCTTCTGGGCAAGTGGGCATCAAAGATAACTCACTCCAAAGTCACACAATTTGGATTTTCATAAATATCAAGTACTATTTTGCTCAAAACAACAACCTCCCCCAAAACCAGTAAATACATTGTGCTTACACAACCGGCTATCCAGGTATCCTCCTCCTGTTAGCCTTGCTCGAGCGTTAGCCAGGTGTCCCCATAACATTTGGTCTTTAGTGTTAACCATTTTAGATCACAGACAAGCAGGAAAGATGTAGCGCAAGAGGATAATGGTTAGCCAACAATTGTTTATTGTTTTCTATAGTGCCATCATATTCTGTAGCGCTGTTCAATGGGGCAATTCCCTGTTACCACAGAGATCTATATGACGCAGAAGAATTCTGAGTATTCACGTCAGCGGGAAGAGCCACATACAGGAGCACAGTGTGGGAGCTACATACACAGCAGCTACGGCGACCCAGGCGATTATTTATTGGACTCTCTCCCCAGATTTAATGTAAAGTTACCATTTTTTTTGTATTTATTAAACCTCCCGACGTTTACCTTCCATTTACTGAGCAACCTAGGAAATTGAGTCTGCAACTCTCTAGAACTGGACGCTGACCAAAAAGGGGATGCACATTATTTCAAGCCTGATTACCAGAGCATTGATTGCTCTCTATAGAGCAAGCAGCTCTCTTATTTTAATATTAGATTAACGCTAATCTAACATACTACACCAGCAGTGCCCTTTTTTCCTTTCATTGTTTAATAAGAATTGAGGCTGCATGTGTGGTTTTGTCTTCAAACAAGACATATGTAAGGACAACATTATTGTATTTCTATTTCTACATTTGATATATCTGTATCTGAGGTGCATCATCACTATTAGTTTCCTGGATTCACTGGTCAAGATAATTGTGGAGATTTATCTCAGGTTCAGGTTGTATTTTTGTGGAGTGTTTCACTTGTTTATCTCTGCGCTTCTACCATCCTGCATTGTTGTTGTTTCTTTTTTGATGTGTATATGTTTGTTTATGGTGTTAGTGTAGCTGTATATATGTGTTAGTGTAGAGCTACCCCTGCCCGTAATCATACCCCCAACATCCTAATTCATTCCAATACTGAACCACAATCATTATCTACCAATCACCATATTCAAACCCCCTAAAATAAATTCTCATTAACCTGTCCTTTATTTCCCATCATCTTAATACCGTTTCTCTTAATATGCCCCCTTCATATTCAAACAACATTGAACACACATTTTCATTGATTTGTACAATTAACCACAGGGACGTAACTAGAAACCACAGGGCCCTAGTGTGAAAATTGCCCAAACCCCTCCCTCCTGACTTCACATGCAACATGTCCCACAGTGCCGCCTTTGTCTCCAAACAGTTGTGAATGCCACATTTGCCCCCAAACAGCTTGTCTGTGTCATCTTTGTCCCAAACATCTTGTCAGTGCCATCAAACAGCTTTCTCCTGCTCGCAAACAGCCTGCCTGTTTCATCTTTGCCAAACAATTTGTCAGTTGCTCCAAACAGCCTGCCTGTGCCATCTTTGCCCCAGCCTGCCTGTACCATCTTTGCCCCCAAGACACATCCATGTGAACACACAAACACTTCCTTTAAAAAAACTGTGTACAACTGTAACTAGAAATATAGATGCAGTTTTGAAGGCAGAGGGTGGTCACACCAAATATGACTTGATTTACATTTTTCTTCTGTTCACTCACTTTTTGTTAAATTATAAAAATAAGCTACTTACATTGTGAGAGCATTCTTTCTTTACATCATTTTTTGACACCTGTCTAAAATGTTTGCACATAAACACATCTCTGAATATAATCAGAATAAATCAATGTTTGGCTTGTTTAGATTAAGAAGAAAAAGTCAAGACCAAGACTAAAGGGTTAATTGCCAGCCGTTCTACAAGTGAGCAGCAGACAGGTTTTTCTTTACTGCCATGCCAACAACCCAGCTACTGTACTCTTCTTTTAGACTATATGCTGCCTTAAGAGGTATCCCATAGCTTGTATGTAAATACCATCCAGTGTACTTATTTTCACTGTCAAGGGCTGTAACCCTTGTATCCTTTCCTAGTCTATTTATGCAGCTGGCACAGAGAGACTAAATAGATATCTAGTTTGACCCATGACTGCAAGTAAACAAGAGGAGAATGGAAGTAATTACTGTGGTTGGAAACCACATCCAGAAAAGCACTCAGCTACTCTTTTGAACAAGAATATGAATTTAGCAGTAAACAGGGTTAATACAGAGCAGTAAGTGGCCTGGGATGAGTCCCAGAATTTGTAAATGCAGTTCTACCTCCATGGCGATAAAGGATCTGTATGCTAGCTGTGGTCATGACTCACAATTTTGTGAATGAAGCAAGAATCGAACAGAATCATGAAGTTTGTGCAACAACTGATCGACAATTTTACTCACTTTTGCTGCCGAGGTTTAGACATTAATGGCTGTGTGTTGAATTATTTTGAGGGGACAGAAAATTTACACTGTTATACAGGCTGTACACTCACTACTTTACATTGTAGCAGAGGGTCATTTCTTCAATGTCACATGAAAAGATATAATAAAATATTTACAAAAATGTGAGGGATCTGCTCACTTTTTTGAGATACTGTATATTATTGGAGGGAAAGCTGCTGTTGACTTAAGTTTAGCTTGACCCTAGCACCTGCCTTGGCCTGGTTCACAAACTATGGAATAGTATAAACCAGAGGCAAGTTGACAAAAATTCTAATTGTTTAATATTTTAGCACTCGCAGACATCCATACAGATGCTTGCAACATTTTTATTGAACATGACTTGACATTGGCTCAAACCTAGAGTCTGACTTTGCCCCGGCTAGGCTCGTGTCATGTTACCAGCCGGCTCGGCCTCTCTGCGCCATAGTTTTTTTTATGCTAATATGGTGGGTAGTGACCTGGAAGTTAGAATATTCTTGCTCTTCAGTCAGGGTAAATAAGGCTACCTATTTAAAAATAATTTAGTATCAGTGTAAATAATGCACTTTCCAACCAACTTTGATATTTTTTCTTTAATGAAAAAAAATTGTAGTTGCTATTCTTGGCGTGCAAAATAAGAAGTATGATAACCTATCCTGGACTACAGACTGAGGAGATCAGGCTACAGATTCTAAATATAATTAGTAGTAGCTGTCTGAGAAGTGGAGTCATGCAGAGATTTAAAGGCAGATGTAAGAAGGAGGAATTAAAGTAAAGGACCAGCTGAACATTTTGTGGACCATGCTGGGCAGTCTTTCTTTTTGTGACATTAATATCTGGTATCTGTTGCAACAAAAAGTGGCAGCTGCTTAGGGAACTCTATGGCCTGCATCAACTGGTCCTCATGCCTAACTAAGGTGAATGGAGGGAAAGGATAAAGTGATGGAGAAATGGAAAGGGCTACTTAGATGTGCAAGAGGAAAGACAGGTGTGTTTGTGGAAAATGTCTCACACATAGAAACTTGTCCATTGGGTAACCTTAAAGATGCCGGTGCCTCCATGTGGACTTTCTGAAAGAAGTGGGAACAACACAGATTCAGAAAACGGATTTGTTCTTAAAAAGGTTGGACTAGTGGCTCAAACTGAGCGAGGAGTTGGAAATTAATCACAATAAAGCTTTCGGTCTGTTACAATGATTGGTAAAGGACAACATGCCATTGGCAGGACAAACTATGAGCAGCACCCCATCACCTTTTGCCCTTCAGAGCCTGAATGTTGGGTTACTCTAGTGAAGTGGTATAGTAATACAAATAGATTTATGCACCTATTCACCTGGAGTTGTCAAGAGAGTCTGTTGGAGAGTATGTATGTTCAGGTCCCCAGTATCACTATAGATTATGGTGGTCCATTGAGCTGGAACAAGAAGAGCTTGGCTGGCCCCATATAATGCGCAGTTAAACCAGTGAGATTTCTTTAAGTTCATTTCACCCTAACACTACCCTTCTAGGATAGCCCTTCATCATGCATTCCTAATGAAGTGAGTTAAAACCATTGTCCTACCCAGTGGTGGAACATCCATGGTCGCAGGGGTCGTGACTGCGACCGGGCCCTGGAGTTCTGCCAGTCAGTGGGGGCCCAAGCACACTGAATGCAGCAGCCGGCACAAGCTGCTGTATTCCATCACCTAGGACAGGGGTTGGACTGGCCCACCAGGATACCTAATCTAATTGTAGCCCGCCTCCTCCTGCACCTAATGAAATGAAAGGGGCACCACGCCGCCCAATGGCCGTGCCTCAGCACTTCGTCCCACCCCTTTTAAGACGTGGGGCGAAGAGCTGAGGCATGGCCATTGGGCGGCGCGGTGCATGCACGCTGGCCCCTTTAATTTCATGAGCACCGGCCTCCACTCGCTGGCCACATCAGACACCAGGGAGTCAGATGCAGTGGTAAGTCTGGGGGGAGTGTTATAGGGGGGCATAAGGCTTTTCTGGAGGCAGAGTGCTTCATGATATTCCTTTTAACCCCCTATATGCCACTCTGCCTATAGAAATGCCTTTTAACCCCCTATATGCCACTCTGCCTCCAGAAATTCCTTATACCCCCCTGTATGCCACTCTGTCCCATGATATGCCTTAGTGGGTTGACAGATATGATTCAATATGTAATTAAATAATGGCCCCTCACAGCAGAACCTCACTGTGGTCGACCTTTTATAAGGTTAAGTCAGATGCCTCAATGAGATGTTTGTTACTGGCAGTATGCTCCGGCAGTGCTGTCTGGATTGTAGGTAATCATAGTGATAACTTGAGTTACTGGCTAACAAGTGGTTAAATTGTTTTCTGGGCAAGAAAGATGTAATATCTCTTATCCTTTATCAACACCCCTTCAGCATTGGCTGATCCCTTTTCATTTGTACTCATTTTCTTTACAAACAACCCATTTCTCACAATTCTGCTTGCTTTACCAGCCCTTCTCAACTGCCTCCCTTTCATCACAAGCATTCCATTCTTACGCTGCCAGCTCCCCTGCCAATTAAAACATCTGTCAATTATTCACCACTACTTCAGTACTGGCTAAATACACATCTCAGGCTCGCCATCTCAGCTTTTGCAACATCAAATTCACTGCACACCCACAACAGCAGCTGCTATGCCAGCACTGAGACACCCCCGTATACAGCTAAGTCATTGCACTTTAGCTATCTGGGGGACTGTAGGTTTTTGGGGACACTAAGCAAACTCATTTGGGGGGGTGCATTTTATGTACAAATTATGACAATGGATAATTATACACAAATTAAGGAACATGCTACTTATGATATCAAGTTTTGTAATGAACAAGATACATTACAGTGATATAAATTTAAGAGGAATCTGTACCTCAATCCTCCACCATGCTCTTTGGGGATCCTTAGACCAATGGCGGCTTAAACAGCTGCTTAATCTGCTCTTATGGTAGCACCACCCTAATACTATTTCGCTTAAATGACTCGTGTTCCCCATAACAGAAATAAACCACCAGCACAAAGCCTTTAGCACTGGTCAGAAGTGAGCCTAGCATTACTGGCCCCTGGGTGCTTCACTTTGAAGGATGTGGAGGAATGTCCTCCAAAATGGGATGGACGAGAGAGTGGACTTCTCTTGGTGGGGGTCTATTGCTTTGTGGGCACAGAACGACATATTCCTTCTCCTGTTTGCCCAGCTTAGCCCCCATGCTATAGAGGGACATTTCTGAATTCTTTATCTACTTCTTCCTCTTGTATGTATGGGTGAAGTGCTACTAGTCCATTAGTCAGATATCCCTGCTGCTCACATTGCTATTCCTGTACTGAGCTCCCATTGAACACATTCTTATCATTGTTATGATCATCCATTGTGTCTGCCTATATATATCCTTCTCTATTCCATGTGTTTTGATGTATAGGTTAACCTGTGTTTCAACATAGAAGTTAAAATAGCTGCCTGTTTCAGGCGTTGGTCTGTTTTGCATTCGCCCCGCTCTTGCACTTTGCTCCTCTTATTTTCGTGCTATATCGAGACTTAGATACTAAAGATACATTGTTTGCTTTTCCAGCAGGGAATGAAAGTTTAGTGTCTTTTGTTCAGGTGGAAAGAAGTCAAGCATTCAAACAAGACGTTTGCTTTCTTCTAAAAATATGAGTCCAGCAGCTCCGTGCTGCTCCTTTGGGAAGAGAGCTGCATTTAAACAGCTGTGGCTGATTTTTCAGGTGATTGGAAGGTCCCCAAAGAGTTTCTAATAAAGTCGCCAGAAACCAGAGGAGTGAATGAGAGAATGAAGATGATACACAGGGAGACAGGCTAGCGGGAGAGAAGATGGAGGGGCACATAGTGAATGTGAGGAGAATTAGAATTGGAGAGTATGTGACCAGCATGCTAATGATGGTGCGATTACCCACTTCTTTTAGTGTAAAGTTCATATGTGGAAATAGATGTATTCTATTTGCCATTCTTTAAATTAATTGGAAATAGAAGGATCATTATATATATATAATATATATATATATATATATATATATATAATGTATGTATATCACATACATAATTGATACTGGGTATACTGGGTATAGAAGACATAGAACTGTAAGACAAATTCCTAAAGACGGGCAAGCATATGGGAAAAATCTTTGTAGGCATTGACCTTGTGTTAGTTGACGTGTTTCTCTAATGATAATCTAGGGATATGGGCATTTGAACAGATATCTGTAAGAAGGATGTGAGTAGCAGTATAAAGAGAAAAGCTGAGACATGGCTTCTAATTCATGGAGTGAGTATCGACAGAGGCAGCCCAGCTTCTTATGGTTCTAAAGGCCCAGTTGACCTTCATAATATTGGTGGATTGATCTTCTTTTCTGTTGTAGTTAAATAACCTGTAGTCTACAAAGTCGTGTCACTGCTACAGTTCATTTACATCTTGGGCAACAATGTGATATGAGCTGTAACTATTGATTTGGGGTTTGGGGGCCACCAGGTTCTTTTTTATGTCCACCAACGATTGCTTGAAGTTTTCTGCATCCAAAAACAATGTGTCTAGTTGTGTCTAGATTATTATTAAGTGTGTAAAGCTACATATGAGCTGTTATGAAAAGTCAAACTATTGATCCATTTCCATTTAAATTAAATGATCCATGCATATCTACCATATTCTTACCCCAAGACATGCAGCACATGGACACCAACTTCTATTTTAGGTAGTTTTTTGGCAACAGAAAAATCTGTCAGAATTCTTTGGGGGTTGGATGTCATTAAATTCACAGGTTTTTCATACTGGCTTGGGGGGGGGAATGATATAAAATCCTTGGAAAGCCGCCAGTTGGAAAATGATGCTCTAAATAACTTGCAGTACATACCCATCAGGTCTGGAGCCGGCAGTTTGATGTAGATGGCCTGCTTTTGTGGACACTTTATTTAAACGTCATTGGATACCTATCCATTATACATCAGTATTACGGCCACAAAACATACCTCAGGCTTCTTCTCTAAGAGTTCGATACTGTTACCAGTGAATGCAGATTACATCAAGAGATGTTGTGTAAAAGGGGTTTTTATGGTGTATAAAAAACTATCATTGAAGCAGAGTCGGTCTCTTAACTCTGATTATCCTAAACAAGTAATTTTTTTTCATAAATGTTGTAGTTTATTAATATAATTGCTATTTCATTGTTTTTGTGCTGCAGTGTTTTTTGAAAGGTAAAAGAGTGTCCGTGTATATATGGCAGCCTCTTTTTAGGTATTATTTTAAGCATGAGTTATTATGTTCAGAGATGTACTTAAATCAGGGCTGTCAACTATAACAAAATACAAACCAGCTGTATTACATGACGAAGCAGCCTTTAATGGATATTCCCCTGTAGAGAATTCAACTTAGGCTTCTGTCAGGCATAGGGTGGTGGATAAATGGTATAGTTTTCCAGCAGTAGCAGACGTTCAACATAGTGGAGCAATTTATGCAAGCATTTTAAATGAGGTCAAAATCTAAAACTAGAGTCGCAGATGTAATGTAAGCAAGTTTTTCTTAACTTCAGCTTCCCAGCTGAAGTAGCAGAGGCTAATACAGCGAGGGAATTCAAACAGTGGGACAGCACGAAGCTTTACCGAATCTAAGACGAGACGATTAAAGTCTGAGTCTCAACATCAGGAAAAACGGGCAGACTAGATGAGCTGAATCTTTCTTACCGGACATTGTCAGGGCTCGGGTGAGCAGGTCGGGTAGGAGCCCACCTGCAGGAGATACCAGAGGCTCGGTTTGTACCCCACGATGCATCATTACCAGAAGGAAGGTACAGACAGGCAAAATAAAACACACCGCAGGATGAATAGTAATAAGATGTGGTCTGTATTGGAGAAGTTGGCAAGTACAGGCTGTAAGTCTCTTGACAGGGTGCTGTGGCTGGAATGTTAACACGGATACGGGACAGGCAACTCTGACACACGGCTGGAAAGTCCTCAGACAGGGAACCGGACACACGGCTGGAAGGTCCTCAGACTGGGCACACAGCTGGGTGCCGGACACACGGCTGGTCACCCTCAGGCAGGGCACACGACATGGAGCCCTCAGGCAGGGCACATGCTCAGGCAGAGCAGAAATAGTCAGGCAGGCCGGGTCAGAACCAGAAGGAAAGTATAAAAGCCAAATGGGAATCCAGGAGGAGAGTCAGAACAAGCCGGATCAACGTGAGCAGCAGAAGAGCAAAATCAGGAACCAAGGGATGAAGTCAGAAGCAAGCCAGGTCACAATGGGTTAATCAAAAACAGAATGCTGCTAGCAGACGAACAGGGCCAGATAAACTGCAACACAAAGGCCCCAAATGGAGGCGCAAGCAGGTATTTAGGGAGGAGGGTTGCAACCAGGTGAGCAGATGCAGCTGGTCAGTTTGTTTGCCCACATAGTGCTGTAACCAGACAGGGGGCTTCTAGAGGCTGCCACAGATATGACACAAATACAGAGTCCTGGCTAACAGGGTGGAATCCTGACAGACATTCAACTTTATGTTTCTATGCAAGGAATAAGTATAAGCTATACTGAACAATGTTGAATAATTGGCTGACTAGATTGGTCGAAGAGTTTTATGTTTTTATGTCGTGAATCCACAGTGTTTCCCCCCTTTGGAGCAGTATCTGTAAAGTGAAGATCTCTGATACGCTTGACAATTGTGAAGAACAATCCTGATCTAATTTGCGCTGGGGTAGCTAGTGCTTATTTGTCAAGAATTTTGTCGTCTTTCTCCAGATAGATTGTCTCTCATGTCTTGTGGTACAATACAATAATAATTGTAGTTTTGAAGGTAGGATGTCAGATCAGCATTTTCCTGCATGGATGTAAGTGTGGACTTCTACAGACAGTTTGTTTAATCCTGCAATCTTGATAAGCCAGAAACACGACACGTATTCAAGATAATACATAACACAATGCTAAGTGATGCAAATGTTATTTTATTTCATGTTAATTTGAGAAATCGAAAACTCTGGCACGTTTACTTCCAGAACACCAGATTGTGATTTGAAGCCAAAATGGCAGGCCTTTTAAGTGTTTCTCATAGTAAGCATATTGGTATATTAGTAAGCATATTGCTCATGGGTATGATTAAATGTAATGCCTCATTTCATGCTTCCAGATAAATGGTCCTGGTCAAAGGAGGGCAATTCTCTGTCTACTCTAACTTAAGGATTTTCAGCCACTGTAGCACTAGGAGGATGAATGATGCAAAAAGATGTGCAATAGGAGGTTGGGGTCTATATAGGTAGCCTACATGGTATTCATTCTTGTTACTATACACCCAATTGGCCAAAGACTTGTGTGGCTCCCAGGACTACCTTACTGAGAGGAGACTTGAAAGGAAAAGGCAGATATTATGCAAGCAATTTTCAAGTACAATTTAAAATAACCAGGTGGGTAGAGAAGCGGCGGTAGAAGCCAATCAGACTTTTGATTGATGTTCCCTGTCTGCACAACCTAGGAGAAGATGGATCCAAATCTCTCTTAGACAGCAAAGTGGAGTTCTTAAGAGTGGGGATCAGGTAAGTCCCACGAATCCCTAAAGTATAAGGGACCATACGAATATATGGATACAAATGAAGGAGTCTAGTAACTGACAGCCAAGGTAAGTATCCAAGTGAGTAGGCAAAAGGATAGCTGTAGTCACAGGATAACCATAATCAGAGGGCTGTGGGTAGTAGGGTTGGTTTATAGGCGAGCCAGGGCAATAAGTAGGTAGGCAGACAAAAGAATGATTGTCATCAGAGACAAGCCAGAATCAGTGGACAGGAAAGATCACAAGACAAGCCGAGGTTGGTATCGGAAAAAGGCGGACTAACGTGTATATGTATTTGTGTATATATATGTATGTACTAAAGTCTTAAATAGCTCCCCCATTGCAGTCCCTGCCTCTGGATTGAAAACAAGGCTTGTAAGACAAAAGCGAAATATGCCCCTTTAAGAAGGGCTGTACAGAAACTGGAAGTACAACGCTTTTTGTACACCAAAGTACTAGTCATTGGAATCGTGCACCTGCTCTGACAGAGCAGGCTGCATTACGGAGCTCCAACAGAAGGACCAGCCAATCTGGGAGGCCAGGAGACAAATGCAGGTTGCCATTGTTGACCTCTCAAAGGATGCCTGGATGTGTCCAAGGTGGCGGCCATAGAGGTAATGGGTCTTATATCCACTACCTACACCTATGGGTGTGTTCTGCTTGCAACACAGACTTTAGGGAGCAATTACATCCTGACTAGATATGGATTTTCTGTTTAGTCTTGTCTTCTATTTGTGTTTTGGACAAGACTGGATAGTGCACATTAATTGTGTTGCCTGTGTAGCTTTCTGTTATTGGGACATTTGGCTAGAATTGCTCCTCTCCTTGGCTTAATGCCCCTGACCCAAGTATCCTACTTTGGTTTCCACCTTATACCTATACTAATACTAATTAGTGTTTCTAGGGTGTAACATTCATGTTAAAACGACACACTCCTATACATCTAACCAGAAAATGAAAGGGAGTTTTAAAGATTTTTGGGTACATACAGTCTTCGCAGTCTCGTAATTGTGTGCCGCTCCGTCTAGCTGTGAGAGAGACGCTGCCCTGTGTTAGCAGCAGATAGAGCATGGCGGTGAACACTTTGTTTAATGTTCAGAGAGATGCTTTTCATTCTATTAATAGAACAGAAAAAGCGAGAAGTGGGTGTTCAACCAAACTGATTGCACATCAGGGGGGTTCCTACACCTGGTTCTGAATAAAAAGCGAGTCGATTTTATAGTTTATTATTATTTTTCCTCCTCAAGGGGGGCTGATGTAGATGTCTCAGTTGACAGGTAAACCCAAGCTGTTCCACAGGTTAGCGATCTTTGTTTATGCGGCTGTTGCTGTTTTCTTGCTTTCTGTTCCCTCAGGGCAACACTGGCCTTAATATTTCCCTCGCCACCATAACAAGTCCCAGCCACGGCAGAGTCTACAGACACGGTACTGCAGGCACCCCGGGGGAAGTTTATCAATGAACACAGCCTGCCGAGGCTAGGGCATATATCTCTGAAATCTGGGCCAGTTCCTACAGTGAAGTCCAAAGTGAGATGTAATTGCGCGTGCTAATTAGCATATGTATAATTAAGGCAAAGTACACATTGCTTCATCGAATCCTTCTTTTAAACAATCTCCATTTCAAAAAACAGGAATATTTGATGCTGTTTGTTCTTTGTAATAAAAGAAAACCCAACTGCACACAGAGTATTTTTATCTGTATTATGTCTTCTTCCCTGTATGCTCCATGCATTCATCATCTATCATGAATATTAACGATTTTTAAAAGAAAACCTGTTTTGTATACCTCGAGGTAGCAAACGTACTATTGTATGGAAACTGTTTATGTTGAGTAGTTAAGAATTGTCATTGAAGTATCATGGAGTCACCTATAAATGGTCCAGCGGGATGCCTAGAACCCAGGAAAGCGTCACGACTGTGCAAAGTCAAAATGTCATTAATCTACCTATAATAAAGACACAGAGACATGCTGGATTATAATGGTCGCAGTGCTTATGAAAACGCTGCAACAATGTTATTGTATATTTAACAAATATTAACTTATCACCAAATTAGTAGCCTGAACTGGCAATGTGGCGATTGAGAGTGCTGAGATTGGCGTAAGAATGATCTTGGTGGGTGGCTGTTGCCATAACCTCCCCTGCATGGTAGCCACAGTACTACCTTCCACGGTCCCAATTTATATCAGTCTGCACCCAGCGTTAAATTACGACCAATCAGCTGCAGCACTGACTTGCCGAGTGTCCAAGTGGGAGGAACTTATCTTTGCCTCACTGACTGGTTTATTACAGTAGCCAATCAGCGCCAGTTAAGACCATAGAATGTTAACGATGCATATGAAAGTACTTCAATATGAATTTGTTGTTGGCGAGGCTGTCTGGGACACTAGACTGTCCCTTTAATGCTTGCTGCGATTATAAGAAGAATATCTGTGAAGAGCACTGCACATTTCTAATGTTGGACAGATTTGAATGCTGTGCAGGTTATTATGTTGCTTATTCATAATGTATGCAGAGCATTGTCAACTTCTATGATGTCCTTGTCAGCATTTTTTAAATTATGTACCAGGAATATGCTATATTAACGGCTGTGCGTATTATGTTAAAATGCCATACTTTATTTTTGGCCGGCTTCATACAGCTACTGCATAGCTAAGCTTGTACTTATGGTCTGTGACCTGCACATTAGTGTACATGGGGCGCACATGCAAGACCTTGTCTTCATAGCTGAGTCCATATGAAAATACATATCACTGGTCTGCATAGAATAAGAATCTTTTTCCGTTTAGCTGAAAGCCTAGTCATTCTTCATTTTGTCTGTAGGTTGGGTTCTCTGTTTGTGTGTATGAATGAAGAAATAAGCACATTGCAACACATGATAAAAGGCCCACGCAGGGAAGGGCTGGAACTTTCTGGCCAGGAGGGGGGCAGGAAAGCTGAGTGGCCCCTGGCACCTTGAAACCCCTAGCGGTAACATACACAACATGTAAACTAGTACACGCATTTAAACTCTCATACTAATACACATGTACAGATACACACTTACTCACTGATGCTAACACACATCGTGGGTAATATTGCAGTAGGTGACCCTACTGCATTCCTGTCAACATTAGTGAGCCGGTCCAAGTTTGGCCAGCTCAGTTTACACAACTTTGGACTCCCTGGAGGTAATTACTCGTCTGTCCGTTGCTGACATCAAATGATGTTGGTGTGAGGAAATGCAAAGATTACACATGGTAACCAAAGTCAAATCCTTCTTTAAACTTTGGCTTGGCATTGCTTTTGGAATTCGTGGTTTGCCCACCTTTCACTCCAGAGATGTAAACAACCATAATATTACAGCGTGGATCAAAAACGGCTCCCCAAGTGCTGCATTCAGGGAGTTTTGTCTCCAAACCTGCTTTATTGTTAATGCAATAGGCGTCTAAATCTTTTAAAGTAGCTGCATATCGACAAACTTGTAAACTTGATGATTCTCAAATGAACATTTATTGAAGCAATTTAGCGTTCTATGCCAGGAATACTATATTGCTGTTTAAGCGATGGACATGCAAAAAAAAACAACAAAAAAACAAAAAAAACAAACATGTTGCAACATTATATTGGATTAAAATACAGACCCACAGTATATATATTATCCAACCTTTGCTCATTAAAATTGTGCTGTGGCAACTGTGTTTATAATTTCACATAAGAATAAAAGGTCAAGAATTGTTGCTGTTCACTGTAGAATGGGTCTTTGGATAAAACAACTAATTTATTTGGCACTGAAAGGCACAAGGGGAAATATGAGTGGGTTTATATGTTATACATTCTGCATGTATCAACACGAGGGTACCAAAATATTTTCTGATCTTTGAATCGTTCACATTCGCACGGCATATATATGTGTGTGTTGTGGTGGAGAATAAGGCACCAGAGTTGTGCGTGTACGACATGCAAAGACAGGTGCACATGGCTGTGAATAAACTGAGCATTTCTTTGTGTGTTGTGCAACCTCCTGGAAATCTGAATTGACATTACAAGCATAGTTCAGAGGTGCCAAGGTATCCCAGCGGGTTCTGCTAATTGATAATTTAACTAATCTAAGCAAGTGAGGGTTGGGCACGGTTTGAATGTTGTATGGTACAAGGAGAAAGGCTGTCTTCTCGGAGGGGGTTGGGTGGAGGGCATATTCTGGGTCTTGGCTGCAGCTTGGTATCTGCTGTTTCCATTAATTCTGTGCAGCAACTGACAGCACCGCATGAAGCTTCCTGCACATAATCACGAAGAATAGGTCTTATTATTCCAAAAATAGAGTGATAAAATCAGGCAATTTTGTCTATTGAAAGAAGTGGAAACGTATGCAGATATAGGAAGCGAAATGCTAACTAAACTTCATTTTTCAATAGAAAACAAAGCGAAAAACAAAGATGAGAAATAATTGTACACACTCAATAGGTTCTAAAGTGTAATCCTGATTTATGATTAATCAACAGCAGCATTGGGAACTGATCCAGTAGTATTTATCAGACTGAACCTACAGCTATCGCACGTTTTATTTAATTGCAGATATAGTGATTGCACATGTTATTTAATTATTTAGAACACATTTCAATGAAAAATGGAAATTGAAAAAAAAATCTCATAGCTGAATTATATTGCCTGCAATAAAAGCATTAGCAGTTTCATCTTCAAATTCTCCCACAGGCTATAATGTATAATCTGGGGATATAATAACGTAATATGTTACCCGTAGATAATTTTACCGCATTCCAACATTCCCTGTAGGATAGTGGCAATCTAGCTGTTGATCTACCATCTGATATACCTGGTTTGGCACAGGCTGACCGAAGAGTAGGAATGTTGATGTTCTACAATGGCTTTACAACCACCTGTTGGCAAACCCTACTATAAGGTGGGCATTCGGATTCATACAAACTTCTTTTAGTTAACAAAATTTGGCAATTTACAAATGTCCGAATTAAGGAGGACGTGGAGGGACCCCAACAAAAAGAAAGACAGAGAGCTCAGATTTTTTTTTTTTGGCAATTTTTTGGGTTTTTTTCCCACTCTCTCTCTTTCTTAATATCTCCCTACCTTCTCTACCAACTGCTTGCATTTCCTTTTCCGCAGCTCTACTTCCTGTCTTACCTCTTCCTGTCCTTCTGTCTTCTTTCTTGGTTTGCTTCTTCCCGTTAACCTGCCTGAACCTTGGCACACATCACAGGGACAACCTCATTTCTCTCACCACAAGCAGCCAGCTTGCTGTGCACCCCATTTATGAGGCATATTCTCCTCATACTAGTCTCCTCACATTGTCTATGCAACCCCTACCTTCATGCTCTGCATGTTTCCTGTATCCCTTATCATACTGTGTGTCTGGATATTAAATAACTTTCTGGTTTCCAGTATGTGAGGCAAATACTAGGGGGGGGGGAATCGGCTGCATTGCTTTGAAGATTGATTGTTGATATACAATGGTAATAACTAAACTAATTTCCAGCTTTCCACCAGAAGCCAATTTGCTATTTGTATGGGATAGATAAAAACGGCCATTAAAAACAATTTGACTAATTCTAGTAAGAACCACAAATACCAGGGCATCAAGATTTCTCGGTTCTATGGATAATACAAACATACTTAAAATACTGATCCCTCTATGATACAGGCTAACAAGGTGAATCAAGGTGAAAGCTATAATACATTACTGTATCCGAAGGAAAATTATATGCATTTTAATGGATATGGTAGTAGGTCCCATCTGCACTATACTGGGTGTGTCAAGAACTGCAGAGCTGAAGGGTTTTCTCGACGCTTTGTTGTGTGTATAAAAGATGGGCTAACACCCAAAGAACATCAGGTGGCTCAGCTGTGGTCAAAATGGGACTGTGATTTAACAGACCAAATCAGACAGACACAAATTGTGCAGATCAGGAGATTGGCTACAATGCCAAAAGACATAGGAAACAATGAATGGTCCATTGTGTGTTGGCTCTGGACATTGGCGTACTGGAAAAACATTACCTGGTCTGGAGAGACCTACAACCTGTACTTTCATAGTGATTTTAAGACTAGGATATGGAGAAATAAGAACATGCATCCATTTTACCACATGTATGCTTAACACGTTGTTTGTAGAGTCTATGCCCCGAGACCATGCAACTGTGTCCATTCACTTAAACAATGATGTCAAGAAAGCCTGTAATTAAGCAAGAAACCTTTCGGTAGCTAATGAGCAGCGATTCTCACATTGATTAGATGTTGGACAGTGTTAAATGATTAATCAGTGTGAATTAATCAGCTAGTAGACGTGGCTGACACAAGCCTAAGTGCTGAAACTAACCACTAACCAAACTACCCCTAACCCAAGCACTCACCTCCCCAGAAATAATGGCCTGACAACCATGTGGAGGTGAAGTGGCCACAGCTTTATTTAAATTAGTCTTCAGCATCCATAACATAGTCCAACACATGGAAGAATAACATGCCAGCCACAGCCTATCCTGTGACCACGTAATAACCTTTAATATTACCAAATTCTCCGAAAACCGGTCAGGCCTAGTTACAGCTGTTTTTCAAAAAGGTTTGCGACTCAAACATCCGCTGCTGTGACAGCAATGAAAGAAAGAGAAAACCAACAGCACCAGACCCACTATTCTTTCCCTCAGAATAATCCAAAATTGCCACCTCACACAAGCAACCTACTAGAGAGGGAAGGAGGGATGTTTACTATCCGCCTGCGTGGGACGAAGGTGTCGCATGCCAAGATGGCTGCCCCATAATATATTTAAGGCTTGGGCCAGGTCAGTAATCAATCCGACCTGCTTCCTGTGCCTGGGGCACCTTGACGGAGAGGACATTAACAGATGTTTATTATTTTTATTATTAACAGATTATTATTATTTATTGTTTTATATAGCGCCATCAAATTCTGTAGCGCTGTACAATGAGTAGGCAGGATATATCAAGTAGTGTGTAACATAATTTGACTTACAGAGACAACAGGTGAGGAGGGCCCTGCTCAGACGAGCTTACAATCTAGAGATATGTTATATATTAAGTGAAGGCAACATGGCCACACTTAGCTTGTAATGTTATATGTTATACAGTTCTCTTTTTTTACAGCTATGTTCAATCATTTTACAGCATTTTATGTAGCATAAAGGGTGATGTAAATGTTGGTGAAGTTGTTGTTAACAGGGTACTTTTTGCCTTGATATAAAGGTACAAGTGAAATGATATACAAGGAGTAAAGAGCACCAGACCTGCGGAAGTCTGTTTAGTTTACATTTAATCATCAAGTCTTACAGTTATTCTAAGTAGAAACAATTAGTCAAAATGATTTGTTATATACATGGATGGATACGTTCAGTATAATAACCAACGACATATATATCTCAGAGGGGCCGTTAATGAATTCAAAGTGAGTGTATTGTCTGCATGTGATTGTTCTTGCCTCTTACGCATAATATACTAAGTTATATTGATCACACTCACCCTATTCTACCTGTATAATACAGCTCTGCATTGCAAGGACTCGTCTATCTATCATGCCGTAGTTATTGATAACCATGTGTCGTACAAACAAATTGTCAATTACAGAAATGCAGTAAAAATCAACGATCCTGTTGACTAGTTAAGTATATAGTGAGTTTAAATAAATAGACATGATAATACAGAATTTACTTGCAAACCTATACTTCTGCTGCCTTTTATTTATCTTGTTCTTATGCTGTTCAAACTCGAGCCTATTTATTAAGAAAGTATGCAGAATTCTGCAAGCACCAGTGAATGGTAGATTGTAGATGCAAAATCAAAGTATAGTTTCAAAACTGATACCTCTTCGGGGTTTTCGACGGCAGCAGTATCATGAGCAGCCACCCATAATCTCTATTAGCTTGTGGATCAGGCAGCTAGGAACCATTCGGCTCATATAGTCTGCCCATAGGTACAGTACCTATTGTTGCATTAGCATCTATAACTAGAGAGCTTAGGGCTCGTGTTCTCAAAAAAATGGGACCTCCTTCATTAATCTTCATGTCTGGGGCATGTCCATAATGTTGTTTTACAATGATGAAGCCCACACTATGATTTGAAAATATGTTTTCTGGTCAGTGCATGAAAAAGTTGGAAAAAGGTACCAGCTGACCAGATATTTGGGTCGCTTGCTAGGGCACCTAGTTGGGTGATCACAGTTCACTTTAGGAATTTAGGTACATGCGTTCACTTGGTTGGCTTCAATTCAGTGACAATTTGTCTAATTATTTGCAGCGTTTATGTCTGAGCATTCATGCTTCACCGGATGCTCATGTATTTACAACATTCTCCAGGGCACCCAAGGACTATACCAAGAAAGTGGGACATGGGTATTAAATTAGGACAGTCTAACTGATTTTAGTCCCTCACATACCATACTTACATACAACAAATATATTCTCCATTACACAAATGCATTTCCACGCAAGCACATGTCACTAAGTAACACACTTTGAAGTCATCACTGAAGGTGATTCAGAGCACTTCTAAATCAGCACATTTTAAGCAAATGACTCCTAAAGCTGCATTGAAATCAACACATAAACTCAGCAACCTGTGTAATTTATTTCATTCCAAGACAGTATATGTTTTTTGGGATATGGGGCAGCTCATGAGATGCCAATCCTATTTCGGACCGTTCTTGATACATGATATTGATTACCCTAATGCAGACATGCTTCCCTGCAATCCCTAGGGTCAGACAGCAGCAATCGCTGTCCAACATGATCAGTTACCTGGTGTGTCTGGTCCCTGGTATAAACAATCGTGCCATATAATGAGTTCTCAGGTAGGCAAGGGTGACGGAAAAATATTGTGAGCCAAATCAAACTCCCATATCTGCGGTTCAACTCATACTTTTTAATATACATTATGCAAGGTTAAAAAAAAAACTGTAACAGTGATTTAAAATAACAACACTGGTGAATATATCATTAATTCTAGTGTCCCATTGCCTAGTATATCATCCTGTGGAGTCTAGTTCTCTGAGATTAAATCAATGTATATTTATGACTTGATATGTTTGTGCTATTTTGTCCAACAACTGAATCAATCTTTGCAACAAACAAATTATTTTTTGATTTTATTGTAAATATTGTAAAATCTAGAGTATAATATATGCCTGTGAATAATAAACATATAATTTAGATTTAATGTTGTCCAATTAAAACTCACGCGTTGTTATATTATAAAATTCAAAATCCAGAGCTACAAATATTCTATAGGCAACATGCTTGCATCCTTGTTATTCTTGAGGGTAGTTTAAGTTTAAACTGTGTTATTATTACTTCTACTTGAGGTCATTGAGGGTGAGGACCCGCAGGTAAATGGTAAGATTCAGACTTTATTTAGTATACTCAAAATTCCATAATATGGCAAGAAACTGGAAAAACAAGCATACAATTAGAAAATATACAGAATCACCTCTCAATATATTTTTTTCCTGAATATTGTATGTCACTATAATTCAACATAGTTCACCAAAACGCGACTTGGAGCGACCACCATTTTTTTGGGGGTATCTTCGACTACAATGCCCTGAATTTTTAGGTACGGGTTTATTGGCAACTCTTTATTCCCGTTACGATTTGATTGAGGAACTGAGTTAATAGGGCAGCAGGACTACTTGTGCCTATCCGTAGTAATGGATATGTGACCAACGGATTAGAGTTTCTTGCCTCTAATTCATTTAATTACTTAAATCATTCATTTATTTATTTCCGTTAACAGAAGGCTTACAAAACATGGCCACGTGATTTATATATTTGACTAAACTTTGTTAATTATTCGCAGTTTATTAGTCTTTTTTAACACTCTAATCTGATGTTTGCTTCCCTTCGTTTTCCGCTGCTTTGGCACATCATATTTTTTTAATTATGTTGTTATGTTTGTTTTTATGTAATTATGTGGTTTAAATGTCTACTATGTTGTTTAATCCTTGTCTGCCTTGTGTTTTCTTTTGATCTTCCTTGAAGTAACCTTATGTTTTTAACATTATCCTTTTGCTCGCTTTGATATAAGCTGCACTGCTCAATAGACTTCATCATACATTAATACTGGCTTTGCAAGGAGAGCAGTCTAGCTGTCAGGTAATTGAATACCGCACGTGTATATTTGTATCGGATCACAGTATTTACCAGGATTAAAAGGAATGAGCCCTTAGTTTGCTTCTTTTTATTAGAAGCCAAAGGCAGTAGAAGAACTCAGCAGTCTTCACAGTCTCCCATTATAACGATCATCAGAAATGTTCTCTTTATTCCGAAACCAGTAACATTATCTTGTATATTCCTAGGAGTGTGCCAGTTATCCTAGGCACGTGCCAGTTGTTAAGTCTTAATTATAATATAACATATATTATAATAAATATATATTATATACTCAGTGGCAATAGTAAACGTGCATTATGAAATCGTCATATTAGAATTTTCAACATTGTCAACCATTGTCAGGTGGACTCAATAAACCCTGTATTCCTTTCCACACTGGGCACCACTCAGGCCCGGACTGGCCATCTAGCACCCACCTGTGTGACCACATACTCACCTGATCTGCTACTCCCGCGGCAGACTGGGTGCTGGAGAATGCAGTCAGCGGCTGGATAATGCAGGCCGCGCGCTACACGAGCAGGAAAAAAGCAGCATGGACAGCTGTCGGCTGCATTGACATCAACCTTAAAATGCCAAGGCTACCTGGACATCCCCAGTCTGGCCCAGGCAATTCAGTGCCTCATGTCCCAGGATGCCAAGGTCAGGTGGACCTTGAGCTACACCTGAACTGCCTCTCCCAATTATAAAAGGTTACCTAACTACTTCCAGTTAGCAAATGCTAGCCAAGTAATCTCTGGGATTATCTAAACGATAACAAAACACTTTATTGAGGGTGAGGTTGGATAATAAAACAACTTTCATTTTGCTGCCACCCATTGAATCACCCATTGAACAATGCCTGTCTCTGGCACTACCATGTCCTGAACAGGCAAGGGTCAACAGTCATACTACCTTTTCATCAGGTCTAGGGGGACTTTCATTCATGCGCATTCACAGTACATTCTCCCCTAGCTGTTCTTTTCATAACCCCATTTAGTCAATGGATACATTAATATATTCATACGTTTTGTGGGTAGGTGGGATTATTTTTCAATCCTTGTTGTTAGGTCAGTGCCTATACTAGTAACGCAGCTACTTGTTCGAGATCAAGACACTGACAGTAAAAGTCCCTTGCCTGCTATGTGGCCAGGGACAGTATTAGTCTGATGCTGCAGAGAAGTGATCGTGGGGTCACACGCATTATGAATGGCTTGGACATGACACAGTGCGGATATGAGGTATGTGGCCACTTGCCAGATGTAATGCAGAGATCTGCAGGATGACATTTCCACACACTCGCCGAGCAGAAAGTGGCAGAATTTATTTAATCCTGAAAATAACATTGAGTAATAGGTTCTGGGAATAGAGCAAAAAAAAAATGTTTCCAAGATTTTGTAAGATCAGAGATTTTTTGTTCTATCAGATGGAATAATATATGAATTGACCTATGTCGAGTGAGGAATGGTAGGTAAATAAATCTTTCAGAATCTTTCTGTATGATCTGCAATGCCTTGCGCCTACAACTCACAAAATTCCTGCTGTCACATCACATAAATTCACAAGGTTAAAGCAAAGTAGGAAATGTACCTATACTTTATACGGGTTTTAATGTGACACCCCCATCTCTTGTTGTTTTCTAAACGAGTCATATATATTTAGTAAAGATTGAGGAACAGCCTTGTCAAATTATATATATACAGTGAACTCTTTCTTATTGAGATTTATTGCTTCTCGCCACAATGGAGTTATTCTTCTACAATATATCTATTGACCTGTGAGATCATCTATCACAACTAGAAAGTGGGCCAGATACATGTATAAATATATACTTTTATATTCCGACGTTTACTGCATTTGTACACAACAAGGACCTGTGTCATTGCCGAGGGCAGAGTTTACACATAAATGCATTGCAGTTCATGCACCTTTCATTTAAACATACAAGTGCTTTGTCTGGGAAGTACTATACAGGTCTAGTTCTAGATGTATATACAACATTGTGCATATATTGTCACAATCCGGCTAGCTTCCCAGCATCCATAGCACAGTAGAATGTGCATTTGCACATAAAAAAATATTTTGCTAAGAATGGCCATCTGATGACCTAAAATGGCCATCACTTTTGGCGGGTCACTTACCTTCACTGCCACACATCCTTTACTGGCTCCATGAAGCCGCACACAGTGAAAGAGTAATTGTTGATTCCCCAGTCTAGTCCTCAACAATACAGAATACACATTTTTCCAAAAGACCTCGTTCCTTCAAGCTTTACTGTGGAATTCTTTCATCTTAGGGTTTTGTAATTCATTCTCATGGATTGTTCAGTGGTGGCTTTGTTGAGAGTTCTGACATCTATTGGGTCAAGATGATGTCTTTTGCAATACCTAACTTGATAGTAAGCAAACTGTAGAACGTTAAGATACCGTTCTTTTGACAATTACTGTAGGGTTGTTTCCCCATCACCATCCCCACCACCCACTCATGGGACCAAACCGTTACATTAGAAATACAGTCCCCAAGGGTATTTTTTCCAAATAATACCAAACCCTTCTCCCACAGACATGTGACGTGTTTTCCAGTGCTTGCACCCCTTTGTTTCCCCTACATTTACCTCTCTACCGATGGTGAAGACTCAGAAGGTGCTGCTGGAGGCTGCCATTTTGCAATGTACATAGACAGTTGAAAATAAGCCTTGTTCTTGATGTATGCTTTTGTATGTTTGTGTTTTCTTAATGTTAACAGAGGAGGTAAACAGATGAGGAGAGTTCACCTCAGCTGGAACACTTCTGCATGCGGCGCTTACATTTCATGATTAATGATGCTGGGATATGACTTTCCAGTGTCATGAAAACCATCAGATGTAACTAGCGGTAAAAGCCAGGTGAAGAGCCAGCAATTATTAGGATGATAGGCAAACTTGGGCTCTTGACACACGTTTATTTATTTTAGGAGCTGAACAGTTAAAAGTAGGTGCTCGGCGGGTTCAAGGTCAGGCCGAAGTGCTAATTTTTGGAGGTTACCATGTGTTACAGATTTTATGTTTGTATTGTAAGAAAATAACATGGGCTTTTCTAACCAGAGAACATGTCTATTCTATTTACTATTATTTATTGGTAATAGTGAGTTAAGGGATCAATTGCACAATGCCTGCGCCATGCATGTATTATTAAGCTGTATATAGTACTGAGAGGTAACAGACTGTAGAATTTTATGGTAGGTTAGACATGCGATCTCGAGAACAGGTGTATCGGAGAACAATTTTTTCTAATTTTCCCGATGATGTCCGGGAACACAGGTCAGTCGATAGCCCATCATGTATGCTCTAATAGCCAGTGGGAAAGTCAGACCTTGAGAGTTTCATATCATGTCAGGGTTATTGAAATAATGAAAGAAACCTATATTTATTTCTCTTGGGTATTGGTGTGATAAAGACGCTCTTTATAATGCTAAGCATGAGCCCAATAGCCTTACTTGTGCTTCATGACAGCATGGGACGTCTGAATGTGTTTGATGAATGGAAATGTTTTCTTATAAAAAATATGACTCAAGGTCAACAAAAAAGTCTGAATAGTATTTATTTTTAAGCAGTACCAATAATGTAATAAGTACAATGTTGTAGGAGTCTAGCAATTTAAAATAAGTTGGAAATACTACTTTTTAAAATATCCAGTGACTCAAGAAAAAATATGTATAAAAGGAGAGGTAGCTATGTATGTGTCTAATTTGGTGAATCCAAGGGGTCTCACATATAACAGCCTGATATGCTTAAAAGACTCTTTTAACCCCTTAATGACAAAGCTCATTATTATGGGCTCAAAATGCATTGTTTTCAATGAGTTTCGGGACCGCCCATTGTCCTTAAGGGGTTAAAGTGAAAATAGATTGCATGCTCTGGTTTGTGTGGCACTACACCTTTTTTTTCACCCGTCAGTTTTGTCAAGGCAAAGGTACAGCTGTGGGCCTCTGAGCATGGCCACTATGAACACTATGGACATGCCATATTGATATACCTTTATGTTCTTATAGAAAACCATATGATGGTCCTCATTGGTTGTTCAATGGTGGCTTTGTTGAGAGTTCTGACATCTATTGGGTCAAGATGATGTCTTTTGCAATACCTAACTTAATAGTAAGCAAACTCCAGACCGTTAAGATACCTTTCTTTTGACAGGTATCTTAACCCATGGGTGGGTGGTTGTTTCCCCATCACCATCCCCACCACCCACTCATGGGACCAAACTGTTACATTAGAAATACAGTCCCCAAGGGTATTTCAAAATACCAAACCCTTCTCCTACAGACATGTGATGTGTTTTCTAGCGCTTGCACCCCTTTGTTTCCCGTAAATTTACCTCTCTACCAATGGCGAAGACTCAGAAGGTGCTGCTGGAGGCTGCCATTTTGCAATGTACATAGACAGTTGAAGATAAGCCTTGTTCTTGATGTATAATTTTGTATGTTTGTGTTTTCTTAATGTTAACAGAGGAGGTAAGCAGATGAGGAGAGTTCATCTCAGCTGGAACACTTCTGCATGCGGCGCTTACATTTCATGATTAATGATGCTGGGATATGACTTTCCAGTGTCATGAAAACCATCAGCTGTGGGCCTCTGAGCATGGCCACTATGACCACTATGGACATGCCATATTGATATACCTTTATGCTCTTATAGAAAACCATAGGATGGTAACTGATACTCACAATACATCAATTTTCAATTAAAGAGAAAAATGTTAGAAGTTTCAGGATCATTTACTGATTTTCCCTTTTTGATCTATCATTCGAACATCGCTGGCTGGCCAGAAAAGTAATTAAGTGAAAACCCGAAAATTGACAGCAATTTTGTGAGGATATAAGATGAAAAACCATGTTAGTTTTGCTGACTGCCCCATACACATACATGAGATCTTCCCATCGCTCAGAAGGAGAGCCATTGTGAAGCGCTGGGAATAGCCCCACGTAGGTGATTGACTAGCCCCGGATAGCTGTTAGTGAGGATGGAGTGGTATGGTTTCTGGAGAAAGAATAAACTGCTTTTTCTTTTTGAATGATCCCCCTAAAGAAATCAGCCCTTTAATACCATGATAAAGATTCTTTATATCAATTTACCGTTTATATGCTAAGTTGTTATATTAGTGGTGATCATGGGTCCCCTAACATGCCAAGAAAGAAAAATTTCCTTAATTTACTAATTTTAATTAAACACAATATTCAATTATACCATTCTTGTAAGGAAACAGCAACTGATATGCTTAAATAAATTCAAATTAACACAGCATACAAAGCAGTCAGCTATGGGCTATATGACCTTAAGATACACCCATTCATCCTGATACCAAAACGTCTGGGCAAAATCCACGCCGTATAATTTGAGTGTTCACCTGTTCATAGTTTCCTTTGATAGAATTTTATGGATTCCATCCATTTAAAGGCAACATTCCAGTATTTTACATTTTACTGACCGACATGTTAAAATATTGGTTGGAATAGACTTATTAAGGGGCATGCCAAAAGCTCTGTCCTTGAACCAAAACAAATTTAAAGGTAATCTATGTACATTAGATACAAACGACATTAACACTTATCTTAAATCCAACCTCATCAATTGTTTATTATGCCAACGCCACTGTTTTACAGTACTTTTAAACTAGGACACCCATAATTGCATGCTTCATTTACACCAAAATTTTGCACACACATATGTTTATTCATGTGTACATAGACATAGCCACACAATCCATTCACTTCCCACTCATGGGATTATTCCAACATAAATTGTGTCTTTACTACAGTTTACTTAAGTCTGAGTGCTTTGCAATTAAAGCAATAAAATGTTTATGCAGGAATAAATCTGTTTTAATGAAACTTTCTCCCCGTCAGGTTTTTAAATCAAACCTTGAATTTGCAATTAGAATATACATTTCCTGCCTCACTCTCCAGCTGTTACTGTCACAGATCCCAGAAACGATACAGAGCTAATCCCTGCAGGCTCCAGAATAAGAGCAGCTAAGAGACTTGTGAACGGCTAAATAAAGATGGTGGGGACAAAACCTAATTCGGCAGGGGTTTTATCCCCTGGGATACAATTAAAACGTCTTAAATTGTAGACAGAGTGAATTATTCGGAGGTTGTGTTATCTTTTAATAGACTGAATGTTCAACTTTTTTCGTGGCTTATTCTGATGCATGTTTTTAAGTGCGCAATCATGTCCTGGTGCCCAGACGGCAAGCTGGTTACATTGGGATAAAATAATATTATTGCGTTCTTCCATGAAAAAATGCTTTGCCCTGTCTTTTGAAGGCTGGCTTGCGGACGCACACTAGATCAGCTTCTCCTCCAGGTTACCCGAGGCATATGGGTTTTTCTTGGATTTTTGCTGGCTCAGCAGGCTCTTTGGAGATGGTTTTAGGATTATAAATCAGCAGATGACCTCATTAAACATGGTCTGTTGGATTGAGAGGCCCTACTAATAAGGATGTTGGATGTATCAATATTCCTAAACTATGACCTAACAAATAAGTGCAGAAGTTAAAGACCTCTCAGACTCACTTTAAGACGTGACTCTGCCCAATGGTAGATAGAAGCTGTCATAAGGATAATCAAATAAGCATAAAGGTGATCACATATAGGATCTAGAAAACTCACTGTGAACATATATCTGGTGATTTTGCGCTCCCCCCCCAGACAAATAATTAATTTTTCTGACCATTCGATTTGAACAAACTTCTGATGATTTTTTGATTAGGAAACAACTGGGGGAGGTCCCTGACTCGCCTTTCACTTACAGCAGCAGCATCTCAAGATTTAGGAAGAGACTTGATTTTACATTCCAGGACCACCAGCAACAATAGCACTACACCAATGGATTCGCACATCCAGCAGCCTGCTATAGGACTGAATTTTCAAAAATTGGACCATATTGATGAATTGATTGACAAAGGAAGGTAATAAGGCAGTCATAGTAACACACTAGGTAGACACTGGCAGATGGATGCATGCCCCTCGGTACAGGATACTGACTTCCCCCAAAAATTAGAAAAAAATATTTAATTAATTGATCCCTCTGCCACAGCAGCAGCAGCGGCAGGGCAGGCAATATAAGTTTCCTCCAAAATTGTAAATACCGTATTTGCTCGATTATAAGACGACCCTGATTATAAGACGACCCCCCAAAATCTAAATATAAACTTAGGAAAAAAAGAAAAAGCCTGAATATAAGACGACCCTAAAGGAAAAAAGTTTTACCAGTAAATGTTAATTCATGTAAACTATTTTTTTAAATGAAAGCTATGATTGAGAAAAATATTTTTTTGCTTTTATTTCCTTGTATTTTCCAACCTGTCCCCCAGTTACGCACATCTGCCCCCAGGCTTGCCACACCAATATGGCACTGTGCCCCATGGTATGCCTTTTGGCCCCCTATGTGCCACTCTGCCTCCAGAAATGCCTTATACCCCTATATCCCATTCTGACATTTAGGGGGTTAAAATGCATATTATGGGGCAGAGTGGCATACAGGGAGGTATAAGGCATTTCAGGAGGCAGAGTGCTCTATTAAATGCCCCCTTAACGCCACTCTGCCCCCTTAACGCCACTCTGCCTCCTTCCGCTGCAGCCGGACAGGGAGTGAGAAGCCTGCTGCTGTTTTAGGATCCACTCCATCATTTCCAGGGTGGAGTTCCAGAGAGTTCTGGGGTAGACCCACCTTCTGCTCCACTCCCCGCTGCTGGCTTGCCTTCACATTTGCGGTTAAAGTGCCCAGCAATCTTACAGCACTTTTTACGATCGGTTTTGACAATCTACGCCTTAAAAGGGGTGGGACTTCATCCCACGTCTTAAAAGGGGTGGGACGAAGAACCGAGGCACGGCCATTGGGCGACGCGGTGCGTGCACGCCAGCCGCTTTAATTTCAAGAACGCCTGCCTCCACCCACTGCCCCCACCAGACACCAGGGAGTCAGAAGCAGTGGTAAGTCTGGGAAGGAGTGTTATATGTGGGGGGCATAAGGCTTTACTGGAGTGCCCCATTATATGCCTTTTAACCCCCTTTATGCCACTATGTCTCCAGAAATGCCCTTCAATCCCCTATATGCCACTCTGCCTCTGGAAATGCCTTTTAACCCCCTATATGCCACTCTTTCTCCAGAAATGCCTTATACCCGTCTATATGCCATTCTTTCCCATGATATGCCTTTTAACCCCCTATAAGGCATTTCTGGAGGCAGAGTGGCATATAGGAGGGTTTAAGGCATATCAGGGAGGCAGAGTGGCATATAGGGGGTTATAAGGCATTTCTGGGGGCAAAGTGGCAAGCCTGGGGGCAGATGTGCATAACTGGGGGGGGCAGATTGGCGAATAAAAGGAAATTAAAAACAAAAAAAATATTTTTCTCAATCATAGCTTTTATTAAATATGAAAAAATAGTTTACATGAATTAATATTTACTAGTAAAACTTTTCCCTATAGGGTTATCTTATATTCAGGCTTTTTCTTCTAAATTAATATTCAGATTTTGGGGGGTCGTCTTATAATCAAATACGGTATTTGGGTGTCTGTGTGGCAGAGCCTTTACTGGTGTGTATTTGGGTGTTTCTTTATGGCAGAGCCTGTCCTGGTGTGTGTGTGTTTGGGTGTCGGTATGGTAGAGCCTGTCCTGGTGTGTGTGTGTCTTGGTGTTGGTGTGGCAGAGCCTGTCCTAGTGTGTGTGTTTTGGTGTCGGTATGGTAGAGCCTGTCCAGGTGGGTGTGTGTTTGGATGTGTCTGTGTGGCAGAGCCTTTCCTAGTATGTGTTTGGGTGTGTCGGTGTGGTAGAACCTGTCCTGCTGTGCATTGGGTGTGTCGGTGTGGTAGAGCCTGTCCTGGTGGGTGTGTGTTTGGATGTGTCGGTGTGGCAGAGCCTGTCCTGCTGTGCATTGGCTGTGTCGGTGTGGTAGAGCCTGTCCTGGTGTGTGTGTTTGGGTGTGTCCGTGTGGCAGAGCCTTTCCTGGTGTGTATTTGGGCGTCTGTGTGGCAGAGCTTGTCCTAGTGTGTACTTGGGTGTCTGTGTGGCAGAGCCTGTCCTGGTGTGTGTGTCTGAGTGTCGGTGTGTGCACTGTGCTTACTGTAGTAATAAAGTAAAAATATTTATTTAATGTTTACTTATCCAGAGATAAAATGCCCTCCTGAATTTGTAGTCACTTCAGAGGACAAAGGTATTGTGTTTTTTTGTCTTATTTCAATCTGCATATTTTATCACAAATGATTAATCGCAGAAACTGGAATGGTGGTTGGGATCTTCAGAGTGAAACCCAGTTTAGTTGTAAGAACTGACTTAATTATTCAAGTTGGTTTCATAGCCCTTCCCCCTTTGCACCATGAACTGTGTGCATTTTTGTAAAAAAAATAATAATGTATCTGGGATGAGGTATTCATTGGATTATGCAGTGCTCAGGGGCGTACCTAGAGTATTTGGCACCCGGGGCGGATCCTGTAAGTGGCACCCCCCCCCCCAAATGTAAAGACATCTACAAAATTATGTTGGCAAGAATATTTATTGCACCAATTTGTAAAGTAAAGTAAAATAAATATGTTTAAATAACATTTACTGAACATATAATAGTGCTTTCTTTAATAACCCCCCCAAAAAAACAACAAACACAACAAGTTTCTAAGAAGACCTAACAAATGAGTGACAAACATTACAAATTAAGTACTGGCTAAGCAGCTAAAGACACTATAAACTAAAAAAAATTCTGATATTATAATCAGGAGTCACCATAACATTGTTCTCTTTTTATTTAAGCATTTGCATATATAGTGGTAGTGCCATGTCGACTCATGATTATATATACCATATGAACCAGACACTGACTGTGGTATAGCATGACACCTATCACTATATACTGAGCCAGGCAGTGACGGTGGTACAGCATAATGCCTATCACTCTATACTGAGACAGACATTGACGGTGGTGCAGCTTAAGTAATTTCATTATATATTGAGGCAAACATTACAGTGAAACAGCATAACTCCTATCACTATACACTGAGCCAGATACTACAGTGGAACAGCATAACACCTATCACTATAACTGAGCCAGATATTGATGGTGGTACAGCATAACCGCTATCTTTATATACTGAGCTAGACACTTATAGTAGTACAACATAACTATCATTATACACTGAGGCAGACATTGACAGTTGTGCAGCACAACTGCTATCATTATATACTGAGACACGCGCTGACAGTAGTACAACATAACTGTTTCCATTATATACTGAGGCACGCGCTGACGGTGGTACAACATAACTGTTAATATATACTGAGGCCCACATTGCCGGTGATACAGGATAACACCTATCACTTTATAGTGAGCACACATTGACGGTGGGGCAGCGTAATCCATATCACTATACATTGAGCCTGACATTTACAATAATGCAGCATAACCCATATCACTATATACAAAGCCATTGATGTGGTGTAGGCCTACCACTTCAGTGTCTGGCTTAGTATATAGCGGTAGGGGTTATGCTGCATTATTGTAAATGTCTAGATCGATGTATAGTGATAGGGATTATGTTGTACTGCCCTCAACTGCAGATCAGGGGAAGACTGTGAGAGTCAGTACAGCCTTCCCTTCTTCTGACTGCACCGTGACATTGGGAGGTCCTCTCCCCGTAATCATCCCCAAAGTCCATTTGTCCCCTACGTCACTAAACCACAGCTCTCTTTTAATTACTCCCTGTAGTTCAGGTATAGATCAAATAAACAACACATGGAAACAGCACGTGCAACTGAATAAGACATAAATATCCTGTATTTACAGGTATACATAAATAATGTATGGAAACATAGCATTGCAGGTACAAATCAACAGAACACACAAACCCAGCATTGCAGGTATAGATCAACTGGAAATCACTCAGCACTGAAGGTATAGATCAAATAAACAACACATGGAAACAGCACCCCAGGTATTGATCAACTGAATAAGACATACAAATCCTGTATTTGCTGGTAAACATAAATAATGTATAGAAACATAGCATAGCAGATATAGACCAACACATTAACACACAAACCCAGCTTTTCAGGTATTGATCAATTGGAATTCACATAAAAACTCAGCATTAAAGTTATAGATAAAACACCCTAAATTACAGGCATAGATCACAGATTGCACACCCCAAAGCCAGCGTCCACATTGCCCACATAGAACCTGACCAGCACCCTGCGGTGGGGGTGCAAGGCCTCTGTCTCCCAGCATTGCCACTGTACGGAACAGTATAGAGTGATGGGAGTTATGATGTACTTTAGAGCATAATTATAATGAAAAAGACATTGGAAATGGTACAGCATAACACCCATCACTCTCACACATTTACCAATCAACACTTACCAATCCACAGATTCCACACATACCAATCCACAGATTCCACACATACCACACATACCAATCCACAGATTCCACACATACCACACATACCAATCCAGATTCCACACATACCAATCCACAGATTCCACACATACCAATCCACAGATTCCACACATACCAATCCACAGATTCCACACATACTAATCCACACATATACCAATCCACACATATACCAATCCACAGATTCCACACATACCAATCCACTCTCACTGTCACTCAGTCTTAATGAATGATTTCCTACCTTCTTTTCTACTTCTTTTCTTCTTACAGCAGTCTTTTCTTTTTACAGCAGTCTTCCTCTTCGCTCCTCTTCTTCTGTCTTCTTCCGGGTCAGAGGGCACTGTGGGCGCGGCTTCAGTGCCGCCGGGGTTTGTTGTCAGATCCCGGCGGCACTGAAGCCGCGCCCACAGTGCCCTCTGCACAGCAGCAGTTGCCGCGCGGATCGCACGGGAGCAGAATCGGAGGTCTTTAACAGACCTCCGGCTCCCTTGAGTGATTTTAAGCCGGTTCAAGGGAACCGGCTTAAAATCACTCAAGGGAGCCGGAGGTCTGTTAAAGACCTCCGATACCGCTCTCTTGCGAGCCTGCTCCTCCAGCGGCGGACATTACTGTCCGTCTCTGGAGGGGTGCCGGGTGCCGGCAAGTTGGCACCCCCCTGATGAGCGGCACCCGGTGCGGACCGCCCCCCGCTAGGTACGCTACTGGCAGTGCTAAAACAGTTGTGGTGGTATTAATAGCCAAAAGTTTCTCACAAGAATATCGTGAAGAATAATGTGATTTGCAGTAGCAAATGTTTTGATTCCATTATGTCTAATGTATTTGATTTGTTGGGGCCTTTTAACACTTTTGCTTTCTGGCATTTTAATACAAGTAATGTGATAAAAAGAATGTTTTATAGTTATTTGGATGGCAAATAGTGTGACTCGGGTATGTATTAGGGGTGCGTGTGGGTACAAGAGCTCGACCGCGAGATAAACTATATGGGGCTGGTCTCCAAATGTTCCCAAGGCTGCTTTTCATTCCCAGTCCGGCCCTGCCTGTCCCCCATACTTTGGGCAGCCACCAGTGTGTCATCAGTGAGAGAACAGCATGCTGTGTGCTACTGGCCAATTCCTAAAATGCCTAATATTGTCACCAATATTTATTATTTTATGTTGTGCACAAACTGGAGGTTTTCCTGCTGTAAACATCTTAACCTATACTCAGGAACGGTAATTCTGAAACACACTGTGTGCAAGCACAATCCAATCCCTCACTTTGTCACCAATATTTCGTAATGATTTCTTGTTCTTTGTTGTCCACAAACTAAAGATTTTGCATGAATTTGTTTTTTAAGATTGAAAAAAACATCCCTAAAATAAATAGATCATTACTTAAAAAGCAAAAAACAACTTCTGCTGAAGTCCTTGTATAAGTGTATATCAATAATAGGATTCGCTATTATACACTATAGATTCTCCAATCCACCCCACCCCAGTAAACTTTCTGCACTACAATGCTGACACGGTATGATAGATGCGCCTTATTGTCACTGACTGTCTTACACTTCAACTCTCATCAGTCTGTAACTGCTTCTAAGGAGTTAAAATGGTGTTAGCACACTTATTTGTGTAAGCTCGCCCCTTCCCCTTTTAAATGCTGATTGGCCAAAGTAAAAATAGTAAGTAAAAAAACTGCAAGCTGTTGGACCCATCAATCACAGCCATAACCACCAATTAGACCATCTCCCAATTTTTGGGCTACTTCTACCAATCAGTCATTTATATGTACCCTCCTACACACAGTCCCTTCCCTCTTTAGCTAACCAAAGAGCACCAAAATGGGTTGTAATGGCACCAAAACATTGCAAATGAGCAAATCTGAATGACATTTGTGAGATTTTGCAGTACGTTTTACATTTGTTTTATTATTGGAGATTTTAACGAACACACAAAATAGACACATTTTGTGAAAAGCCAACAAGATTGATTGTCCAAAGTCAACCCAGAGCCCCTGTTGCTGCATGCCAGAAGCCCTGCTGGTACATAGGAATTTTTGGTAGCTGTGGTTGGGCATGGCCCAAGAGAATTTAAACAGAAGACAATTAAATTAGTGTAAAGTATTGGCCCATTTGAAAAAATGTAAAACCGGTTTTGCTTCCCTAATATTGATGGAATAACATTTTTCATTACTACCCAGAACAATTTAAGAAGGAAAAAAAAGTCAAGGGCAGTAAAATCCACAGAGTATTAAGCAACTGCTTGCATAAATATGCTTTGCATAGACATCACATGTGCCAACTTTTGCAAAAAAACATTTACAAGGACATACAACGGTGTAGGAAGCAGCCAACAAAAATGTGTGCAGAAAAGACATAGAGCTGTTCTTCTATTGTTAAAATGACCATAATAAAAGCAATATGCCATATACATATAATAGATAATCAGTATTGCACATGTTTTGCGAAGTGCATAGTCTGTAATCCCTGTAATGATAAGTACCCAGTGAATCACCCCAGAGGGCTGTCTACATAGCAGGGGAAGCCAAATACTGACTCCCAGCTGTTATTTTACTACAATCCTCCAGACTTCTGCCAGCAGCTTACCGTGTTTGTCATTGGCATAGGTTTTTGGGAATTGTAATACCATAGCAGCTGGTCATCTACTTTGCATTCAAGGGAGTTAACTATGTACAAGGTGGGAAAGACAGCAGATCCTCCCCGTCCCCAAGCTATAACATACTCTCTGGTTTGTGCTGACATTGAATCTAGAATAGCATCCATGTGATGTCTAGCAGGAAAAAAAACTGTTATTTTTCTCTGTTATGCCCAACAAAGTGAGCATGCTGGCCAAAGGTCTAGGGCAGACACTGAAGCAAGGTGCTAGTAAGCCAGTAGACAGGGACATAACTAGAAACCACAGGGACCTGGTGTGAAAAGCGCCCCAGGGTCCCCCAACGTCAACAGCTGGTCTGTGCCATCATTGCCCCTTCCTCCCCAACAAACACTCTGGCACTCATATGTAAACACACTTACACTAATTACACACACATACACATTCATTCTAACACACAATCCATCTCATCCCACTTACACATAAATGCTCAAACACATACTCATCCATGCTCACACACACAATTACAAATCCGTGCTTACACACACAGAAATACACATCCATGCTCTCACACACACAATTACACATCCATGCTGCCACACACACAATTTTACACATCCATGCTCATATAAATACAAACATATCCATTCATCCCACCACCCAGCCCAGCTTACCTCTCATCACACCCGCAGATTTCTGTCCAGCTCTCGCACACTGTGTGAGCAGCCTTGGTTTCACACACGAACACGTTACGTCACTCAATAGTATAGAAAGGCCCTTCCGACTTAAGCCGGTGAGACTCCTGTAGTTATGCTACTAGCAGTAGATCAGACTGCTCGGTGTGGTACACAATTAAGCCTTTTACAAGAGACAAGGCAGGATGGAAGGATAACATGAGTCTAAAAAAGAAGGCCCCCTTAGGGAAGCATGGGACAAATAGTGGACAAAGCCCAACAGGGATGCCTAAAACTGGGGAAAACTGATATGGGCAGAGTACACCCAGGAGACAAACAGGAATCAAGGATGCTACCAGGAACCAGACAAAGAAGATGCATAATCAGCTCCAAACTAAAACTAATTATAGACAGACGATCAGTGGCTTAAATGAGTCTTATGCATGTTTCCCATGTGTCCAAAGCCAACAGGACAAGGCAGTCGACATGCCCTTGACTTAATAATTAAGATCTTTAGAATCTGTAGTTCACTGCATCTCATATAAGTTATATCGGTAAAACCAGAATAGAAGCAGAGAGAGTAGGGAAAATGGCATGGAACCAAATCTATTCCAGTCTAGTACCGCTGGCAGTGCATTCCAGCTTTCCAAAGCGTTTTAACTATTACCGCAACCTTTATTTTTTCTCATGCCGTATATCCATTCCTTATCTTCTCTCACATTTAATAATAGCTTCATAAAGACCAAGATGGGTCAAAAAATTACTATACCACAGAGAAACAACAAACATTCCCCCTCACAGTGAAAAGTCCATGCCAGAGACGGGATGGTTGTAGGATCTTGTCCAGGATTCTTATAAAGGATATCAAAGTATATTTAAACCCCCATGAAACCTATATATATATATATTGATTATATAAAGACATTGTCTGGTGTTATAGACAGCAGTGTGGTTTGCCAGAGCCTGGCTTACAAGGTTCTGACAGGGTGGTTGTAGGTAGTGGGTGCTTAGGCCGGTCAGCCTGGATCACCAAAGTATAGCTAAAGAGGGCTCTAGAGGTACCTAAGCTTTATTTTTATGATTATGTTTTGGGGTGTCCACCTGTAAATAATAACACACAGTTTGATGAAAACCAGTGTTCCTGTACCCTATTGGACTGTGTTTTAGAGCTACATATATTTTCATATATATATATATATAGGCCGCACCCTAAAAGTTAGGTGCTTTTTTAAAGAAAATCTTTTCTTAGCGGGGGGACATCTGTGCAATACGCGTAGACAACTTCCAGTGCCAACACTTCTGCCGTGGGAAGTGCTGGCAAGGGAGATTGTTAAAGCACATCGAGCAGACATGCCGGCAGTGGAGGTCGTTTACGCGCATCGCCGCAGCCGGTGCCGGCACCCCCCCGTGGGAAGTGCTAGCAGGGGAGGCTGTCTCAGCGTATCGGAGAGTAGGATGCAGGTCCCCTGCAGCGCTGCGGGGGTTTCTGTATCCTTACCCTGCTGCCTGACCGGCGCCCGGAACTGCATGTCCTGGGCGTTGGGCGATACGAATTGCGCATTCCTCCGCTAGACCCCGAATATAGGCCGCACCCCCACTTTAAACACTTACAGTGGGGGGAAAGTGCGGCCTATATTCGGGCAAATACGGTGTGTATATATATAACTACGTAATATATTCTTATCTCTGAGGTAAAGACCGTGATTGAAAGATGATTTCAAAATAACAGCTGAACTGGCAGTTAGTTTTCATTCTTTAATATTGGCCCCTGCTACCGATATATTTTAATATTAGCCCCTGCTGCCAATATATATCAATATTAGCCCCTGCTGACAATATATATAAATATTAGACCATGCTGCCAATATATATATATATATATATATATATATATATATATATATATATATATATATATATATATATATATATATATATATATATATATATATATAAATTCCTTGGGCCCTGCTCCACACTCCCTAGCATGCAATCACTCCCTCCGCTACCACACCAAAAAAAACATTTGCCACACTAATTCAGAATCAGATATACTGTATTTGCTCGATTATAAGACAAGATTTTTTCAGAACAAATGCTCTGAAAAATATCCCTCCTCTTATAATCGGGGTCATCTTATAATCAGACCTCAAATGAGGTCTGACTATGAGACTAAGATCCAGATCCCTGCAGCACTGCAGGGGACCTGGATCCTCCTGTCTTATGCACCCCATTTAACACTCCCCCCCAAACTTACCGGTGCTTCTGACTCCCTGGTGTGTAGTCAGGGCAGCAGGTAGACGTCTACGCGATTCACGTAGGTAACTTCCGCTGCAGCCGTAAGGAGGTGCCGTTAGCAGCAGGGGTTGTCTTGCAAACCTTCCCCGACTGTCAGAGAGAAGAGTTCCCTGTACCGCTACGGAGAATTCTCTCTGACAGCTGGAGGCTGGAGGTGTATGTGCGATGGACTCAGACAACCCCCGCTGCTAACAGCACGTCTTTCCGGCTGCAGCGGAAGTTGCCTACGCGAATCGCGTAGACGTCTACCCGCTGCCCGGACAACACACCGGGGAGTCAGAAGTGCCGATAAGTTTGGGGGGGTGTTAAATGGGAGGCATAAGGCATTTCTGTAGGCAGAGTGCTCTATGATATGCCTTTTAACTCCCGTAATGCCACTCTGCCTCCAGATATACGTTTTAACCCCCTTGATGCTACTCTGCCTCCAGAAATGCCTTTTAACCCTCTATACGCTACTCTGCCTCCTGAAATCCCTTATACCTCCCTATACGCCACTCTGCCCCATATGCCTTTTAACCCCCTAAATGCCAGAGTGACATATAGGGGTATAAGGCATTTCTGGAGGCAGAGTGGCACAAAGGGGATCAAAAGGCATATCATGGGGCACAGTGGCATTTAGAGGGTTAAACGGCATATCTTGGGGCACAGTGGCATATAGGGGGTATAAGGCATTTCTGGGGCAGAGTGGCAAGCCTGGGGGCAGATGTGCATAACTGGGGGGCAGGTTGGAAAATAAAATAAAAACAAAAAAAAATATTTTTCTCAATCATAGTTTTTTAATCTTTTATTAAAAAAAAAACAGTTTACATAGTAAATGAATTAACATTTACTAGTAAAACTTTTTTCCTTTAGGGTCATCTTATATTCAAGCTTTTTCTTTCTTTCCTAAATTAATATTCAGATTTTGATGAAATCAAGCAAATACCGTATAAATCCTGTATTTGCAGGTATACAATAATAATGCATGGAAACATAGCATTGCAGGTATAGATCATCTGGAAATCACATGTAAACTTAGCACTGAGGGTATAGATTAAATAAACAACGCATGGAAACAGCACTGCAGGTATTGATCAACTGAATAAGACATACAAACCCTGTATTTGCAGGTATACATAAATAATTTACAGAAACAAACCATAGCAGATATGGACCAACAGAATAACACACAAACCCAGCTTTCAATTCAAATCGCATAAAAACTCAGCATTAAAGGTATAGATAAAACCCCCTAAATTACAGGCATAGATCACAAGTTGCACAACGAAAAGCCAGCCCTGGCGTCCACACTGCCACACAGAACCTGACCAGCACACAGAGAACACACATAGGACTTGCCATCTTTGTCCCCAAACAGTCCAGCATGAGTCAACTTTGTCCCCAAACAGCCCGGCCTGTGTCATATATCTCTTTCCACAAATCAATTATACATCTATAATACACACAAACACTTTTACAGTCACTCACCAACTCACACTTTAATTCAAATTTTCCATTCACACAATAATTTATTCTCTCACTCATTCACACAAATCATTTACACATATTCATTAATGCATCCTCACAAATAAATTAATTCCCTCACTCATTCACCGATTTATCCACACATTAATTTGTCCTCTAGCCCATTCAGACAATTCATCCACACATTATTTCATTTTCTCACTCATTGTCACGACTCATTGTACACTGTGGTGTGGTCATAAAGGGATGGACATGGTCAGCATCAATACTCGGGCTGTCTCGTTTTAATTATGCTTAATTGGTACTAAGGGGCCCAAAGTGTGCCAAGAAAATGTCCCCCACACCATTACACCACTATCACCAGCCTAAACCATTGATACAAGTCAGGATGGATCATTGCTTTCATGTTGTTTACACCAAAATATGACCCTGCCATCTGAATGTCACAGCTGAAATCGAGACTCCTGAAATAGAACCAGACAACGTTCTTCCAGCGAATTGTAGCCTCAGTTTCCTGTTCTTAGAGATCTTCTGTTGCTGCAGCCCATCTGCTTAAAGGTTCGATGTGTTGTACGTTCAGAGATGGTATTCTGCATACCTTGGTTGTAAGGAGTGGTTGTTTGAGTTACTGTTGCCTTTCTGTCATCTCAATCCAATCTGCCCGGTACTAGCAAGATGTACCTAATAAAGTGGCCAGTGAGTGTATATTTAGATATATATATTTTTTGGAGACTACAAGTTTTAACTACAGGCTAATGGGAAAAGATGGGACTCTGCTGTGATCTTTCCAATATAAAACAGGCAGATTATATTTAGAAGACAAATGGAGTTAATGTGTGGTTGCAAAGAGAATATGTTCATCAAATTTATGTTCTGAGCTAATACTATTCCCGGCCTTTGAATTTAACCACACTTATCTCAATCAACTCTAAATTTGACATTCATTTTGTCTTCACTATCCAGGTTTGCTGATTGTAAGGTGCCCAGACACAAACACTAGTACTCAAACATGACAAGCTGTGAGCAGTTGTGATTTAATTAGTCAAGTCCCATGGTGCTTTATAATGTCACACTATTGAATAATACCAAATGACTGCAGAAAGGGTTTGTCTGAATTTATTGAACGTAAGGATCTTTGAGCTTAGAATCTAAGGCTTACGATGCTGAAGAATGAAATGGGGGCTTTGCTCGCAGAACAGAATTCTAAGCCCCATTCAGAACCTATACAAATGTTAAATATTAATTGTACTGATAATGCTATACAAATGGTTTAATTCAACTAGCTCCATTAAAAAAATGTGCACCTGAAAATTATAAGCATTGATATTCAGATGCATTTTGTGGCCTCCAGACGACACCTGTTAATGCCCATATTAAAGCACTGGAAATAAGTTCGCAGATAAATTCAATTGATGCCATACATATTGTCTGGAATCTGTCACCCAAATCACATTTTACAAGACACACAGAATGCCCCCACAAATGGAAGAAAACACTCTGATCCCCATAATGCCTGGACAAGTACATTTTCATAGAACTAAAGATCAGTTTGTTGGTAGTCAGACTTAAAACAGTGGATGTCAGGCACCTAAGCAAAGAGAAAAATGAAAGCACAAGGAGACCAAATTATATTTAAAATATATATATATATTTTTATTGGAAAAAATGTGTGTGTGTTAACCTTTTATTATTTTGACACATGAGGTTTCCCTTTCAGGCAGTGATGCCTGATGTGCAGATGTCACAGATATATATCATATATAATGCATAGTATTTTGAATGCTGACTGAGATACAGGTCCTGCATCCCTACTCCCTCCTCATCCAGCTCTTGTTTACCTGACCCACTATGTCCAGATGTAGCAGGGAGCTGCAGCTGGACTCGATGTTGAGTGTTCTGCGGATCCAACTGCCAGCAAAGCTTAAAGTGGTAGTAGTCTCATTCCTCTGAAATGATGGAACCTCAGAGAATAGGCCTTGGGGGTAAGAGTGGTGGTTGACCCAGTTGGAGTTGAAATAGAGCAATACTGTATATATTGAGATGTGAGATGATACTGAGGCCGAAGCCTCATGGGCAGGACCGGCCCTGCCATGGAGCAGAGTGGGGCAATTGCCCCAAGCTCCTTTTTTTTTGAAGCGGAGGAGAGAGAGGGGCGCAGAGTGATTTTCGCTTATCAAGTTTTCAGTACCCGCTCGGCGCCCCTCTCTCTCCTCTGCGAGCCCTCTAGGTCGGTGCCGGCTTGTAATCCTGAGCGCCCGAATATGACCTCCTTTCCGGCGCTCAGCAGTGAAGCAGCGCCCACTGCGGCAGAGCAGGGAGACTCTCGCCACAGGACTGCTGGAAGGTAAATGAAGGTGTGGAAGGGTAGATAATGAGCAGTGGCATCGGCAGGGGAGGGCAGCATTTCAAACTTCGGTCCAGGCGGCAATATGTCTTGGGCCGGCCCTGCTCATGGGTGTCACCATGTGTGGCAGCTGTGAATGGGTGTCCGTCCCTGTAATTGTTTAAAAAAAAAATTACAGACAGACATTAGCATTGAATCTTAAATTATCTTTTGGAAAAAATACAGCTCTAGGATCAGTTCTATTTAGGATGGTAGAGCTGCTGGTTTGGAAATTAAATGCTACATGGCACACCTTCTTCTGTCGACTGCTTACATCTAATGAGGAGCACAGATACCCAAAGAGAAGTAACAGGCCCTCCTCCATCCAATAATATCCCAGTTGGAGCATCTTCTGACCGGCTTTATCACACGTTATCTAGCCCAGGGGATGAAGGCCATCAAATTCCATAGTGCTGTACAGTGGGTGGACAGGACATAACAAGTAGTATGTAACATAATTTGACTTACAGAGACAACAGGTGAGGAGGGCCCTGCTCAGACGAGTTTACAATCTAGAAAGAGTTAGGGTGTATTACACAATAGGTAAAAGTGCCCCAAGGAATATGGGAGGGCGTTAATGTGCAATGTTGTAGGCGTTTTTTGAAGGAGTAAAGGCACGGAGAAAGGCGGATAGACCGGAGGAGAGCATTCCAGAGGATAGGGGCAGCCCTTGAGAAATCAAAGAGTTTCCATGAGAGCAAGAAATCAAAGGAGAGGATTTATACGTTTTAATTTAATGAGGGACATGTACCTGTTGTCACATATTATGTTTAACAAAAAATAAGTGCTTTTGCCTAATCATACAAGGACCCAGTGTGTCAGGAACACGATATATTAAAACACATGGAACAAACAAAAGTTTCACTCTAAAAATGCAAATAATGAATATTGTCAACAAAAGCATGCTTTTGTGATTAAAATTACTTTTCAGAAGATGTGCACCTATTTAGGGCTGTAACTAATGATTATTTTCATTATCGATTAATTGACCGATTATTTTTTCAATTAATTGGTTAAAAAAATGCTATCTTTCATTTATTTAAAATGATTTAATGTGGAAGTTAATCATGGAAACTGGGGACCAGATCAGAACCAAGGGTGGGAGGGAGTTTATTTAATTTGCAGACCGGAGGGGACAGAGGTAGTTAATAATGGGATGCAGTCTGGCATGTCTTCTCCACTCAGCTCCGAAGTAGCATCTGTCTGAAGTAACTTTAGCTTTAAAACAATAGTGTGTGCTATACCCAGATCAACTAATTGAATAAAAAATCGTTTCATTATCGATTATGAACTTAGTCGATTAGTTGTTGCAGCCCTACACCTATTTAGATTTTTTATTTCTTATTGATACAACACATTATGCTGCTCTTTAGTTTATTATAATGTGCAGTATTATTGGATTCACATAATTCCCCTTGCAAATGCGGATCCGTCCTTCATGACATTGATTTATTTTCCGTACAGGGCAATACCGGGCATGAAAATAATAATCGTAAAAACAAAGTCAAGTGGAGATGAAATGCATACAGGGTCATCACGAGTAAAAGTAGATAAGTCAATGTTGATCCAGGGTGAATCCGACTGCCTTGGAGTCGACAAATATTTTTTCACTTTGTGGATTTGTTGAACTCGATGCACTATATGCCTTTTTCAACATAATTAGCTATATAACTACGTTACTATAGGATTGGTTGCTCCGAAGAACCATCTGAAGATGTGTACCATAGATGGAAGGAATATGTATAAAAACCTAAACTCTTAAGAAGATTTTGTTTGAGAGATATGTTGGTACAGATGTGTTCTGCAAAACCAGAAAATTGTAAATAAACAGGAAATTAATTATAACTATTTATTTTCATTACATCAGATTCATAAAGATTTGTAACTTAGCATGAGCAACTTATCTGTGACAAACAAACTTCACAATCATCGCAACTTGCATACAAAATAAACTTATACTTAATAAAGTATCCGAAAATACCACAAAAATACAAATTTACACATATAATAAAGTATTCTTCTGGATTTATTTAGATTGAATACAAAATTCAAATTGAAGATTTAAAGTATTTTTCATGTTAATTCATCCTTCAGAGATGTAACCATAATGACAAAATCTTTCACAGGACGCCACAGTTACTGGCAAACTGAGAACATTTCTAAATTTGGGTAATGATACCCATGAATGAACCGAAGAAGCTCCAAACTATGGATCTCAGATGCGTTTTTCAGTTGTATTGAAATCATGGTTGTGTTTTTAGAGTCAAATCTACTGCTGCTTTCTGAAGACTCAATGAATGCATTTTGAGAAATTTAATTCAGGGCTTTGTATCTTCAGTTTAAGTTGAACTGTAATGTTGAAAACAAATTTTTATATGTATTTTGAAAGACTCTTCGGGTGCTTAAGTGGAAGATTCGTCTTCACATTCATATAATTGCATATAATTGCTGTGACGGAAAATAAGGAGCAAGCACTGCTAACAAAAGCGAAACAGGCAAATATGGGAAAAATATTTAATAATAATACTAATACATAGCACCTAAAACATAGAAGCCATCAAATGAATTAGAAAAAGCAAGAAGCAGATGTTTTTATGTAGACAATAGGAAATGCAGTGAATATGTTAAAATAAATAATGGGAAAATGATCTTAGCTGTGCATTTCAGATTCCATAATCATGAGAAGTGTGGTCCACCGGTTATAGACCATAGCAGCAGCAGGTAGCATTTTCTTTGTACCAGAAATATATTAAAAACAAAACAAAAACAACATGGGAGATATATTTAAAAAAATAAAAAAAACATGGCATATGTACAGTATATGGTCTTTATCACGCCTAACCTTTTGGAGTGTTGATGGGTTTCCCTGACGGTGCAGCATAATAAGCTGATGTATAGCTAGGGGGTGGAGATATGGCACCGATCTTCTCTATGATTGGCTGAGTGTGCGTCTTAGACAGAGATCTGTCTCATGCATATTGATACTGCAAGATGTGCATCATGCTCGCTAGTAAGGTGGATATCGTACGGCTCCTTACTGCTAAGGGTCTGAATGCTTTCTGACTCTGATGTTGCTAACGTGCTTACTTAATCATTTTATTCACCATGATGTTTTCCTCATTACTAAGCTTGAATAGGACAAATAACCTCTTCATCCACTAAGTGATCAAAAACAGTTTTTTCACTCAGGGCAGTGCCCGCATAAGTACACCCTTAGGGAACATATAATATGTTCAAGTGTTAAGAATGTGTTAAAACACTGATACGCATACCACCATCCACAGGGTATGCGGGGTACTGGTGTACTGGGCCCGGCCACCCTACTCCCTCAACTAAAAGATCAGGGAGGTCATGCAAGGAAGTAGATATTCTAGTGCAAAGGAGGCCTCTGCGGGCCCCTAGCACCAGTTTAAAAAGACCTTCGATGACATTCCGCCACCCAACATGCTGATATGACAATATTTCCCAGCGCTCAGACATAGTGTGTCAAGGGAGGGGATCATGCTCTGCTTCAGTATGTCACAGTACATGTTGGCATTCATGGTTCCCTCAATGAACTGTAGCTCCCCAGTGCCGGCAGCATTCATGCAGGCTCAGACCATGACACTCCCACCACCACGCTTGACTATAGGCAAGAGATACTTGTGTTTGTACTCCTCACCTGGTTGCCGCGACACACGCTTGACACCATCTGAACCACATAAATTTATCTTGGTCTCATCAGACCACAGGACATGGTTCCAGTAATCCATGGAAAAGGGGGGCAAGGGACAAAGAAGACACAGACAAGTTGTTTGGGGGCAATGATGGCACAGACCAGCTGTTGAAGTTGGGGCCCTGGGGCAATTTGTGCACCAGGGCCCCGTGGTTTTTTAGTTATGCCCCTGTTTCTGATGGCTACCCTGCTTGCTGGAGAACCCTTCTGGTCTAGTCTACAGATGAAGCGCTGCTTCCTTGGGACAAGTTAAAGCTATATGGGGCTAGGCTTCCCCATCAGTAAGCTAACCTCACCTCCACACAGAGTCACTCCCCAGGAGGGAGAGCTCCATGTACCCTTTATGGTAAGTTCCCAGGTATATTGATCTAACATTATGATAATCCTGTGTCAGAGCTCCAGAGGTTACAAATCTCCTTTCTTTGATGAGGGCCTGACAGGTCAATGGAGGTCATAAGCAGATCATATTTCTGCTTTTGTGTTAACATTGTCTGTATTTTCTTCCTCATTTTAAATGTGAATTAATAGGTATGACAGATCTAGCCAAGTTTTAAATTAGCTTAAGCAGACCTAGAAAACCGTCAGGGCCATGGAAAGGAAGACTTTTTTTGGTATATCGTATAAATATCTGTATGTGTAAACTTTTGATGGGTTAAAAACATAAGATGAAAATGTTTAACAATGTCCACTTGGTATTAGAAGTAATTGTATACCAAATTCCTCTGTGATTCACAGAATCTTGTTTTTTTATTGTGTGCTCTGACTGTAATATGAAAATAATTGCAAAAAACTGAGAAATATAACAAAAATAAATTGATGTTCTCATGTCCCAGGGTGAGCACTGTCACAATGATAATGACATACTGCGCCACTGCATATGATTGTACTGACCTGTAATTTAGTGTAGGGGCTCGATGACATTGATTTTAATATCTGCTGGAGATTGCATTTTGTGAAATGGTCTTATAAGTGGGTAGAGGATTTTTTTTTTTTTTACAATAGCTGAATACTCTGACATCCCTGACCCATGTGCTCACAAAAATTGCATGCACGGGAATCTCAGAAATTTTGGAAATGGAAGAATTTTGTAAAACTGCCCTGTTTTCTGTAAGTAAAAGCCTCTTTCCAGGAAAAGCATAGGCAAAACCTCCCAACGAGCTGGTTTGCCAGGCTCTATGTATCCTCTGTAAGTCACAGAGAACATAAATCCTGCATTAATGAATCAGCAGTGAATGTGAGCACTTGTGTTATCAGCGTGTCTCTAGGGAGATCTTTCCTGTCTGAATGCTGAGCTCCATTGATTCTTCTTGTGCCTGTTCAATATTGAGGTTTGCAAGAGAAACTATCTATTGTTATACTTTTCCGACTTTGCCTTCACAGTATTCTTATTCATATACTGTCAGCTGCCATTGTAGTGTACAGACCGGATCCCTCTGCATTGATTCTATATGCCAACATTGCATATGCATATGTTTTTATAACACCACACGCACAATATTATTTGCTATTTTAATAAACACTAAAATATAAATACAGAACAGAATATAAAGGATCCACACAACGCCTAAGTAAATGACTTTAACCGATATAGCTCCAGGGAGATGGAAATACTAGGATTTAGGGCTCAGGAAAATGCATTGCGGAAAAGCTCTCTGATCGGGTCAATGGGTTGAGGTGCAATGCTAATTTGTACAAGCAGGCCTTGGCTGGCAAGTGAAAAGCAGATGGAACTATTAGACTTAAAGGGATCATAACCCTCTTTGCTTGCATAGCGGTCATCAGTAATTTGGCATAAATCTGCAGAGGGCTGTATATGCATTTCACTACTATCTCCTGTTTCTGGATTTCCAAGAAACCCATCACTCATTCCAGATAAGCACTTTCCTGAAGCAGGTGGAACATGGCTCTGATTAATCTACTACATAAAAATTAAGAAGGACTACATGATTAAGCACAATCAGTGTCAGTCGTTGGATTTGATCCTACCTCTGCATTTATACTTACATTCCTGAACCAGAAAGGCATTGACCGTGTCAACCAATATCTTATTAGGATGATCTCCATGAATCTTATTAACCACAAAAAATGGAGGACATTCTACAGCTCATTACGGCCAGTAATTGGTTATTTAAACCAACTAAGCCGTGGATTCAATGCTTATTTATTTGGATTAATCCGGTCTACTCGGTGGTCCTGTTGTTAGCATTATGTGATCTCTCTGGAATTTGACCTCAGGCTTGTTCCCTGACTATGCTCTTTTCCGGTTTCTTTCTTTTTACATCATACCATAATCAGTCCTTAATCTTGTCTTAGGTTCATGAAAGCTTTATGCTTATCCCATGCACGTTAAATCCCCTTACTGTATTAGCATCTTCTACCACCACTGTGAGGCTCCTCTACTATCTACCACCCTTCTTACTGTCTAGGATGGTCCTTTACATGGTTCACCTTATACCACTATACAGTATTGTTGCTGTCCTTTGACACATCATAATTATTGCAGTTCAACCAAAGGATGTGGTCTGTGCTGCCCGAAATCTGACATTGATAGGTGATGCAGTGGTTCTTAAATAATAAGTAAACCCGACATTAAAAATAATAATACTGCAACAGCCACGTCTTCCCTAGTGCACTCACGTAAAAGATTCAGAAATAAACAATCGAAGAAGTGGGTCTGTGCCACTTAAATTTGCATAAAATAATACACTGTTCGGTATTGCTTTTTACACAGTAGAATGTGAATGCTACTAATTGATTTAATCTCAACAGATGGTCCTACAATTAACTTTCCTGTAGGTCTCTTAAGGAGGAAGCCTATATTATATGTTTACACTTGTTATGTTGTTTACTTAAAATTCTGCTCTCTCATTTTGTTTACTCACAAAAATTATGTATTTTATTTTTAAGAGTGGAGTTATATAAAAGACAAACTCCTATTCAGATACCTTCAAGAAGGAGTCAGTGTTTTAAAACTAACCTATGGCATGCAAAGCCTTCAGTTGCTGCTAGGTTGCCGGCCGACCAGCTATTTTTGCAGATTGCATTCGGCACGCAGATGTCAATGGTGGGAGGAAGGCTGACATTGCTGCGAACAGCACGCCGACGTCTTGGGTGGGCGGAGCAATCTGTCATAAGTGGGTGGGGCGCCAATGTCATGCAGGGGCGCTCACAATCTTCAATAAAGCAGGATGGGTGCAAGGTGTTTGAATATGCAAGTATATAAGAGCAGAGTTATGGAAAATGCCTTTTCACTTGTATTATCCCATGAAGTCATTTTATAGTGGACAGAGGGATTATCATCATCTATGCTTCTGATCACTGGCTGTGACTTAAATCATAGCTGTTTTCTGTTGAAAACTCATTGAAGCCAGTAAGAGGAATGTTTAGATTTCAGATGAGTCAGTTTGTTACTTTCTGCTTTCCTCATATGTCTCTCTTTACTTTTAGTAATGTTGCTAAAAAGTTCTTGATCCTCGTGTAGAAGAGTTGGCAGACTATGCAGGACAAGTACTGTGAATTGTTAGGCTCCATTTATTTTTGTTATAAACGGATATCATTTCAGTGCAAATGCTAATGTTATTTAATAAAATCCTTTTCACGAACAGACCCTCTTTCCATGTGTTTTTCTGCTTGGGTAGATAGATGGGCCAAATAGGTATTATCTGCTGACACATTCTATGTTTCTATGCTTAAAAAACAAACATAATTGATATGGGCAAATTGATGCACGCTGTTCTGTATAGTCATTTTGTACTGGGAAAAAACGTCCTTTCCATGTTTAATATGCAGTGTTGGCACCTTGGTTCCATGCAAAAAATTGGGCCCTTGGACCCAAAAATGTTCGCCATCACTGCTCTAGAGTCTACATTTGCTGCCTGGGACTAATTATGAGAACAAGTTATTGTATTCTTCATGGACAGCGTTCCAGTTTGCATTACATTTCTGTAATCTTGATTATTCTTTTGATGAAACATAAGTTATCTATAGGTTCAGGGTCACCAATACATCATGACTGAATTATCAAGAATGAGGAAGAACATGTCTATTATTATAGCTCAAATGTTCCAATCCCACTGGATGGGCTTACTTTGTGTCCTAGTAGACCCAACAAAGAACGACGGGAACACCATTCATATGATAAAAAATGAAAACGTGTCAGTGTAGTTAAGCAGTCAATAGAAGCCTTAAACTCACTTATTCGATGTACTCAGGTTGTGGTGGATGCTAGAAAATAAAAAACAAACTCCCACCTTACACTGTCACAGGGAATCAACTGCTTGGCAATGCTATTAGCACCTATATCGATCCATCCATATTAATAATGATATATATATAAAATCTGGGTTGCATGATATATTCCTGGCCGTTGTCCTTCAGGAAGTATACTCAAGCTTTATTGAGATGAAAGTGAAATGTCATAGAAATGAAATGAAACCCAAAATAAACAAATAAGTGCTAAATAAATATTAGTGGCCCATACGCGCAGCACATTCCCCATATGTGTCTCATGCCGCTTGCCCTTTGTTTTTAGCACTTGGCAGGGAACACTTTGGAACAGCATCCAGAGATTTTTCATCACTCTTACGGCCTGCGTAACTAGTGGAACGTGCCAGAGAAGCGTTATCAGTCTTGGAGCTGTACAGGAGACACCTGTGCAATTGTTTATGTTGTTCTGGACTGAACCCCCAATGAGACATCTCTGTAGGGTTCTCGAGGTAGAGTAGCTTTAGTAGGTCTCTTTGTCCATGTTGTATCTTCAACCACTATAAATCTTGCAATCCTATCAAAGTTGATGAACACTGTAATCTTGTCAAACAAGTATACCCATGTTAGAATAATTTTAATAACGACAAAGGTTTGTAGCCACAGGAAGTTCCCTAGGACAAGTTTGACTATCCTTTTAATACTTTATACTCCTTTGATTTTATTATTAGATCGTCAATCAATACATTTCTTCTTATTGTCCCAGATTATTATCGTCACCTGCCAAGATACTATAGTCTTACCCAGTGCCAAGTGTTATTGATTGTGAGTTTTTGCCAGTTTTTAGCCACTCAGATCCAAATATAATTCCGGCTTTGCATTGGATGTCATCGGTTTAAGATTTCAGAAATCAGACTTGCCACTTTTTCAGTCAAGAAGGAACCTCCCTGTCCATTTTGAGACAATTAGATATCACTTCAATGTGGAGATTTCTCCTTCTTGATTAACGGCTGTTGAATTTTATTGACTTGTGTCTTTTTTCCTCCATTACTCTGTTATTATGTAGCTCAACATTTTTTTTTAATCCAGGTGATCACGTTCTAATGCAGTTGGCAAAATAGATACAGCGACAAAAATGTTCATTCATGTACCTTATAGCCGACATCACCGAAGCAGATTACAAATGGTGTCAAACGTTTTGATTGGAAATTGATGCAATTGCTACAGTTACGCAATCACAGACTAGTATAGAATTGTCATTTCTATAAGAAGTGTTCATGTTTGGTAATTGGAAATAAACACACTTTTTCACGTTTGGTGCAATGTGGTGCGGCAGCTGTGGCCATCTGTATCAATACAACCAAATACACAATATCCTACCAGCTGTATCAACACAACCAGACCCAGTGCTACACTTGGCTTATTAAAATTCAACAAAAATCTTTATTCAACAATTCAGCTAAACAAGTATTTGCTAGAATTTTAATAGTCAAATATGTTTAGTTTGATTGCAAATTTAATATGACAACTATTTGGCTTTTTTTAAATGTTTTAAATACATACAAATCCCTAGGAAAAGAATGGAAAACAATGAGGTCTGGGATCATTCTTTTTTTTTTTTGTTGTCTTTACTTTTAACATTAGACATTTTTATTGGTTTTTGGCGTATATCACACATTTTGCCTCATACAGTACTTTAAAGTGAATAAATTTGTAGTCTGGCTCAACATTGACAAGATTAAGTTTAAGTGAACAAAATAAATACTATTGGAAGATTGCCAGCGTGGTTTCCTTTATTTTGAAGTTTATCATATAAAATGTTTCGTATATTAAATAGTCTATAGAATCAGGGCCGGCCGAAGACTTAACGCCGCCTGGGGGGAAGTTTAAAATGCCGCCCCCCCCCCGCCGACGCCGAGGGGGGGGCGTCGGCATTTTAAACTTCGACGACGCCATTATTTACACCCCCCCCCCGGTACTTACCTTTAAAGAGTCCTGCGGCGAGTCTCCCTGCTCTGCCACGGTGCCGGCTTGTAATGCTGAGCGCCGGAAATTGACGCCACTTCCGGCGCCCAGCATTACAAGCCGGCCCCGAGAACGAACAGGGAGACTCGCCGCAGAGGAGAGAGAGAGGGGCGCCGAGCGGGTAAGCGAAAACCACTCGGTGCCCCTCTCTCTCTCCTCCGCTTCAAAACGAACAACAACAAAAAAACGCTTGGGGCGGCAAAGTGCCGCCCCTTCTAAAGTGCCGCCTGGGGCAATTGCCCTGTATAGAATGTTTGACTACCTTAATATTCACCATTAGGCAATCCAGTAAGTGTTATTACTTCTGTAAAGCCCTAAATCCTGTTACTTCTAAAGAGCAAAGTGGACCTCTAACTTTCTCAGATCCTTTTTTGTACATTTAGTATACTCAATTGTTTCTACAGATCAAATATTCATTAATATTTTAATCCCCTTTGGTCTTTTATCATTTAGAATTAAAGTGTTATATAGTATATATCAGCTATTTCGCCACCATGAGGCCACAGTCCTGTGCATGAATGTGTGCATGAATGCTGGTAATTGGTAGTCTTCCCAAGAGCTTGCAAAGAAAATATGGCACATACTAATGGAGATACCCTGTTCCAGATATGTAATTTGTGCATATTCTGTGTGACACGAGGCATTGTGTGATAGTGTGTGTGTTAGTATGTGAATGAGCATGCATGTGTTTGTTTCTGTATAAACATGTCTGCATGTGAAGTCAACAGGATGGTAGCCACCAGAACATTTCTGGAGCCAGACACTTCTACTTTGGGTAGTTTATACATTAAGGGAAAGTCTTTAAATTGGCATCATATGGCATTATACTTGGTGGACCTTCATTAGCCGCATTCTACAAACAGACAATGTAATGCATTTCTACCCAAACTTTGGCATCATTTATATTTCCATCTTATATTCTTCTATTTTACTTTTTTTTCTTTGTCCATTCCACAGTTTTGATGAAGTGAAATATAACCTAACAATTAAATGGAATTTCCCTAAAACAATTACATTGATTGAAAAAACAAAACAGCACAAGCCATGGGCAGTTTTAATAAACAAAGACATTTAATCATGCCAAAAGCTGTGCAAATAAGTTTTCCTTTTCAGGGAATTTATGTGTTGCCTAGTATTGGTAGCTGGAATAAGGCACTTTTTAAAACTCCTTTTTACTTGCACTTCTTAAATCTATGATGGCACATAGTTTCAATTAAGTATAGTAGTAGCTTTTTTTTTACTCATCTAATACAATAGCTCCATACACTGGCTGCCTGCAAGAAAGGCCAGTGTGTTTTAAAATGATTAATCAGAGACCTGGCAATCTCAAGTAGATTCTGGTTCTCCCTGCCTGCTCTCTTCATTTTATAGTTTCAGGCGGCCTAGACTGGCCATCTGGCACACTGGGCACATGCCCTGAGGGCTGGTGACCAACAGTGCCACACATTCACCCAATATGCCACTCCAGTGCAAGATCTGGTGCGTTAGAGTCCAATACGCGGCTGGATATGCTCAGCCACAAGCTGATGTAACACGTGGCCATGCATATCCGCACATCGGCCGCACCTAATTTATCAGGCAGCTGCTTGAGTAAGTGCCAAGGCTGCCCACCTTATTTTTTAAGTATGGTAACCACCATCTTTTGTAGACTAAATCCGAATCTGTCAGTTGAGTTGTTACTCAAGTCAAGATCGTACCTCCCCTGACCCATTTGGGCACAAATGCAAATCAAATCTTACAGTCATCACAATCAGTCTTTTCACAATTTTCATTGCATAAGAGGTCAGGGCAATGAGCAATGACAATACCAACATCTCAGTGGTTTAGCCAGACGTCTGTAGACATGTTGTATATGAAATGACTGGTTTAAAACTTACTCAAACACCAGAGGCCAGATGCCTAACTATGGTGGCCAGAAGACAATTAGGAAATCTGGCTTTGTGCCCAAGGCCTACAGCCAACACAGTAACCTTAGCATGGGATTTATCTACAACATTTACCTATGTTTCTGTAGGCAGCTGACAAACAAGTCCTTTGCAGTCCATAATTAATTTTGATTTTTTTCACAAAGGTTTCTATCCCCAGACACAATTTATTTTATAGCCACAATTTATGGCGTTTACATACCATATTAGAAAGGTAGCATTCTTCTGCTATATACTTGCTAGATTTTTTTCAACTTTTAATGGTACCGCATTTACAGTGTTTAATGGAACGCAGATATTGTCCATATCCTTTTTGACTTGCAGCCTGGCCCGAAAGAACACCAGCTGATGCACAAGTTTAAAATGCTTTCTCGTTTCAAGTGAAATGTTTCAGTTTGAGTTAACAATGTGACTGTTTTAGAAGTAACATACAATTGAATAAGACATGCCACCATTCTACCTTGTAGACTCTGTGCTCAAGATCAAACCACAGAGCTGCTGGCTTTAATAGTTTAAGCTGCAGCTGTGCCTAATTCAAGGTATTAAAAGCACTTTGACACAATAGAACACAATGTTCAAGTACAGCTACATCAGTCAGTAATTACAGATTTTGTCATTTGAAATTGTGGATTCTATTTATAAATAACTGCTGGGCAGCCCGACAAGGAGGGCAATCATTGGGGACGCGTAACTTTAATATGTTGTCTCACGAACATTCAATATTTAGAGGGAACATCAGTGAGTTGATCCATTACTTGACCACTACTCACAAAGGTATCAAGAGGTCGCAGTGCCCCCCCCCCAAGCATCTACACAAATGTCCATCTTCCAGAGGGACAGTTCTCCAATGTGACCCAACTGCCTCGGTCCCTTTTTTCTGCCATGTTGTCCCTCTTTTCTAGTTGCTTAATGTGAACAATAACAAAAGTGATTTATTAATACAATAGTATAAATAAAATAAATTGTGTCTAAATTCCTTACTTTACAAATCACGAAATCACATCATATGTAAAGCCCCCCCCACTACTCTAGCTATGCCTATAGACCCTTAAAAAAGAAAAAAAAAAATTTGTTGGAATGGTCGATAAAGCAGATAATAGTTTTATGTTTTCTAAAGAAGCAAGAGTTATCAAAAATGATGAACGGGTATAAAATAACACAGCCATTGAAGGATAGGCCACATGTTCAATTAAAATGTTTCAGAATGGTCACAAAACATTTTTTTTGTTGGAAACTGTAATCACTGCTACAGCCGTTCACATGCACAGAATTAGTTAAATGACAAAGGCAGTGCTTCTAAGCTTCTTCTTCTGCCTCTCTCCTTCTCACTGCGATCATTAGTGGGAGAGACACAGAACATAGTGAGAAAGATCCAGGTTTGAAAATGTTTTATGTATATTTTTACCTGGCCCTAAGGGTTTAATTTGCTAAGCTAAGGTGAAAACATTAAAAAATTAGATAACTTAAAATAATTGAAGATTATATAAGAATTTAGGGTGGTTTTTACATCAAGGAAAGTTATCCAATATATTTTAATTTATATTATGTGTGTATAATTTCTATACCTGTAAATTTGTGAATACATGTTTTTTTTTTATTCCATTGTTTCATAAACAATAACGTCTTACATTTACAAATATGTTTTGTTTTGTTTTTTAAACTTAGTTGGGTGCGCTAAATGACAAAGAGGGAAATAAAAGTTGAAGACAGACAATAATAGTTGAAAAAAAGCAAAAAGCACAAAAAAATTCCTCTGGGTCTGTAGTATAAAATGGTACTTAATGGGTTAAAGTTAATAATATTTCCTTTTGTTATAAGACACACGACCAACAGTTTTTTTTATTATTATTTTTAATCTACATTTTACGTCGTACATGAGGGTGCCATGGAGGCTGCCTAGTGAACAGTTGCTCATTTATTTGATGTATTGATGAACATTCTATATACATGTGTATGGTTCTACCCTAATACAGCACTATTACCAAAGCTGTTGGATTAAAACTCTATAAAAATGTTAAATGAATGGGCTTGAACATTTTTTTGCCCTTTATTATAGTTTTCTCAATGTGTTTAACGTTGGTATTTTATGTTTTGAGTGCAATTTCCTCTATGTTTTCTACGATATTTCAATTATCCACAGGCTTTTTCCAATATGCTCTCGAACTCTGACTAATAAACATTAACAATGTTACAAACTTTTGCTATAACAAAAACATGATAATGAAAATGATGTATATCTATATTCATTCTCCTACACAACTTTCAATAAAGCAAACTTGAACCCTGGAGCTGATTGTAAAAAATCTGGGGGATTCATTGTTAATTATAACTTTTTAAATGAAGACATATATATATATATATATATATATATATATATATATATATATATATATATATATATATATATATATATCTATCTATATATATATATATATATATATATATATATATATAAAGGCCGAAAACACGCATCAGCAGCAGAAATAATAATTCATAGTTTGTTTACATCGTGGTCAGTTCACGTTCTTTTCTGATTCAGAGTTGGTTAACCATGTGCTTGATAATCTCATGATCTCCTATTGGAAATGAAAAGTGGGATCTGGATTCAATTGTCTATAACATGTATTGTCAGACAACTTGTATAATGACTCTTCTCTGTAATCAATAAATCCATTACAGCTGTGACGTCTCCTTTGTCAGTGGGATTAATTATGCGTGGAAGCTCTCTGCTAATTCACTTTATCTTTTTTTTTTCTTCTTTGATACAGAGTGCATATTTGTACATTTGGTTGGGATGCCGTCTTTTATTGTCCTTTGGTAAGCGTGGTTTAACATGAGCAAAATAGTAAGCAGAAATTCAAAGATAAAGATGAAAATAAATGAAAGTAACCCCAGGGTCATAAATCAGATAGCAGTAGTCATGTTAGAAGATTAATGTGGATTATAGGTGGGAGCCATTGAAGGCAAACGTAATGATGACATATGTGAGTTTCAGGTGTGAATGGGGCCGGAGGAATGCCTTTGGACTGAATAATTTTACCATTTACCATGGTGAATATAAAAAAGATATTTTTCATCAGTGTTCTAAGAATGTTAATATAGTCTTTGTGTGTATGGAAGAATCATCCGTTGTGTTTTTCTGCCTGTGAATTGAAATTGCTTGAGGCGCTCCTTTGTTAAGCAAAAAGCACAACTACTGGGATGTAGTAATGCAAGGCATTGGATTTTTACTTAAAAATTGCTGATGTTTATGATGCCTCCGGTAGTGCTTACGATTTCCAGGTGGAAGTTTAGTCCAAAAAGTCTTATGTAGTAGTTTCTGTTCTGGAAAACATAGGCTCTGTCCACTTGATTAAGAAATATTTCACCATAATAGTTCTGATCATTTTTGTTTTCCGGCCCAAACCTCCTTAATGAGTTTTGGGGGCTGTCTGGATCCTGTGTGACCCCACGGTGGACGCTGAATGAATGTGGCCAGGCTAAGTCAATTAAGCAAATTGTGTCTGCAAATAAATGCTTGGTGAGATGTGCTTGTGATGTTGAATGATGAATTAGGACAAATTAGAAGACCAAATCACATGGGGACAGAGTGTCCTGGATATTGTATAAGGCAACCTGGATGTGTCTCAGATGTATCTGATCTCCTTCTGTCTCTACTGCTAGATATCCAGGTATTTCTGCTGTACATGTGGGGAGAATGCTTCTTGTGATGCAAGGGCCTCTCTAAAAATCTTAACAGAGGTGCTTGGAAAAACCAGACATCCCAGATCACCATTGGTCTGCTGATTCCAAACTTTAACTGGCATTAAATTTGTGCGGCATGAGTTTCATGGAATGGATTTCCATGGCCAAGCAGCTGCATGCAAGCCTCACATCACCAAGTACAATGTCAAGCGTTAGATTGAGTGCTGTAAAGTACACCCGCCGCTAGACTCTGGAGCAGTGGAAACATGTTCTGTGGAGTGACAAATCACTCTTATCTGCCTGACCGCATTGTGCCAACTGTAAAGTTTGGTGGGGGAGGGAAAATGGTCTGAGGCTGTTTTTCAGGGGTTGAGCCACTTAGACTGAAGAGAAATCTTAATACTTCAGCATACCAAGATATTTTGGACAATGCTATCCAACTTTGTGGGAACAGTTTGAGGAAGACCTTTTTCTATTCCAGCATGACTGTGCCCCAGTGCACAAAGCATGGTTGGAGTTTGGTGTGGATGAATTTGACTGTCTCACACAGAGTCCTGACCTCAACCCCATCGAACACCTTTGGGCTGAACTGGAACAGAGATTGTGAGCCAGGCCTTCTGATCCAACATCAGTGCCTGACCTCACAAATGCTCTACTAGATGAATGGGTAAAATTTCCCATAAAAACACTCCAAAATCTTGTAGAAAGCCTTCCCAGAAGAGTAGAAGATGTGATAGCTGCAAGGGGGGGCTACATATTAATGTCTATGTGTGTACATAATAATGTCTATGTATGTATCAGCAAGTGCACAAATCACTATTGACTTTTTTTTTATGTATCTGTTAGTGAATAGTATGAGTGAATGTGTATGCGTATGGTGTTGGAATGTGTGTGAAGGTATGGTGTTATTGTGTGTGCTAATGTATATTGTTAACCCCTTAAGGACCAGGCTGTGTTTTACCTTTTGTACCATTGGGACCGAGGCTGTTTTAACACTTTTGCGGTGTTCGTGTTTAGATGTAATTTTCTCTTCACTCATTTAGTGAACCCACACAAATTATATGTTTTTTTCAGGACAAGAAGGGCTTTCTTCAGATACCATTGTTTTAATCATATTATCTAATTTCCCATTAAAAAAATAATAAAATATGATGAAAAATGTAAAAAAAAACACATTTTCTGACTTTTACCCCAAAAATCTTTTACTCATCCAAAAAAGCTAATGAAAAAACCTACTAAATATATTCTACTATTTGTCCTGAGTTTAGAAATACCCAATGTTTTTATGTTTTTTTGCTTTTTTCTGCACGTTATGGAGCGTGATCACTTTCTAAGCTTGTTTAAGTCTCATGACGTGTCAGGCACGTCATAGGTCGTTAAGTGACCGTTTTGCATGACGTGCCTGACCCGGCAATGGACGTTAAGGGGTTAATTTTGAGTGTGTGCGTGCTTATGTCTCAGGGGTGAGCCTAGAGTAAGTGGCCCCTGAGAGAGAGTGTGTTTGTTCATATGCATAAATGTATGCGTGGGTGTTTGTTACTTATGGGGAAGGGGAAAATAAATACTGCACCCAAGAAACACTAAGACTAGGCTCACTCCTGCTTACATGCGTATAAAAATGGGCTTAAAAGAAATCTATCTATAAAAGAAAATACGGATGTTGTTTTCCTATACGCAATAAAAAAAAGAAAATTATGTTTAAACAAACAAATAGTAAAAATCCCAGAATTGATCTTATTCTCACAACATTGTCATTTTGCTTGTGAATTTATTTTATTGCATAATTTCTAATGTCTGGAAATAAACCGATATGCAGAGGCTTGACACATTGGCATGTCACCCACAAGTTCAGTTTGGCTTTGCTATAAATAGGAGTAAAAGTGCCGCCTATGTAGTGTTTGCATTAATGTTTATTTGCAGACTAAACATGATTCACACCTGACTAATAAGGTTGGTTTGTGTAGTTTTTCTCAGCTGCTAGGAAGAGAAAATCCTGGATGATAACTGTTCATTCATTCACTGCTTAAAATAAACAATTTTTCGGTTGTCTAGGTTTTTGAGGGTTATAAAGCTGCCAACATTTTATCATTTCTCTAATGAACATATAATCAAACGACTGAGCAATGTATTATGTACCAAATAAGACTAGAGTTACACACCAGCACCAAACTACAAAGTCAACCAAGTTGTTGGACAACGCTACACCAGACAATCAACAAACTAATATTTACAACAAATCATGATCAGATATTTTGCAAACAAAAGAACTGGACTAACAAGAACCGGACCATTCATATGCTGTAAAATCTTCCATATAATACGCACTTGGCTTTCATACTTCATTTAGAGCTAATTGTTTAGGAAAACATTACGTAGAGGTCATCTTTTTTGGCACTTGTATATAATACAGATTCCCTCTTTAAGTATCTAAACAGGTGCGTAATATGAGATTTTACAGTAGATATGTATTTACTAAATGAATAGGTATTTGCAGAGCAGTGACTGCTGTTGCCATGGTTATAAAAAAGTCAGCCAATACATTTTCAAGATGTATAGACCTTTTTCTGTGAGGTGCACCAGACTCTTGCTATGATGGAGTTGGAGTGTTTGAAGGGGTGACCTTTAGGAGAAAGCTTATTGTCCTTTTGCCCTCACAGCTCTCTCCTGGGTTTTCCCGTTATGTAAAAGGGAAGGGAGCCGGAAACAGTCCAGCTGAGAATCTATTGGCCAAAGTGCCCACCTGGTGCTTATGACGGTACAGCTTTGCTACAACAATAGACGGGAGGAGAAGCTGTGACATAAGGCCCAGGGTGTATTTGAGGGCAGTTAAATGACTCTGCTGTAGGGAAAGACGGGGATCTTTGCACTCTAACAACTATGGGGGCCTTTTATAGTTGTTGTTTTTGTTGTTCTTTTTTCTGTACATTTGAAAGATCTTTAATACAAATGTACTATGGAAAATATTGTTTATACCACATAAATGACACCTGATGTCCATACCCGGGAATGGCCGGGAGGGGCAGAGCTAGCCATCTGGTATGTGAACCTAGCCCATAATATGTGAACCTAGCCCATAATAGGGCAGGGCTAGCCTTTGATAACATTAAAGCAGTTGTACTGCTTAGACGGTCCATTCAATGGAAATGTACACCTAAAGTATATGCTTCCTGGTGACTGCTGTAAAATACAGAGGACAGATCTGAAAACTTCCCATGGTACGCTTCCTGGAGCTCTTCATCTTCTGGTTGGCTTTTGTGGAAAGGTGGAGCAAGCCTTAAATGCCCCAGACAGCCTTTAGCGAGAGGGAAGTAGGAGTGGGTAGGGTTCACCCAGAGACTCCAGATCAAACCCGGGGTTTCTCAGGGTATAAAATAATCTCCATAGACTAGATTACTACCAAAATGTGTTTTTATGTATTAGAAACTTGTTTTTCAGAAATTTGAACACTGCTTTCGTAGGTATCCCTATATACTTCTACCTCCTGGGGCAGTTTTGTTTATTGTAAAAATATAAATATATCAAGGTGACTTTCTCAAAGAAAAATATTTTCCACCACTTTAGATCTGCATAATCCAAGCAAGCGATATGATAATGATGTTTGTTAAAGACAGAGGATAATAAATTAATACCGTTAAGTTTTCGCAGCAAAAAGCAAAGCTGGGAATTTACAACAACCGCTAGTGGAAAAAGTCTTTAAAATTTAATAGATGACTTTTTTTTTTCGACGTGGAAAATGATTTCCTGACAAATGTTAAATCTGTAGGCTGGCATAGTATGAGGTTACAAACAGTGTTAAGCATCACCTGCAGGAGGGAAAAATACGTGTTTAGACTTTGAAAATAGCAGAAGGGACTGTCTTTTTGAGAATAAAAATATGGAATTTTGATTTCCAAATTAATAGTAGGGAGATTTTTTTTCCCATTATGTATTTAAATACCAAGTGGGGTCGGTTTTATTGCATACCTGGCGTGATGCATTAGTATATTATTAAAAAAACAAACCTGGACCAAAATAATCACAGATGTCCATTTCATACTACGGAACTGTAATGGTGTATGATTGTTCTTACCAGCTGAAATATAGGCAATCTTTTTCTATCAAAGTATAGTGCTTGGATAAGTGCACAGTAGACCATGCAATCACCCGAAAGATATAGACAGGCACTGCCCGAGCTAAATGTGTCTAGAATAAAAGTAAATCTTATTTTTCAATTGTGCGAATTACAAAATAGGTAGGAACACTTAAGTGTGATTTCTTTTTAATCTAAATGGCTACATATCAATTTGCAAAGTTCTTCACCGTCAATAAATAAATGAGAAGAGCAGTAAGCGTGGAAAATATAAAAAGAAGTCTGGAGGGGGGAAAAGTCTTTGTTAAAACACCACGATTTCTCTGTCCTGCATCGAAATAACTATTCAAATAGATCAAGATGTCATGAAATTATTTCAGATAAACCTCCTAATATCGTCTGGATCCCTGATCTGCCACCACTTGCTATACCAGGTGGAACATGGAGGAGCCATGTTTCATCACCTTTCTGACCTCTACCACTTTGCGTGGTTTCTTACCTTAAAATGTTGGGTTGAGCAATATACAAAAAACCTCAGTGGTAGGGGTTGTTGCCACAAGACGCCTTTCAGGCCATTGTATCCAATGTGCGTCCAATGCGGACCAGTTTTGTATGCAACTGTAAGATTTAGTCACCGTTTTACATCGGAATCTTAAATTAAATAGTTGCACTTGGTTTATTCTCTAAATGTACAACAGGAACTTATGTTAAGGTGGAACTTTCCCTTTAAGTCAGGGGCGTACCTAGAGTATTTGGCACCCGGGGCGGATCCTGTAAGTGGCACCCCCCCCCCAAAATGTAAAGACATCTACAAAATTATGTTGGCAAGAATATTTATTGCACCAATTTGTAAACTGTATGTCAACTGTAAACAACAAGAAATCTGAAAAAATAAATTAATAACTTATAAGTAAAATAAATACATTTAAATAACATTTACTGAACATATAATAGTGCTTTCTTTAATAACCCTCCAAAAAAAACGGCGTCCACATTGCCCACATAGAACCTGACCAGCACCCAAATTACACACACATAGGACGTGCCATATTTGCCCCAAACAGCCCAGCATGAGTCAGCATTGTTCCCAAACAGCCGAGTGTACGCCATCTTTGTCCCATAAACATGCTACCTGTGCCATCTTTGTCCCATAAACACCCTGCTTATACCATCTTTGCCTTTTTGACAAATCAACTATACACCTATGATTAAAACAAACACTTTTACAGTCACTCACTAATTCACTTTCATTCACACAATAATTTATTCTTTCACACAAATTATTTACACAAATTCATTAATTCTCTCACTCATTCACACAATTCATCCACACATTAATCCATTCATTTTCGCTCTCTCATTCTGACTCTTTATTTCAATATTCTTGCTACCCTCCTTTCTCCCTATCTACCCATTCTCACCCCCTTCTGCCCTATCTAGCCCTTCTTACTCCCTTCTCCCTATCTACCCCCTATCCCCCCCGTCTCACTCCCTTCTCCCTATCTACCCCCCCCAACTATCTACCCTCTCCCCCCTTTGAAGTTCACTTACCTTTCAGGAGTCCTGGGGTGGGGGTGCAAGGCCTCTGTCTCCCAGCTCTGCCACTGTATGGAACAGCATGGTAAGTGTGGATTGGTAAGTGTTGTTTGGTAAATGTGTGAGAGTGATGGGAGTTATGATGTACTTTAGAGCATAATTATATAATGAAAAAGACATTGGAAATGGTACAGCATAACACCCATCACTCTCACACACTTACCAATACACACTTACCATTCCAGATGCCACACATACCAATCCACAGATTCCACACATACCAATCCACATTTACCAATCCACAGATTCCACACATACCAATCCACACATACCAAGCCACATATTTCACACTTACCAATCCACACATACCAATCCACAGATTCCACACATACCAATCCACAGTTACCAATCCACAGATTCCACACATACCAATCCAGATTCCACACATACCAATCCAGATTTACCAATCCACAGATTCCACATTTACCAATCCACACATACCAATCCACACATACCAATCCACAGATTCCACACATACCAATCCACATTTACCGATCCACAGATTTCACATTTACCAATCCACACATACCAATCCACACAAACCAATCCACAGATTCCACACATACCAATCCACACTTACCAATCCACAGATTCCACACATACCAATCCACTCTCACTCTAACTGAATGATTTCCTACCTTTCCTCTTTTCTTCTTACAGCAGTCAGCTCCTTTTCTTTCTCTTCGCTCCTCTTCTTCTGTCTTCTTCCTGGTTCAGAGGGCACGGACGGCGGTGGGCGCGGCTTCAGTGTTGTGCGCCGGGATTTGGCAACAAACCCCGGCGCACAGCAGCAGTTGCCGCGCAGATCGCGAGGGAGCGGTATCGGAGGTCTTTAACAGACCTCCGGCTCCCTTGAGTGATTTTAAGCCGGTTCCACCGGCTTAAAATCACTCAAGGGAGCCGGAGGTCTGTTAAAGACCTCCGATACCGCTCCCTTGCGAGCCTTCTCGGCAGGGGGGTGCCAACTTGCTGGCACCCGGCACCCCTCCAGAGACGGACAGCAATGTCCGCCGCTGGAGGGGTGCCGGGTGCCGGCAAGTTGGCACCCCCCTGATGAGCGGCACCCGGTGCGGACCGCCCCCCCCGCCCCCCGCTAGGTACGCTACTGCTTTAAGTATGAAAATAACGTTGATAAATAAATGGCTGAATGCTGTGCTAACACCAGCAGGTACTAAGGTGCTTTAATCCCGTGCTGTCAATCCTTCCAACTATGCCTTTGACAACTGAATGCATACGTCTGGCAAAGGTTTTTTTAAGCTCTGTTTTTCAATGTGGTCCTGATTGTAAAGCCACTGCCTGTTGCTTCGGCTTAATTGTTCACTTTGTATTTCAAAATATTATTGTAGCAGTTCCTTCTTCAGGCCTCAATAGAGCATTAACAAGTATTCACATTTTATTGCAGTCTGCTTCTCTGGCCAGCATTGCATAGGGTTGTACGTTCCTCTCCCATAATGTTTTATAAATGGCTGTAAATTCAACTGGATGAAGAGTAGACTTGTGCATAATTTGCTTGGCACCGTGGTCTATTGTAGCTTATGGAGTTTTGGGATCAGGGCCGGCCCGACAATGGCGGCACTTTTGAAGGGGCAGCACTTTGCCGCCCCAAGCCCTTTTTTTTTTTTTTTTTAAAGCGGAAGAGAGAGAGAGGCTCTGCGAGCCCTCTAGCTTAGTCTCGGTGCCGGCTTGTAATGCTGAGCGCCGGAAGATCGCGGCAGGACTGCTGAAAGGTAAGTACACGGGAGGGGGAGAGGAAGGGTAGATAATGGGGGGGCGACATTTTAAACTTCGCCCCAGGCGGCATTTTGTCTTGGGCCGGCCCTGTTTGGGATACCTGTTAGCTCTTGTCTCTGTACTCAGTAATGGTTTCCACATGACTCCAACAACTTTCTGAGTGGATGCCAGCATATTGGACCACTTTGAGCCACCTTATTCTTGTTCATCAGTTCAATTTGTATTCTTAACATGGCTAAAACCTAACTTATTTCCCCAAGACAGTCTAAACATTGCTATCATGCCAAAAAATCAGTACACGGGCTAGACTGATGATCTGGTACGCTGGGCAAATGCCCAAGCCGTTCCAGCTTGAAGTGCGCGGCCTCATGCCACATGGCCATAAAAAATGTAGTGTACGACCATGCATATCCAGCCATAGGTGGCATTTATGCCACCAGAATGCATCTGTCCCAAAGTGGGTTTGATTCATTCAACTCCTTCTTTAGCCATTTGCGCACACTGCCCACGCCATACTTTATTTGGAATACATTGTTAATCTAATTATGGAGTACTTCTTGAGATCCATGTACTGATTGGATGCTCCCTGGATCAAATAAACCTCAATTAGACAAAGGGATATGTGAAAATCATTTGTGGGTAAAATAAATTGAAGAGCAAGTTGAGATATGTAGGTGGGCATCTGCAGACACCGGCTCTTCCTATGAAGGTTTTCTGATGAGCTTGTAGGGTAATTGAAACATATCAGGAAGCAATCAAGAATGCTTGTAAAAAAAATTGGGAGATCCTAAGCAAAAGAATGGATGAGGGTAAAATGAGTAAATGAAAGAGCCCGCTATTTTTTCTTTTAGGTTTATACAATATAATAAGGAAGACCCTACACAATAGACCTGACCCTTACCTCCAAACCAGTGGGAAATATCCAGGTGCAAAGGAGTACTTCAAATTTTAAAATGGCGGCATGCTATCCATCAAAATAAACATACGAAGAACCTAAGGATGCGCTTAATCTAGTTCAGTCAAGGATGTGTTGGTGACAAGGTTAAGGTTATTTGTGAGATTTCAACCACTGGTTTGTCTGTGGAACGATACTGGGAAATAATAAATAGGAAATCCTGTGGAAACCATGCATGTTTTCCTTTGAGCGTTGGAGTGCTGTTTACAATAATAGTAAAGCACTGAGGAAAAGTGAGATTTATTTTTATTTTGTTCCAATCTGCAGCCCTGTTGGTCACCATTTGTATTAAAGTCATATTTTGACTATTTAAACTCCACACTAAGATTATTCTTTATGGCAATGCCAGTAAAGTCCTGCTTATCTAATAAAGTAATTCCCTCCATATACTTTCATTAACCACATAGTCCTTTGGTGATTAAAAGTGATAAATAATAACAGTAATAATATTTTACTCAATTCTCCGTTTATTGACACAGTGACGTTCAAAGACCTATGTGCAACAGGATAAAGGAAGATTACAAGGCAATGACATCAACACAAATATTGAAAAACAATGAGCCACAAATGCAATACACTTACAAGACCAATGTGATACATACATTACAATGCCAAAACTCCATATCAAAGGGTAGACAACGGAGACATTGGCTTCCATAGATGATATTGACCAATCAAAACAAATGAAATAAACAAACAGGGGAAGCATGTAGAAAACACAAGTAGAAAAATAAAAGATAAAAGATATACAATATATATAGTATACTATAAGTCGTGCTGTCGGATACATGTCAGTGTGTGGAACGTATAGAAGCTTAAAGATATACTGCAATAATCGCCAAGAAGACCAGAATACAGGAGAAGTAAATAAGCCACCCAAATTGTGAGTGTACACTGGGAGTGCCAAAAATAGCCTGAAAGTCTGGAGATGATACAAAGCTATGCCACCAAAATAACAGTAATAATATTTTAACCTAATTTTGTTGGTTATTAGGATGCAGTGTGATATGAGTCAGTGTGCCTGGGTAGAATGTACAAATATAAAAGGTTAACTCACATACCTATGATGTCTAAAACATATTGCTGTATGTGAAAACTAGAATTGATTTCTTAACGTAAAAATGAGTTTTTAACCCCTTAATGACAAAGCCCGTACATGTACGGGCTCAAAATGCATTGTTTTCAATGGGTTTTGGGACCGCCCATTGTCCTTAAGGGGTTAATGTGATACTAGAAATAAAATTGTTGGTAGGTATGTTGGAGCTTCTGTTAATCCAATGTAAAATAATGTACCAATCAATGATGGTCCAACGCGGTTGAATTTTTTATGCTGTTCATATACTTGAATGGTTTTCTCACTTTACACTTTACCTATCCTGGTTGTTGTGGGTTTGAATTTTCCTTTAAAATTACATTAAACGAGACCATAGGCCTTAATTAGTTGAAACTTAGCCTTTAATTCATACTGCATCTAAGCACCCCCGACATTGGATTAAATAAATAATCATTACGTAATTATATAATTATAAATGAAATCCATGTATTACGGCTATAGTAACCATTCCCATGTGGGTGCACACAAAATGTTAGGGGCAAATATTTATGAGACATGACTTGTCTACTGCACTTTGGCCAGCCCTGGTGGTATCATTTCAGAAGAACAGAAATATGGACACAATTTTGTCAAAGCTATTTGGTTCCAAAAACTGTTAATAGCAAAACTACAAACCAAAGAGTAACTTGGAATATGTGGTGTGGAATATAAGGAGAAGATTAACTAAAACCAAATGTAGATTGATGTAGAACAAAATTACAGAGAAATTCCTTATATTCATCGAAAAACTCAAAAATAGTGCACTACTATAAAAATATCCACTAATGTAGTCAATGTTGCACTTCAACAAAACACTTTGGTAAACGCGAGTCTAATGTTTAGACTAGTCCATTCCACTTAAGTTTGGAAGCAAAATAATCTTCGTAATCTTTGACAAAAAAAAGCATGAACTACTTTTTGAAAAATAAGGTACTACGTACAATTCAGAGCTTTCCAGTAATTAGCTGTTTTTACATTAGATTGCAAATACTTGGGTATGTTACATTGAAGCAAAAATTGACAGAGAAAAAAAGTCCATTGCCGAGTAATTTCTGAATCACAACCATTACAGTGGGATTTTTCTAAAAATGACTCCCTGTGAGCCGTTTTTTAATGTTTTTGTCTCTAAAGTCAGTTTCTGCTACACAGTAATGATGCTATTATTCCCTGTATAGCGGGTATGTTTCCATTCTGCTATGCTTTTTATTTTTTTGTTTTGGTGCTACCTTGCAAAGAATTGTGTGCTTCTAGCTGTTTCATTATTTGAATGTAATTCGTCATTTCCTGACCGTTTCTACTCTGCAATCTTGATAACAGAATAAATCTCTCTGAATGTTTGCATCATTTTGTGACTGCTTGGATGTGAAATCTCTAATATAACAGTGTAAAAATTACTTTATTTATGAAAGGGTATTTGTACGAGCCGGCCCTTGCATGGGTCCCGGTGGGTCCGTGGGACCCAGGTGGCACGTTGAATAAGCTGTGGATAGGCGAAACATGTCATGCATATGTCACACAGTTGGAGTGTCCTGTTCCGATCGCTCTGGCTACAGGAACACGCAGAGTAGAGAGGATAAGGATCTCTGGTACTGGAACTCGGTAAAAATCCACACTGCCTACCTCCTTCTATATTCTATTATCTGTTATAAAGACTTTTTATGATGTACGCTTAACTATAAGGGCTAATAAATTATTTATTTTTATACGGTATCCTGCTATGTCTGCTTCCTTTGATTTCTCGCCAGTTTATCTGACTTCGCACATATGGTTGAAAAGCACCCTTTACTTGCCGACAGGGAGAACTGGGATCTACCACGCTTTTATATACTATAGCCCGTATTGCGGTGGCTCTGGTAAATGTGAGTGCAATATCATATCGTTGTGGACGTGGTTTTGGTGGAAGGGGCTGCATTTTATCCTTGGACCCAAGCAACACAATGTCTTGGGCCAGCCCTGAATGGAGCACTGTTATGACAGTGGAGCACACAATTCCATGACAAATGCCGCTTGAACTGCTTCAGTATATTGTTCAGGGACAGTAAACTGTTCCTTTAATATATTTATGTGGAATGATGCAATATGGAGAACATAAGCCCTATTAATTTCAACTTTTCAAATGCTTTCAAAAAATCTATTAACCTATTAGACATTGAACTGTCCATCTCAACTTTCTGTAAAAGAAAAATCTGCTCAATGGAATCTCCTATTTAAGCAAAATATTTCTGACTTATATTTGACTTGTGTAATATCACTTAATTTTCCTTTTTTGGGGGGAAGAATGGACAAGTTTTTAACTGGGCTGCAGTTTCTGTTAAGTCGTCCCGAGTTTAATTGACCTTTAGTGAAGAGGGAAGAAAATTTTATACATTGCATACAACTCTAGTTACAATTCCAGCTTGTTGTTGGCTCCGCTATCCATCCTTTGGCACCTTTACCCCTGAGAGCTAATTTGTATCCCTTCTGGTTTTGCATATTTCTCTCCCTTCCCACCAAGCTAGTAAGTGCGGTGGTTGTCAGAAGGTGGTCTGCCGTTTAACTGCCTATTGTGGCAACCAGGAACTACATGCATATACTTTGATTATGTTGCATATTTGCGTGGGTCGTGATTCCTGGGAAGTTTAATGGTTTTTTCCTGTGCAATATGTTGGTTATCTTCTCACAACTCTCTCTGGCTATAGAAATTATTTACTGACAACATGCCTAAAGCCAGGTCATTTTTGTAATTTTGTTTTCCCCTCCTTGGTCTGTGCTTTTCGCAACATATAAGCTTGTTGTTTAATTCTGTAGAACTAGATTGCATGGACTAATAAAACAGGGGAGTCATTCCCTTACAAGCAATTACCAACCTATTTAATTTGTGAATTCAGGCCTAAAATATATATATTTTTTAAATTGGCAATTCACTTAAACCCCCTTTTTTACCTCACTTGGTCCATCCTGACCAAGTCAGTCTAATACCCAGCAGACAAGCATAAGAGAGGACCTTGTGATGCAAAGGCTTGGTGAGGTATGTTGGACAAACTTATCAGGTATGCCCTGATTTATTTTTATCCTTCGATGCAGAAAAAAACTTTAAAAGATTAGAGCGGCTAACTACTTCATCACTAATGACTTTAGTGTTGTTTATTCGGCTTCAACTACTTGTGTCTTGGTGCCTGGACTTCACTACAGACTTTCTCAATTTATAACGGCACCCGCCAAGGTTGCCCCCCGTTCGCGCTTTTCTTTACACTTTCTCTTGAACCTTCCCTACAGACAATCAGCACTGGCTAGCAAATGATTTTCAGAATTCTTGTTTTGTTACAGTGGCATATGCAGACATTGTCCTTGATTGCTTACATCTTCAGAATTATTTAGGATTATTTGGCCCTTCCTGCTTTTACACTACTCTAAATCAGAAGCTCTAGCCATCAATATCTTCCCTTTGGGTGCCAAGAGAGTAGACAAACATTGTGGGTATGTATATATACCCAGGCAAGCTGTTTCGAGAGAAATCAAGGACTTTTTCATAAATTGTAGTGAAGTAAGGCAATAGAAACCACAGTTCTCCAGCAAACCGTCCTGTGAACTCTTGCTTTAATGCATAGATGTCTGGGAGTGCACCAGAAGATCTTGGATAATATTCTTCTGGATAAACAGATTGCTTCATACTTCAGCTTCATTTTTGGACTCCAAGGCTCTCCAATGATCCTCCCTGGAACTCCCCCCCCCACTCCATACATTTTTCATGCTATCCCTTCAAATGATGGGATAGTGATTTAAAGTGATATCAAAGGAAAACCCCATATGTCCTTGAAAAACAGTATATAATTTGTGTTGGTACACTTATCATGAAAAAAAGGTAAAATAGCAAAAAAGCTCCTCTCATTGGGGCATACCAGGGAACTTCTTAGGTTAGGCTACTCGGAACCCTCACTCTTATGAGGTGTTGGCTTCACGAGGGGACATGGGCTAGCCACTAGAGGAGCATGGTTAGCTATGTGAGGGCAGTGTAAGCTGCAGACAAGAGGGGGGCTAGCCCAAGATAGCTCCCCTGCACAAAAAAATAGGAGAGTGACACAGAGGCTCAAGAAAGAAGCGTGTTCCCCAGACACTACAAGTCAAACTCTATGGAAGGATTTGTGAACTCAAAAAATCGTATATGATCATAGAACTTTGTCTCCTAGTCTGCAGGGACAACTACAGAAAAGTATTAACCCTTTAAATGTGGCCACGTCTACTATAAATTACAGGGCATCTAAATCAGAGAAATTTAACAAGAACACACCAACAACCACACAGACACCATTCTCCATGTGAGCAATGTGATCTATTTAGATATTGAGCAACATTAAAGAGATCAGATCCGATTACAGGGCTCAAGTGATGGATATTTTCCCCAGACAGCAGGTATATATATATATATATATATATATATATATATATATATATATATATATATATATATACATATATACTTGTTTCTCCATCCCACTGTGAGTAAAATTGCTCTATGAACATGTCTATGAACAGAGGAAATTATATCAGTTGGAAACCACAGGTGAATAAAGTTAACAAGCCTTTTAAGCAAAAGGAACAACGAAGTTTGGAATAGTTCTGTTTGAAAAGAATAATTGCTGCATGAAGTATATATATATATATATATAGTTAAAATATTTTGTCAGAGATATGAGAATAAACAAACACTCCAGCCATCGAATGCACTTTAATCCATATGATAGCTGTGTGATCCGCGTAAATGTTTGTGTTGTACCCTTGCAAACGCCTGGGGGCAGATTCCCTTTATGCATTTCCCCTTTAGTACATACATATACAGTATCTCACAAAAGTGAGTACACCCCTCACATTTTTTTTTAAATATTTTATTATATCTTTTCATGTGACAACACTGAAGAAATGACCCTCTGCTACAATGTAAAGTAGTGAGGGTTCAGTCTGTATAACAGTGTAAATTTGCTGTTCCCTTAAAAATAACTCAACACACAGCCATTAATGTCTAAACCTTGGCAACAAAAGTGAGTACATCCCTAAGTACACCCCTAATGTCTAAATTTGGCCCAATTAGCCATTTCCCCTCCCCAGTGTCATGTGACTCGTTAGTGTTCCAAGGTCTCAGGTGTGAATGGGGAGCAGGTGTGTGAAATTTGGTGTTATCTCCCACACTCTCTCATACTGGTCACTGGAAGTTCAACATGGCACCTCATGGCAATGAACTCTCTGATGATCTGTAAAAAAACAATTGTTTCTCTACATAAAGACGGCCTGGGCTATAAGAAGATTGCCAAGACCCCGAAACTGAGCTCCAGCACGGTGGGCAAGACCATCCAGCGGTTTCACGGAAAAGGTTCCACTCAGAACAGGCCTCACCATGGCCGACCAAAGAAGTTGAGTGCACGTGCTCAGCGTCATATCCAGAGGTTGTCTTTGGGAAACAGACGTATGAGTGCTGCAGAGGTTGGTGGGGGGGGGGGGTTAGCGATATAGCCTCAGCCACAAGGGGGTGCTAAAAAAATTCTTGCCAATCCTTCTTTTAACAAGTAGTGTAATGCCAAAAGGGTCCACAACTAAAGTGGAAATCCAGTAGCACCACAACTTGGTTTTCACCACATTTATATTTCTATACTAAGACAAAGTAGTAGATTAAATAAATACAACAGTTAAATATAATTTACAAATATAAAAGTGCAACGATTTAAAAATAATAGTCTGTGGATTTACCAATGTGCAGGCATGATAAAAGCGATAAAATTAACCAATTATGTTTGCATACACCTGTGAAGCTTCACTTCTCTTACCCATGCTGATTGCTGCAAGGGAACTATCACAGGAAGGAAAAGCAGCATGGGGTAAGAGAACACTTCACTTAAAAACATAATTAGCTGTGCAAGTCGGAATAAGACTATTATACTTACGTTTTTCTTACTGAATACTGAAATAAAAGGGAACTGGTGGGATTATCACTTATTAGTCATTTCGGTTCGGCAATTTACGTCTTACATTCCTAGGCTTCAAACATACATAACCCTCTTACTGCCAAATGTAACTCTTCCCTAGCAGCATGGTTTTTGCCGCAGGGAGAATATTTCACACAAATTTGCTTAATGTACACATTTTGCTTTGGGGTAGAAAACAAGTTAGTTTGTAAACTTTTTGGTTTGTTAGTATTTAGTTTGTGGCATTCAATAGGAAAGGACAGGCAGTATTTTAGTAGATAATACACAAGAGGTGAGATGGGAATTATGGAAAATGATTTATTTTTTCGTAGGATTCTGCTACATATACAGATGCATATGAAGGAGAAGAAAGTATGCAATAATTTTGTTAAAATGAATACTAGCAATATTGTTTAATTTGAATATAATATATACATTTATATATATATTTTCAAAGTCAATAACACTAATATTGTGACTACAGGGGCAGTATTCAATAAAGTAAATTGGTTGATAGGGATTTTTATAATGCCGTTGCAAATGGCTGAAAATGGGGTCATGGGACCACTGTTACAAAAAAGTAAGCAGTAGTAGTAGTAAAAAAATATGATAAAAAACCTAATTTTCACGTGAAGAAGTGAATAATAATTGAAAATAAATGATAAATGTGGAGTACTTCCTAAATGACTGCAGCTACCATAAAACACTCCTCCTCAGGGTGTAAAAATGTAAATCACAAAACCATTGGAGTGCATGTACATAAGGGAAAAGAAAAAAAATAAAATAATGGTGCAATATGATAAGACCAAATTGTGTGATATGAAATTCACTCACAAACAAATCGGACCCATAAGAGAATTCAGATAAAATTTCTTTTTAATGGCTTAAAATAGAATGGTACAACATAGAGAGCTGCGCATCAAAGTCTCAAATGTTAAAAAGTCCAATGCCCATGCAGTAAAAAGCGGAGTCTTCAAATCTCGTATCTTTCTCAACGTGTTTCGCCAATTTCCTATGGCTTCGTCAGGAGAATTGTCAATGGTAATCGAAGAGATGATTTAGTGGTAGTAAGTCGTTTGTACAATTAAACACCACTCCTATGGGTGTCTGCTGGCAAGGGAGAATTATTTGAACCTCAGTGCACTTGCAAGACCTGAATGTGAAATTAATTTAGGGGTGGATTAGGATGGAAGTGGAGTAAATGGGTTACTTGCAAAGTGGCTTTATGTAGAGGTGTCGACTGGCCCCAAAGAGCCTATTAGTGGTAGTGATTGTGGGTGGAAGTCAGAGAAAGTGGGCAGAGAGTAGGCAGGGACTGGCCCAGAGAGAAACCTTTTAAACCTTGTAAAATAAGGCCAATAACATGTTTCATCAATGCTTCCTCCTCCCATTTTTAACCACCCACGACTGGAATTTGTACTCTAAAAAATGTTGGAAATTAATAATAGATGATATATAATGTCATCTTATTTAATGTCTGTAATATGATCATCTAAATCCAGTTGTTAATTTTCGTGTTGTGCTCTATAAACTGGATACTACAGTTTTACTATTGTAACTAATTGAAATTCTAATTAATCAGGTGCCTATATTATCAGTGCTTACTATTTTATGATAGCATATAAATTTAACATGTTTTAGCTCTTAAAATATGCCACATCAATAAACTGAATGGAACCAGGTTTATTGTTTTATTATTTTCAAACTATAATATAGCAATCTGTAAGTTCTTAACATTTGTCATCTGCTAATTCACAAGTGTTTTCAAACAAGCTTTCTTCCGGTTTCCTGTACTATTTATTTCTGGAATATGCAGTTGTCACCCAGTGTAGGTTCTTTTTGGTGGCATCTTTAATTTGGGTAACCACTAGGTTTTTAAGGGGTCCTAAGTTGCATTGTGCAAATGATGAAGAACAAATTATACGTATTAAACTTATGATTTAATGTTTCATACACCCAAAGAGCTAATTTTATGATTATTCTGTATCTCATCCCATTCATCATCTGAGCCCTCCCCTTTTAATCTAACATGGGCTCTAGGGTAACTACCAAGCATGTACCATTTCTTCCACAGCACTTGAGATACGAAGAAACAAAAAGCAACTAATGCTGTGGTCAAAACCACTCATACCATTTATTACCATAAAACATGTGCAAATGGGCCAAAAATGATTCAGACAAATTTTTCAGTTTGTTTTTTGGCCAATTCGTTTCTGAGCAACAAATTAGGTTTGCTGCCCATTCGGTACAGACAGAAAGTGGATGGCACGAACTGCCTCCAAAATGGCAGCACTTCTGGAGAGAGGGACGAGGACGTCACCAAAAGTGCAGCCATTTTGCCCTGAGGTGAACTTCTGCCTAAATGGCGGTGCTTTTTGTCGTCCTCACCTTCATTTTGAAGATCGGGGAGAGGACGTCACCAGAAGCGCCACTGGAAGATAGAAGATGAAAGAGAGAAGATAGAAGATGAAGAACAAGAAGATGCGGAAGTGGCCAGGAGGGAAGAATGTATGGAAACATTTAGGGAGCATGAGAGAGAGAAAGTGAACGAGAGCTTTTTGCTTTGTTTTCGTTCATTTTGTGTGGTGTCTAGCCTCATTTTTGTGGCTTTGTACGGATTACCAAATTTGCGATTTGTACGTATCCAAATGCACACGTCAAATTTCTATACCACATACTGAGTTTTGCATGTATTTTGTCTCTTATTCACATCATTTGTCCATACACAAAAGAACAAATACTGTAAGATGTGCCTTTAAAGTAAATAGTTTACAGTTTAAAGGAGAGTTACAATGCATAGTCATATGAGAATTACAGTATGTATACAGCCATTGTGATAAGTGTAAAATAGATGTGAATATATGAAAGAGGTCTCTATCCCGTGGAGCATACAGACTAAGTAGTAGAAGGCCGAGTGCACGTTGTGGAATACTAAAGCTTGGCTGATGTATTGTAGGGAGATTCGGAGATATTGAGTAGTGAGGGAGAAAGCACTTAGGTGAAATAGATGTTAAACTGTGAGACGCTTTCATGTATGAGTAATCTCCTTTCTGCCAATGATGGTGGTGCCAATCAGTTAATTGTCTGGCCTAATTAACTTCTTGTATTGCGTGCTCCTTTCCCACTGTCTGTTTGTTAGAATATAACATCTAATTATCAAGAGGCCACAAGCTATTTGTAAACTTAACAACAAATATTCTTTGTAAGTATTTTGAATACAGTGTAGAAGCCAAATGGTCAATTTCCCTTTTTTAATTATCAGACCGACCACACTCAATCTGATAGAATAACGTTAAATAGGTCATTTAGAGTGTTATATTTACTTTCACGGTTATTTATGCCACATTGTCACTTGAAAGTTCCCAGTTATGGTCTATCGCCTGCAACTAGCCCTACCTGCATAAAAGTAAGACCAACGGGGAAATTCATGACTATGACATTGTCAATTTAACCTCCCTACCATGTAAACCTGAAATAAACACACCACATCAATCTTTAGATTAAGAAGGCCACAGCTTTATTAACCAAGAATACCATTAAATAAGGAAATTGTGGAAACTCTTCTGAATGGACACACAAAACCATATTCACTGAAGAACCAATAACAGGAACATTATGTAGCCAATCCTGACTGTTGTTGACCTTTGGGGAGATCTAACCATTGTCATGCCAAAGTTTAGCTGGCCACTCTTCCTTTTTAACTCCCTAGCCGCAGGTCAACAGCTCAGAGGGCCCACCCTTTCAATCCTCCTATTCAGCACCACCTTCTGGCTAGCTGCCATAATGACAACCACTATAACTTCAGGCCATAACCCAAATCTAACCCGGTGTTCCCCCATTATCCACTCATCCCTTCTGCTGTGACAAACAAACCACCTACCAATTACTAAAGGACCAATGTACAGAGACTGAATCCCCAGCCCCGTCTCACCTTAAACTGCCTCCTAAGGACTGATGACCTCTCCATAACCAAGCTTGCTTCCTCAAGGCCCCATTGCTCCTGAAAGCATAGTAACAGCTCCAGCTCAAACAGGGAAAAGCTCCCTGAATAGCCATCTAGCCAACACATCTATATGCTTATGGCGGGTCAAACCTGAGAAAAGGTTTCTACACACAGGAAGCAAAAGGAATAGGAAATGGTTAGGAATGAAACAGTTACATACTTTGTTAGTGTTTCAGTCTTAGTCATTGGCATAAATGCAAGGAAAATTAAGGTAGACAAGCACTATGAGTGTGCCACACATTTTCTATTACATACTGTGGTAATATAAAGAGAATATTTTTGGGTCTATTCACTAAAAATTGAGTGGTCAGTTGAGTTAACTTGACTGACCAGACTCAACTCTAGTCGCATGTTATCGCATGGGAACACTTACAAAACAACTCATAGATTCATTAATAATGCATAGTGCAATAGTGCATTCGAGTCCTTGTAACTTTAAATTTTGAAAGGGTATGCGAGGGGGTGATTGCCCCACTCTTCCATCACCTCATGTGTAGTAGGGGTTAATTAATCATTGGGTGTGTATATAAACCCTCCCGATCCCTACTAATGGAAATCATTGGCCGCCCATTTGGGTAATCGAGGGTCCTCGGGGCCCCAGTTTTGTTTAGATTATTTTATGTTGTGGGGGATGGTAGAATCTGGTTGTGAGGTGAAATTTGCAAATTGGAATTTAAGCTTAAAGTCACAGGCAATTCATAAATTAAGGAATTTTGCCTATTTTTTCAACTCGCATACTCCTGCATGCAAGTTGTTTTTAGTGTTTTGTAAGTACTAATATAAATTGGCTTTAGTGGATTTTCAAACTGGATTATTTTAGTAAATAGACCTCTGTTTTTAAAATTTGGTCAACTGAGACGTTACTAAATCTGTTAACAACCATCCTTCAATTTCTAAGGAAAGACGCAAACGGTCATATTAAGAGGATTAATATAAACTTACTGTACATGTGACACCGAACACTTTAGAAGTCAGGCCATTCAGTTTTCCAGGGTTCCTCTTTTAATAGCCATTTGAACTTTTCGATTCCTGTCAAATAGTTAATTTCTTTTGAGGAATCATGCTCTTCAGTTGCCAGGCATAATAACCTCATTCCACAAAACATGTGATGTGGGGACTTTACTTGAAGACTTTGCATATGACTGAGGAGCCTTTCAAATACACATCCAATTGTAATCTTATGTTCCAAAAACACTTCTTAAAAGCTCCAGTTGTCATGCCAACATACGTCTTTGTGCAAGGGCATATCAAAGTATATATACAGAAATTGGTGTTATCTTTCTAGTGTGAAGGCATGTGGAATTTCCTACAAGGATGGATAATGATAATAGAACTACTGTTTGCAAACTTAATAAATAATCTAGTCCTAGTCCAGAAAGAAGAAATCATTTTTCTTTTAATGCTGTGCAATTCACCCTGACTATTCCACATTGGTTGATATTCCCCACCCCCTTTAATTGTTGTTTCCAGTGAGATCTTAGTAATGCTGTTAATGTGAATTTAATTCTGCCTAGTTACCCCACCCCAGGTTACTTGACTCTGGCCCCTTACTAGGCCTGGACACAGTGGACAAACACCATGTAGGCTACTAGCTTACAGTGCCGTAAACTGTAACGTGTGGATGGCTATGCCTGGACACACTACGTAAGAAGCTGCCAGCTGCACTTATTTCATTAGGCGGCTGCCTGCCTTAAAGTGCCAGGGCCACATTTTCATCCACAGTCTAGCCCTGCCCCTTACTCTGCCGTTGTGTCTAGGCTCCAGTACGAGTACTTGATATACTACATAATGCTCAACTTTTAGCAGGGTGTATGTACTTTTCATTGATGCCTACTGTCCCAAATCTCTGCTTCTCCTGTAGATTCCAGAAAATGTTCCAAAAAATACGCCTCGGGAAGCCTACTTAACGGACCTGATACTAGGGGGAGATGGACGAAGAAGGAAGACAGAAGAACAAGAAGAGGCAACTGTAGAGAAGGTAGGAAGACATTGAGAGAGCTCATCTATTAGGGATATTCATGCGTGGGTCATGGAGGCAAGAAAAATAACAACATTTCTTGGAGACTCCTGGAATTTCTGGAAGACATGGGTCCTCTGGAAAACACTTAAAGGACTAATGTAAGGTCTTCAAGGGAGTCAGGTTGGAAGCTCATCTGTCATCAACAAATTATATAGGGTATGATTTAACTATGACGTGTATATTGTCGACATGCTTAAAGAACTACAAGCAAGGTGTCTAAGTGTTATGTTAACAAATGCACCTATAATCCTCTCTGCCCTATATCATGATGAACATGGAAAATTGCATATTGCAGTTGAAGTGGAGCCTTTATGGATTACAGAAAAGTGAAGACAGACACTCTAAACATATATATATTTAATCATTTATTTCAACATATATTCACAATTATTTCTTCCTTTTTTCTGTAAGGACTCTTGCGACTTATTGTATGTGTTAATGACTTTGAACAAGCTTGTTAGCTTATTACTATTTTTATAATTAGAATTGCTAATGTTTACATTTAATTGTCATCATTAGTGTCTGGAGAACCTACCTTACATAAGAACATGAAAGTACATGAATGTATCTGAGTTCCTTACCAACATATTAGGAATGCTTGGAACATGTTGTTTTTGAGCTGTGTGCTGCCATTTCTAGTATTTTGGTATGGATGAGGGAGTGCGATACATTCTAAAATATATTGTCTGAAATTGGTGCTTTAAAAAGACGCTGACTACTCAACTGCCAGTTATAAATCAATACAACCAGGCTTTGCTGTGAACAGAAGTAACATTTTCAAATGATTTGCTTACCCAGCAGACTGTTAAGGTTAGGTTGGCATTGTACCAAGTAGCTCCAACAAGATATCAGTGGCCAGTCTCGTGGCCAGATGGCACTTCCACCCAACACAGTGTCTAAGATTATGTGTATCTATACCTCAACATTCTAGATTCATCTTATTGCAAATAAACAATGTAAGTGCACATGGTGGCTAATGCACGCATGACACCTGGTGCCAAAAAAACATTATTTAGATCATGATTGTTTTGTTTTTGTTGCTTGATGTTTGCCGTGAATATTTATCATAGCTGTGGATCTGTGTCTGGTTTCCATCACAATTTCCTGCCCCATTTACTTATGAAAGTAAGAGAAAACTAGCAGTTTTGCGCTTACTGACATCATATTCTTTTGTAAAGCAATGTTCATGACGTAAACTTGATTCTTCTTTCGGTGGGTGTTTCCACGGAGTAAAAAAAAATGGTCCTGTGTTTGCTGCTAAAAAATGATAGAATTAAATGTACATAATAAATATGTGCCAAGCTACTTTTAAGAAAACTTAACTGGGCCTGGCAGAGATAAGCTAATAAACAGTTAAATTGGTTAATCTGGGCCAGCAAAGTATAGCCAGAGAGGGCTCCAACTGGAAACAAGGCTTTTATTTTAAGATTTTGTTTTTTTGTACTTTTGTTTCATTTGCAAATAAAACTACAGTTTGCTGGAAATATTGCAGCTCCCGGGGACCAATCTTTAACCCCCTAGCGGTAGCTTCTACATGTGTATATATATATATATATATATATGTGTGTGTGTTTTCCGTGCATGTGAGGGTCTCATTACTTTGACCCCTGGAAATCTCACACTAGCTAGTACTGGAGCTGGAAGTATCTGCAGCAAATATATATAGAGAGGATTCTGGAGAATTCCTTTATGATTTTGCATGCAAAAATAGGTAAAGGGTGACATGCCTCAGTCATATGCATTGCAATGGCCAGAGTGTATCTTAAATGTAATTAAATGTATGATTGATGGCTGTGTGTATTTATAATACTGTACCGATAGTGCTGTTTAACATAGAAATTTAAGGAACATTTACTGTAACTGTTCACAATACTCTGGAACCATTTTTTCACCATTGTTCGTATGACTTCATATGATATATGGGCATATAAAGCAAGCTAGCAGCTGTATCCAGGAACATCACAACTGAAGTGTGAAAAGATATATCCGGCCATCACAAATGTCAAGGATTCAGTCTCCTTGCCTTTCCAACAGGCTCAAGGTCACTGTGATCTGTCACAATGCTAATAGGCTAAATGGTGCCTTCAGGATAATAACACTATTCTTCAAATTCTATCTCGGATACTAGAAGCAGTTGGTGTCCTATATAATAATTCTTTCCGGTTGTAGAGATGCACAAGAAAAGTAAGTACTTTGAAGTGCTGGTCAACAATACATAGGCAGCTCCTGTCTGATTGTTTAAGGCATTGATTCCTAGGGTAATAAGCTTTGTAAGAAATGGTGAAATGGCATTTTTAAATCTACAGGAGTGCCCAGAAGTAATTGTGAAATATCCGTTTCGCTTTATGCAGTTCTAAGACCAATCATCATAGAAACTCTGAATAATATCAAAACTTGTTAGGTTTTCTTTGGAAGACTTACCAAGTATTTGATTCCTGTGATGCTACTGCTTGATTACATCCACATTATGTGGACAATTTTATCTGACCCTCCATTCGTATTGTCCCCCAGTCCCACCCATTTCACAGAGAAGTCATCTAAAACTGGGATGACATTTGGACCACCATCATGTCCCACAAGTCCTGTTGTTAGGACTATCCCAGCTAAACCGGAACTATAAATGTTGCTGCATTTCATTGGCCACAGCAATCTGTATAGGACTGTGCATTCTCACTATATCCTTCATATAAGAATTGTTTGCCTACCTGGGAACTTTCTGGGTTTTGTCCAGGTGAAGTGCCACTTCTCTGGTTCTCTGTGTCACGGCACTAGAACAATGGATTGCAGGTGCAGCGTTTAGACACACCGACTCCTTGCCTAATTTCTCTCCTACTCCATACCTGTAAATTTGTTGTACCCTTCGTGACAATGGCATCTCTGCAGTGCCTATGTTTAGCTGTAATTTTCATCTCTCTCTTTTAGTGTACCCACACAAATTATATTTGTTTTATTTTTTTCACGACAAGAAGGGCTTTCTATAGATACCTTTTTTATCATATTATCTAATTTCCTATAAAAACTATATAAAACATGGCGAAAAACTGACTCTTAGCGGAAAATCATTTACTCATTTACAAAAGCCAATGACAAAACCTGCTAAGAAATTCTACTATTTGTCCGGAGTTTAGAAATACCCAATGTTTTTTTATGTTTTTTGTAAGTTATAGGGCAATAAATACAAGTAGCATACTACTATTTCAAAACCATTTTTTTTTCAAAACAGCACCATGTCCTATTTGGGACATAGCCAAAGCAGATCAATTCAATTTACCTCCATCAAACATTATATGTTTGAAAGCCAGACATCCCAGGGTATTTCAGATGCTAGTATTTTAACTCTTTCCAAGCACTACTTTCTACTACCAGCATGTCAGGTTGTTTGGGCACTAAAAGGCCACATTTCAGAGGTTTGGGTTTTTTTTTTGAATTTTGGCATCTGATCAGCCTGTCCTGTTTGAATTATATTTCAATTTACCCCATGAAATCATATATTTCTGAAAACTAGACACCCTGTGGTATTTAAATTGCTGGTATGTTAACCCTTTCCATGCACTAATTGTACCACCAGCCTTGGTCAAAGTTTGTAGTAGTATTTTTTGTGGATTTTTTCACACACATTGCAATTTCAGCCCCTGGTATATGCCACAGCCAAACATTACCCCAATATGTATTCAGCAACATCTCCTAAGTACAGTGATATGTTGGGTTGTTTGGGGGCTAAAAGGTCATATTTGGGAAGTGCACATTTTTTTTTTCTAATTTTACCATATGGTCAATTTGTGTCCATGTCATCCCTGCCTATCTGTCCTTGAAATAACAATAATTTGTGTGGGTACACTAAACTTAGCTATGGGTGGTTAAGCTCTGAGTCTATGAGATCAAGAATATATTGTACCTTCTAAGTGTCCTAGTTATCATGGGGCATTCACGATGTCCTGAGTAGCTGCCCCACCGTCCCACTTTTATACGAGGTGGCTATTTGAGTAAGATGGGCAGGTGGCCATGCCTACACCCTGTCCCTTCCCTGGCCACACTTCCAACATAATTGTCCCATTTTGGACATCTGTAATGTTGAAGAGTTTTGAGTATATTGGTAGGTAGAGCAGGAAATCTGCAATGTAGGTATGGGATGCTTTTAAATAGACTGTATTTCTAGACTATGTGTATGATGTATGTGTATTATGTGCTTGTAGTAGTAATTACTTACATGTTATTGAAGCCAGTATAGGCAAGACTAAATTTGGTATCAACATGGTAACATGCCTGCTTGTAAGTCTTTGGTTTCTGGAGTATTGGTTAAAGCTTGGTTGTTTCTGGTTGTTGTTTCTAGTTAATAACCTGATAAATTAGCACAAGCGTGTGATGCATGTATATGATGCAATGGTTTGTTAATGATAAAATAAAGGAAATTAAAAATATAATAAACTAAATTAAAAGAGGAAACACATTACTTTTTATTTTGGTCCTTTTGGTAATTCTTGAGCCCCAATTCCTAGACACAGTGAAAATCAATATTCTGATTAATAATGTAATTGCACTGCTAAAAAGCAGTTTCATTAGCATGCCAGTCAGCGGACTAATAAGAACAATGTGATTATCAACAAACAACCTAGTTGTGCATTTCAGTCTGAATGCCTTTATTTTCCCAGGAGTAGATGGAAACATGGTGCATGAAAGAAAAGCTCTTCCTGTTCCTGCCTCACAATGGGTGCTTTATTGTCCTAGAGATTGAACATAGCTCTTTGTTACTGTGTTGAAGACAATGTAATTGATAAGAGGTGTCATTTAATGTAACATTTATATGATTGTATCCGCAAGCTAAGTATATAAACTGGGCTAATTGACCTGCTTGGGGCAAGCTTATTGAAGCGTCTACATCAAGCCAGTTCTTACTTTTGCCCCCAAGGCCAACTTGTCATCTGTTCCCTATCCCATGTTGGCATTTAGTAGGACCTCAGGTTCCATTTTTCTTACATGTACCCAAGGTCCTGGGCACAATGGTGATACAGCCAGTTCACCACATTTTAAATTTTTACATTTAATGTAAAATAAAGACTACAGACAATATATAATCCAGCTTACGTTGTGTCTTTAAGGGACAGTTTATTATCCCTGACACCACCAGTCAAGAAGAATGCATTTTAAGGTACTTTAACTCCTGGAGCAGGGGTCTCCCCAGGCCAAGCTCCGCCCTCAGGAGTTAAAGGTCCGTACGAATGACCGATAGCACAGACCCCTAGTCAGGGGAGATCAAAGAATCCCCCAACTTTCTCACTGCCCACAAAAGCAGGATAGTGGGATAACTACTCAGAACAGCAGGACAGTGCCCGGACTGTCACATGAAAACTATGGGAGGTACGATGATGTGGAATAGGATTCTGCTATATAAATCAATAAATAATAAAATTATTAGCTCATAATAGTTTCTAGGTTATAAACAGCAAAGTATTCATACCTAGGGTGGTAGTCCCCGGCTACAAAAGTGTGTGGGGAGACAGATCACCCTCTTGGACGATCTGCCCCTTCTCTGCGTCGCTACTCAATGGGCTGGTTCAATGGGATCTCTGATCACTGGCACAGGCTCCATAGATTGCTTTAAAAGGTGCTGCACTCCTTTAAGTCAGAGAGCGCCTGGATAAGATTACATATCCCGACCCTACACTGTGAGTGCAGCAGTCAAGGATGGGGCATCTGAAGGCACTGTCCTGCACCAGGCCTAGGGCAGCAACAAAGTTAAATACTTAATACCACTTATGTCAGGCACATATATTGTTACATAAATTCATTGTCTCTTGATCGCAGAAAAAAACATGTATCTAACTATTTAATATTTCATCATAAATCACAATTTGAACAATGTATACACTTAATTAGTTGAGGTCATAATTAAAGTCAGAATAACTCATGTCTTGTCGTATATCGGTCTCAAGGTTGACCTACAATTCAGGTTATATACAGTTAATTGCCAGCGTTTATGTGCTTAATTGAACATGTCCTCTTTTATTGATTCCACCCTGTAAGATTTAACCTCAACAGATCACCTTCCCAAGAGCCTAGAGAAATATTGGCTTCTTCAATTATTTGTACCCTATATACTCTCGGAGTTTCTGTTGCTGCTAAAACACAATTTTAGTACTGGAATAAATAGAAATAGCTGTATTTATTCACTAATTTAATACTGACTTGCATGCACTATAAACTATTATCGGAAAGCAATAACATTCAGTTAACAGAAAACCTGTTACAATGTAATGGAGCCATGCGTAGGAGCAATTAGGCTGTTGGGTGGTATACAGTATCACCTCCTTAGTGAGGGTAATTTAAAGTGATGAAATATTATTGATTGCTCGTCCAGTTAATGACATCATGATCCCAAAACACACAACCCACACCAGGCCTGCATGTTGCCTCAAATGAAAAAGAATACTTCTTAATTCAAATTCTCAGATTTCTCCTGGGATCAGCCACTGACATACTGTGTATCATTTTTTTCACTTTGCACTTTAACCCATATGAAATAGTTATTTACCTACTGCCTATTAAATTCTGCCAGTTACTGGGTACTGGGGTATACAGGTGTGCTTAATGTCAAAATTGTATTGTTAGGAACGTGGATGACATACATCCTAAATGCAGGTTCTATGCCTTCTGTTAAACTATTCACCCAAACATGTATGATGGTTCTCTGGCCCCGGTACCTGTGCACTGGTCCTTCTCTGTGGTTCACGGGCTCTGGAGAAACCGGGAGAGCAAGTGACACAGTGCACGTCCCGATTGGTCTCTCTTGTGCTAACTTACCTATCAGTCACGCTCGCTCTATTTCTGGGATGTCTGTTACAGTTTGCAGACCTCAGGGAGCTGCTATTAAAATGTGGGAGATTCCCAGAACTTCGGGGAGAGTTGGGATGTCTGCTAAAAGATTTTTTTTGTTCTCAGGCAGCTCTATAAGAACATTGCAAATCATCCATCAGGAAAATTCCGATCACATTTGACTTGTGACTCAACAGTCCTCTTGTATTTATCTCTTCTTACATATTTTTACTGGGGGAAATTCCCCTGCCCACATCTGGCTTAGTCCTATTTGTGAAAATTTTAGATAAAGAACATTCCCAGGTCTTCATTTCACAAATTTATTGGAGGAAGGGGTGATTCTGTTGCAGGTCTGGGATTATCCTAGAAAAACACATTAAGCAGCTTCTTAGAGTCCTCATTAATCTAAGGAACCCCTTAAAGGATAAAGGTCCTACACCAAGGTCACACATTTCCTTGTAAAATATAACTCTATGATTTATTTCTCTTTTAAAACAAATTTGTAATAATTAAGTTATCATTGTGGTTTTACTCGCAGCAACATATTCTGGCCTAGACCTGTTTTAGCAATGCCTTCATGGACTACATTAAAAAGGTGCTCCTCACTCTTTAGTCATGGAGCACCAAGATAACGTCATATCCTGACACTCAACGGTAAGGACAGCGAACATTGGGGGTGCAGTGGGGTTTTCTCATGGGTCAGGCCTAGGGCAGCGTCCATGGTAAATACACCTTTGTTTACTTATGTTATGAAGCCAAAGCTTTGTCCTATTCTTATCACCATATCAATCAGTGGACTTTTCCTGTTGGTTAAACTATGGTATTGGTCCCAACAATAAGGCCATTTTTAAAACTTTTAACTAGAATGGTAGCGTTTTTTAGTAATAGTTGTTCATGGTTAATTGATGTTCTTTTCTATATTTTTTATAATTTTCATTCTGTATTTTTATTTCTGGGCAAGAAATAAAGACGGAATAAACAGTAATACAAGCCTCTGGTCTTATAATAAAATTGAACAGTTTAAATACAGCCTCACTTAAAAAGAAAAAAAAGACTTTTGTTAAAGTGTCTTTTTTTTTCAAGATAGAATTGTATTTAATGGACAGACCCCACACAGGTATAGTGAAAGGCATGATGACAGGGCTAGGCTTTGATTTTCTTTATGGGACATTGATATTTATGTAATCAAATAAAGCATTTAGAAAAAAATATATTGAACATATATTAATTTCTGTTATTTTAGAGCTATAGAAACAAAAACTGATAAATACATACCCTCCAAACAGGCTGAACTTGTTCAAAAGTAGGACATCAGGAGAGATTCCCAAGAGTGATGTTCCTCCTAAATAGGGACAGTTGGGAGGTACGGTATTGGCCTATATAAAATATTATATCCCTCAGGCATATTAAGTTTTTAAGTTTGTTGCAATCTGGCTGTTCTGCTGTCATTGACTGAAGAACCATAGAACAAAAACACAAATCTATTATACCTCCTGGTCATCCTTTCAGCTCAGCCCACCGGGGACATCTAGACCTCCTGCTTCATCTTGTAGAAAGTCACAGGACAGAAGAGCTTTTATGTGCAAAACCATAAGAGCAAAAACTGCCAAAGATGGTACTTGTAAATTAGCACGATCAGAGAGTTTATGAAAATGTGACCCTTAAATCTAGGTAATCGAACAAATAACTGGTTTAGTTAAGTTTGTATAAATCTTATTTTAGCAATTAATCTAATGTCGTCGGTTAATTAGCATATTGACTTTTTTTTATATAGTATCTCTATACCATCCACAAAGTCCGAAGCAATTATCTCAATCTGATGTAGGCTCTGTGTATAATGATGTAATTAATTGCATTATCAACCAATTTTGCTTTTATCTCATTAAGTCACCCCTGTTTCAGAGGCAAAGTGTGTGCTACCCAGCAACTTTATGGGGCCCAATCAGATCCCAGTTTTATTTTAACACACTTTAATTAAACATTTTTTTCTTATGGCAGTTTACCACCATCCGTTAGGATTAATGTAATGTAAAAATGTAACTATTTGTAGTTGCCCTTATTCTGGGATATTTGAGAAACCAGCAAATTCATTTAGATTGTGAAGATAACTGTTGGAGGTTAACACTTACAAGGTAGAATCGTTAAAGAGGTCATGTTTAATTAAGCACATAAATGTTGGCAGTTAACTGTATGTAACCTGAATAGCAGGTCAACCTTACGACTGAACACAAGAAGCGAGTTATACTTCATTTAATTATTGCCTCTAGTAATTCAGCAACTGCACTGACTTCAATGGGCACTCTTGCAAAATAGTTGATACAAGGAAAACATTATTCCTTTATTGTTTTTTTGTGTCATATCTCTGTGCCGCACTGTTTATTGTTTTCTTTCCTTATTGTTTTTTATTGATGTGTGACATATATTAAGATTATTTCTACACCTTTTTACTATTGTTTTTGTCATTGTAATATATTCTAATGCTTTTCTAAACAATATGATTTCTATTCAGAATGTCTACCACCTAACTATAAAAAAGGCACTGCTATAAGCAGGGATTCCAATTATAACCCCAACATTTTAAGTGCCCAAAACCAGGCAACCTCATGAGGCATGGCCAAAAAAGGTAAAACTTGCATCTCACAATCTGTGGAAGCAGATATGCCATCTATTCTGCAAATCTCAACTAGACTATGATCACCTGTGCTTGTTAAAGTGGGGCAGCTCAATGGGTATTAGCACTGGCGTAACTACAGGGGCCCCTTATTCCTATCTCCTCATACCGGTTCAAAATTGTTTAGGAAGGGCCCCTTCTAAACTATTTTGAACCAGCATGGGGAGTGAGGAACATATCAGGGTCAGGTGACCCTGCGGTGAAACCAAGGCTCCTCGCCCACTGTGCGCGAACAGCCAGAGGGAAAGCTGCAGGAGCAGTGACAGGTGAGCGGGGATGTGATATATGTATATGTATTTGCATGTATGGATGTATGGATGTATACTTGTGTTTGTGTGTGAGCATACATGTGCACTTGTGTGTGTGTGTGCATGGATGTGTACTTGTGTGTGTGAGAGCATGGATGTGTACTTGTGTGTGTGAGAGCATGGGTGTGTAATTGTGTGTAAGAGCATGGGTGTGTAATTGTGTAAGTGGGTTTAAATATGTGTTCTCTCGTTACTCCCCTGGGTAATAACTATAAAATCTTTAAAGTCCAATGCAATTGTCAACAATTAATTACATACCTGCCACTACAATATAAATCAAGCAAATTAATATTAAAGTTATGATAGTGTCCTTTTACATAATGAAAATGAAAGAAATTGGAGTATATATATATATAAATATATATATATAAATATATATATATATTTAAATACAAAACAAATTCAGTATTGTTCACATTACAAAATCATCTGTTTTTTTAACCTTCTTTATCTTTTATCCATATATTTCTTGCTCAGATCTTGTTTTTCCATGTTTACATCATTGGAGTATTTTGTAACACGGAACAGATATTATTGCCCAGAAGCTTTTTAGATTAGACAAAAATCAGAATTTTATTTAATTCTGTTGGATCAACAGATTTGTTATGAGATTCGAGATTTGTTAAATATCCCAAAACACCTGCACTCATCTTATAATCAACAAGTCACTTGCCAGAATGCTGTCCAACCAGTCATGTACAAATCCCAAAAATGGCACACTGTCACGTTCTGCCCTGGCTGCGGAGCTGCATTTCTGTCTTGCTTTAGTTTCTCTGCTTTGCTTTGATCCATTCCTGGATTTCCTTTTGCTTTGTTCTATTTTCCATTCCTTGCTTCTGCTCCGGCTCTTTGCTTCAGCTCTGCTTCCTTTATTAGGTGTGCCCCACCTGTGTTCTGTTTGTCTCAGTCTTCAGTCTAAGGTATGTCTCTGTGCTGTGTTTGGTTTACATGTCTGGTTTGTTCCGTATCTATGTCTTGCAGGGATTAGCGTTAGGACCCACCGTCATTGGAGTACTTTGGCGTAGTGGTGGGCTAAGCATACTATGGCCATATCATGTGACGAAATCTCCAATAGTTATCTTGTAGTCCTAGGCTAGTTTCTGTATTCATGTTTGTGTGTCTTTTATGTACCTTTGCCCTTCTTCCTTGAATCATCTGAGGATTCCGGTTCCTCTCTCCTCTCCCCATGTCCCTGTTAATATGTCCTATCCTTGCTTATAGGAGAAGCGTCCGAGGGTTCCGGCTCCTCACTCCTTCCCCTGTGTTCCTTGCCTTCTTCCCTGTCCTTTGTTGTGCCCTGTACCATGTATGTCTTGTCAGGTTATGTTTATTCCTTGTCTTGTGCCTGTTTATACTTTACGCTATTCACGTCATGTTTCTAGCCACTTCTCATGTATATCCTATATCATGTTTCTTGCCTGGTCTCCCTTTCCTCTGCTGTGTTAAGTGTCTGCTACATTAACCCTTTGCTTAGCTTTCATTCTCCCAGCCTGCAGCATCCTGCTCGTGATCCATGTGCTATGCTTCATGCCTGCTCCAGGGTGCCTGCAGGATTCGTTTTGTCTTGGACTACATCTGCTGCCATATCAGGGCGCTGGTGTTAGGCTGCACTTCCTAGGTGCTCAACGCCTGGGCGAGTGTGGTCACCCTGCAACCAGGCCCTGCCCCAGACTCCACTGCTGCATCGTGACTCCTGCAAACAACCATCGGGCGCGCTGGGTCCTTCCAGTCACCAGCTTGGACCCAGTCCGTGACACATGGCCGCAGGTAAACGGCCAGGAGTTCGCGGAGTGGAGTTTGCAGCGTTAGCCCTTCCAGTGGGCCTCCGTACCCGTCAGCCCTTCCAGTGGGCCTCCGTACCCGTCAGCCCTTCCAGTGGGCCTCCGTACCCGTCAGCCCTTCCAGTGGGCCTCCGTACCCGTCTGCCCTTCCAGTGGGCCTCCGTACCCGCTTGCCTGAGCCTGTGCCTGTTCCTGCCTGAGCCTATGCCTGTTCCTGCCTGAGCCTGTGTCTGTTCCTGTACCCGTGCCTGAGCCGGTACGCATGCATGATCAACTACCTGGGCTTATGCCGGTACCCTTGCATGAACCAGTACCTGTGCCTGGCCCGGTGGTACTCTGTTCTCGTCCGCCCTGAAAGAGGGCTTCTAGCCATGTCGTGTGCCCCGCAAGAGGGCTTCTAGTCGTGTGCCCCGCAAGAGGGCTTCTAGTCGTGTGCCCCGTGAGAGGGCTTCTCCTTGTTCCAGTACCTGCCTTGTTCCAGTACCTGCCTTGTTCCAGAACCTGCCTTGTTCCAGAACCTGCCTTGTTCCAGAACCTGCCGTGTTCCAGAACCTGCCGTGTTCCAGAACCTGCCGTGTTCCAGAACCTGCCGTGTTCCAGAACCTGCCGTGTTCCAGAACCTGCCGTGTTCCAGAACCTGCCGTGTTCCAGAACCTGCCGTGTTCCTGAGTTGCGGCCAGCGCCCCAGTAAGTGGACTCCGAAGTTGAGTACCCTGTAAGTGGGCAACCTGCCGTGTACCCTGAAAGAGGGTTTCCTGATTTGCGGCCAGCGCCCCAGTAAGTGGACTCCTAAGTCGAGTACCCTGTAAGTGGGCAACCTGCCGTGTACCCTGAAAGAGGGTTTCCTGAGTTGCGGCCAGCGCCCCACTGTGGACTCCCAGGAAGAGTGCCTGCATCCGGGCTACCCTGGTCGAGTACCCTGCAAGTGGGCAACCTGCCGTGTGCCCTGCAAGTGGGCAACCTGTTGTCTGAACCCGTGCCTGAGCCTGAACCCGAGCCTGAACCCGTGCCTGTGCCTGAACCCGTGCCTGTGCCTGAACCCGTGCCTGTGCCTGAACCCGTGCCTGTGCCTGAACCCGTACCTGTCGTGTCTGCCCAGCAAGTGGGTTACCTGCCGTGTCTGCCTTGTCAAGTGGCTTAGCTGTTTTGCCTTCGTCTGGATCTAAATGTCAGCTAGAGACATCTTCCTCAATCCTGTACAGACATTCTGATTCCTGTTTTTGGAGGAGATTGGTCTACTAGCGGCAGTGCTGGTCATCGAAGGACTCCTACGTTTTACAGACTCCGTATGCTGGTTCCTGGGTTGATTTGTTTCTTCAGTTCTTCCGTTAGAGAGTGGGCCTTCCTTCTGTTGATGTTTCTGTTCGCGTCCAGAGGCCGCTCTTTTGGAGGGGGATTGTGTCACGTTCTGCCCTGGCTGCGGAGCTGCATTTCTGTCTTGCTTTAGTTTCTCTGCTTTGCTTTGATCCATTCCTGGATTTCCTTTTGCTTTGTTCTATTTTCCATTCCTTGCTTCTGCTCCGGCTCTTTGCTTCAGCTCTGCTTCCTTTATTAGGTGTGCCCCACCTGTGTTCTGTTTGTCTCAGTCTTCAGTCTAAGGTATGTCTCTGTGCTGTGTTTGGTTTACATGTCTGGTTTGTTCCGTATCTATGTCTTGCAGGGATTAGCGTTAGGACCCACCGTCATTGGAGTACTTTGGCGTAGTGGTGGGCTAAGCATACTATGGCCATATCATGTGACGAAATCTCCAATAGTTATCTTGTAGTCCTAGGCTAGTTTCTGTATTCATGTTTGTGTGTCTTTTATGTACCTTTGCCCTTCTTCCTTGAATCATCTGAGGATTCCGGTTCCTCTCTCCTCTCCCCATGTCCCTGTTAATATGTCCTATCCTTGCTTATAGGAGAAGCGTCCGAGGGTTCCGGCTCCTCACTCCTTCCCCTGTGTTCCTTGCCTTCTTCCCTGTCCTTTGTTGTGCCCTGTACCATGTATGTCTTGTCAGGTTATGTTTATTCCTTGTCTTGTGCCTGTTTATACTTTACGCTATTCACGTCATGTTTCTAGCCACTTCTCATGTATATCCTATATCATGTTTCTTGCCTGGTCTCCCTTTCCTCTGCTGTGTTAAGTGTCTGCTACATTAACCCTTTGCTTAGCTTTCATTCTCCCAGCCTGCAGCATCCTGCTCGTGATCCATGTGCTATGCTTCATGCCTGCTCCAGGGTGCCTGCAGGATTCGTTTTGTCTTGGACTACATCTGCTGCCATATCAGGGCACTGGTGTTAGGCTGCACTTCCTAGGTGCTCAACGCCTGGGCGAGTGTGGTCACCCTGCAACCAGGCCCTGCCCCAGACTCCACTGCTGCATCGTGACTCCTGCAAACAACCATCGGGCGCGCTGGGTCCTTCCAGCCATCAGCTTGGACCCAGTCCGTGACACACACTCACAGGTATAACAAGAAATAAACTCTTTTTTGGGGTCTACAGCAAAATAAAATCGACATTTCAGACTAACTAGTGGTTCTTTATCAAGATGACCACTGTATGCAACCAAACACCTATATATAGAATAGAACAATTAGGAAACTGTGGGGATTGAGTGAGCCCCAACCCACTAGTGATATAGTGAACCACGCGTTTGAGATCTCCCCAGAGTGGCTTAATGATATATATACTGTGATAGCCACTCCAGAACATATACCTTTTACTGCTGTAACCACTGGAGGGTCAACTTGGCCTTAGGGTCATTGTCTAAGAGCATCCCATCCCCAGCTTTCGTGTGGAGAGAATGCAAATTGTCTCCCGGTATTTTCTGATAACATGCTGCATTCATCTTGCCATCGATTTTCAGATAATTCCCTTTTCCTTTAGAGCTCACACACCGCAAAACATCAGGGAGCCACCTTGCTTCACAGCGGGGATGATATTCTTATCGCTGTAGGCCTTGTTGACTCCTCTCCAAACATAGAGCTTATGGCTGTGACCATAAAGCACTGTTTGGTCTCTTCAATCCAAATTACAGTGTGCCAGAAGCTGTGAGGCGTGTCAAGGTGTTCTCGGCAATATTGTAACCAGGATTTTTTGTGGCATTGGCGCAGGAAAGGCTTTTCTCTGGCAACTCAACCATGCAGCTCGTTTCTGTTCACGTGCCGTTGTATTGCGCTCCTTGAAACAACCACACTGTCCTTTTCCAGAGCAGCCTGTATTTCTCCTGAGGTTACCCGTAGGTTTTTCTTTGGCGGTTGTGACTGAAATCTTTTTTTGTTCGACCTGACCTTGGCTTGATATCAAGAGATGCCAGAATTTTCCACTTCTTAATAAGTGATTGAACAGCACTGACTGGCATTTCCAAGGCTTTGGATATCTTTTTATATCCTTTTCTTTCTCTATAAAGTTCTATTACCTTGTTTGCTCCCCAGGGCCTGCTCAGTGCATCCACGTGCGAGCTAACAAGCTTGACTATTTATACACAGACAAATTTAAATCTAAAAAGCCACAGGTGTGGGAAATTAACCTTTAATTGCCTTTTTCACCTTATGTGTCTGTAACAAGGCCCAACATTCAAGGGTATGAAGGGTATGTAAACATTTGATCAGGGCCATTTGGGTGATATCTGTTATCATTATGATTTAAAAAGGAGCCAAACAACTGTGTGATAATTAATGGCTTCATATGATCACTAGCCTTAAAGAAAAACTTTTTTTTTCTGCTTTATCAGTCATAGTTTCAAACTCATTGCCAACATTTCACAATTTCTGCCAGGATATACAAACTTTTAAACACAACTGTAAAAAAAAGACTTTGTAACCAATGTTTATGTTAATTCAGAATACAGGTCTAGCCCTATGGTCTAGCAAAACATACTTAATATTATTAATATGAGTAAAGTCATTATCATCAAACTTTAGTCAAAAAACTAAACAAAATCTGTTCATTCACCTGGCCAGAAACTGTAAAATGTATATTGGTGCTGATTTACCTGGTAGGGCAAATTCGGATTATTTTCCATGTGCAATGTCCTACGTTATTACGTGTCCTCAGCAATATGGTTTCTATATCAATGAGTTGATCTTCCCTCAAGACCTGCAGGTTTTGTTGTGATGATATGTATCTGATTAATATACGCCCATTCTCACAACTTCATATGTTTGTTCTTCTTTATTTTGTTTCCTCTTTTTCCAATTTGCTATGGGTCTCTCTTAAACTACCACATTCCCACATTCACATCAAAGGAATATCGTTACTATGTGGGATACGACATCCTTGTGAAGTTTCGGTAACTTATATACGACTAGAAAGTGTGGGGTTTGTTCGAACAGGAACTGAGATGTAGGTTCATTAATGTGACCTGCAGACAATGCCGAATGTAAGATGCTTTGTAGTCTTTTGGACACCTCTTGAGTGGGGGCTAATGCTAGTTTGGATTAGGTTTGAGTGTGGCATAATTGTCGCTGGATCTCTGTGTGATAAACATGATAATCCTTTGTGATGGAACTTTCCATCACTGGGGTCACTGGAGAGGCCTGAGAGCTCTCCTCCTCCCTACCGCCTATGGGCCCTGGCCTTGTAAAGACTTCTGTGTGTAGGTACAGGGGGTCAGTTTCTACTGATTTCCCCTGGTACAGGTTTAACTATATTTCCTAAATATTAGCGACTCTGAGGACTGTGCAGCGCTGATATTGATTTGGGATTGGTCCTATACTTTGCCAACACAGATGATGGTTTTACAATTATTTATTGTATGTCATTTTCCTGTGTCACCCCCCTGTAATCAGCTACCCCCAGAAGTATATTGTGTTATCACTTGCTGAGGAGATTATGTCTGGCAGACAGCCAGGATACAACCAGGGAGTGACAAGCTATTGTTTCAGTTAATCCGTTTAATGTCTGCCCCCCCTATGGTGCACTAAAATGTCATTTTTCCCCATCCCTCCCCCATTGTATTCCACTATGCGGAAAATTAATTTATGTTCGTATTAAGAAACTTTGCGTGTGACTCTGAATAAACAGTTCTTGTACTACACCCTGCATTAAGCTTCGGCTAGTGATTTGGGTGACTGGAGAGTCGGTGCTTGATAGGATGATAGATGGGTCATTTGCCAAGGAATATATCGCTTGTATCTCCAATTTTAAAGACATCATTTTTAAATGATGCACAAATTAATTTCCAATGCTAGAATTGGGCTGATGAAATACATGCGGATGAGACTCATATAGGAATAACTTTTTTTTTTTTTGTTGCTTTATCTCTTTCTCTATCTTTTTTTCTGCATGCCCAAGGTTATGTTCTTGTTTTGCGAGAATACTACTAGTCAGAATAGCTGTGACTAATTATTCCGGTGGGTTGCAGTTTACTTACACCTTTCGCAAGCTTGAGGGAGTTGCTTTAAAGACGTTCCAATAAAGATCTAAATGATGCAGTGGTGTTGTGGGTTTTTGGTTTTGGTGTTTGTTATTTCAATTAAGGTGATATCAGTTTAGCACTTTTTGTTCAATGCAGCATTACAGAGATATAATAACACATAGCAGTCATTCTCTAAACAAAAAGTGTACCTGGGGTCTTACTCAGCAACATGTGGGTCCTTGGTTCCACGTGTGTCGTGTAGCAATACATAGTTGAGTCATTGATGTCCGTAAAACTATTCATTTTATTGAACGGATGTGATCCAGCTGAAAATAATCACCTTTCTATTTTACAAAATACCGTTAACTCATTTAACTCATTTAAATCATCATTTCATCAGCATTATATTTAAAAGCCACTTAATCTTTGAATTCTTACAATTTGAAGAGGCATACATTTAGGATGTGTAATTTTTCCAAGGGTTTTTCTAAGGAACATTTTAATGTCTTAATTATTTTTTTTTAGCAAATGGGGCCATTTTTTTCGTGATAGAAGTTGCCTAGAAATCGAGCAATATATCATGTTGGGCAATGAAATAAACCCAAGTACGAATGTACGCTGCCATCAAAGCAGGAAGAGAACAAGGGCAGAATAAAAATGAGCAGAATAAATATTGACAAAAATGTCACTTTTTATTTCCACTTTGCTCAAATTAAGGCAGGGCCAAACACAAATTGTTTATCTTTTTTGATTGTCAGTTTCTCCAAAGCACCAACCAGTGGCGGATCACATTACTGTCAAACTGAAATGTATTTAGACTGCGGAGAGGAACTCTTAACAATTTGTTTTCTCTTTCTAGGATGTAGTGCTTTGTCCAGAATATGCGGTCCATACTTTGAGTCAATGAAATGTCAATGAGGGTCCTAAAACCATAAAGTAAAAATGAACACAATAATTTGTAATTGTTAAAGTAACATCCATTTTTTATAGTGTAAATTTAATGGGTTGTGCAATTTTTTTCTGTGCGTACATAGTAGAGATATTTGCAAATGTTTTCAGGAAGATATCATTTTTTTTATCTGCATTGTCACAATGACAATTTTACACGTAAAGGTTACTTGTTTTTGCAGCACATGTACATGCCATGCTAAAGGTCATTTTAGAATACAGCTAAAAAGAGGATACATTTAGGCTACAACAGTAATCTGTGAGGCATATCACTTGAATTCTGATTTTGGGGTCACAATCATGTGATTAAATGGCTTCCTGGTTGCATCTTCAGGTCTTTTTGGGGTAAAGTTATATCTGGGATATCTTATGGCTTCTTATTGTTCAAGGTGTGGAAAGACATTGCAACATTACAGTCGCAGGCAGAATTTCACAACTTGACATCTTATTAACTAAGATGCTTCAGATGGTACCTGGACTATGAGTTTTATCCATAGGTTCTGTTTGTTTAAGAGAAGCTGCTAAGCCACGGAGGTCCCAGTACCCTAAAGTTCAACTGAAGAAGAACATTGCTGTTTTAGGCAGAAGTCATTCCCTTCTTGTTTACCCAACAAGATGTCCATCAGTTACAAAGTCACATTAAGTCTTTGTCCTCAGCCATGTTCTCTTCAGAGCCCCTAAACCAAAGTGGACCCTCCTTAGCAATTTGAAATGTTAGGCAGCATCAATTACCCATATCCCCCACTATTATGAGTGCCAACATTTGTAGAACTGTGGCCAACACACATGGAAATGGAGATGCCATTAGTGGAAGAGAGCATGGCAAAAATTTAGCGATTCCAAGTTAGATAGCAGGTGTTTAGTGCACCTGTAAATGTTATGACAGTGTGTTTCAGCAATTATTACAATGTCAATAAGACAACTTTAACCCACTTGACTCAATCTTCATTATGAAATGGAGAACTGTAACGATCTGCTTTCTAACTGGCATTTTCCAAAGAAAGTTTCACCACTTATCAAAATAGAAACGTCCCTGCAATCCTTTGTGTATTGTAGCAAGAATCTTTTAATAATATTCAGATTCTTCAGTATTAGGTTTGCTTCTGTTCTATTGGCTTTTCCTTGACTGTGCTTTTTGATTAGCCTTTGATGCCTGATATCTCAAGCACTGTAAACCTAGGGCCTCAACCTTCTGTAGACTACCTCCAGTGTAATACATCAGTGCCATCTCTACCATCTGTATAATGATGTCTCGTAGTAGGACACACTAAAGCAATCTAGTAAAAGAGTTGTACCCTGCGCAGAAGAGCATTAGGTTCCTAGAAATGAGGCTGTAAAGGTGAAATATTCAACCAGGCTATTCCCATTTTGAAGCCAAGCTCCCGTAGCATATGGGATCAGAATGTTTCCAGCTGTCACCTAATGGCATTCCAGCCTGGCACTAAAAGGAACTGAGTTTAGATTACGCTTTAAAGTGTGTTCATAAAGAGAGCACTAGAAGAAGTTATTTAAATAGCTACGGTTGCATAAAATATCTTTTGCAACACTTGACCAGTAAACTAACCTCCAACCTTGATTCAGAGAATGCAACAGCTTGAGAACATTTAGCTTTTGACTCTCTCAGAAAGTAGAAGACATTTTTATGCTTCATCCTGTGGCTATGGAAAGTTGCCAGACTTAACCCAACCAGATCCTACAAGAGCTGCAGTTTCAGCTGTGACTCACTGCTTTATTTACTAAAGAATGCACGGGGTGTGAATTCAAATGGATTTCCTGTCTTTTTCACACAATTTTCAATGACACCTCCCATTAACAGAAGGACTACGCAGCTTTCAAATGCATAGAAAAACTGTGATTTTTTTTTTTAACCCTTTTTTGTTTTGTTTTTAAAAAAGGATGGAACTTTACGTAAATGCAAAATTAAAATTCACCAAAGAAACAAATCTCAACTTGAATAATTAAATGACTAGAAGATAATGTCTAACCATTCTCTCAATATAACCATACCTAAGAACGCTCTGGGTTTGACCCAGAGTCTCCAGGTGAAGCCCTGCTTCCCTAGGTCAGTTTCTTATTTCAGTGGGCATGGGACTGGCATTTGGCCACAACCACTCCTCATCCACTCTCCAACCACTCCCTATCCACCTCCCTCATGTTGATGTTCAAGTAATGTGTCATAGACATGGTTGGAATTATACCTTTACCTATCCTGACCACCTTACCCAGGTTTCTTCTTCCAATAAGAGTCAGGTCCTCATTTCTTTATGACAGACACACTTTGGAGGCCGACCTAGTGTCGGCATTTTTTATAAATCTAAGCTCACGATAAAGAGGCACAGGGACCACCTTCTCCTGGACCTGCCGCCTTCAGCCTCATTCAGTGTGCAGGCAGGAGGAGAAGATTTAAAACTGACACACTGGTCATCTGCCAACTATTACTGGCTGGTGTTCAAAGCAGCTGCTTGCAAATGGTAATGTTTGTATAGCTGTTCTCCTCCACTATAAAACAAATACATGTTCTCCTCCATACGCTTATTTTTCCACAAGACTATTGCATTTAGTCATTTATTTTGGTGCGGTGCTGATTACATTTCAAGATTAAAGATTTACATCTATTTGTCTGTCTACACAATATGAAAGTGTGCACGGGGTCTTTATATATCAACCTGCGGCTAAAACAAATCTGTTTTTACAGAATAAAACATGATATATAGTACAATATATAGTCTTGTCTTTTTGGCATACATTTGCTTACATTTTACTGTCTACTTACACTGCACATTTTCTAGCTTAGCTGACTTACGCTGCCTGCCTGTAGGTTTTGTATGTTTAGAATTCTTGTGTTCTCACCGAAGACTGAAAGCTGAACCTCATGCTATATCTTATCTCTTTTCAGCCAATACCAATACAAAATCTGTTCATCCACTCTGCTGGTGTCTCTGCTGGTGGTTTCCTTCACTTTTGATGTGACCGATTGATCTGTCCAATCTTATTTAACTATCATACCCGGGAAGTTTCACCCGGAGTCTCACGGTAAAGCGATAAAACTCTGTCCCACCAGCACTCAGCCTATCGATACTCCTACTTTCTGCCCTTTTAAAGTCTAACTGGGGTTAAGCCTTATCCCGACACATCTAGTCTTGCCAGGAGAGGGGGCAAGTTCCCAGGAATTATATTATACTCTCATAGGATTTAGTCACATGTTCGAAAACTACTTTATTTTTTTGTAGCTCTTTTAGAATAGAAACAATAATGTTAATATATATTATTTACTTACCATACATAATCTTCAACCATTCTAAAAATGGAATCTTTATGGCTTAATCAATGAGAAAATGTATACAAAATTGATTCTGCATATTCGATATCCACTTCAGATGCAAACAAATGGCTAATTTATCGCTACATCTTCTATTACAGTCTGTTTTATAAGTTGAAGGTGAAACATTTATAATGTGATGTTTTACGAGTCGCTTACCGTAAAGCAGGTCTGTTATCTGGAAAAAACCTTGATTTAACTGTTTTGCGTTGTTCCATTGGTTCAGGAGATGCACATACATTCTCTTGTGATTAGAGCATATTTACCCTGATGCACCTGACCTATACTCACTCTTAGTTAGTCAATTTGTATCCAAGAAATAAGGATGGAAGGAGATTTTAACCCCTTAAGGACAATGGGTGGTCCCTAAACCCATTGAAAACAATGCATTTTGAGGCCGTACATGTACAGGCTTTGTCATTAAGGGGTTAATAATGTGGCAAGTAAGCAAAAAATGAGTGTAAATATATCAAATATCTTATAAAAGATGAGAGTTAGCCATAGAATTACAGGAGACAAGTTGAGTTTGAATGATACCTTTATTGACCTCTCAGGTCCCTTCATCAGGCATGTTATACAAAAATGTGAAAAACCTCTCTTTAAGTATCATAAAGAGTCATAAAAAGAGGTGTCAGGAGGTATTCACACCTCTAATGGGGTTCGGTTATACTAAACATCTTTTAAAAACCCAGATTGTTATTTTATTAATTACTTATTTAATTTCAATAACAAATCCACTTATGGACAGATAAAACAAAACAAAGTGCAACTCTTTTGGAATACACTGCCATTTGGTTTTATGTGGATTAGTTTTACTTACTTATTTTTGCATCACGCTATTTAGTTTTATTTTGCTTTCATGGCACCCAAGGGGGTATTTGGCTGGACCTCACTTCCCTCTGGGGTACTTAGGGCTATTTTTTTTAAATATTTTCTGTTTTTTTTTGTCCCGACTTGACCATCCGCAGAATCTTTTCCTTTTAACAAATACAGAATAATTGCACTGGGAATCACCACACCAACTATGCATTTGAGCATTCTGTTTTCCTTCAGTTTTGTGGGGTCTACCAAGCCCCAGGCACAAGGACTTTTTATGTGATGGATTTTTGGGGTCTAACAGCAACCATAGTGTTTTTTCTCCTGAATCTAACTGAATCAAGGCCTCAGACCACAGTTTCTTTGGTTAATTTTGTCAAGTGCAATTATCCTTTATTACGTATTGGTAGATTGTGGCACTAAATCTTCCCCTTCTTCATCTATGAGAGCAAAAAGCTCACCACAGCTAAGGTGAGAGTGACTGACAATAGGAATTATGAAACATGGAGATCAGAGCAGTAAAGAGTAGTGGGTTTATGAAAAGAACCACACACCACTACATTTTAGGAGTATATCGAACCCAAAGTCTCGCTAGTTTGTTTTTAATAGTAAATAAATGCCTGTTGTCTCCCCCAAAATAGCAATTCTTCTTTAAGCGTTGAAAAAAAATAAAATAAATAAAACCATTAAAACATATCTGAGCTCAATAAAACACATGCCAATGTAAACTAGAGTGCAGTGCTTGCTCCAGATAACACCAGTTATCTAAAACTAGAATATGAATAACACATTAAAAGAGAAGACAGATTTCTAATCAGAATATTCAGACCTTTTGTTGCGACACGTGCCGCCTGGCCGACTTCTATTAAAAGACAAACCTGCCTCTTTGTCACATTTAAACATCTGCATCATTTTTCTTTTGTGCTTATGGTAAACAACCATAGATGCAAAGAAGGAAAATAAAAACTGAATTTATGCATCTGATACGTCTACGTCTAAATAAATGAGTGTCCGGGCAGAAACTCCCAATAAAATCTACGCTATGTGGAAGTGCCAAACAAAAAAAACATTTTAGTTGGAAAAATCTAGTCAGCTCAGCATAAAACAGAACAAAATGTTAATGTAGTCTTATGAGAAATGGCATTAAATCCCCAGATTAATAAAAGTTTTAAATATTTTTACTGATATTATGTTTGGCCTCAAGAGAGGGCGATGAGTAAAGAGGGTGTCAGAAGGTACACACACAGAGCAGATAGATTTAAGAATGGGGTTAACACAGTGGTCTGTTCTCTTCATTGCAATGTTGATGACAAGGGAGAGGGAAATCTTTGTGCCTCTAGGAAACGAACCAGAAATCTGTTTGGCTTCTGTGTAAAATTGTTGCACTTATACATTACCTCAGCTGGAGGTATGGAGATTCCCTAGGAGTGGCGGAACTACCGGGGTCGCAGGGGTCGCGACTGCGACCGGGCCCTGGAGTTCTGCCAGTCAGGGGGGCCCAAGGGGTGCCGAGCGGTTGCTGAAAATGACCGCTCGGCACCTCTTGGGCCCCCCTGACTGACAGAAATCCAGGACTCCTCTGCTCCCCGCCGCTGCTGCCGCCGCCGCCTGCCTCAGGGCTGCCCAGAGTGCAGTGTTGGGAGCGTGAGGCATATGCCGGCGGTCAGCATGAAGCGCCGGCACCCGAGACAAACGCCTCACGTTCCCAACATAGGAGTTGACGGTAAGTGACCTACAAAGGGGGGTAGGGAGGGAGTGGGTAGATCGTGAGAAGGGGGGGAGGGAGTGGGTAGATTGTGAGAAGGGGGGAGGGAGTGGGTAGATTGTGAGGAGGGGGGAGGGAGTGGGTAGATCGTGAGGGGGGGTAGGGAGGGAGTGGGTAGATCGTGAGAAGGGGGGTAGGGAGGGAGTGGGTAGATCATGAGAAGGGGGGGTTAGGGAGGGAGTGGGTAGATCGTAAGAAGGGGGGTAGGGAGGGAGTGGGTAGATCGTGAGAAGGGGGGGTAGATCGTGAGAAGGGGGTAGGGAGGGAGTGGGTAGATCGTGAGAAGGGGGGTAGGGAGGGAGTGGGTAGATCGTGAGAAGGGGGGTAGGGAGGGAGAGGGTAGATCGTGAGAAGGGGGGTAGGGAGGGAGAGGGTAGATCGTGAGAAGGGGGGTAGGGAGGGAGAGGGTAGATCGTGAGAAGGGGGGTAAGGGAGGGAGAGGGGAGATAGTGAGAAAAGGATAGATAGGTTGGGGGGGGGCTTAACAGATTCTCGCACCGGGGCCCTGAGGTTTCTAGTTACGCCCCTGTTACCTAGAATCTATATGAGATATGTGGTTGGCCACCTGAGCACAGTTTGACAACAATATATCTTTGTGCGGAACCTCAGGATTGTAGCCAGAGGGTTCATTCTCTTGCTCATGTTGCCACCAGGAGGCTCTGTGGTTTGCTGGGTTTCTTGTCTCACTTTATCCCCTGCCATCCTTGTTGAGGTTGATGCACCTGTGGCTCATCCACTAATCAGGGCCTTTATAATCCAGCTTCTGTTGCTGAAACATCCTGGCTTCTGATTCAGTTATTCATGTGCTGTTATTGTATTCTCTCTTTTGACTCCTGTCTCCGGACTCTGTTTACATTTTCATTTTACTGTTTCCTACTGCTTCCTTACTACTTAGTACTTTGTTAATGCCTCTACCTGACCTTGAGTACGTCTGCCAGGTTCTGGCCCGGTTTCCTGCCATCTCCCAGTACACAGTCTCCTGTTGGCTGCCAGTACCCAGCCTCCTGCTCTCTGTGAGTACCCAGCCTTCTGCCCTCTGCCATTACCCAGTCTCCTGCCGGCTGCCAGTGCCCAGTCTTCTGACGGCTGCCAATATCCCAGTCTCCTTCCGGCTGCCAATATCCCAGTCTCCTTCCGGCTGCCAGTACACAGTCTTCTGCTGGCTGCCAGTACCCAGTCTCCTGTCGTCTGCCAGTTCCTGTCATAGTCTTATGCCTGTAGATGGCTCCTTAAAATAAGTCTAAGGCTGCAGCAGACAGCTGATTGTCCTGACTTTACTAGCCTCACACTAAGACCTGAACAAGCACGTGTCGTTCCACGGAGACTCCCGCCTGACCCAGTACCTGCAGTCACGACAATCTCATACGTGGCTGGAGCTCAAAAAGTTAATGTAAAAAGTATTTCTTTACTGGGAGTGTGGCGGGAATGTGGAATAGTTTACCAGCAGTGGTAGATGTTAATACAGTGAGGGAATTTATGCATGTGTTAGAGAGGCAAAAAGCTGTTCTGAACACTTGAGGCATTTAAGCCACAAATATATGATCCTCTACTGATAACCCTGACATTATTTTGCCTATTACAAATATGTTGCTGACTCGGTTCATTGAATTATTTGTTGGATTGTCCCCGCTGAAAGCTGCTTTAAACTAATTCCCAGTATAAGCGTGCAGTATCTTGAAACGAGCAAGATTTTGATGCATTGCCCAGTTAATCTATTAGATTTCTGTAAGTTATCTGCAGATGGAAAAATTTGATGGGACATCACACAAAATACCATTTGTGCTCTTTTTCAGACAAGTGACAGACGTTGGTATGGAAAGGTAAATGCATTTCAGTTTCTTCAGCAGAAAATAATTATGTGAACTGCTAAAAAAAAACACAAAAAAAATTCTGAAACACTTTTCTAATGTAATATATCACTGAACTGGAGATATAATATGAGAATGGGACGGGAGGTGTACAAGCTGTTCATTTGGCCGTGCCAAAGAAGAACAAAGCTTGCCTGGGAAACCCTCCAATTTATCAAGTGTCTTTATGGCAGAGCTGTAGGTGAGTAGATGTTCTGCACACTCATATAAAAGTATTGGTTCATCAAAAATAATTCTGATTAATTAACCTGACTCCTTTATCAAGAATAATTGATTTCATATTAAAACATGACAAAGAAGATTTTAAGGCAGTTTATATAAAATACTTTCGGCTGCAGTGGAAGGAGTGTGTGGATCATGGTTGCTCTGTACAATTTCCCTGTACTGCAGCCCAAATCTTTGAACACATGGAACGAGGCATCATGTTTGGCAGCTTATCACTGTGTCAGTAATTAAATATCGTTTATTATGGAAGTCATTTTGTAACTGATGTACAATATTAAGTATTTTTTCCCCCCGAAAAACAAACCAATGTATTTGATGGAACGTAACATAAAGCATATGGAGGACTACGTAGAACAGAAAATCAGAGAAAATGTTAACATTGTAAGCACATAAATAGACAATAAAAAGGAATGAGGACAGTATTGTATCACATTCCACGGGCTGTTGATAAAGTTGGATAACGTACTCGTATTTTTTTCATATGGTTGCACAATAACACTACTATATTAAACAAAACTAAAGATTTTATAATAATGTTTAAGAAAATAACTCTCCTTATGCTTGGTAATGTAGTGGAGCACCAGCTGCGTATTAGTACTTTAATTATTGGTAATTTTTTAGTGTAACTTCTTGCTGTTTTTGCTTTGGCTGAAAATAACCTGAAAACAAACGATTTTATTAGCAGCAAAATCCAAGGGACTGCATATTAACTTAGCAGATGGGATAGGGTACCAAGCATACTTCCCTCACACATGGGTGGGTGCTGGAGATGCCAGAGGTCTACAGGCGGCTACCTCCCCGAATGCCTAAATTTTACCATCCATCCAGGAGACAGACAACATTTGTTTTAATCTTTCATCTGATGGAGTCTGCTTTCCAAGTAAATCTAGATGCTGGTAAAGCCCCTTTTCCTTCACACTGGAGGTCCAACAACCTTCAGCAATATATGGATGGGTTACACAAGTAGAATGTGTGAGGAACGTTGAGGATCTTGTTCAGACCACCTTGTTCATTGGTTATCAGAATGTTTTCAAGTGACTTGGTTGGTTCAAGTTCCTAAATTACAAACACTTTTAAATTGCACAACACAGAAACATCCACATGGTCAGCTAAAACCATTTACATGCATCATGTGACTTTATCGACTTGGTTATGTCTAAAACAGATGTGGTCCCATCTACATTCTGCAAATAAGGTCAACAATAATCACCATTTGCCTTTATAGCCACTTAATGCATGGAACCCTTGAAAGACAGCCTTTAGACAAAACTCGGGTAAGAGGTGCAGTAGCCAGAGGTGAGGTTGTGATACTGGTTTAATACTTGAGGCTTGGGGGAACATTATTAAACACTTTCTCGTGCTTCCCCAAGCCTCAAGTGTGGTTTTCTCTCCCTAACTTTGATTTTTTTGTTTTTTATATCTCACTGTATGTGTTGCTGTGTTTAGGAAGGAAAGCATTCTTCCCTAAAATACATTTGTCATCCTGTGCCCTTTGGATTTTATTTTAGGACAAAAGTACTTTTTGATTATTGAGGAAAGGTTATATAGACATCTGGTTTCTCATGTCCTACCTACAGAAGGCTGACTTTATATCGTGTGTGCTGCCCTGTGATTAGCAAGTCAAAGAAATTCTCAGGTAGGAATTAATGCTTTTAGGAGTCATTGTTTAAAATTGAACAGTTAAACTTATATTTCTGGTTAGTAACCACAATAAAGCAGCCATTTTTGGAACATAACCTTCAAATAACCGATTCAATGCTGGGCTGTACAGTGTACATCACACACAGCACAGGAGATGGCATTGATAAACTCTGGCATGGTGTCTTAGACCAGGACTTTAATTAACAAACCGAAGAGAGTGCTGTTGTAAATAAGGCAGTATATAAAACTTGTCAGCTGCTTAACACATCGCAAACAATTCTACACACCAAATAAATAATGTATTTTTTCTTTTTAGGCATTAAAGCAGATGTTTGTCTGGAGGATTGCTACATTTATAAGTGAATCTTACTTTCCTTTGTTTTCATTGACTTGGGGCATCTCCTGCTGATCAGGGCTGCATTGGGGTGTGTGACAGAGTTTACACAGTAGCTCTACAGGTATGTGTGTAGCTACACAGTATAAAGTTGACTTGGATATTATGAATTGTTAGTTCAGAGACAATACAACAAACTCATATACAGTGTCTATACGTCCCTGACCCATCACTCCCTATGTGCATACCTCTCTCTGTCTACACCATACACTAACATATACACACTTTAACACTAAGACACACACACACTTATGGTAACACCATACGCTAACATACACACATTTTAACACTATAAGTTTGCTCACATACACACACTAACATATTACACATACTGTGTGCACGTTTTTTTTTTTGTACATTCATCTAGAAAAAAAGCAATCATTCCTTTTCTCTCTCTCCACAGTAGAAAATACTTCAAGGTTACCTGAGCTTTGACATTCAGTTATTTGTATACTTGTATTTTTATTCAATTCTTTAGATTTTGGCATCTGTGTATTTTCTCTTTTCCTTGCAATACAGTTATTTCTGTAATTAAAAATATATATGTGGATGTGAGGATGTGAGTGATGTTTACCTGCAGTAGAATGGAAGATAGCCAAGACCAATTGGTATGTTTTTTATTTGCAAACATTCATTTATTTGTTTAATATTGTTTATATACTTTGCTTTTTTATATTGGAATTATTTATTAGATAACAAATCTTTTCAACTTATTATGAGATATGTTTCAACTCTTAATTGTCAAAATGTATTTAGTGCATTTGAGTCTATTCTATTTATATAACATAAAGGCATTCTAAATTGTAATTAGCGTGGGGAATGCCTTTACCTGAAGTTAAATATTGTAAATCAGAAATGAAGCAAATACATTTTAAATTAAGTAACTGAAGTAAAATGACATTGGCTGGTGAGGGTTATGGCTTGCTTTTATATTACATTGTAATACATATTTTTCATTGTATTTGTGATATTGTTTATCTTGATCTGATTCACTACATACTGATAGTTTTTTGATACTTTTATGGCATAAGCATAAATGCATTACTACTCAATTGAAATAACATCAACGTTATTCAATTGAACTTCCTGCTACAAATGTATTACTTTTAGGTGTCTTGCAGAATTCCATGGTCCTTAAATAGGTTTTCACCAATTATTAACAGTTAAAGTGTATCTGGTATAAATCCCAGACAAGTCAATCCTAAATTGGTGAAAGAAATATTTGGGCTAGGATCCCACAATTATGTGCCATTTTAACATGTCGCACTGTGAACAATGATGCTAGAATGGATAGGGTCTCACGTTCCCTAATTCACATTAGTAGGTAAAACTGGTTTGAAGATCCTTTCCAGTGGAGTAAGATAAAATAATTGAAACTTTGGAATGCTATCGGTAAAACAATGTTGTTTGCATGTGAAAAAAAATAGACACCAACTATTATGTAATAGACGGGATACATGAAGCTGTCAAGGCCCTATCAGATATTTTAGTATGCCAAAGGGATCTGACCCCTTTTTCAGAGGGCAATAAAATCATAAAACCAAATGACTTTACACGGCGAGTGTTCAAAGAACACAGCAGTAAAAATATAATTTAATGGAAACTGTCACCTGTAAGAGTGAGGGAGCTGTCCTACATTAGCTGCTAAAAGATTTATTTGAAACTAGGAAGGATGATTATTAAAACAAATCATGATTGTCTCATTTTAAAGTGGCATTCAAAGAAAAAATGTACATTTCACTGTGCAAGTAAGTAGGTTCCATTGCAAATTTTATATTAAAAAAATGAACAACTCTTCTGTAATTTAAATGGACAGTAAAAGTCATAAATAATTAGCATTCTACCATTATATATTGAGGCATACATGTTCCAGTTTACTGGCCCATACTTGCCATCTGGCACAATAGGCAAATGCTCTGTGGGCCACTAGCCATCAGTACCCCATACACACTATGTGAGCCAAAAAACGTAATGTGCCGCTTATGCTTATGCCATAAGGTGGCCATTGGCCTCAAAGTGCCTCTTAATCACCAGTCTCACCAACTCACTTTTAAAACAAAATAAGTATTACCCCGAAGAGCAGAACCTGGATTCAATGAGCCTAGATGTAGCATCTTAATGAACAATCACACCTGCAGTGATTTTGGCTATCCACCAACATTTGGTGTAGGCCTAGGATAGCAGGTTCAAAGGGGCAGACCACTCTATTGGGTAATTAGGCACCCTACTGCATGATTGCTCAAAGATCTGGGTAAATAGGTTTCACATTAGTGGCTCTATAATTGGGCGTCTGACGCCACATCTGGTGTGATGTCATATTTCAGAAGTAATCACGCCCACAGCAAAAATTCCCTTTTTCCCTTTTGCCTTCTATAAAGAAAATTATGTGTATATGACGCCTAAATAACTTGGTTGTTTTTCTTCAATCCATTACAGTTACCTTAAATCAATCCCTACCCTACCCCAACCTTGGAAAATATACTTTCTATATGTAGTGTGACAGACTCTGAAGGTCATATTTCATCTTCACTGCATTAACATCATGGCTGCTTGAAGTGGATTAAAAAAAGATGAGGCCCCGAGGCAACACAGTTACCATTCAGTATTTTAATATACATGTAAATTAGCGTGTATCACTGCCAACATAAGTGTTCCATTGGTACTTAAGAGGTTTTTTTCTGCTCTGTGCCAGACTGGAGCATCTAACCTAAAGGTTCACCTGGGCAATTGGCTAATCATTAGACTAGATAGGTTGGGTGCCCGTTTTTACACCATGGGTTCACTGGTGTCCTTCTTCAATAAGTGTCATTTTACTCATAATGTATGTTCTTAGTGAAGGCTGCCTATATTCTGCCAAACAAGAACAATTGGTCCATCTGTGCACACATGTTCCATTCCACACGTAAAAGCATTGTATGTCCTTCCTTTGCATCTCCCCAGCAGCTGTGGCCTATCCATGGTATTCTTAGCATGTTCAGTTGAGGGTTATTGGAAAGCAATATAATCTAAAACAAATATTATTTTTTTAGATGTCTGAGCACAATGGTTTGCACTTAATCTAACCACAGCAGATCCACCACAAAGATGATACATCAAATCTGCATCAAATTTCAAGCAGCATATATCACAAGGGGTTTAACTAGAGATGTAACGCAAAGGTTAAATGCAAAATCAGTGAAAAGCTGACCTAGACTTCTAAGAAGGACCATTTTTAAAATCTAGACAGTATTGTGGTATGTTTGTCCTTATAGTTTACTATTACAATGTTTACCATGTCATTTGCACTTGAGTATAAACATGGGTAACCTTGATAAATGGATCTGGAAGTGCCAGTGACAATTCAGGAGACAGGCTGGGCTCTCCAGTTCACTCATTTCAGACCCCCTCCAAGAAACAGTGTTCAACACGGATTCATCATCTGCTAAACAAATTGAAATTTAAGGGCTCCTGTCTCTGAAACATGAAAAACAATTACCATTGAATTTTAATAGCACTTTTAATTTATTGGATGTGAAGTGATGAATGGTGCATAGGCTGCTGGCAGAGACCAAGCAAAGCTGCTTTCGCTGTGCTGATCTGGGGAAATGAACACGCAGCAATTTCATTTCCTAAACTATTTGCATCTGCCACCCAGACAGAAAAGTGAAAGGGGCGAAGCACAGCATCATCTATCCAGCAGCTATGCAAAACACGCATCCATACATACACACACACACACTGAAAATATCCATCTCCTCCATGCTCACACTCTGTATTATACTCTGCGACCTTAATTTACACAATACGCACTTACCTTATACCCTTTCAAACAAGCTCACCCTAGCCCCTAGCCACTAGCCAAATAATCCTTTCCTTTTCATAGTACACCCAGCACCCACACACATTTATTATTTATAACAGACTTATGCGTCACCTTAGCAATGCACATTCTGACTCTGGAATGGAACATTACTCTGAAAATGTCACTCCTCTCCTACCTCGTAGTACCCTCCACCCAACACACGTACACACATGCTCTCCGTCCTTCATAAGGCGATAACAATAAAAATACACTCAATAAAATACATTCTTATCACAGACTTTATTTTCTGCCAGACTTGCACATTATTTTCCACTAATTTAATTTGCCAGTAGTAAAGAGACTGTTCTCTCTTCACCCAGTGGAGAAGTATCTCAATGAAACAGATGGAAAACAGCAACCCTTAGACTTGCTGGTAAAATTGCCTCAAACGGGGAGCTGTAAAATACTCTGAACACAAATCAGTGAGACAATGAGATATATAGTTAGAATTGAGAGAGACAAAGTGTTAGAAAAAAGAAGAGTGGAAAAATATTGATAGAGTGGAAAGAGACGCAGAAGGAGATGGAAGAAAGAAATTGAGTAAGAGAGCAGAAAGAAAGGAAACTGAGAGAAAATGGGGAGAAAAATAAAGATGAAGAATACAGGACGAGAAAAGGAGAATAATGTGGATAAAGCAGGGGAATCTGGAAAATAGACAGTGGGAGGAAGATGAACTTAAATATAGGGTTAAAGGAGTTGGAGAGAGAGGTAACCACACAACAATAGAGAATCTGTGAAGCAAAGCCTAATATATATATATAATGCAAGACACCAAATAGCAGTCGATCTAATAAGAGGAGGTAATCTCAAGAAAAGTGGCTGGAGTGTAAATGAAATATATTATTCTTTCAAAGCTGCAGGATACGGAAGCGAAATGATTGATTACAGTTAAGAGTAGACAATCAATTGCACTGATGTATGATCACATCCAAATAATGAATAGTAAAAGATTCTTAACAGAAGGCTGATAATTAATATGTTACACTACAACAGAATGCTTCCAGCCCACGATATCATTCTCTAAGGTGTGGTTGGTCTTTGTTTAGTTACTTTGTTGTGTGGCAACCTTGGGTTGAACGCTATACTTTTACCATGATTGGATTCTTCTTTAGTTACATTACTAATTTCTACCGTTATCTCTTTGTTTGACTCCTTTAACCCCTTAAGGACAATGGGTGGTCCCTAAACCCATTGAAAACAATGCATTGTGAGCCCGTACATGTACGGGCTTTGTCATTAAAGGGTTAAATTCAACCAGGCAGTGTGTTATAATCAATTTACTTTGTCATATCTTCCATAACATCACTTTAGAAAAATTGTTCTACCCAGATTTAGACATATATATATATATATATATATATATATATATATATATATATATATATATATATAATTTGTAGTCAGATATTCGGTCCACCTAGTCTGCCCATTTGATATTAAATACATCAGTTATCAACAGTGTGAGGAGACTAGAATTAAAGGGCTTCCTTCCATCCCTTGATGTACTAGAGCATGTTTTAATTAAAAAATACAGCCTTGGGGAATGCTTACTGCACTCTAGAGAGATCACGGGCCATAGTTCACAGCTGAAGTGTAAGTCTAAGATATGAATATAGTTACACACATTAGTGACCTTTTATTACTAATATTAGTATAGCAGGTGTATGGAATCAGAGCTAATTCAAGTATATAAACTTAGGGAATGAATGAGGATGTACAGTAAAAATCTTAAACCATGAGACCCAAGAGACATAGAGCCAATGATCTGCAAATAAAATATGCCATTAAAAAAATCAGATGGTGCCTGTTTGACTGCTTATATGATCATAGGATCATATGAATGGTAAAACCGCTGTAAGGCCCAGGACCCAATGGGCTACAAGTTCTATGACATACTGATCACGCACCAGGTTGTCCTTGGTCGCGGAGAAAGCATTCAACCACCTTCCCTGAGGATATTTAATAAAAACTCTACAGCGTTCCTCATCCCGGAGGCTTTTATTAAGGCTATCTGGATCTTTTATGACAAACCCTGCACCAGAGTATGCACAGAAGGGTTCCTTTCAAAGACATTCCAGATCCGCAATGCCGCTAGGCAGGGGTGTCCATTGTCTCCCCTGCTTTTTGTGCTAGCAACTATGGAACCTTTGGTAATAGCCATCCGTGACAACCCAAACATTTGAGGTTTTATGCACCGAACCTTTGAGATTAAAATGAGCATGTACGCAGATGATGTGTAGTTGACTCTTACAGAACCGCTAACCACCAAACCTACAGGTGCTCCTGGACAAGTTTGGAACTTTATCCTATTATAAAATAAATTGGAGCGTGCCCAGGTCCTCCAGGCTACGTGTTCTCTGGTACCTAAGAAGGGTTTGGGGGGCAGTCCGTCCCATCATTGGTGGGTGCCAGGTGGGACGGCAGCGCAGATGTCTTTGTGGCCCAATGGTAGAAAACGCGGTTCCGCAGCTTGCCACAGTGGAACTCACACTCTTTTCCTGGCCAGGTTCCTGCTACCCTGGGCGGTTGGGAAAAGAGAGTTTCCTCACACAATGTGTGGCCGCCACAGTAGTACTGTGAGTCTGTGCTAGGAGGCCACCAGGCCACATAGACACCTGTGTGGCCCCAGTGCCACTCAGCTGGCCCCTGGACTAGTGAAAACTGCAGGAAAGGTAAGAGGGTCCCGGAGGCTGAATGAATGAGTGTTTGGGGGCAGGAATGAGACAGGCAGGCTGTTTAGGGGAAGGCAGAGATTGCATAGGCAGGATTTGTAGGGGCAGAGGTACCATAGGCAGGCTGGTTAGGGGCAGAATTGGCACTGGCGGGCTGTTTAGAGGGCAGAGGTGCCACAGGCAGGCTGTTTTAGGGGCATAAGCCTACCACGTAAATGTCTGGCTTAGTATATAGTGATGGATGTTATGCTGCATTACCGTCAATGTCTGGCTCAGTATATAATGATGGGAGTTATGTTGTACCTCATCTGTTCAGTAAATGTTATTTATTTAAATTTACTTAATCTATTTAAAAGTGAATAATTTATTTTGTCAGCTTTCTATTTTTTTCCAGTTGACATACAGTCTAGACATTTTTAAAATAAATATTCTTGCCAACATACTTTTTTTTGTGGGTGTCTTTACATTTTAAAGTGGGGGGAGCCACATACAGGGTCTGCCCTGGTTGCCAAATTCTTTAGGTACGCCCCTGAGGCTATGTGCTAACAACCCACACATCCCCTGGTATTTCCAGGCTATTAGCAACCATTGATTCTTATTCTCTGTCTATTCTATTTCTTCTTCATGGGTATGCAGTTAACCTGTCTCCCCCTTTTCTTTGATGAGAAATATTCAATACAATTATGTAACCTTTAGTTTCTTCATGGATGTTTGTTTTGGTTCACTGTAATGTGTCTAATGGTTACGTGATCCATTTGACTGTTTATGCTTTCCGTATATTCCTTGTAAAACTTAATAAAAACTAAGTTGCAAAAAAAAACTGAGCAGACTAAGCATTGACCTTGAGGGCCATACATTCGTTCACTTCTGAAGTCACGCTGGCCAATTTTGGCAACGCTTCTCCCAACTCTAAGAATAATCCACTTATTTTTTCAGCGTTTTTTGACCTGTACCATTCAATACACAACATACAACATACGGTATAACCTACAAAACACAGGACCTTGATCATATAAATCTAACCCTGGCAGACAATAGACATATATTCTAAATTATATTATGGAACACTATATTATGAAAACATATGCTGTAGTTCTATGTTACTTTCTATTACCTTCTATTACTCAAACACATTTCCTTGTTCTATGCAGATAGTGTTTAGGTCTAGATTCTATGATGGTTGCCATGGAAAAAAGGCAATTATATAGACACATTTGGGAGCACTTCTAGAGAAGTGACAGCCTGCACAAAATGTGTGATAAAGCACAGCTATATTAGAGACTGCAACAAACTATGCTGAGGCCAAATAAGTTTTTTCAACAAATTTTTATTATGTCAAAGATATTATTTTAGGCTTGCAAGAAGCTGAAATTAACCTTTTCATGATGCGAAATAATGAGGAAGAAGAAAATACAAAACATGATGTGAAAACTTAGTTGCAGAAAAGAGAATTTTGTTTTATTTGGACAAATAGCATTACACTAAAGTGATATTGCCCTTCAGATTGTACACAAAGGTCTATGTTATATATATATCTCACATACACACAGATTTACATATGCACACACCGTCACAGACACAAATGGTGCTACAGTATTACTCCTATAATTATATAGTGATCCTGACACTGAGGGTGGTATAGCATAACCCACTTACAGCGGCCACTATGTCCCCCCGACTTACCAATGCTTTCCCAGACTTGTCCCCGTACTTCAGACTCCCTGGTGTTCGCTGCGTGTAGACAACCTCTGCTTCTATGACTGAGCACAGGAAAGTCATGTCACACCGATGCTTCACCACAAAAACCCCGGTAGAAGTGCCGGCAGCAGTGGAGGTTGTCTGCGTGCATCACACAGACGTTCAATTGCTGCCAGGAAGAAGGATACAGGTTCCCTGCAGTGCTGCAGGGGATTCTCCTCTCTGGCAGCCGGTGAACGTCTGCGCGATCCACGCAGACAACAGAACTTCTATAGAACTTCTACTTCTTCTAGACAACAGGCTTCTATAATGGAGCACCGGAAGGTCATGCCGGCATAGAAGCCCCAAAGGATTATAAGAAGACCTTGAATATAAGACAAGGGGTATTTTTCAGAGCATTTGCTCTGAAAAAAACCTTGCCTTTTAATCAAGGAAATACGGTAATTATCAATGTGTTAAAAAATAAAAAAATTCGTAATTTGTGTGTGTTTTTACAACCCTCTCTCTCTATGTTGTCACTGATGAGTGGAGGAGGGGGCCATCAAGTAGTTCTCATTATGATCAGATCACTCCGATTCATCAGGAGTGATCTGACCATCATCAGCCCACACCTGATTGGCTTTGCAGGAGTTTGAACTGCAGGACTGAATCCTGCCCCTGAAGTTGCTTATGGCAGCTTGGATGAGATCACCATGGGAACAACCAAGCGTGGGGCTCTGTCTTGCTGTTGCTGGTCTGCCTTGACTTCTGGGCTGACAGCAGCAGCAATTCCTCCACAATTGTGGCAATATGGGTGCATTTTCTTGCCAATGACGATCCAGGTACGCCACTGGTACTGTAGGCACATTTTTTTATGACTTATCTGGTACATCATCTGCCATGAAGGTGTTAATGTGCAAAAAAGGTATTATACCTTCAAAAACCAACATATTAATAAAACAGGCCACAGTGGATGTTTGGCTCGTTTTCTTGATTCATCAGTAGCTTCTGCCCCTCATTGGTTTAAACGCTGTGTGTGTTTTGTGGCCCTCCTTTCATGAACGTTATAGCAAGATCTTTACTAGGGAAAAGTCATCAAGTAGGTTTCCATTCAGGAATGATTTTTTCTAATAATGGCTCCTATACATTAACTGAAAACCATCAACTTCAAATCTAAAAGTGTATCATTTACATTTTCTCTGTGCCACTTAAGTACAAATGATTACTGGTTTCTCAAGCAAGGGAATAAAATGACCTTTACTTTAACAAAGAAAATGTTTCTCTTGACATATGTGTTGTTTTTCTTCCAGTTAATGTTTAGATCCTGCTATTAGTATTGATTAGTCTAGCTAAGATTGGAAGCATGACTGTGAGAGGTGTAGATTTTAAGTAATGGTCACTACCAAGTAGAAATCCAACAACAACAATTGTGTACTCCCAACCTTGCAGTAATAAACTCTAATATGATTAAAAAAATGAATTCTCTCATCCAGAAATACTGTTATTGGAGATTTCTTGGCCCAGCTCTCTCTCTCTGGATAATGGAGTGTAATGATTCCTCCACAAGGTCTTGACTAAGGAAGCCCCAATAGACAAAATGTTCTGCCTATGGCTCTCCCTTTTGGTTGATCCTCCAGGTACCATGACAAACAGGGCATAGCTGCTTTTCAAGCAAACAATACCTAAGGGCAAAATGAACTTGAAGAAAAACAACAGGCCAAGCGCCAGGAAGTGCTGCAATGTCAAGGGATAAAATGCAGTTAAAAAAAAAAAAAAACAGGAAGGCTGACAACCTTTAAGGTTCACCTAATGATCACCAAAGGGGCCCCTACAGTGACGAAGGAAAGGCAGTTGGCATCTAAGTTGTAAAGGCATAAATCCATGGCCATAGCAATCTTATGAGAACCAATAAGAGATGCCACATACAAAATGATCACGAGGAAGATGTGAAGACATGACCAGGAGGTGTATCAAAGCTTGGGGTAAGGATCCTGACATTGGTCAAAGTTTAAGACCACCAAGCTCAGGTATTGTTGAGCTGGTTTCATCTGTTATATTGCAGATAAACTTTCATATTGCATATTGCATATTGTGAACTTTCCTTAGATTAGAATATTTGTTTAACAATATCTAATAATAAAGTGCAACAGTTGTTCCTCATGGAATGATTCTAACTAAATCACTATTAATAATTCTGCTCATTTACAAGCAGTTTGTAAGCTATGTATAAAAAAACAACCCATAAGGGAACAAATGTTGATTTTTCTTCCTTGAAAGATTGTGACGGTAAATAGATTTAGTAATTAAATGATATTTAGTTCAGGAACACTGTATACAATGTGATTTTTTTTTTAAATCTGCTTGTCGGAACAAAACAACAGTTTGCTTAAACCAGTTAGACAAGAATTCATTTATAAAACATAACATTTATTGCACCCAAATTGGAGAGAATAAACAAAGGGAAATTCTAGAATTGTAGACATACCAAATTGATGAGAATAAATTGAGGATGTCTGCGAAAGCGCTGGTCTAACAGCAAAGCACAAAATTATTATAAATTTGAATTTTCAGCATTTAAATTCTGGCTAAATTTAACTAAGTACTTAATTTGTCATTTGCTGCTACTCGTAGATTTTACTGAAGATAACCAAGGGGTTGACCCACAGCTATGTTTTAGTCATGAAATTGTATTCATGAAACTGGGAGTTTACAGGAAGCCGAACATTTTAATTCACCAACCTCACTATGCAGGTTTTTTTTAAGGAGAGCTGTGGTTTAACCCCTTAAGGACTGGGCTGTTTTGTTTTTTTTCTTTTTGTAACCTTCGTGAGCGAGGCTGTTGTAACATTTTTGCAGTGCTCATGTTTAGCTGTAATTTTCTTGTTTAGTGTTACAAGTTATATATTGTATTTTTCTTTTCTTCAGAACAAGAAGGGCTTTCTTTAAATTCTATTTTTGGTAAAACAAATAAGATAAAATATGGGGAAAAATGGAACAAAAATACTTTTATTTGAAAATTAATTTACTCAGCTACAAAAGCTAATGAAAAAACTTGCTAAATAGATTTGTCCTGAGTTTAAAAATGCCCAATGTTTTTATGTTTTTGCAAGTTACAGGGCGATAAGTACAAGTAGAGTTTGACTGTATCAAACCCATTTTTTACATTTTTTATTCAAATCTGGTAATCCTGTCCTCATGCCCTGTTTGGGACATCTTTGAAGCCGGCCAATTCAGTTTCAGCCATCAAGTCATATATTTTGAAAACTAGACACTGGAGTGTTTCAAATGCTGGTATTTTACACTGATACCACCCATGCACGAGGGTCAGGTTGTTTGAGAGTTAAAAGGCCACATTTGGGAAGTGTGCATTTTTCATCTTGGAACTTTTACATGTGGTCATCTTGCCTCCATGTCCTATTTGGGACATCTTTGAACACTCTGACACCACAGTACTGTACACACACACACACACACTGACTCCAATATTACTGCCTCAGACCTCCCTGCATTGAGTGCAAGCTGTCCCTGCCTCTCAGGGTCATGTATATACAATGCCCTTATTATATATCTTATTTAAACCCAACACATAACTCTAATGACACATATAACTGACTAGTGACAATAATCATAGAACCAATAAGTAGATCCTTCATTAGACAACAGGCTACCCCTAGGAAGGTAAACACTAGCCTAGCCTATAATTGTAAGGTCAACTTCAATGTTATAAAGAAGTTCTATGCAAAGCACATAATGACCATGATGACTACCCATTAAGCAGCAGGGCAACAACTCCAGAACAGGTTGGTGGTGTCCCTTTTTTCCTGCCACCATTTACTTTCATGATGTTGTAGAGATGGGTGAGCATCCCCTTATCATTTAGGATGGTGAGTTTCTTGGCCAGCTTTTGCTAACTGGGCTGCAGCACAGAACGTAACATGCTGCCTCTCTCAGGCGCCAGGAAGTGATTTCTTGGGGCCTGGGATTTGTCAAGCCCTGGGTAACCCCGTTACCCATCTTTAACCTTATTATATCGTCACAATTGTTAAGAAAACACCATTGTGGTACTTTGAGAATCTATTACTTGTATTAATCATTATTATTATAATGAAATTTTCTGTAACAAACAGTACATGAAGCTGTATTCTAACAAGGTGACATGCCCTAAACAATGTTGCCCTTTTTTGCGGCCATTAAACTCCAGCATGTCTGTGTCTTTATTATAGATAATAACACTCCATTTGGTGAATAACCCTCAGAAAGAGAGCAAGACCGTGGAAAAGGTGGTAGACAGAGAAAAAGGTGTAAAAATGGTCTTTACACATGTAATTCTAGTCATGGTCACATACGCTTGATTTAAGGCAGTATTAGGCAGAAGTCTATGATCCCAGGGTAATGGAATAAAAAATCCAAAATGCTTTGTTGGCATGCTTAAAGAAACATCTCAACAAGAGGAAATTAAAATGGCAACAGAACTGTTGTCATTTGCTCTGTGGAAGCTTAATCATAATCTTAATGGAAACATTTCTAACAACCCTTTGATTTAATTAGCAACATATGTGAATCTGTCACTGTAGTAATCATATTCAAATTGCAATACGTATATCTCTAACCGGCTATGAAAAAAGGCATTATATCACCCTTCTCCTGTATTGAAACTATTTAATTCTTAAAATGTAACAACACAATTATCCATTAATGGAAACAGAAGAAAAATATAGAACAAATAAAGATAAGCTAAAATTAACATAATTTTGTAATTTTCTTATAAAAGTTGTGATTGGATGTCAAGGGCATAAAATAGTAACGACATAAGGAACCATGAAATAGAATACCATCGATGCTTGCTTCTTAATTATTCAATTTTAAATGGGAATTTTGGCTGCCCCACTGTCCTCCTTTTATGACTCCACTCTTTTTGTAAAACCAACATGTAATTTCTCCCCTGTAAGTGATAATGAATATAGTTTAGACTGCTGACATTGCCTCTCTCTCCTCTCTTCTCACACTCTCCTCTTTTCATAGAACTCCATAGAGCATAGGCCGGCCCAGGACATAGTGCCGCCTGCTCATTATCTACCTTTCCTCTCCCTACCTTTACATTATCTACCCCACTCCCTCCCTATTATCTACCCTATCCCCCCCCCTTTGTAATTCACTTACCTTCCAGCAGTCCTGCGGCGAGAGTCTCCCTGCTCTGCTGTGGTGCGCGCTGCTTCACTGCTGACGTCATTTCCGGCACTCAGCATTACAAGCTGGCACCGAGGCCGAGCTAGAGGGCTCGCAGAGGAGAGAGAGGGGCGCTGAGCGGCTAAACGAAAACCACTCAGCGCCCCTCTCTCTCCTACGCTTCAAACAAAAAACAAAAAAAAGGCGATTGGGGCGGCAAAGTGCCGCCTCTTTAAAAGTGCCATCTGGGGCAGTTGCCCCACTCTGCTCCATGGCACAGAAATGAAGGGGTGAGCTCCGCACAATCGCTCTCATGGAGCAATCATGCAACATGAAGAAACTTGTACTCAGGTATAGTTTTCAGGAGCCTTGAAAAGTGGGTACATCATGTATATTATACCCGATGTTTTGCTGTTGTTCAGAAGTATGATAAACTAAAATGCAAACAGACACCCTCAAGATAAAGTGAGAATCTTGCCATTAGTATATATTCTTATATTTGTAGATACAGTCATAACTTAACATCTTGCCTTGTAATCCATTAGAACCCAAAGTCTGCCTGCAAATAGGTAGATTACATACAATGTACAGCCATAATTAAGTAAGGGAAGCTGTGTTTTTTTTTGTTTCTTTGTAACAGTGAATCTAGCTCTCCTATCTAAATGAGTCTAAAGACAACTTAATTACTGATTGGATTCATAAGTTTCAGCCTAATTGGCTCTTGTTAACTTACTTGGGACTGTTCATTTTAGGACTCATTATGGTTGGTAACAGAATGTTGCATTTAAGAGCAGAGGCATAGTTAAAACCTTTTGGAAGTATCTGTGTATGAGCAACATATGGAGTCAGATAACGAAAGTGGCTTCTTAAGCACATGCTTTGTTTCTTCCCATTTCACTGATACTTGCTGAAGTACTTGCTTGCAAAGACAGGAGAGAATCATGCAGTGGCCGACTACCAGCTAGTTCCCCTATACCAGGGGTGTCCACGTTTTTTCTGCAGTGGGCCACTTCATCAAAAATGTATATGTGCGTGGGCCGCACTCATTTTTCACTAAGAGAATATATGGCCTTTTAGCTTTATAATGCATATTAAAACAGGGTTAATTTGGCGATAATGAAAAAAGTAATGAACAGTTTTTTGATCAACTTTTATATATAATTCTATCAATACTAAATTACTTAAACAGTAAAACAAAGTCAGTCCACAAACCATTAAAACAAGTTTAGCCAAAAAAACTGGAGCACACTGTGGGTACAAAATGGATTTAATCTGGTTGACGCAAACTGGAGGCAGGGCCGGATTAAGAGCATCATGGGCCTGGCGCTGAGGATTTTGGTGGCCATTTTATGGAAATAAATAAAATCTTAACTCCTCAGCATCCATGTGTGCTGGATAAAGTTGACATCAGTGCTCGGCAGATAATACAAGATATAATCTTATGTGATGGGACTGGGAGTACATCACAAAACCTTTACTTTTCCTACCACTGATTTCTGGGCCTTGAAAGTTTTGTCCTCTGAAATTACTACAAATTCAGGAGGGTGTTTTATCTCTGAATAAGTAAAATTTAAATAGTTCTATTTATTCATACAGTAAGTTAAGTACCAGGAAACAGATGACCACACATACTCCAGGACAGGCTCTGCCACACCGACACCCAAACACACACCAGGACAGGATCTGCCAAACCAACACCCAAACACACGCACCAGGACAGGCTCTGCTACACTGACACCCAAGCACACACACCAGGACAGCTCTGCCACACTGACACCCAAACACACACACACCAGGACAGGCTCTGCCTCACCGACACCCACACACACAAACCAGGACAGGCTCACACGGGCCACACCTTGAAGTCCGACTGGCCGCATTTGGAAGCAGCCTCCCTGAGCGGGTCCCCAGGACATCCGGACCCCTTACAATTGTAATAGTTTTACCCTCTGTATACGTGGTATTAATAAAGTGAATTATTTGAGGTATAAGCAATATATACTGTACATCTAGACAAAATAAGAGTTTGTTGAGGGCAAATCTTGCTTGCCCTCATCTAGAGACTGTAGTATTGCTACAGCTGTCTGCTGATGGGATGAACTAGGGTCACCAGTTAGGTCTCCTTAATGAATTCAGTTCCTTCTGTTCTTGTTGGGATACTTGGCAGCATTTCATATTAATATTTAACACATTGGTTACAAATATAGCCTTGACCGATTTATAACATGCAGTATAGTAATCTGAGGCTTTGAAAACAAATTTTGAGTTAAAAGTCAGTCATCCTATTGGGCAATCAGGCGTTTGTGGCATTATCTGCAAAGGTCATTCTATACTTTTGCATAGCTTTTAAAATGTATGTATATAAAAATATATATATATAAAACACATTTTCAAGCCAAATCATTACATATAAGATTCATTATATTTTAGAAACATGGAAACAGAGTTTGACCGCAGATAAAAAAACATCCGGTCCATCTAGTCTGCCCATTTTTCCTGATGTAAGAGCCTTAATCGATAATTGTCTTAGATTCAGGGTGCATGACTAAATTCCCTCACTGTGTTAGCCTCTACCACTTCTGCTTGGGAAGCTGTTCTACTTATTCACCACCTAGTAGATCAGTGTATTAAATATAAGGATATTACACATTCTGGTCAATACACTAAAACACACATAAATACAAACCATTGTTTTTTTTTTAAACACAGAGTGTGTGTAAAGAAAAAGCTGATTATATGACATCATCAGTGTAACATTAATGTTTGCTAAATTAGAAAACAGCAATCAACTTAATAGCTATGTAGAGGTTAGACAATACTGCCTCATGTAGTGAATTCAGCTTTATGTGTCTGTAGATATTTATATCCGTGCACTGGGACATGTCACTGATATGAACAGAATACTAAGTATATTAACATTTAAGATCATCTGGGACTAGTTGCGCTGCTCACTATTAGCAGTTTGGAAGCTAATTGCCTGTGTAACAGTAATCACAGGATGGCCTTGGTATAACCTCTTGAGTACTATATACTAGTCGCAATTTTTTAAAAGCCTCGCAGTTTCTGATAACAAGATTGAAACACAATAGCAAGGACCAATGCTAATTCTGTTCTAGTCTGTACATGAATGCATTGATATATTACACAGGGAAATGGTACATGACACTTGAATCTTATAGGTCTATTCTTAACTGTAGGCTTATATCTTATACAGTTTTGATCTTTTACTGACCTAACGGTTTTTGTACCATGTGGAGAACCTACGCACTGTTTAACTTACGCACCAATATTCAACGTCATTACTTGGTCTTATTAGAACGGCAAGGGGCAGCTTTAGGTTAAGAAAATCAGACCGTTCTCAAGAGTTCCTGTCATGGCCCTTGTGATGCGACAGGAGTTTATGTGATCCCTATTTACAAATTTAGGAGTCTTTCATGGGTCTGAATAGGTCCACTGGACTCAGGCAGCACTTAGTGGGGCCAGCATTGGAGGAGGCCTCTGCCTTATTCGATTAATCTGTTCCAGGTCAGCAGTTAATGCATGAAGATACTGACAGATAGAGGTAAGCACAGCCAGGAAAGCCCTTATTATTGGTGCACCCTCAGTCCCAGCGCGCTGACTGAGTCTAAGTGACTGGACATGATGTAATTTCTGGCGCTCAGATGTAGACAGTGTGTGAAGACCGTGAGGGAGCAGCAGAGCTGTCACTGGCCTGTGGACTGCTCCCTCCTGAGCCAATAAAGGTACTGGTGTATGCGAGTATGTATTTAAATCACTGGACACCAGAAAAATCCGAGAAAAATATATGTGCTGTGGTATAATACCAGTAGATTTGGGTGTCGTTTCATTCAATGGGGACACTGTTTTGGGCCAGCCATGCCTGTGACGCTACAGCATAGGCAACTGCATATGTATAGCCTGCCGCTATCGATTGCCAGTTTTTGTACATTTCTGATAAACGCTGTCTATAGGGGGGCCACAGTCATCTTAGGACTCATGCTGAGGGAGGCTTTACACTCCATCTTATCTGTCATCAACCGAACATTAGAGAAGCAATAAAAATGTGTGGAGGGAGTAATGAGTCCTAAAAAGTGTCAAAATGTCAAAAGCGAAACCCCCCTGGGACCTTTACTCTCCTAGTTACTGCCCTGGGTGCATACAACTAGGATTCAGCACTTCTAAAATATAATGTAATAGAAAACATATTTGGATCTAATGACATTTATACCACTATATAAAACCAGGACATTTGTGTTCTAAACAAAATTCCTAAGAGAAACACAGTTATTCTATAATATAGCATAACACAGACTTAAAAAATACAAAAATAATATAATACCAACCAAAAAATTAGAATAGTAGCAAAGAAGCCCAACACTCCCCTTATAGTACCAATCTGCAATGACTCCTCTAATTCTCAATCCAAATATGTAGCATACACAGAGGAATTTCTTTTTTTTTCATCCCCATGTCCATGTTCTGGTCACTGAGGAGAAACTGAAGTGTATGTTAGAAGGTGTTAACCCTCTGTTTATGCTATAGTGTTATTCTTTAGCCTGCATTGTATCCTTTGCAGGAGTAAATTAGCTGAATAAATCTAAAAAAAAAAACCTAATGGAAAAGGGCTGACAATAATCTCTTTCAAAAACATATATGCTTCCCCTCCAACAAAAAAGAGAAGAATGCATTTCTCATCTGTAGATTCATTGCCCATCCATAGCCCATTGGACTAGTAGGTCTGGCTCACAATCTCTGCTCCAGTTCATCCCAAACGTGTTTGCTGGGGTTGAGGTCAGGGCTCTGTGCAGCTGGTCATGTTCTTCCATACTAACTTCATCTAACCATGTCTTTATGGACCTTGCTTTGCGTGTTGGGGCACAGTCATGCTGGTATAGAAAAGGGCCTTCACCAAATGGTTCCCACAAAGTTGGAAGAATAGGATTGCCCAAAATGGCTTGGTATGCGGTAGAGGAGATCATATTAAACAATGTTCTCTATTATTACTGCTACAACAGATCTGGTGTTTTCATTGTCGTAAATTGTTAGGTTGTCATTTTTATACTTTTTACCATTGTAGAGAGCTGCAGGATATGATTGCCCTATAAAAATCATTAAATAGTTATAATACTATATCTATTATATACTATAAGAGCCCTGTGCGTTGAAGGCACTCCCTGATTTGTCAATCCTTCTCTCTCTTACTGATTTGAGTCCTATGACTCTTGAGATAACACAAATCAACACCAAGGTGCAGCTTAACTCTGTCCCTGTACTGAATCTGCAGGAGATATGACAGTAAAATTAAAGAAAAAAAAACAATATTACATTGCTGGGAAGTGCATCCTTGTTGCTTTTAGTATAAAGATGAAGTATCTGAACTTACTTCAGCATGGTCAGGAAAATTTTTATATTTAATGACTTACTAAATGGGGCAATCATTTTTATGGAGGAGGAATCGTTTAACCAGTATATAGTCATTTCTGAATGGCCAGATTAGAGAAAAAGGATACTGGCTGCTCTTGTGTAAAAGCAAGTTTAAATGTATGATATTAAGGAAATGTTCAAAGCAATTTACTACTATTCTAAAACCAACCACTTCGGTTTCCATAGACACACAGTCTATAGATGTCTCAACGCTAGCAGAGGACTCGTACACGATGTTAGGAAGACAAATTATATTGGTTCAAGTAAAGGCTAAGTTTGTACTTTTATAGGGTTTAACTATGTTATGCTGTTAAATTTCTAAAGCAGATTAAGGCAGCAAATCTATGAGAATTTATAGGAGTCAACTGTTAAACAACTTGCAAAACGCAAAACAACTAATGGTAAAGAAAAACATTTTTCGCGTAGGATGTTGTCATGATGTGTTTTATAGAAACTTTAAATGGGTGATGTGATGTCACCTTCTCCGCTTTGAATATATCTAGATGAATTTATTCTTGAGACATGTAGTTTATATATAAGAGAATATTTGACCTCAAAGAAGCCGATATATAAGCATACAAACAATGTACTATTCTGAAGTATGCATAATCTTTACAAAGAGTGCAAGAACAGCTGCTGGCGACTGGCCAAAAAAAGTACTGGCGGCTCCTATGGTGTGCACACAAGGTGGGTTTTTCCCCCACATACATATATATTACTTATTTTAATCTGTAAACTGTTCATTCATTTACTTTGTATGTAAAGCTGTGAAATGTAGGGTTTGTGACTGTTACTAGCATTCCTGCATATGGTTACATTATAATAAGTGCAGCATAACTGATATGTTATTCAAAGAATGGTCATCAGGTAGCTCTCCGTCTGTCACGGAACTACAATTCCAAGAGGTGCCGGTTATTTTACTGAACAGAACTGTCTGGATGCACACTGAAACATGCCATTAAAAACTTCCCGTGTGGACTGGCAAAAGTAAAAGCAGAGAAGAAAGGCTATACTTTTTTTCTAGAAGTGAACGGCATGGTATAATTAACTACGTAGAATACTGCTCATCTTGCTGCCCAATGTGTGATTTAACATATTGTTATTCATAATACATCTCTTTCTCCTACAAAATATATTTTGCCAACTGTATAGTTGTTTAAGCGGGGTGCTAAATATGCTTTGCAAACATTCCTACAACTTGACATTGACTCCACTTGCGCACAACGCTGTGAAACACAAAATGTTAAATTACTTAAGGGCTTACGCAATATTTACAAGCAGTTTTTCTCCAGAAAAAAACGCTAAGGGGTGACCATGCAAAAACTAAAGATTTTTGATTTTGTAAACTTTACCTAGGGCTGTCCCTTGGATTCTAAGAGTGCTTGGTGACCTGCATACCTGGGGACTTTATCGTTCCAGCTACCCAGAGCCCTCCTTTGCAGGATGTGGGCAGGACGTCTCGCTGACATCAGTGGGCACAGCACAGGCTGCTTGGAGGCAAATATGGCGCAGGCCAGCTGTTTAAGGGGTGAATATGGCACAGGGAAGCTATCCTAAAAAAAACGACTATATCTTATCTGCTTCACCACCACCTTGCTCCCAAGCTTGCTACTGCTCAGAGAGTCATATCCATAGGATCCGTGCAACTCCTCTGTGTGTGACGGCTCCAGCTCCCTCTAATTGGTGAATAATTTCGAACTTCGTTAGGAGCTTGGTAGAGCTGCCGCTGATTTGGAGGTTTTAGGGATAAACATATTAATGGAGGGAGACAGGTGTAAGGGTTGTACCGATGGTGGCCCTGATCTTGCCATCTCAGTTTGGCCTTTTTATTATTACGTTTTATTTATAGGAGAGTATTTTATATATATATATATATATATATATATATATATATATATATAAATAGTACCAATAGATTTTATAGGACTGTTACAATGAGGGTGAATGCAAAATTAACAATACCATTAAATATACTCATATGCAACATTAACAATTACATGGACAAACATAAGACATAGTGGTAGAGAAGGTAAAGAGGACACTGCTTTTGCAAGTTTACAACCTTATTAGCTTTGAATCTAACTTAAATAGGTAGACTCAATGAAAAGAAATAAAAAACTATTCATGGGATTTATCTCTGAGGAAAAAGATTGTATCACTTGCATTTACTATACAAAAATACATTTTACATTGCAATACCTTCTGCTATAACAGATGTACAGAATCATGATTGATAAAAACATATGTGAAAACAGGGTGATTCCATATAGTTATGATAATTGTGGGTAACTATGTGGTTTGCCAGCACTGCAATATATCAGAAATCAATCACAACCCAGAAATATCCTTTACGTTATACTCAAGTATTTCATCTTCGTTTCAGAGAATTGGATTGTAATTCCATTTTGTTAAAAATAGTGGAGTGATAATCTGAAAACTGTCGGGTTGCAGTGAAAGGAGGCAAGGTAATGGAGATTTTATTGGCATAGAAGAATAACAACATTAAAGACATCATGAATTTTTTTAAAGAAATATTATACGAAGTAAATATAATTTGTTCTTACAGTGTCCCTAGTGTTACATAGATGTATCTTATTTAGACTTAAATAAAACAAATAATACTGTTTCTCAAAAGATTCTACTTCCTACAATAGCTCAGTGCATACATTATTGATTCATAATATTGCTGTCCATCTGAAGGTCATGGACAACATCTTACAAGTGGGGTCCTGTTCAATGGACCAACCTATTACATTTACATGATATTAAAAATAGTTTCTGTAACATACCTGGCCGGGAGATCCTCCGGACTCGATCCTCTTCACGCCACCTAGTGGCGCCGGCGGAAATTGCCTCGCCTTATACAGGGAGTTTACGAATACGCCACACGCAAGATGGCCACAGAAGAAGTGACGTAACAGGACTTTGAATATTTGGCGGGAAAACTGACTTCGGTGTCTCCTATCTACGCTGTATTGTGACAAAGGAAAATGTGCATGTTCAAGTTAGACCAAAAGAATCAGTATTCCACAGGGTATAAATAAACAATTTCTGTTGCTGGAAAGAATTATGATTTAGCACTAATGTAAAGGGAATCAGGTGACTGTGGGGAGGCCACTGCCCATTGCTGCCACCTTCCTCAAAGTGTGAGCCAAGTGGGTAGCCACTCCAGTTCTGAGAGTTAACGTGCTCCTCCAGGAAAGCTTCTCCCAAATAAACTCTTATGATCAATAATGACAGGACATACTAGTCAGGATGTAAACAAATGAGTATGGGCAAAAACACAACATTTTTAAGGACACAGGACAAAGGTGACTCTTGGTAAACACGCAGGTCACATATTACAAATGGGGTGTCACATGTGATGAACGAGTGTCCCTTCAACCTGGACAGGCGAGACACAGGGACCAACCAGAAAGGTGCCTACTATTTGAATGGGGAAACGTGGATGTGGTCATGTAGACACCAGGGAGATTGACGGGGGAAAGTTACTGAGGTGTGGGGCAAAACTGCCAATGGAGCTACAATAACACATAATAACAGTTCTGGAACATGTTTTATCAGAAACAACATACAGTAATAATATAATAACAGTCATTTACCAGCAAGAACAACACATTAACTAGACCAGGTCCTGTTACGGTTATCTCAACTTTCTAGGATCTTCCTTGTCAAACTTCAACTATTTATTCTATTCTAAGCCTGAACCTAAATGCTTCTGATCTTTTTCTCTGATCCTAAAAAAATAACAGACAAAGGTAAAATGTAATACTAGAATGAACGTATTTCTGAGAAACAGGAGAAATATTGTAAGGATCAAGGGAACAATCCAAATGCATGCTACATCAACTGTATTATGTTCCAATGCTTTACATTTACTTTTCAATTTGTGCGAACAATAACTCAGATTTGTCAATTGATGTTATGATTAGAATACTATAATATTTGCTTGAGCGCTATTGAGAAAAAAAAGGAAAGGAAAAAAAATTAACAAGAATCCATCATGTACAAATTGAATTAGGGATGTAATTCCAAGACATTTGTAGTGTAAAATATGTCCTTACAATTACAAATGATTGAGATGTTATAGTATTGGTCTGAATACTGAACATACCATTAAATGTGTAGGTAGTGTGGAAGAAATCATCATTAAAAACTGGCCTTTCTTTTATATGAACATATACATACCAAAACGCATAGTTATTAATATCACTGTGGTCCAAGAGCACCGGTATAGTTCAAATAATGTGAAAAAAGTATGAAATTAATAATTTCATACTAAATAAGTTACTGAAAACAAAGTTTTCTAAAACACAGACATCACGTTGACAGTAGATTATAAACAGCACAAATAAACTTGTGCCCCCCCCAAAAAAAAGTTTACAGATTAAAATGTAAGATGGAGGATGAGGAAGGGGAAAGTGTGTGAGCTGCATAAATGATCAGACAGAGGGAGTGTGTATACGGTTTGTATTCGACTTGTGCATTCGTTTTCAGGCGAACATGAAACCGAACATAAAGTGTGCATTTTCGTTGTTCAGGGCGAATACCGATGAAACGAACATGGCGGCGGCCAAACGTACACGAAGACAAAGACACACAACTTTCGTCAATATCTCCAACTAATCTCCCAGGTCCCTTTCCCATACAGCCTACCTTATCTACGCAGCATCGCAGGGGTTAACGGGATCAGGAATCCATAGGTTCGTGCAAGATCTGTGCGAGGCACTCTATTGGTCGACTGCAGGGGCCTCCTCTGGCATCAACCAATCATGATCCCTCAACCGCCAAAGTTTCCATCCTTGCCATCATCACCCCATATTGCCACATGTGTAACTGGATGAGGATGCCAGCCCCAGGGAAGCCTGCCCACTGTGAACTTTCAAGGTAGGCCAGTGCGGCCCTCCATCCAAGGTATAGCGATAACGCACCTATTGCCACAAATACATTAAATGTACAGTATATCTACCATGGAAAAAAGATAGGACTGGCAAAGATCTCTAAATATATTTTACGTTTATGTCGTTAATAGTTTAAAAACTTTCATTAAAACCAACTAATATAAAGTTTGAGTAAAACCAATTTACTGATTAAAAGAAAAACTAAGAACACTTCTTGTTTTACTCTTGTAAGAGCAGCTGTTTGCCAACATTAGAGTACAAGCAGAAGGGTCCAGACTTGCACCAAATGGTTCATTCAGCCCCAAGCCTTTTCCTGGCTTAATAATTTTAAGATGAATCATAGAATTTGTTGTACACACAGACCTTGTCCTTAGAGACATTTCTATCTCTGTATGCTTAAACAAGCAAAATTGCATTTTTAATTATTCCGCTTTCCCTCGGGTGATTGTTCCTTTGTGAAGAAAGAAGGTGCATTGGTGAATAATTAATTAATTGTGTTTGTGTATTGTTTAATTAGTTCCAAAAGCAATCAATAATGAATCAAAAAAATGTAGATGGTGTATAGACTTTCAACTCACATATGGATGCAAGAGATAATATTTAAAACAGCAGAGAAATGAAATTCTGTATTAGTTGCATATTGCGGCAACAGTATAATGCTTATATAGTAAGAAAGTGTGCTTTGCTTCTGAATCCTAAAGCTTAAAATATATATTTTTAAAAATAATATTTAACTGTCATCGTTATTTAAACCAACAGTAATTTTACCACAAAGAACCCCGTTCTTTGGGCACTACATGCCATGTTGGTATGCAGCAATGCATTTCTACATACCCCGGAAAGTGCTCCTCCGGGTCCCTGCGACGTAGACTGCCCTTTGGGAGCCAAATCTAAGGAACATTAAGGCAATATTGCTCCTTCAGCATCTGCTCTTGTTGTCCCATTTGTCCAAATAAGACAAATATGTCGAATGGGCAGGATGGGACATACCCAAAGAGCTTAGTGGTGTACTAGCAAAACCATCAATGGATTTATTTAACCAATTGAAATTAGCGAATGTTGCGCCCATTCACAAGAAAGACAGTAGAGAGGAGTCTGGCAACTACAGGCCTGTGAGTCTTACATCAGTAGTGGGGGAATTAATGGGACCTATGTTAAAGGATAGGATTCTTGAACATCTGAAGTCACATGGGTTTCAACATGAAAAACAACATGGGTTTACTTCGGGGAGATCATGCCAACTTCATCTTATTGATTTTTTTGATTGCGTGACATGAGTCTGTAGGGGCAGATAAGTTTGTGTAAGTATGTGTTAGTGAGAGAGTATGTCTGTAAATATGGGTGCCAATGTATATGTTAGTTACTGGGAAAAGGGGCCGATGGGACTACTTGACTTTACCCGCCAGGCGAGATGTTGCCAGCCCTCCTCTGCAGATGCTACAGAAAGCAGGTCTGGGTTCATTGTACGTATTTAACAAAGTACTAGTGTAATGTCTCAGTGTGGAGAGAGACTGGAGACATTGGATAACATTCACATTTATTTGCTGTTCTTTCTCGAACTGGATGTTGCAGCCTAACATGTATTTTCAACAAGTTTTTTATCCTCTTATTACTCACTGTTATCACGCAAGCTGCAATTTAACAGTAATTTCAGCAGCTGGTAGCTGGGATGTATGAGAATCACACAGTTATCATGACAATAAAACATGTATTTTTAACTCCTACAAGAAAACAAATAACGCAGTGGGAATTGTATAAAATATTTTTTCCTATTTTTCCTATTACATTGTAGTATTTTTTTTCTTTTAAGAGCCACACCAATCTATATGTAACATCATTATATGCTCAGTGCAACTCAAAAGGCGACACGCATCCTGACATATTGACACATTTCCTTTGAATTCTGTGCCCAAGAACAGATATAAAAGCTATTATTCTCAGTTTAGAATATTATCGGAAAACAGGAGTTGATTTTTACACAAATCCCCTGTACAAACCCTACATGTAGCATGTATCGGTGACATCGCCAACCCTCGATACTTAACAAAACACGTTTTTTTAATGGCTGCAGCTAGTGAATCTATGGAACAGTCTGATAAGTATGGGAGGTTCCACATGGATAAATATAATGTAATGAATTTGGTTAGTTACAAAATACATGCTAAGTAGGGGATTTAACTCAAAGATAATGGTTGACTCCAAACTGTGACCTACATAATTTCAAGAAGCAGCTTTGCATGCATTAACGTGGTATGAGTGCATGGGTGAAGAACCCGAAAAATCGGTTAAGCCTCATACAATATGCTCTTTTTGTTAAATCACACAGTAGTAAAATATTTGCATACACACTTTAAAATGCTTGACCAAAGGATTATTTTGACTGCCCGGTGCTTGTCAAATTGCCAATGCATGAGAATTATAGATGAGCTATAGTACAGAAGGTGCTGACATAGGGACATAGTCTGATATTCCGTTACCATGGATATGGAGCATTGCCATCATGACACTTAAAAAAAACATCAACAAAAGCAAAAAGGTAGTCCTATGTCTATAGAACAGATACTAGTACTGCAAACTGTCTCATTCTAGGGTCCAAGGGTAACATGCATTATTAATAAGAAATAACAACAGAAATAGTGGTGTACCTGTTTCCTTAATGTTTTTAATGATGATAATGAGGTATCTGCTCCGACGAACCCACTGAAATGTGCACTCATTATCATTTAGGAGGCTTCCACCTAATCTCATTTTTGCCCAAAAAATGCCAAGCACTTGGGGCAAATGCCCAAAATGCTGATTCTGACCACTGCGATAGCAACCAATATGAAAACCATCCTACATCCCAGTGTAATGTTTCTCTTCTATGAGTTTATGAGGACTTGTTTTTTTTAACTCTTAAATCTCCAATTGTCCATTGCCCAGTGACGGTGCTATGCATCTCCAGTTCAGCTAAAATTAACCTTAAGGATCAGCAGTTATGATGTTTGTGAATCCTTTTCAGAAAATAAATACATTTTTAAGTAAATTACTTATTTCGTTATCAAATTAGGTATTTATTTATGGCATTTTAAATGGTTGCTTAATGGATAGTTTGCTATCCCAGTAATGGTCTTGGCTTATTAGTAAATTTATGAAGCAATGAGCTTCGGCTGATCTGGGTTAACTTACTGTCACATCACGGATACAACATCTACAAAGCACCACCAAGTGGCCACACCTGGCACAGATAGTCCACAAATGAAAAGTTCTTCCAAACCCATTCGCCTTCTTATATTAAGCTTTAATATCCCATTGAGATTAGTTCCTTGTTGGGGTTTTCATTTTCTATTTACATATACTATTTAAAACATGTTCTTCTATTTGTTTCATAAAGAAGTGTGAGGTTACCTGATTTACATTTACAATGAAAGCCATGCCCAGCACAAAATAAAAAAATGTTAACCAAATATATTCCAATATAGTTAAATATTCTCATACTGGGTTAATCATTATATTGAATTTTTTTTTTTTTAAAGTGCTCATATTTTATGAATAATAATATGCAAAAATAAAATATATTCATGGGGAAAAAATAATGGCATTTGAATTAATATTTTGAGGGTTTTCTTCCCAAAACTTTACTTCAGTGTGGATAGTAGAACAGAACTGCCAGAAAAAAAATATTGAAGTCATACTAATACTTTTGTGTGTATGCTTATTATTACTTATTATTCTTTATGTATCTTATAATTTTTTATTGCAGATCGATTCTCTGATGTTTTAGATAAAATGAGATATACCGTAATTACTAACTCACACATACCCAAAATTAACATGTTTTTAAAGAATTTTCATTTTAAAAAGTCCTGATTATTCAATGCCTATGTGCCTTTTACTTGCTCACATTACTCTTTGTTGGTTTTCACTTAAAAATTGTGTGGTAAACTTGTGTTTTTTGTTCCTAGGGATGCCTGAAGGGTATTATCAGCTCCTTTGATTCTACACCTAAGGGTCTTATCCCTCTCTCTCTCTCTCTCTGGTTCCTTTGAAAATCAGTGACTTAGGGCCCCTGAGCTATTATATCATTTACATACCTGGGAAGAATCAGGGTTTGTGCAATTTCAGAATCATATTTCTTGCACTGTACAGATAAATAGAATATAACGTTGGATAATGCAAAGATAAATAAGAATTACTTTAGCGTGGCAGATAATTATTAACGATGGCCTGAACGATGCTACAGTATATAGATAAGTGAAAAGCCTTAAATAAGGATTGTTTCCCCCATGATACTAGGAAAGTAGAAACTGAATCGTAATGCCGACTATATAAATGATAGAATGACCGTTTTATGAAGTGGCGCATATTGGAGGGATAGCCAACTGGAGTAGGCGACAGGAGTAGGCGGGAAGTGGGTGTGGCCAAACACCACTCCCCTGTCTGAAGATTGAAGAAACTGACCCAGAGACCTAGAAAAGCAGTCCACCACCCTGAGACTCCAGATCAAACCCAGAGTGTTTCTAGCTATGGCTATCACTCTTAAAGCATTAAAACTCCACTAATGAAGCTGGACTTCCTACGAGTAAAACAGGCACCAACTACTCTAACATTATATTTTTTAATGGATTATGGGCATGCAGGGGTAGTTTCTTTGCTTTTGGTAAGGTTCTTACATTTTTTGAATACATAGTTGTGATAGACTTGTTTTAGTTCGGGCTCATATTTGTTTGGAGTTATTCCCTAATATTTAATTGATTGATTTAGGTTTGCTCCAATATCAGCGTTCTTATCTTGTACCCTCAGTAAGATTTTAGCTCAGGACAAAAAAAATTAAGTTTAGCTGACTTGGGACTCTTCCTATGCTTAAATAGGAAATTACTAAAGAATACTTTTTTTTTCTGAAAAGGTTCTATGAAAAATGAACAAAACTAGATCACTAGATGGCGACATTTGTCAGCCCTGTAATACTTTTAATAAGATTGAAAACACTTAAATATTAATGTAACATCCAGGGCCGGCCCAAGACATTGTGCTGCCTGGGGCGAAGTGTGAAATGCTGCGCCCCCCCCCGCTTCGGGGAAAAAAAATCTGCAAAAACTGTCCTACATCCATTATTACAAAGTTCTATGTATCCCTACAGTAAGTAAAGTGCCAGGAAACAGATAACCAAATACACACCAGGACAGGCTCTGCCACACCGAGGCCCAAACACACACACATAGTCCCCACTATAAAGAAATCAGCAATTGTGTTTCACAAACTCCAAAGAACCAATTTAAGTTTCCTTTTTCATAAAATATTCAGATTGAAATAGAGTAAATAACACAATACCTTCACTTTTCCTCACACTGATGTCTGGAGTTTTGTCCTTTGACGTGACTAGAAATTCAGGAAGGCGTTTTTTTCTCTGGATAAATAAAAATTACAAAGTTCTATTTATCCCTACAGTAAGTAAAGTGCCAGGAAACAGATAACCAAATACACACCAGGGCAGGCTCTGACACCTGTCAAGAGCATAAAAAATGCTTTCCACATTGCTGCTTATTGTGTGTATCTGACTGTGCCCCCTGCCAGGCCCCTTTGTGCATTGATTTATTTGATGCCCCCCCTTTTGTACTGGTTGATTATAATGCCCCCTATACCCATGTGTATCAACCCCCCCCCCTTTGTGTATAGATCGTCCTAACCACCCTGTTGTGTCCTCACTCCCCAGCCACCCTCTAGGGGCATGAACCGGCTTAAAATCACTCAAGGGAGCCGGAGGTCTGTTAAAGACCTCCGATATCGCTCCCTTGCGAGCCTGCTCCTCCAGCGGCGGACATTACTGTCCGTCTCTGGAGGGTGCCGGGTGCCCCCCTGATGAGCGGCACCCGGTGCGCCCCCCCCACCCGCTAGGTACGCTGCTGGCGGCAGCGGTACGCTACGGTGGCGTCGGACCCCGATGTGCTCTTCAGCCTCTTCGCGCTCCAGATCTTCTCCTTGTCACGCGGTGACGGGCAACTGCTCTGCGTGAGCCCGCCCCCTTGAGCGTCACGGCGCATCAAGGGGGTGGAACGAAGAGCCGAACCGATCGGCACGCTGCACGCAGGCAAGATTTTAAGTAATTAAACGGCGGCGGTTTTACATTTATGTTAAAACCGGCGCCGGTAGCCGTATCGGATGGCAAAACAGCGGCACTTGGGGCGGCAAAGTGCCGCCCCTTCAAAAGTGCCGCCTGGGGCAATTGCCCCAGTCTGCCCCATTATAGGGCCGGCCCTGGTAACATCTAGGCAAGGCCAGAATAGGGAGTTTTGAGCCCTGGAGCAATTACACAAAAAGGGACTTCCTCAATTTAGTAAGCTATTTTTAACTTTTTTTTTTCTTTGTGTTCATTTTTTCATCCTTCTTTGGAAATTTCTTTTGCCCTATATACTTTTTGCACCTCACTTGCTGACATCTTTTCATCACTTTTTCATATCTTCTTTCCGTTTTTTAACTTGCTTTTCTGCATTTTACATTTTTCATCCTCTTTCTAAAGTCTTCAATCTGATTTTCAATCATTTCAATCATCTTTGTCCCTAAACAACTTCTTAGTGTCATCTTTGTTCTCAAGCAACTTGTTTGTATCATCATTGTCCAAAAACAGCTTGTCTGTGCCATCTTTGTCCTCAGTTTGCCATAGCCCCAAGCAGCTTGTCATGCCATCTTTGTACTCAAACAGCTTGCCATTGTCCAGAAACAGCTTGTCTGTGCCATTGTTGCTATTTAACAACTTGCTAGTACCCGAAACAGCCTGGTGTTGCAATATTTGCCCCAAACAGCCTGCCTGTGCCGTATTTGCCAGAACAGGTAGAAGAGAAAGTCCAGTGTGGTGTTGAGGGTGTCAGGGTTACTCACCTGTTTAATAACAAGCAGCCCTTTTCTTGCCTGTGTCAGGGTTAGTCAGCTGTTTCATAATGACCAACCCCTTTCATTCTCCGTTGCCACAGTAACTCACCTGATTGCTCTCAGCCAGCCCCTTTCCTACTCAGTCCAGGCTATTTAAGCAGCAAGGCTCCTTACCCTTGTTGTTTGCAGCTACCAAGCACATTTTCTGCTGTTCAGTGTATTCGTGTGTATGACCTGGCTCTGCTTACTTCCCTTCTGGCTTCTGACTACTGGCTTTGATTCTGACTTCGCTGATCACTGTGCTCCTGACCCTGGCTTCTCTGATTACCTGCTTTATATATATATATATGTGTGCTTTGCATCATACTTTCTGTCTCTGTCTGGCTTCTGGTCCCAAACAGGGGCTCATCTGGGGATTGGCCCAACATTCCTTACAGTCTTGATCTCTCCCATGCTTTCTTTCACTTTCATTCACACTTGTTCTTCTGTGTTCTTTCTGCTTCCGCTTCTCCCTGTGTCTTCTTTCTTCTGTATTATTCTGCTTCTCCCTAATCTTGGCCTCTCAATGCACTTACACTTCCGCTTCTCCCTGTGTCTTCTTTCTTCTGTATTATTCTGCTTCTCCCTAATCTTGGCCTCTCAATGCACTTACACAAAAGAGCAACTCCCTCTGCCAATTAGAGGAACAGGGAGAGGCTGACCCTGTGGCTCTTCTCTTTTGTAGAAGTGTCAGGAGGCCAGGATCACGGAGAAGTGAAAGAAGACATAAGAAAGAAGACGAAGGTAGGAGGCAAGAATAATGCAGATAGATAGATGGAAGAGAGGTGAATAAATGCTTCTCTTGCTTCGTCCAAAAATCTATCCTCAAAGAACATGCCTTGCATCAAAGTACTGCCTGTGTCCTGTGGACCCACTGGGACCCATACAAGGGCCAGATCTATGTGAGACAGATCTGCACATACAAGAAAAATGTTTTATTTCTTTTAAAATGCTTTTGCATGAGTTCTAGATTATTATGATTAATAAAAGAGAAAAAACATGTTTTATTACAGTTCGTGTACATATAAACACCTAAAAGAGAGGGAAAATATGTGTAATGTCTGTTTTGCCAGGTGTCAGGTCTTTTCAGGATAGGTTCAAGTACTGTGCTAAATAGGGTATTAAATGCCATATAGCACCTTCTGTGATTTGTTGGCTTAAGGTTTTTGCTAGAGAAGTTTAAAATCATCATAATAGAAATATGGGGCATTTAAATAATTTCTTGAACTATGTGCTTGCGTTGCCACATCGATTTTACCCTAACTGAAACGGAATCTTTTGATTCTTATTGCTTTCTATGACCCTGGCCGTTCTGTATATACTGTGTGAACATATGGTTCTTTAATTCCTCTGACAGGATGTCTAACTGTCTTGAGAACCAATAGTCTTGAAAAAGGCAAAGGTACCTCGAGAATCAATTGTTTCTACTGTCCCCAAACAGCTTGCCTGTGTCCTCAAGCAGCTTGCCTCTGTCATCTTTGCCAGAAAAAAAAACACCCTGTTTGCCCCCAAACAGCCTGTATGTGTCATTTTGGCTTCCAAACAGCCTCCCTGTGCCATTTCTGCACACAAAACAGCATGCCTGTGCTGGAATACATGGAATATGACATGAAAATGTACATGTTAAATATAGTGGTATACCATGGCAGGCTGTTGATTCCATCCCTTTCGGTAGGCATACAAACATATGGTTGGCAATATAAGTAAAAATGCAATAAGGAATAGGTCAATAACATCTCTAACTGCAAACCAAGCGAAAAAATGACGTAAGCAAAGTACAAAGAAAAAGTCTAAAGAAATTAGTCACTAGGGCCATCTGTACATAAAAGACGCAGCTAAAGTTGGTACATAGTTCCTGAGCTAGTTGAGATGTTTGTTGTTGTTTAGAACTGATTTGAAACACCTTCCCTACTTGTTTTATTATTTCTCTGTCTATTTGAACCTGTTGTGGTTGTTTTAGCTTCCTTTGTACTTGGAGAAGCTTTTATTTGTGGCTGCAATAGGAAAGTATTTTTTATAAACAAAATCTGTTCTTTTTAGCAAACAAGCACCTCTATTTCATGGATTTTAGAATTGTGGACCATTTTCTTTTGGGGTACTAAAAACAATGAGTCTTATCTACTGGCACTGTCATGGAGAGCTAAAATCATAGAAGGAAATTCAATAATTATATTACAGCCCCTGAGTACTAATGGCCATAAGTATTAATGGAAAATTGCCTACATGGCTACATTTTATGTAATTGCCATGTTATGCTATTATTATGTTACTGTTTCTGATTGGAGGCTGCATTTAATTGGATGTAATTGCCATGTTATGTTACTGATATGTTACTGCTTCTGATTGAAGGCTGTATTTGATGACCACACAGCTGCCTCAACGTGAAACATATATAAGCTGCTTTAAATTATAAACAGCAGGGTCAGCCGTTCAGTATATATCTGTTTGTAAAGGGACTGTCTGGTCAAGTAACTGTGTATTTCCTCAAATCTAGAAATGTCCTAATTTAGCCTTGATAAATGCAGCCTCTAACTAGAAAAATATAAAGGGAAGACGTATATAGGGACACAAATCTTTGTGATGTTGTTTGCTGCAGGTACGGCTTTCAGAAAGTTCAGGTTGCAGATAGCCCACGCCTGGTTTTGGTTTGATTCATGTTGTGGTCAGGTGTCATGCAAAGGTGTTTATCTCATGTTATGTTTTATACAGTTTTACCGTGCAGCCCGCATCTCTGCAATTGAGAAGGTATATCCATCAGAGACGTCTTAGCCACAAATGTCAGCGTGAAAATGCTACCGCTCATTGTGATTACGGCATGTACTCTCCCCCTGGCTACAGCAATGTGCTTTCAAGGTAGGTACGACCACCACTTTCAAGAAAACACAGCTAGTTGCCTTGAAACTTACTGTTTTTTTTAAAAGATGCCAATTTTGTATACTGTAGTGAACTAAATATTTGCAGGTTTCGAGTTTGGGTGCATGGTTAACGTCCAAGGGTAAATAAATACTAAATCATACACACTTTACATATACATTTAAAGATCTACCAATTAAGCAACTTAATCACTACCTTCTTAAACAGAAAAATAGTTAGCTAAAACGGAAATTTGGTGCCTTCTTTTTGGAAGCAAAGGATATGACTAAAGATGATGGAGTCGGCCAAGTTGAAAATACATTGATATATTTACTTATTATGTGCAAGTATAATCCTGCTTTAGTTGTAGTGATCACTATGATAGGTATAGAAAAAATGCCTAAGAAATACATAATTCAGCGCATCTTACAAACAGGAAATTGGTCCAATAAGGGAATATATCGGCACATAGGATATTTTGTTGTCCAAATTGAGTCCTTGTATATAATTGCTAAATGTTTGCATTCTTTTAGACTTTTATAGAGACCTTTGCACGTTTTTACACAGGTTGAACATTATTAAAGGTCTTTCTTTCGTTCTGCATTATCTGCACCGGATACCTCAGTAGAATATGCACTTTTGTATTATATGCTATTTAAAAAATGTAAAAAAAACCAAACCGTCATATCCTTTTATTTTTTACATGTTTAAAGTGCACACCCACTGTAGGTAGGTATCCTAAATTGGGAACTTTTGTGAGTAGTATACACAAACCTGGGAACTTTCTAAATTGGGGGGTCATTACGGAGGAGCTCTAACTCAGAGGCCTCCAGATATTAATATTAACTGTTTAATAGTCCATCACATTCATTCTCTTGTAGGAACATATTAATAGTGGCAACCTAATAGTTCTATTAACAGTCTCCTACATATCAGGAGAGACAGATATTCTGATTTACGTGAATCATATTCAAGCAGAGATTTCAACGGTGGTAAACCAATGAGAAAACCAGTAACTGGGATGTTCACATCAAAACGCCCTTAAATTAAAGTGAAAACATTTGAGTCACCCCCTGATAGGTATTATTATATGTGCAAATTTACATACACATGTATCGTACATTTATATTGCACCATAACTGCATTTAGAGATTTACAAAGTACATTGGGTATGGCCAAACAACTATATAGAGGGAAGCCAATAAACAAGATGAAAGGATTCTGTTTGTAATCTTGCAATCCAAACAGAAGTAGAGTGTAAGTAAAACACACCTAAAGAGATGAAGGAGATACCTAGAGTGATAAAGATGGGAAAAGATGGGTATCAGCAAGACAAAATTGACTAAATAAGACTTCTTTGACAAAATAGGTTTTACATTTTATTTCTTGAATATTAAGGGAAAATAAGAGAATTGCAGGCTTTGTGGGTTGTAGAGATGTGATGCAGTATGTAGTAGTAAGAAAGATTTGGACAAGGACACCTGCAGACCATGATTAGAACATGAAGACCATGCCGTAGATAATACTGGGGAACAGAATCGTAAAGGGCTTTGTATGTTAGGACCAGTATTTGATTGTAAATCAAAACAAGAGTTTGTGGCATCTTGGACAAGGAAAACTTTTGTGAAATGTGTTTTTAGTGTACCATTCAATGGTAACCCTAGACAGTTTTACATAGGAGACAAAAGACAGTTGGAATGTAGCACATGAGAGGTGGGAATAGAGAAGGGACTTAGGTATCACTTAAAATAGTACGTCAAAATGAAGGTTGTGACCAGCAGTGTCTAAAACAACAGCTTTACCAGAGTAAAGAGAATCAATCAAGGAATTAGAGGAAAGGAAGTTAATTAAGGTGTTGGATACAATTACCTCTAAAAGCTTTAAGGCAAAATGGCAAAGAGAGATAGGATGGTAGTTGATGGTTAACTTGTCACCTACCATATAATTATAAGTACAGAGTAAAAACTGATCTAAGTACTTTATCACCATTCCATACATCTTCATGGAGGCCTTACAACAATTCTTAATTCCAGGGCAGTTATCTCTCTTTGGCTGCTTGAAGTATTGGAATGTTTAAAGAAGACTTCTCCCCTATGAAGTTTTTAAAAGAACAATTACCAGAATTACCCTATACTGTAACATGTGGTAATTATCTTTGTTGCACAAAAGCCACAGCTCTAAATTAAATGATTTCTGGTGACCTACTTTACATCACACTTACTTTACACACAAATACAGTTGTCTTGCTCTGGCACCAATGTCACAAAACATCTTTTTTTTACATTGATCAACAGAATATTATGACATATATCAATACATTGTTTTATTCTGTATAAATTATTAAGTGCTTAGACAGGTTGTGATGTGAACAATGACATAAATTAATCTTTCACCATCAGTCACCTAAAGGGTTTTTATGGTGAGGTTGTAAGTAGTATTATATTATAAAATATAATAAATACCATAAAACTGATTTCACTCATTATATTGTTTGGAATTACGGTACTATTTATAGTTAAAATGGATGTAGTTTTCCCAATGCTACCACCTCTCCCTCTCCGATGTAGTTCAGGTGTAGATCAAATAAATACCACATGGAAACACAAAATTGCATGCATAGATCAACTGAAAACTCACAAGCAAACTCAGCACTGAAGGTATAGATCAAATAAATGATGCATGGAAACCCTAAAATTCAATCATAGATCACAGGTAGCACGCTCCAGAGGCCAGCCCGGCACTCATATTGGACTCAGAGGACTTGCCATAGCACCCAGATTGCACACAGACACTGGATTAACTCAGCACCCAGGTTGAACTCACAGTGGCCTCCTCTCAGAGTGTTAGCTCTCCTCTCAGTCTGTTTCACGTGTACATTTTATTCCTTCTTTACCCTTTAGGCCCAAAATAGAAACAGTAATGGGTATTCCCTTATAAGATTTTTTTTTTGTTTTATATATTTGTTAATTTAGTCCCAGAAACAAAGAAAATGTAAACTTGTCCCAGAGAAGAAGGCAAGTGAACTCATTAATCTCTTTTATAGGAATCCGAGCACAAAGTATAATTTAACGTTAGTAGAAACATTTCAACTCATCGACTTATCCACTCTGTATGATGTTGCATTTTCCAATAATATTAATAACACATGTTCCAATTCTGTATTGTATTTTTTAGAGGAATTTCAAGGTGGAATAATCCAGTATCCTAAATATGTTCTCACTCGACCTGGAGCGTCAGTCATGGTTACTTGCTCTGTCATATTTCATGAAGAAATAGAAGGGGTAAATCTGTGGAAGCAATTCAGAAGTATAATGTATATATACAAGGATAATAACATTACCAAAGAGTGGGACTATATGAGACGTCTAACTGTTTCGGGGACAGTTTTGAATTTCACAGCAACTTTTGTGAATTTGACAAAGAACGACACTGATCTCTACATATGCAATGGATTGACAAAAAGCAGGACTGATATATATGGAGACGGCACTGTGATTTATGTAGCGGATCATGTAGGTTGGTAACCATTAAAATAGTTCAATGAAATAGTTATATATTTATCAATGTAAATAACTTTATATGGCTCTGGATAAATTGATCTACCTGCACATTGATCTACCGATGAATCACATAGCATACATACTGATTGATTTTAACTTCCTAGCTCATTCATTTTTTATTTTTTTTGAGATTTATCAAAATTTGACTCAATGTGAACTGAGCCATATTCAACATGATGGCAGATAAAAGCCGTTCGGCCCACCGAGTCTGCCCATTTTTCCTGCTTTAAAGACTCACACCATAATCATTCTTTAGATTCCTTTCTGTGATACCCTCTACCACTTCCACTAAGAGGCTGTCCCACTGATATACCACCCTTTCAGTAAAGTAACAATGTACATTACATCTAGAATGTCAATATCTTACTGGGTGAGGTCTGACCAGAGATCTGAAAAGTGACAGAACCACCTCCCTCTTTATGCCGCTAATGCCTTTAGCTATAGAACCCAGCTTCCTGCTTGTTTTTTCAGATGCTTTGTTGCATTGTTTATTTACCTTTAAATCCTAAAACATAATTACTCCTACATAAGTACCTCTCCTTAGTTGTTGACATCACAGTACCCTCCGTGCTATATTTCTCCTTTGGGGTTTTGCATCCTAAATGCATTACTTTACATTAACATTACACTTCTGCTGTCACCCTTTCGACCATTCTTCTAATTTAGTCAAATCATTACCCATTTGGATTATTCCACCGGAATGTGTACCCGGTTCCATACCTTTGTATCATATGCACAAAGACACATTTGAGACCTTTTGACTTACCAGTAATAAAAACATTAAAACGTACCACTCCCTGAGGTACCCACTATTAACAAGGCAATCTTTTGAATATAATTCATTAGCAACTCTTCTACAAATTCACCTCCGAACAGCAGTTATGAAACAAAAAGCCCTTGGTACAATATTACATATTGGGGGGAAAAAAGAGAAACATGGAAATATTTCTGCTATTATTAATAGTCATCTCATTCTCTCTTTGCAGAACAGAAGTCACCTTCAGAAGACCGATTAATAATCACCATCGTTCTTGTGTCCCTGATAGTGCTACTAACTGGAATACTGCTTTTCAGAATAATTCTTGTAGGTATTATATGTACCTTTCTTTTCCTATCATAAACCACTAAAAACATTAGAATTAGTATTCGTTTTATGTGAGAAACCCCCTTTGCTGCTAAAGAGCTTAGAGATAAGATATTTCACTACTGCTATTTTGTCACTTAATTTTTGCTATGGCCTGTAAAGGAAAATAATGGGGGAAAATGATTTAGCATTTTGTTGCATTTGTACCGTAATATCTTGGGATGTTTTGTCTGAAATTAGACATTTATGAATGGCTTGAAAAAAGTTTAGCTATGTAACGTGCAAGCTATAGGAAAACAATGAAAACCGCCATGACCTCCAAGAGGTAAAATGTGTCTACAGTTTGGTGCACAGGGTTTCCAGGTGCTATTACTATACAGAGAGCAGGGCTGATTGAGGAGACAGGGGACCATAAATGCCATCTGTGCAGAGACAGGTAAATACCTTAATTAGACCACCAGACAGGGCAGCAGATTATCCATTAGGCTGGAATATGTGTCAACGGGACCCCTGGCTCTGGTCCCTGGTGCGCTAATAGTCACTGGACAAATAACAGTAGCAATCAACCGTAGCCAGGAGGTGGACACTCAGTTGGGTAACGTTATGTTACCCCACAGTACAAGTGCGGTCACTCTTATGGATTGGGAGCGGAAGAGAAGCCACAGTCTTGGGAGGAGATTTTTGTATGTGTGCGTGTTTCTGTTTATATGTATGTGTGTATGTGAGCTAGCACTGATCAACCTGTGTGTTGAAGGTCTATCAGGATAATATATAATATATTTATATAAATAACTACTGTTGACCCATTCTGTTGGTTTCGATGCTAAAAAAGCCACGTCTTAAGCTTTACATTAGAATAACTTGGATACCTTATCACCATTATTTTAACAAACTGCTTCTCCATTAGTTCCTGCATTAATAGAGAATGAACATGGTGAGTTATGATGTCACAGCATGCCATCCTGAACAGAAACAGGAAGAACAGATTAATTGCCTCCCCATGATATCGCCATATGAAATGTTTGCAGAGTATTTATAATACAAAAGAAATGGTAGCAAGATGCTGCAGTATTTTCAGAATACAGGGTCCCCTGATAATGATAACACTGCAGATATCCAACCATTAGGCCAAAACCCAGCCTGAGTGAAGACAGAAACGAGGCAATTTCAGTTCATCTTCATCATGTTGTGGTTTGGCATCTGAGTGAGAATACAAGCGTCCATGTCTGGGTCCCAGCTGACAATAGCACATCTTATGTGTGAATCTCATATTACTAACAGCCAGAGGCAATCTTTTTATTGGTGTACGTCTGTCAATGTGTGTGTACAAAGCCACTTACTCCCCTGGTAGAGAAATGTAGAAGCCGTTTTCGTGCATAATTATTTCTTAATGCTCTGCTCTAACCAAATCGACCAATGCTCCAACAAACATCTTGTTCTATAAAAGCTTCAAATAAATTGAATTTAAATGCGCTATTTTAATTCAGAGACAATATAAAGGGGAACTTTTATTAAATTAATTAATTTATTAAACATATGTATCTGTCATGCTCTTCGTAAGTGTAATTATTTCTCATATGTGACGCAAATAACATTATATCATCAGCTTCTTGCCCCGAATGTATACCCCTTTTTCCGCGACCTTAGACAAACTGCCTTAGCCAGTCAACAAAAATCAGCAACTTGCCAGAAGTGATGACTTAATGGGACGAATAGTTCTGAGAGTAGAACGTTAAGATTACTTTATACACATAAAGTAGAGTTTATATTTAACATTAAAAATGTAGATCTGGAACAAATCAACCTTAATTAAATATCAAAACATACAAAAAACAAAAACTGTCTGCGCTTCTTACCCTAATAAAGTTGGCAACAAATATATAAACATAATATAAAGGAGAGGTTTTGGTTATATGAATTGGCCAAAGCATAATTAAGCTCACCCGCCACGTCAAGGCGCAGACAGTTTTTGTTTTTTGTATACATTGTACAGCCAAGACACTGTTTCTTGCAGCATGCTTACACCTGTTTGGTAGGCCTCGTATTATACATTTGTATTATTTGAGCCTGAGACTAGCCTAGCGCACCGACATTTCTTTTTTTCCCTGTTTGCAAATATCAAAACATGTTTAAATCAGATAAATTTGATGTCCAAAAACTCTTAGTTGTTTTTATTAATGCAAAATTAAAGCGAATAATTAAAATAAAATAAAATGTTTGACTCAATACACAAAAACGACATAACACAAATTGAATTTTTGTGACAAAAATAAAACCGGTACTGCACCAGAATAGCATATTCTTGTCCTGATGAATATGGATGAGTTCATTTAGAAAATAATCATGCCAGAATATTTTAATAGCACACAGTATGTGATGGTGAATAAACATATCCCCGATATATACTTATTTATATCCATATTTGTATGTATATAATTTATAAAGATACCATATAATATTAAAATATTATATAATATGTGTTACATTTTTTTAACAGAATAAAATTAAAAGTCAGGAACAGACAAACAGAAACATGCAGAATGCTGTTTATGAAGACATGACGCAGACCATCCGTCGGAACGAAATGGGAAACTCCACCTATGACATTTAACATAAGCTGTACTATTGCATGTATCTTTGGGTCAATCGTTCCCAGACACAGATTTTAGGGATTTCCACAAAGTATAAGGAAGGGTGTGTATCCATGAAAACGGGACTGGTCATGTTCTATAAGGACTGGGTTAGGAACCACTTGGGGGAAGTGGTGTGCTGTGTTTCTCTTTAAAAAGACACTTCCTTTTCACATCAAAAAACTTGTAGTATGGTGTAAAACCACACAAACATACGGTATATATATATATATATATGTATATATATGTATAAAAGGTTTTCATGCTGTAATGTTTTTCCCACAATGGGTTCTGTGGTCCATAATTGAGATCAGAGTAAATGCTTTGAATGGGAAGTTGGTTTATTTGCTGAAATATGGAGCAAACTAATGTTATGGCATTACGGGGTATCCATGACCAAGAATGGATACCTGCTTGCTACAGGGCAAAGGTCTCCTTCTTCCAGTGTCTGAACTCAAGTCACCATTTGATGGAGGTTCTCTGTGACCTTTGTGATATCTGTGTGATGGTTGCTGTAGAAAATAACGTTTGATGAAAACAATAAAATTTTATTTTCACCATCTCTTTGATTTGAGTCTCATGATGGAAGCCACCAAAGTGGATGAGTTAAGAAAGTAAATTCAGCCAATAATGTTATACCCCTTTTGCTATTCCATGTTGCCAGTTTAACACACTATAATAAAGGGTATGCCTTTCATGTTGCCAGTATAACACAAACACACCGGTGTTGTGTGGGAAATAATTCATTTCCAGACTGTAGTACATCACCATTTTATGCTCTTGTTTGGTCCACAGACAAATAGACACAGATCTGATGCCTGGCCCCAGTCCTCCTTGCACTCATCCCTTCAAGAAACTCCACATGCACAGTACATACAAATGAACAAACTGGGAAATAAGTAAATATGGGACTTGTCTTTTTTATTCCAGGGTTATATTCCTGATGCAGCTACCTGGGATTCTTGGTACTAAAATGTGCCCTGAGGTTTTCTATACCACAGTTGAGCAATGTCACATGTTTTAAGGAGATGTCCTCCTTTGTTTACCTTACTCTGTGGTCTTTGGATGGATTTGTAATAAAACTGTGGCCAAAGGTTGACCACCAATATAAACCCAATATAACCCATATAGAGTAGTGTCACATCCCACCACTATACACAATGTAGCCCCTAGGGGGCAGAAGACTCAAAACTCTGAACCAATGTTCCACTCTTCTTAGGGTAGCTGTACATTAGCTCAATCATTCATGACCAACAACTCAACAAATTACTTCTTTTACCTCCTTTTCTGTTAAAAATAATAATAACAAAAAAAAAAGGATTAACTTAACATGGTGGTACCTGTATTGTCTTTTTGGCTATCCATTTACTTTGTCCGTCAGGTAGTTCCATCCTTTTGTGACATATAACTTTTGATGCACTTCAGAGATTCTAAATATACCTTTTCTTTTTGACATTCTCAATGTTCTAGACTGATGTCATTGATCTATTAATCATATACACCTTACATCATTGTTAGTGGAAACAATAATAATGGGAAAGATCGTTAAGTATCTTAATGGTTTGCAAGATCAGAAACAGCATGGACTGCACGTAGATCTTGTCAAATGTAATTTATTTTTTGATGAGGTAACTAACTCTATACTCAAAAGCAGGACTTGTTACTAGTGGTGTACTTCAGGGATCAGTATCGGGACCTATACTTTTTACTATTTTGATTATGGAAATTACAAAAGGTCTTAATGGTAAGGTATGTCTTTTTGAAGATGTTACAAAGGTCTGTAACAGGGTAGACATTATTGGTGGGACCAGTCAAATTAGAAAAATGGTTGCCAATGTGGAGGCTACAGTTTAATGTTGATAAATGTAAAATAATGCACCTAGGATGTAAACCTCCTAAGGCAGAATGTAGCATTGGGGCACGCGTACTTATTTCTGAGGACTTAAAGGTAATCAGAGGGAGGAGGTTCTGCCACTTTACATATCTCTGGTCAGACCTCACCTACAGTATTGTGTACAGTTCTGGAGACCCCATCCCAAAATGTATAGCCTGGATAAAAGAAGAGAAAGAGGACATGTAATATAAAAAATGAATTAAATACTTGAAGGGATATAACACAGTACAAGTTAATTTCACAAGAGAAATCTTAGAACAAGAGGCTGTAGTCTAAAGGTGAAATGTCTTAGGTTTAGATGTAATTTAAGGAGAAACTAGAAGACAAATCGACAGCCTCCCATCAATCGTGGTAGAAGCTAACACAGGGAGGGAATGTAAACATGCATGGATAGGCGCATGGATAGGCGTATGGCTATCCTGAATCTAAGGCAAGACCAAGGACTAATAAATGTCTGAGTGTCTACACCAGGAAAAATGGGCAACTAGATGGCTTCTTAATCTGCCATCAAATTCTATGCTTCTATTTTAAAATTACGTATTTCCATTTATCTTGTAATTTAATTTTTTAGATGACTATGTAAAACTGATCTATAACATGATATTGTTAACCTCTTCCTTTGCTTGTGACTACATTGTATATACACAGATAAAATCTGCTACATTGCCTTGGTTTCTTAACTTTAATCCATACAGAATAGTCATTTCTATGCCTCTTTTATCATACTTTATGCATCAGTCAAGTTTAATACAAAGTATTATTATTATTATATTTTCTTTACAGAGCACCACCAATGTATGCAGCACTCCTTGTAATACATTGAAATCCATTTCAAATGGATGATGCATTTTTAAAAGTTAAAGAAAAAAGATGCATAAAAATCTATTAGTTGTGCGTAGGAATTATCATTTCTTACAGTATGTATGTAGCTTGGGAGAGCGCCCTTTTTCTGTGTGTTTGCTGGTTAAGTTTGAGCTCCTTTTTCATTCTTAACCACAAACTTGAGGTAGAAGCAAGATGTTAAGCTCTTTGTGTTTGCTCTGTTTTTTCTCACTTGCGACAGGAACCTGTTTTCAAGGTATGTACAATGCTTTGATCTATGCTCTCATATTTACAATTTTTTTTCTTATATAAAAGAAGTAGAATTATCTGTAAAGTTGTTAACAGAACAGCGGCCAACTGTTTCTTGTAAAAAAGTTAAACTTTCAAAAGGAAAGAAAAAGGCATATATATATATTTATATTTATATATTTATATATATACACACACACATATAATATCAACTCACACACAACTGCTAGTAACAGTGTATTCTTCTAAAAATGTGCTAAAAGAAGTTAGGTCAGCTATGTCAAATGTCATGGTGCCATTTTATAATAGGTCAAAATGGTATTTATACATTGTGTTTGGAAATTTTCTAGCAACTGTATAGAACAAATGTTAACCTTTACTGATTGCATTCCGGAACAAAGTATAAACATCACTGTATGTGCCCAACATGAATTTTGTGACAGAATGGAGAGGATTATAAGTGCATTGTAACCTCATCCGACCAGGTCCCTAGTTTCTTTTTTCTATCTAAGTCAAAATTGTTGTGTGATGCATTACTTGTCATGTACAATTCTATGGAATACGATGGTGCCTCATAAATCAATAAATAATAATAATGTATGTATGTGGACTGTGGTGTCAAAGACCTTGGAGACTCTCACAAAAGAACATACTACTTCCAAGGAGCAAGACTCCACACACATCAGGAATGCTTTGAATAAGTAATTACAGAAAAAGTATGAAGCTTTGGTTAATGGAACTGAGTGGGGCATGCTGGAAAATACATAATTTAAGGTCAAACATAGGTACGAGTGAGTAGGACTTACTGGTTAAGGTGATATACTCTGTTTAATTGATTAAGTTTAATTACGGCATAATGTAAATAGCATGAATTACGGTATTATTTTCAATAGCGTTTAGCTGTTGTTATTATTCTTACATACCGTTTCAAGAGAGAACTGAGAATGTGTTACCACTGAGCTTCTGTATTCTGAATAATGCCCCCAAATATATTTATTATGCGGTTCTTCACGAGGGGTATCCAGCCAGTTAAATCTTTATACAGCATATACACCATGGCCATTACATCAGTGGTGACTTTTAGCAAGGTCACATCAGGCTGACAACCAGTAACAAGTGCAGGTAATCCTATGTAAAGTAAAAATAACATAATACTTTACTATGGGACCACAACTTTATTACAGATACTCCAATCAAGTAGCATCTCTGTAATGTAGTGTACACAGGCACATAAATATACGGTATACCCTTAAAAGTGCCAAAATGTGAACAAAGTAGGGTTCAGTCTAAAAACATTACACTGTAAACATGCAAAGCATGTGGAAATGCTAGGCCTAAGTCCTTAAGTGTCCCTAGGTGTCCTACGGCATTGCTTGCTGGTAATGAGACATTTGCGTCCGTTTGCACCTATAAAATATTAAAGGCTCTGTTAGGTATTACTATTCAAATCTATAGGCTTGTTGATCGCATTACATTTCTACAGAATCGTAATCCTGAGTTAATATATTTATAGATTTACATTTATTTTATGCCGATGACACTTAGATCTACCTATCCTCTCTTGCTCCCTTTCTATGAGATCGTGTAACTAACTGCCTCGCCTTTGTCTGTAACTGAATGTCTGCACGTTTCCTAAAACTCAGTCTCTACAAAACCCAACTTCTTATCTTCCCTCCCTCCAATGCTGACGTCCCTAGACAGTTTTTCTCAATGGTGCAATCACCCCCCCTATCCTCTCATTCACCCTCCATATCCATTCTGTCTCAAAAAACTGCTGCCTCCATCTTAAAAACATTGCCCACATTCGTCCCTTCTAAACACAATATGCCACTAAGGCTCTTGTCCATGCCCTCGTTGTCTTCCGTCTTGACTATTGTAACTCTGTCTTAGCTGGTCTTCCTCATACCCGCCTCACCTGTCTCACCATGAAGGCTGCTACCAGACTTTTCTTCCTCTCACATTGCTTTGCTAACACCTCTCCCATCTGTCAGTCTTTTCACTGGCTTCCTGTGTGCTTTAGGATTCATTTCAAAATCCTGATTCTTACTTTCAAGTGGTTGACCTATTATATCTCCTCACTCATCTCTAAATACTAATCTCCTATTCAGTCTATCTGCTTATCCAATGATCTCCATTTGTCCCTTTGGGTATGTATGTTTGCATGGATGTGGGCATTAATGTGTAAGTAATCATTAATGTGTATGTATAAGTGCGTGTGAGCATGAATGTGTATGTATAAGTGTGTGTGTGTGAGCATGAATGTCTTTGTGTGTTGGGATTTGATGTCATATTTTAGCGCTCAGCACTGAAGCCATGCCCACTGCCAGACCAGAAGGCGGTTTCTTAAAAAAGATAGAAAAGTAAGCAAAAGAAGAGGAGTATGCGAAACAGATTAAGACAGAAAAGGAGCCATAAGTGCATGGCTCAGCCTAAAGTGATGGCAGCTAAGTGTACAGTGAACCTTAACTCTTATCAGTATATACTAAGCCAGGCATTGATTGTGGTACCATCGTCGGTGTCTGGCTCAGTAAATAGTGATGGCAGTTATGCTGTATCACCGTCAATGCCTGGCACAGTATATAGTGATGGCAGTTATGCTGTACCACCGCCAATCTATGGCTCAGTATATAGCGATGGCAGTTATGCTGTATCACCATCAATGCCTTGCACAGTATATAGTGATGGCAGTTTTGCTGTACCACCTTCAATGTCTGGCTCAGTATATAGTAATGGCAGTTATTCTGTACCACAGTCAACGACTTGCTCAGTATATAGTGATAGTAGTTATGCTGTACCACTGTCAATGTCTGGCTCAGTATATTGTGGTGGCTTTTATGCTCTAGCAGCGTCAATGTCTGGCTCAGTATATAGTGATTGTAGTTATGCTCTAGCACGGTCAATGTCTGGCTCAGTATATATTGATTCCAGTTATCCTTTACTACCATCAATATCTGGCTCAGTATATAGTGATGGCAGTTAGGCTTTACCACTGTACATGTCTGGATCAGTGTATAGTGATGTCAGTTATGTCACAGTAAGTACCATATTATTATAAGACGACCCCCCAAATTGAATATTAATTTTGAAAACAAAAAAAAGCCCTTAATATAAGACTACCCTATAGTAAAAAGTTTTATTAGTAAATATTAATTCACATGCAAACAATTTTTTTCATATTTAGTAAAAACTATGATTTAGAAAAATGCATTTCTTGTTTTTATTTCCTTTTATTTGCCAACCTGCCCCCCAGTTATGCACATCTACCCCACGGCTTGCAACTCTGACCCATAGTTATGCCATGTACCCCCTATATGACACTCTGCCCCCTCTGAAATGTCTTATACCCCTGATATGCCATTCTGCTCCCCTGATTTGCCTGATACCCCTATTTACCACTCGGCCCCACAGATATGCCTTATACCCCCTTTTACCAATCTGCCCCTCTGATATGACTTATAACCCTATATGCCCCCCCCCACGACTTACCGATGCATCCCTAGACTTTTCCCACATGCTCCAGACTGCCTGATGTCAAGTGGGGCCAGCCAGCGGACGTCTGCATGATGCGTGCACACAACCTCTGCTGCTACCCGAGACTTCCATGACTGAGCGCCACAAGGTCACATCACGCCAGTGCTCATAGAAGCTCCGGAGGAAGTATCATGTAGCAGCGGAGGTTGTCTGCGCACATCGCTCACTGGCTGCCAGAGAGGAGGATCCAGGTCCCCTGCAGCGCTGCAGGGGATCCTCCTCTCTGGCAGCCGGTGAACGTCTGCGCGATGCGCGTAGACAACCTCCGCTGCTGCGGGGATTCTATAGTGGAGCACCAAAAGGTCATGTCACGCCGGTGCTCCATCATAGAAGCCCCGGCAGAAGTGTCAGCAGCAACGGACATTGACTGTGTGTCCACCGGCCGCCACAGAGGAGGATACCCCGCAGTGCTGCAGGGGACCTGGATGTTAGTCTTGTAGACCTTGTCTTATAATCAAGCAAATACGGTATATTTATATTTTTCAGATTGAGTTTCTGTATTTATATATTTTGTATTAATTATTTTTCAAATGCTGCCAATAATTATATATTATATATAATTATATTTATGTTATGTGTGGAAACCATAAAACCTATCTTTTGTTTTACTACAAATACTCAAAAATAGATATGACCAAGAAGAGGCATGGCCATGATAGAGCGTGGCTAAGGGAGGGGCATCACCACAGGGACCCCATGAGTTTTTGTTGCCCGTGGCCCTGGATGGTCTCAGTCCGCCCCTGTGTGGGATACTACCTAACTCCCTCTAGATTGTAAGATCATTTGAGCAGGGCCCTCCTCACCTGTTGTTTATGTAAATCAAATTGTTTTATATTGTTTTATATTACTTTTTATGTCCTGTTTACCCATTGTACAGAATATGATGGTGCCATATAAAACGATAAATATCAATTATACTTTTATTTATATATTAACAGGGGCTTGGCTTGTACGATAATATGAAAGCCTTTGCATTACATCTAAATTAGAATCTCTTCTTTCCAAATACTATTTATACTATGCCAGATTTAATTAATACAACTCAAGAAAGGTTTTATTATTGTCTTTTATGTCATGTGTAACTAATGCTCTTATTTTTTTTTTAGAGAAATACAAAGGTGGGATAAACCAATATCCAAAGCGCATATTAGTCCAGCCTGGAAGATCAGCCACTATTTTCTGCAATGCCACAACAAAAGATCCCATAACGGGGGTGCATCTAAAGAAACGCTTCACAAAAATAATGTATATAAACAAAAACAAAGTAAACTTTTATGGAAATCATCTTAATCTGTCTGGATCAGTTGGTGATTTCAGTGTAACACTGCATAATCTGACGGAGGACGACACTGATATCTACTACTGTGATGGCGAAACAGTAGCTGAAGAAGACATCTGTGGAGAAGGGACTATTCTTATTGTGGCTCCCAAAACCGGTTAGTACAGATCAGTCTATAACAATGCAAGTCAACAGGAGTTTACGGTTTGATACACATTCCAGATGTAAAAACACTGGTGGGATTTTACCATTTCAAAGTATTTTTAGACAGCTCAAAATCATAATTTGGGTGGAATATATTTGAAAATGGATAGAGTGTAGAGCACCCTAAATTTACAGCTCTCACAATTACATGCCTGGTTTGCCTTATGGTAGAGTTAGCCATAATTCATAGTTAAGTTGGTGAGTATGAAATGTTTTGGATTTTTTCTTTTTTAATGAACAAAGAACAGAAAAAATGACAGTTTCATTACAGATTCAGCCTGACATTTTTTTTTTTTAGGTAAATGTCAGGATGGCATAATGCAATATCCAAAAACCATTTTAGTTCAATCTGGGAAATTGGCTACGTTGCGGTGCTCTATAACATCACAGGAGAAAATAACACGGGTCCATCTCCTAAAACGCCACTCTTCTATAATGAATATAGATAACTTTAACAAGGTTGACATACGATCAGACTTTCAAACCAACCTTGTTCTGTCCGGGACATATTTGGATTTCAATGTCACACTGAACAATCTGACTTTAAATGATACTGACCTTTACTCTTGCAAAGGAGAAATCAAGGCGAAAGAAGACATATGTAGTGAAGGAACAATGATTACCGTTATTGCCAATAATGGTCAGTAGATATTACTTTATATTACAATCGCTGTGTAATGCCAAACTGGGTACTCTGGCATGTCCTATATGCACTGGCATAACTACAGGGGTGGCAGCGAAGGGGCCCCATGCCTCTACGGGGCCAGATGTGTGACCCCTGCGACGCCTTGTACCTGTCTCCGCTTACTGAAAAAATGGCATTTTTTATCCTAAAAAAGATCAACTCATGGGCATTTCTTACTTATAAGCCACCTAAGGGAATCCTATTATATAGATTGTAAGAATATACAGCTTATATATGAGTATATAGTTGCCCTGTTCGCAATGTAATTTTCCATTTAAACTATTGGTTCACATATATTTTAGTTATTTCATTTTTTGGGGTTCGCAGACACATTTTTGTTTGGTATTTTATTGTTATTACTTTTGGGACAATTGGGGAGTTTGTCCATTGTGTTTCTTTCAGCACTATTTCACTATATGGGGTTGGTTTACATTGGCTATAACATTTTGTGCTTCACATATTGTGTTTTTTGGATGTGTAATTGTGTGTGTGTGAGCATGGATGTGTATTTGTGTGTGTGTGAGCATGGATGTGTACGTGTGTGTGTGTGTGTGTGAACATGGGTGTGTACTTGTGTGTGTGTGAGCATTGATGTGTACTTGTGTGTGTGTGTGAGCATGGATGTGTAAGTGGGGTGAGATGGAGTGTGTGTTGGAATTAATGTGTACATGTGTGTTAGTGAGTATGAGTAAGTGTGTTTACATATATTTTATGTTTGAAGGGGGCAAAGAAGGCACAGATCAGCTATTGAAGTTGAGGGGGCCCAGGGGCAATTTTCGCACCAGGTACCTGTGGTTTCTAGTTACGCCCCTGCCTATATCTGCAATATGGGTGCTAAACAAGTAATTTAGATATAACTTGGGTGCTGGTGCAAGTCCTGTGGAAGCAATCTGAGTGTTGCTCCAAAACCTATGAGTGCAATCTGGGTGCTGGGCAAGTCCTATGAGGTTGATCTGGGTGCTGGGCAAGTCCTGTGTGTGTGATCTGATTGGTGGGCAAGTCCAGTGGATGCGATCTAGGTGCTGGGCAAGTCCCTGTAGATTGTGGATGTAATCTGGGTACCATGGCTGGCCTTGGGTGTGCAACCATGAATACTAATGTGCATTTTTCACTTGATAGCAGTAGATTTCTGTTTGTTTTTTTAATCCTAACTTTGTTGACACCATACAAATGTCATTTGTTGATCTGTGATGAATCAATGTTCATATTTTTAATTGCGCATTCTTATGGGCCAACCTTCCATAGTTTCTTCTAGCTGGTCCTTTTATATACCTAAACTGTTGTTATGTAAATCAATTGTCTGTTTCTATAAATGCAATGCAATGTGAATTTTTTTTTTTACCATATTCCAGAAAATCCTGTGCAGTAAAGTACATAATTACTTTCTTAGTCATATTAAGAAAATGGTTGATTTATAAGAATTGATATTCATTTGGATAGATATTCAAGGATAAGTACAGATAGTCCTTTTGCTCTAGATACTCTGGTCTACGAAACTGCAAACAAAACACACATTTGTGACACAAAATATTCAAGTCAGAGCAGCCCATAGACTAGTCGTTCTCCTCACCCCTTGCCAATTCTCATCTGGTTTGTGGGACTCGATAAGGAATTTAGAAATAAGGGCCTTGATTACGAGTATTGGGCAGTATTCTGGGGTCTCAGCCAACTCAGTTAGAAACATGTATCTGTTACAGTTTATGTTGATTGAACTCTACTGTTCACATAACTTGAAGTGGTTACTGTGGCAGCATTGGGAGGCTTAAATGTCCTTGCTATGGTTTTGCTTGCTTGGCTGTATATGTGCGGTGTGTTTAATTGGTTCTTGTACTGTGTGTACAGTTAGTTAAGTCTAGTGGAGATTACCCAAAGGATTCAATGGACAGAAATGTATGGACAAAAATATATTTATTGAATTGTATACATCTGTTGGGTGGATGTTTTATGATTATTGTATGTTTCATATCTTATTTATATTTTGTACGGTTCTGATGTGATGCTCTATTTTGGAATAATAAAAATATATATGTATGTATATAGATATATATATGTATGTGTATATATATATCTTTCAGGGAAGGGTTTTCCATGGTAGCATTTTATGCGCATTTATATTGTAGGAAGTACGATTGTTCCATGAGGTTTAGTTAGCCCACTGAATTGCTTACTGTGCTTTTTTTAAACAGTTGAGTTGTATCTACTATATACATATATTTGGCCTCATTGATTCAATCCTTTAAATTCAGATTTAACAAAAAACAAAGATCTGGTCCTAGAGTCAAATTAATGTTTTAAAATAATTTTAGAAAAAAAAGTACTCCAATGCCTGGGTTCGACAAAGAGTCTTCACGCTTCCCTAGGCCACTAATTGCTGTTTGACTACACCCACTTCCCACCCACTAAAGACTGTTTGGGGCTAGCTATGTGGCTAGTGCCCTATTTATGCATAGCTAATCCTATCCGTCCATAAAACTAAACCCCAAAAGGGGGAGAGCTACGAGAAACCTACCCTGCTATGGTCTTGAGGACTCCTTAATTTGAATATTGCTGTTTTAGATATACCATAGGGTTGAAAATGCACAGCCCTGCATGTTCCACCTACATATAGTAGATGTTTCAACATTTTAGATCTACTTAGTGCAGGAAAGGAACAGTTCTGACCCATGCAAGTGAAACTGAGAACATCTACCATCTAGCCAAGTGATAAAGCCCTCCAATGTTTAGTGTACCGCATGCAAAATGAAATACAAATGTCAAGTAATTTTAAGCTTGTAAATTTTAATAACCCTGCAGTTCCCAACTATGACACTTTAAATATTTTCCTCTTCTCTCTAGGTGCCAACAACTGCGAAGTGGAAATTGCCATTGTTTTTTTTACTGCCATTCTCCTGGCCCTCACAACCTATTCTGTATTTGCGATGGTAAAATGCTATGTGAGTATTAAATATCATCATTTAATGCCTAATGATCTGGGTAATCATGCAAGCCAGGGGTCAGTAAGGAGTGCATACATAGGCCAGACTCACTAGGTAGGAGAGCAGTCAGGCAAGCCAAATTAATGAGTATTAAAGACTAGTGTTATGACAATGATAGCAGTAGGACCCCGTAGCAGAGAGAGTAACCACAGAAACAACTGGACCAGTCAGTGAAGCAAGCTGAGTCTGGAGCCAGGAATTAGGGATGTCAGAAGCCAAACAGCTGGAAGGAGCTGAGTCACAAACAAGCCGGGTCAGAACCAGTGTGGGGCCTTAACAGGAGCCAAATCAGAAGACTACCAAGAACTACCAAACTGGATCAAATGTAATACATGAGCAATACAAAAGAGACATCAACCTAGGGCAGTGTCAGACTGCAGATTATAGATATGAAGGGGTGGAACTATGTGAAAACCATCTAAAAATAATTTTGATTCATTTACCCATTAATATATTCTGTTAAACTTTAAGGATAAAAAATTGAATAATTACTAATTATCTAATTTGTTTAATTAAACAGAAGAAGAGAGGTGAGATTCAATCAGCCAGGCTGCCACAGAACACAGTGTATGAGGACATGACACAAACCATCCGTCGGAACACAATGGGCCACTCCACCTCTACCAGCTACTGAGGATTCAGTTGTAAATGTATAGCTATTGTAATTATTTGACCTTTTTTTGCATGCCAGTTTATTGTGCAATTATTACTTAAAATAGTTGTTCCAGACTAAAAAGATTACAACTTGGTGTCACCCTCCATTCTGCTCGCTCCTTCATCCCTCACATCCAGTCCCTCACCAAATCCTGCCGCCTCCACCTGAAAAACATCTCCCAAATCCGCCCTTTCCTCAAACAAGCTAGCTCACACCAGATAAAGATATAAAACAGAGTATATTCCAACTGCAGTATGTTCCAGTTGCACAGTTAACGATATATAGTTTCAGCTCCCCATTTTCAATTTAGAAAATGTCATAAGGAAAAATTGTCATGTATACATTACCCTGTTTATCAGGAATACAAACATCTTTGACTATAGTTCCTGTAACCATTACTAAGTTTGACAGAGAGCAGCTTTACCCATCCTTCCTTGAGATAATGAAAGCTGACAATACATGTTCCTCTTCAGAGATGAGGGCTGGAAAGGGAATCTTGCCTCTTTGTTATCTGGTTTTATGACATAAAATATCCTCCCCAGTTTGACCAAAGTAAGTGTAGGCAGCATCTGCGTCCTAACTGTATCCTTTCTGTTCTTTGATGCACTTCTTTATTACGTCTTGTCAGAGAATGCCTCTACAATTAGTTGATATATTTTATCTCAATCCAGTCTACTAGTTATTACATCCTACAAAGCCTCCAGAGCTTCCCCCTCCGTTCATCCCTTTTTCTAACCTTTTAGTTTGATCCGGCACCTTCAAAAAACGTTGTCTCTTTTCAGTGCCCTCTTTCAACTATTCCATATTGATAATATTATAATAGAAAGGCCTTACGCCAGCCTCCTGTGAACCAATAATGGCTCTGTCTACAAGCCCACCCATAGCACAATAACATTATTTATTGCCCGAGGCTCTAACCTGTCAGACAGGCCATGTAGGGTAGGCCAAGGTTCTGCTTATATTTGTAATAAATTTTCCATCAAGCTTATTTACCCCACAGACTTTGGTGTGAAATCGGCGAGTTCCTGTTTTTCGGCGCCAATAACATATGTTATGTGGTTAGCAAAATAGGCACAGATGACCGACAACACTATTAGCGGTCTGAAAAATATGTTTCCTGTGAGTGGTTTGGCTGCCAACTAGCCGATCCGCATCATGTTTTCTCATTTTTATTGCAAGACTCGGGTGGTTTAATTACACGTGTGCAGTGAAGCCTCTTGTATACAATCAAACACATGGCATCAGGCAAAGGAAGGACTAATGCTGCTCCTTGGTCAATAGTATCTTCTCTAATTAAAAAAAAAAAAAGATTCAATTAACGTCGGGTTGCAAGCATTGGTGTATAGAACCGGCAGCTAAATGTAGTTGCCAGTTTCCATGGTAACAAGTTAAGGAAAAAAGTCCCTCAATTCTCACAGCTGATCTATAGTTAATAATGCAGGAAAAATCACCCAATCTTGCAGGGATTGGACGATGTGGTCACCATCTGTCATACACCCCCCCCACGCAAACAAAATATCCACAAATGCATACATTTATAAAATAAAAAAAATAACAGATGCAGTAGAGCTACAAAAGGGGTGGCATGATTGGGAAAATATATATTTTTTGTCTAGATAGTTTCTTTAGTAAAGTTTTGCATGTAACCACAATGTGTCTGCCCTGCAATATGTTATGTATGGTCACCTACATGTATGCAAAACCATGTATATTGGATAAATTACTTTGATAATTAGATTTTTCTTGTACTGGGAAATAATGGAGACTCTAAAAGGGTAAAACGTGTGTCCAGATCCCCAGGACTCAAAGGGTAAACATGTAGAACATTGGTGTCATGCCTCTTTTGTTTTGTGAAGTTTCCCTTCTGTCCAGACCTCTCGTATAACCACATAATTGTGTATGAAAATTCAGGTCACCTCTCCATGGAGCCTGATTGGTATTTCCAAACTTGTTAATTAAAGGTCACATGAAAACGCTGTATAATTTATCAATCAGCCTTTGGTTAAATTGCTATCTTAGCTCAAATGCTTTAACGTACGTCAACTACCTTAAATAAGGCAACATTGTTCTTTGAGATAGACTTGATAGCGGCTAACTTTAACAACCAATCCAAGCTAAAATAGTGGATGAGAATAATCTCTAGTGGCCATTTTTTCTACACATACTTAGTCTTTACAAAAAAAACACTATACAGTTTATATGCCATTAGATAGGAACTTTTGGCTTCACACTTCCAAACTCTCCTTTTATTCACATTCCTTGTTCCTTGTTTTTTTATTAATCGTTATAGAATTAGTTTAAATACGCAGTCTGAATTGTTATCCTTGTCGTTGCAATTGGATTTTTCACAAAAGACTATATGCACTGAATATTTCCCAAGATTGTGTTCTGCGGCTATGAAGCAATGTACTTATTGTCCTCCGTTTCGTGTGTATTAGCGTCATGCTCAGCATAGAATACCAGAACCCGGGAGCCAAGACTCAATAGTAGAAAAGTATGAGAAGGCCAATATGTTGTATATCCTTCTACAACAAATACAAATCTAAATATACATTCTACAGCCAAAAATATTGCAGCACACAACTGGAAAACATCACACAATATCAGCAAAGTATCTGTTAAGATACCCCTTAATGTTATAGACTACCATACCTGCAGGAGTGTAAGTAAAAAACCACAAGGCCCTGCTGCGAAGATTGCCCCAGGCCCCCCAACTTCACCAAGCACATGTACCACAGTGCCACCCTTGCCCTAAACAGCTTGTGAGTGCCACCTCTGCCCCGAACAGCTTGTAAGTGTCTTTGCCCCATGCAGCTTATCAGTGACATTCTAAACCCCCAAATCTTTGACCCAAACAGCTGGTCTGTGCAATCATTGCCCTCAAACAGCTTGTCTTTGCCATCATTGCCCCCTTCCAACATACACTATGGCACACATATGTAAACACACTTACACACATTTACTCATACTCACTGACACACACGTACACATGCTTTCTAACACAGACTCCATTTCGCCCCACCTGCACATGCTCACAAACACCTATACATCCATGCTTTCACAAACACAATTACACATCCATGCACACATGCATACATATCGTGACAGGGTGAAAGATGGCTTCTATGTAAGCAGGAGATTGAAAAGAGCAGTTTATCCCAGTGACTAATGGGTTAACTGCTGGTCCAATTAACACAGGTGCCCCAGGTTTAAATCTGCACTGAGGTAAATGCAGGGTGGAGGAAAAAGGCTTTCTCTCTCTCTCTGACTGAGAACAGCCCACTGCAATTTGTCCACATCTTGGAAGGAACAGGAAGTGTACCTGAGCTCCAGGGTGCTACAAGGTGGGCTGGTAGGAGAGATGACTTTTGGGAAGAATATTCTGTTTTATTTTATGGTGGAAACCGGCTTAGCTGGCAGTTCTGTGTTAGTCAGGGAAGACTACTGTTTAGTACGCCTCCTAAATAGGAGTAGGTTTTTCTTTGTATGTTTTACTGAGTTGGTGCAATTAAAACCTGGAAACATATTGGGTCTCCTGCTGTCTCCGCTGCTCTAGAAGTGTCCTAAAAGTACTTTACTACAATATATACAAACCTATATACATACATATTCCCGCCCGCCCTGACTTACCTCTCACCTCACCTGCAGCTTTCTGTCCGCCTTGTGACGTAAAGAGACCCTCATACGTTCCTGTCTCCCCTTGCCTGTTCAAAACAGTTTAGAAAGGGCTGGTGCAGTGTTTCTTATAATTGTTTTTTTATAAGTTATGTTCTAAAAACCTAAGAGCAATTGAAATTACAAACTAAATGCTCCAATTTCTAACAGATATTTTTGAATAATAAATAACAATCTTGCTGTTTAAACTATTTCTTGATCTCGAGAACCGATATGGAATTGTACACTTGGCATGAACATTTATCACTGACTATGGTACAGTATCTTATGTTAAAGGTTAATTAACACATACCTATTGATCAGAGAGGTTCATTACATGTCAAACCACTGGGCTATTAACTGCTAGGGTCTAAATAGCCACCCTCCTATACCAGTCCAGGTAAAATTTTCAACATTGGTTGTAGAGAATTGAAAGGTCGTCCCATTAATGTCTTATTGATATAGGCATCAAATTAAAGGCAACTTCCTTGATGTCTATGTCTTAGAAGAAATCAACAAGAAAGCATCGTAATTGTGCGTTATAAGAGATAAGTATGCGTATTTGGAGGAATACAAAACATGTCTGCTAATTACCTTAACCGCAATTTAAAAAAACTCTACTGGAAACTGCCTGTTATCTAAGGATGCTGAAAATTGTGTTGTTATCTGTTGATGTGGAAAATGTGAAAAGAAAAAGGATGAGAGGTTGCCAGAGGAGAATGTAAAAACTAGCAGCTAGAGTGACAGTAGGACACAAAAGCTACAAAACAATAACCGTGTGCAAAAAAACACTCGTAAAAACACCCAAAATATATAATGCACTTACAGAAAAAAAATATATATAATACGCAATCGTGGATAATAAAAATACTGGACCTTTTTTATGTCATCAAGGTTATTCTTTTGATGTGGAAAAGGTATCTGACAGAGTGGTCTGACCATACCCAAAATTGGTGATGGATCTGAGACATGACTCGATGACACACATTACGTATAGAGTTAGGGTCCAGCTCATTGGGTGTTATGTTAGGTGTTATGTTTATAGCAAATGACATTAGGCAAGAAGATCCCTCTTTTGATACCAGTTTTAATAACTTAAGCATCTATGGTGAATACACAACATAAAGTACAGGTTCCTTGGCAACGTGCACCAGCAAAGGTCCAGCCATTGTCACAAGCTGCCTGTCGAGTTCATCACAACAATCTTCTCATAAATGTTCTGCATGTTGGGGGGTGTTCTGTAACTGACTAAAGGTCCCTCTCCCTAATCTGTCCTTCAAAATACTAAAAGCCAAAGATAATGAATGTTTTAAATATCACATCCATTTCTGGTTTCAACGCTATTGCTGCCAACTAGAGGACTATAATGTTTTTATTTTGAAAACTAGGTTTTACTACGGTCTAAATACTCTCCAAAGACATAATTGCCAACATTTGGAAACACTTTTCAGGGATATTTTGCAGCACAGCTATCAAATACTTCACAATTTACCACACCCACTGCCCCAAAAGCTCCACCCACTATGCAACACCCACATTATTAGCATAATTAAGGTCTGTCTAATTATTATGGTTATAGGATGATTATTATATATCACCAGATTCACAAACAGAAGTTGCAATTACACCCTGGCACCTTCTGGACTCACCTTTCACCAACAACAGCACCATCTCAAGGTTAAAGAACAAATCCACACTCAGTTTTGCACTATAAGGACCACCTGCCACAGAAGCACTTCACCAATAGATTTATACATCCAGCAGCGTGTTGTGGGACTCAATTTCTCCAAAAATTTGACCAGTTGGATAGATTGATCCCTCAGAGTAGTGAAGGTTATATGGCAGCAGCAGTAGTAGCAGGGCACTGGGAGTAGGTATACACTGGCATATATTCAGCCCCACCATACAGTATACTGAATTCCCCCAAAATTAGAAAAATGTTTATTTCTCAGAGTAAGGAAGGAAATTGAGCTGCGGCAGCAGAGGCAGAGCACGGCACAGGACAGGCACTGGCATAATATGAATGCCCCATTATATTAGATACAAGAGCAATAATCATACCTAGCAACTCTCTGGGTTTGACCCGGAGATTGCCGGGTGAGCACTGCTTCCCACCTCAATACTAGAAAAAATAAGAATTCATCCTACAGGGTTGGTGAGAGAGGAGCGTTAGTAGTAGGCTGGCACTGGCAGATAATAGGCACATGCAGTCCTGTGGAGCAGGACTACATTTCCCCAATATTATATATTATACGTATTATAATGCCTGGTTGTGTCACCAATGTTTATTTATCAACGCAGAATAACAGATGATATGATAGAAAGATAATAAAATATTTTTTAACCTGTCCACAAATTAGAGGTTTAGCTGGTTGCATATTTGGGCAACTCCAGTAGGGTAACTACAGGTCTCTCAGAGGTCACAACTGCAACGGGCCCACCTCTCTCGGTACTGCTTCACAATTGTTTAGAAAGGGCCCTTCCGACCTGGTCTGCCTTACATCATATGGCCCCACAGTGAAACCAAGGCTGCTCGCACAGTTTGTGTCACGCTCTACCCAGGCTGCAGAGCTGCATGTCTTTTGTTTCCCTGTCTTGCTGTGGTCCATTTCTGGCTTTATGTATGTTCTGTCCTGAATCTCTGATTCCTTGATTCCAGTCTTGCTCTTTGCTTCAGCTCTGTTTCCTTTATAAGGTGTGCCCCACCCGTGTGTGCTGTTTGTCAGCAGTCTACAGGTATGTCTCTCTGATATGTGTTTGGAGTTCATGTTTAGTTCCTCTGTAGGCAGGTGTTAGTGTTAGGACCCACCGTCATTGGAGTACTTTGGCGTAGTGGTGGGCTAAGCATACTACGGCCATAAGATGTGACAGAATCTCTGTTATGATATAGTCCTAGGCTAGTTCCTGTATTTATGTGTGTCAGTCTGTGATGTAACCTGTGGGGTGTCCTGTCTTGTATCCCCGGTAGAAGGGTGTCCTGTCTTGTATTCAGTGGTGGGATTCAATTTTTTTAGTAACCATTTCCGAGATTTCGTACTAAAAAATAAAAACCTTAATTAACTTTTAGTATAGTAAATGAGTAACGAGAATTAATTGCAGCAACTGCTAAGCTAACTGTCATTGTCTTATAACTTTCATTAGTCTGTAACTGCTGCACACTATATATATTATTCCCCTTGTAAATTCGGATTGGCCAGAGTAAAAGTAAGAAATAACTCTATGTATCACAGCCAAAACCATCAATGAGACCACCTCTTGTTTTTTTGGCTACTTCGACCTATCAGGCATTGTACCCTCTTACACACAGTCCCTTCACACTTTACCTTATCAAGGAGCGCCAAATGACTTGTAATGGTACCAAAGTGGCTTGTAATGGCCGTAGCTACACGTGTCAACAAATGGACTTATCCTGGCGACATTTCGACTCTTTGCAATTCGTTTTCGCAGTTTCGTCAGGGAATCACGATTATGATCAGAGACTTGTACGAACGCACAAAACAGGCAATTTTCAGTAAGAAACAAGCTTGGCCAAATACGAATGCATAAGTCTAGGATTTATTATATCAGTCTTATTTTCTTTTTCTCTCTGAAGTTTTATTATTGCATACAACATTGGGGTATCAGTTATAAGTTGCAATAAAAAAACCCACAGCAGCCTCCCATTGTGCTACAAGTGCTACTACATGTCGGGTTAAATAGCTATGAACCACACAAACCACAACTCTCTAATACGGAGGATGTTTCAATGTGTATTTCTCAGCAGCCCACCGTACATACACTAACAATGCTCCTTAGTGGCCTGCGGCCTGCAGTGAAGCGAATAACACATTAAATCATTCAGAACACAACAAATCTATCAGAAAAACCTATGCGCGGCAACACCCAAATGTCTTAAAGAAAATCAACAGCACGTAGGACTGGGGGGGGGGGCTGGCAGCCACTTGCCTGGTGGGCACCGGGCTGACCCGTCGAGCATTTTCCAGCCTATTCAAATCTATACACATATACATACATACATACATACAGTAACCGGTACTGTATATGCACAGACATGTATACACGCAAATATAGCTTTATTCCAGGTTAGACAGTCGAAATTTATATCTAGGCCTAGGGAGATAGGTCAAGGGGGGGCAGCATAACAGGGAACCTCGGGCTCCTTGCAATGCTACTACATTGATCTTCCCAGCTGGCCCATTAACACCATTGAGGACTCTGACAAGTCTGCACAGTCCTCCATAGTTTCATTTCACGCGGAGCTTCCTTTAAATGCCCAGAAATAAGGACAGTGATGCAGAGGGGGTGGCAGGCGGACACAGTGTTCATTAAAAAAGATGGGGTTTTAGCAGGCTCGCAGGGAAAGCTGAGTTCCAGAATAACAGTATATATAATGAAAACCCTACATAAACTTCACTGAAAGGCTCACTATGCAGGAGATCATACATGTTCGCATCAGGTTTAACCCCTTAATGACAAAGCCCGTACGTGTACGGGCTCAAAACGTATTGTTTTCTATGGGTTTAGGGGCCGTCCATTGTCCTTAAGGGGTTAAGTTGTACCCTAGGTAAGAAATGCCTCAGGTCACAGGTCTGAAGAGGCCGTTGCTTCTTTATGAGGCACTGGGCATCTATGCGGCCCGACGGCCACCTAACGCGGACCCGCAGCTTCTGTGGAGGCCGCACACTGTGTGAGAAAACTCTTTTCCTGCCCAGGGGAAGCAAGAACCTGGGTGGGAAAAGTGCTTCCTTGCAGAGTGTGCAAGCTTCACAGCGGTTAGCTGCAGGCCCGTGTTGGCCATTGGGCCACCGGGCACCTCCCTGATTAGTGGCACCCAGGGCGGGCCACCCCCCTGTAGCGACGCCTATGCATCTAAGGTTTAGCAAGTAATGCGACAGAACCCAATGACTCGGAGGATGAAGATGGTCAAAAAGCCAGAGGTAGGGTTCTGACCATTTTGCATAGCAGACCCAATGCTTGCAACTCAACAGATACCCAGCTTATGGTGAGACCTGCACTAGGATACTTGTGCTAATGTTACTCAAGTTAGTGGTACCTTGGATACCTTAGTCAATTGTTAGACTTTAGGGACCCGTGTCAATGTTTATCATCCTTGTGACAGATTATCTTTGTGAGATATTCGTTCACAGATGCCTGAATCCATAAAAATCTATCCGTTTTCTAGCATTTTGTTTATAGACACTTTGTTCTCTTCAACGTAGGTACAGGCCAACCAGTAGCTCTCGGGAAGCAAAGGTCAACCTTTTTTTTCTTATGAAAACCGATTAATACAACCACCAAATAAGGAAACTGTAAACCACAATTAAGTAATGTAAAGGTTTCACCACCAACACGTACCTTAAGCAGACTCCCTAGCAAGACATAGCTTCCGCTGGCTCAGGCTGTGAAAAAAGAAATCACACAAACATGCAAAGAGGAGATGGAGGAAATCTTTAAAATACCGAGACTAGAGACCACTGAGTCTTGGCTCACTTCAAGCTCAGGAAGCTAGATAAAGCAGGTAGGCATGAATGCACCCCAGTTATCTACTTATAGAGATCATGAAAAGGCCCGGCAGTAAGCACTTATAAGCCAACACTTGCAGTAAGTACATACACCATGCAGAAGCAGCCCAGCTCTCTTGTAGGTGTTGGCCCTTTGTAACATAGTTAAGTCGGTGAGATCACAAGATTGATACAATAATAAACATAAAGTGCGAGCAAAATATAGACATGCTTTTGGGATCGATGCATACTTTTTGCAGACACTAAAGAACTTTGGTTGTGTATATATTTTACTTACATGTAGACTTGATACGCGATATTTTCGGTCATAAACATATTTTTATTTGCTGTTTTGCCTTTTGAACTTAATTACATGGTGAACAGCATGAATCAGGGATGAATGGTACCCCAGGCTAGAATATCTTTTTGTGCCTCTCAATTTTCTTCCAATTTTAGATATCAATTTGTGTAAAGAATATTTGCTGCTTTTCTGTTTTATCTAAAAATGAGTATGCAGTTTATTCACTTTCAGCAAACTGAGTTCTTAGAAAGGAGGTGCATCGGGGTCATAGAAAGAAGGACATGGATTTGGGTCACAATAGTGTGACATGACCCTGGTAAAGAAGCCGAGTCGCTGCTACCAATTCATTAAAAGATAATAGAAAAATACTGCACACTCAATGTTTAGGCAACAGATGGCCTTCTTTGGGGCAAAAATAATAGTACCGGCGAACTTGATGGTGCATCTACGCTCTCTTGAAGTCCCTCCCAGCGGAGGTTAAAGGGTGACAGAAATATCACCTAGGCACTTTCTATTACAAAGTAGCCAATATATGTCTTGTTGACATATACAATGATTATAACTACACATGGAGTTAACCCCTTCAGTCCCCTATGGACATACCGGTATGTCCATAAAACGCATCTTAAGAAACCCTTATGGACGTACCGGTACGTCCTGGCCTTCTCAGCCTAAATTTTCAGCTACTTATCTATTACTATGGTATCAAAAGAAAGCTCTATCTCTCCTTGTAAAAACAATATATAGTTTACATGGGTACACTATTTGCAGGAAAGGGGAATAATCGCTGAACCAACATACCGCAAAAATAGCAAAATTACTCTGGGACTTGCAGTACCAAAAACCCCTGGGACTGAAGGGGTTAACACTTACATAAAAAACGTCATAAGAATTATGACATTAATAATTTGGGTACCATGATAACCTGTTTGTAAAAAAAAAAAACTACAGATAATATTTTATAAATTCAATTGTGTAAATAATGTATGTTTTATATATATATTGAGCAATTAATGACCAATATATAAATAAAGTCATACTCATAATTCTCTGTGTACGTAAAAAATGTTGAGAAACGATCACCAAGATACACAGCAAAAAAATAAGAAAATATGTCAGGTAGGGGACAGATCTTTTTTTTAGCAGGCAGCGGTGTCCATGATTGAATGGAGAAGCCAACAATGGAGGTGATCTTTTAGAAAACGGGATACATTATAGTCATCATTTAATCAACTTAATCGTCCATAGAACAGTTACCTATAAGGGACTTATTCTATGCAATTTACACTCATTAAGGATGAAACATTATGCTTAAATTCCATGCAATGTCTATCAATTGTAGTGGTATTTTTTAGCTTTACATATTATGCGTTTGTGTTCAATGAAACTTAATCAAATTAAAACATATGTGGTCTGGTAAATTATAAAATTATGTATCCAGAATTTTTTTTTATACATATGGGAAAGAAAAAGTGTCTTCGATGATAAGACTGTTACATATAAAGCCACTGAGACATCTGTAACAGCCCTTCTTTCTAGTACTCAAAAAGTAAGTAGGCATTGGTTTATAGTGTAAGGGATGATCTGAACCAAAATATCGTTAAGATTATGTCCGTGTTTAGGTGGATATCTATATAAGGACTGAAGAAGGCTGCCTGTGGCCGAAACACTGACATAGAAAATCATTGTGTTCTATCTCTTAAGATTGTGCACTGTATTTTTCTGTTATATTTAATGTATTACATATTGGGGCGCACCGTCAGCACCTCCAATTATTTCTTTCTCATGTGATGGGATCAAATGGATCTGCAACGACCGATTACCACTGATAGCGTAATGTACGTTTTGTTACATCGATTTTATTTCATTTTTCCAAAACTCTTCCATAATCTGTAGATCTAGAGGCTGCCATTGTTGTCAGTAGTGTGATATTTTGAGTGACTTTACCTACTTGTTGTCTAATAGATTGGGCTAAGATTATAGAGCTAGAACACATATATAGCTGCCTAAATATATTATGTGAAAACTAGAACTGTTTTAAAAAGATAACAGGAAAATCGTTTTGACTTGTATGAGTGGCTTCTGGTTGCTTCTAGACTTGGGCGCCGGCCATCTCTTCGTGGAGGAAAAAATCTTCGTATTCCACGAATATTCGCCCGTTCCTGTCTTTTGTTCAGGCAAATTTTCATGTGCATTCTTCGTGTTAATTTTTTTCTTCGTTTTTTTTCCGTCTTTTGTGGAAGGAGTTAATACGTGGTTAACGCGGTACGGACTACGCAGCAGCTTTGGCGCCAGTTTAAATGTCCGTACGAGCAAGGGATTTCCGCTCCCGTTATCTCCAGCATCGCAAGGGTTAACGGGAGCAGAAATCCGTGCGAGTGAGCCTATTGGTTGATGCCAGAGGAGGACCCTGCAGGCGACCAATAGAGTCGTTCGAACGGCCCCTTAACCCCTGACGGCGAACCTACGGATTTCCGCTTCCGTCAACCCCTGCGATGCTGCGGAGATAAGGTAGGCTAGATAGGGAAGGGACCAGGGAGATTAGTAGACGAAGACGAAGATTCTTCGTGTTGTGTGTCTTCATCTTCGTGTACGTTTTACCGCCGCTATCTTCGCTTCTTTGTTTCTTCGGGACGAACATAAAAACGCACTCTTCGTGTTCGTTTTCATGTTCGCCCGAAGACGAATGCACAAGTCTGATTGCTACTCGCTCTTCTTCTATACACTTTACGGTATAAGAGAAGCCCAGAGAATTCACCTGTGTTTCTCGAGACCAATGTATGGCATGTAATTTTTAGGAACGTATGGGAAGAGCCAGTAGAATTAATATGAAGGTTAAACATGCACTTTATGAAATCCTAAAAGACACAGAAAAAGGGGAGAGATGCAGTAATGGTTTTCATCATATTATCTAAAAAATATATAATAATAGAAAACATTTTAACACTTGCATATTTGGAAAAAATAGAATGCACCAAAAATTACAGATAACACCTGAACTTAGGATAATAGCAATTTCATTGCGTGGGAAGTTTTGCAGATCTTCAATCAACATGAAAGCAGTGAGGTCGGCAGCAGACAAGTAAGCAGTACACATTTCAGTGATAAAGCTATATGCAGCTGTGGTTATAGACAGGAAACAGAAACAGTAATAAAGCATGTGGTTTGTGCGATGACTGCACAAAGATGTTATTTTGGTAAAAAAATAAAATGACCACAATGTTTGCCGATTATCATAACGTTTTTCCATTTTTAAAATGCCCTGTGTGAATGTATAACGAAGCTTTTATGACAGTCCAGTCAGGGGACAGAGCAGGCACCTGAACGCCCAGCACCCCACCAGATTGCTCAATGTTTCTCGACAACTTTGAATGAGAAAGCAATTGGGTGCAACTGTAAGGTGGCACGTTTAAGAAATGTGGTGGTCTATAATGAAGACAACAATCTATAACGCAAGAAATAATTTTTGGCTATACCCTTGGCAAAATGTCTGCAGACACCCCATGCAAATACCTTCAGAATATGCCCATGGGCTAAGTGTATATGCCAATGATGTGAAGGTGCCAAACACAACAATTTCAACCAATTGGTAGTACATATTATAAGTCGACCCTACAGCGACCAACATCCTGTAGGCTGGTTTTGATTATTATAAAAACTAGGAACTGTCTATCAGGGCCGGACTGCCGATGGTTGGTGGCCCTGGACCATTAAGTCTGGCTACTGCTTGACAAGGACAATGTGGCCAACAGCTGCATATTCACGTCCGCACACTACTTTTTCTTCTCGTGTGGTGTGAAGCCAGGCATATCCGCTGGGCATTGGATATCCAGTCCAGGCCTGCTGCATGTGTTCAGGAAAGGACAGCAGATAATCAGGCCTTGAGGTAGCCTTTATTATCAGGGTGGGAGATAACTCTGAGGACAGGTTAAGTAACCATGTTCTGCATTAATATCCTGAATCACCTTACAAGAATAAGATATGCTATCACAATAAATAGTTTAATAATAGAATATTCTTATATGTCATCAAAGCACATTTTTACTAATACAAGAGTGTAATATATGGCACAGTGATATGTCTGAAAGTACTGGCTATTCATTATGCTGGTAAAATTAAACTGCCATCATCCTCCATGAATCTTTGATGACAGGTTGATGATGATGGCAGTATGCTCTGGACAGCAATATTTTTAGTAGGTTATGATTACATAGCCAGGATTAGCAGCCATCCATCATCCTTTAAAAGAATTAATGAGCGAGACGCTTATAGGCATTGTGATTACTTCCCGGAAAGTTTGAAAACCAAATGTATTATTTCATGTTCGGAGTCACTGAATCCAATGGAACGCTTCCTGTTCCGTGCGCACCCTCTCTGTCCATGATGGTGAATATTACCATACATGTTGGTTGTGCATTATGGATTGGATGGTAATGTAACTTAATGCGGGTTTTCTGCAGTGCCTAGGGGAGTAGCTGTGTTTCTAGTTGTATTCATTATTAATATTTTTATTTCGCATAATCTTATTTCTGTGAATTTAGGTCTTCAGCATTCTTGTTCAGTGTGTTTTATACCTCGATGTGTATCATTTTCATGATACTGTAAGGCGTATGTAACTTAAAATCAACTCTCAGTCCAACTGAGTTTAACACCCCTGACGTTAGAAGGTGGCCAGATCCATACTCGTTAGAGCTATATATCATGTGTACCATCTGGGTAATGCCACATGTAGTCTTTGTTTAAAAGTAGCCATTAAATTTATTGATGCTAAGTTGCCCGATTCTGAATAGTAACTATTTCTGGTTTATTCTGAATGACGTACATGGGGTGCTCCCCCTGCTATGCAAATTAATTTATGGCTTTTTGAAGGAATCTTTTGTATTTCAACAATATGACTGTGTGGAGAACCTTATGGCCTAGTATTAATATACTGATGATATGTTTTTAATATGAAGTTTTCCTAGAAAATGTCATTGAATGAAAATGAATACAATACAAAGTTGTTACAACTATTGTTGCGCCTATAATGTGGTAAGAGTGCCCTCTTTTACTTTTTATGTTTCTTATAGGGAATATCGGCCTAAGGACCTCATTACAAGTCACACTAGAATTTGTGGATACACCATACTATGTGGCTGGATGTGTCTGCCAGTGCCTGCCCATTGCCCTAATACTGTTGCTCAATCACTTTCCTGACTCTGAGGGATCAACCCTAGTAATTGTTATCATTTTTGTTTAAATTTAGTCCCATAGCATGCGGCTGGATGTGTCTGTCCATTGGTGCCGTCCTGCTGTTGCTGGTGGTGGTCCTGCAATAAAAATTCAACCCTGGATCTCTTGCCAAACCCTAAGATTCTGCTGTTGAGTCCAGAAGGTGGTGGTAACAATCAGAAATATTTTTTTTTGTGTGTAAAATGCATGAACCAGATACACCGTGGGTATTTTACATGTTCTGCGGTTCATTTTTGATTATTTTTTTTTAAATTTGTGTACATTTATATATGGCAGTGGCACAGTTCCCTATCACACATAAGTACCACTTGTAGTTTTAATTGTAAACTTGTATATAGCTTTAGTCTGTGCCCTTCCAGCTTTGTCTATCATTTAATAAAAAAACACAAATCACATCAGACAGATCTTTGGGTGGCAAAGTGAGAACGAGTCCATAAATAACTAAGTAATATGCCGTTTGTAATCAAAGTTAGTTAAATAACTGGATTGTAATGTCTATTTTTTAACACACACTTACAAGGCCAAGAAACTATTTAAAATTGGGAAGTCCCATAGAAAAAAGACGCTTAATAAATCTATGTGGAAAAAGAGGAACGGGTGGGGAACAAATTTCAAGAGATTTGGGGGAGAATTTCTGAAAAATTGTCTATTTTGAATGAGGCTATTTTGACCTCGATTTTGTAATTCTCTTGAACGTCCCTTAACATTTTATGTTTTCAAGTTTATTAATGTAAAAATTTAACAAAAATCTTTTTTATTTAAATAAATTGCATTTTTATTTGTTGTTTAATCTAATTTATTTTTTAATTGTGTTTATTGCAAAAACATCTTGGGCCCTACAAGCTGCACCAGGGCCCTTAGCTCACCAGACAGCACTTTAGCATATGTGATTTTTTTACTTTGCATTTTTTATTATTTTGATACTGATAACAAATTCTGTGGTATGTAATTCTAATAACTTGTACAGAGATAAAGATTAAACAAACAACAGATGAGATGATGTCCCAAAAGAGAAGAAAAACATTGCTATCGTTTCCCCTTCCTTCCTGGCCTTATTGACGAATAATTCTCCCTTTGTTAAGCGTCCGCACATACTTACTGCTTAAACAATTCTGTATGATCTGTTATTCAGGGGAGTGAGGAGTCATGATAAAAGTTAGTTCGCTATTGCATCTGCGTAGAAGAAAGACTGTGTCTACTCATATGCTAAAGAGGTCCACATGGACTTATTTTTGCCTTTTTTTTCTTTATGTGTAAACTAAACACACAGACCACACATATATACTTTACACCTCAACACCTCATAGTATAATATGATATTGCATAGGAGTGTTGTGACAGAATGACCTGTCATACAGGGCCCCAAGGTACTCAGAGATGGCTCCAGCCTGGCTGTCAAACAGGCAGGAACTCCATTGTGTAAACTAATCCCATTAACAGGATGGCTGCCAGGGGGAGATTCAGTAGCTAAAGGGGATGAAAGGTTGGGTTGTCTACATGTACCTGTTTATCAATGTTCATTTATGTTAATGAAGTTCTGTGGCTATATCAGTCTATGTTTCACAGGAATAAACTGTTCATTCCTGCTGTACTCAATTCAAGGTAGTTGTGTCTACTTACTGAGTACACATAGCAGGGTTCCAAGCTGACTGGTGCTGGAAGTGTTTTCGGGGACAACAGGAGGATACATGTGGGTGATCTCTGGGAGTTACTACAGCTCTCTTGGTGAACTCTTTACAAGTGTAAACACAAGGTATCTGGTAACTGAGGGAGAAGGAGCTATGACCGTCAATCTTATAAGGAGTTAGTAATACTGTGAGGCTACCAGGATAGTATCCCAGCACATATATATATGGTTTACAATAATTGGACTTCTGAGACCAGCGAAATGCTCCAAACTTGCATGCATGCCTTGATTGAGTGGGTGTGGGTTGGTTCCTCCATGGTTTGTAGGACATAATATCTAAAACCTCTCCCCAGGTCATAGGGGTTGGTCCTTTCCAACATCTCACAAATTTCTGGCTGCCAACAGTACATAACTTGAACAGTAAATAACTTGAATTCTGAGAGTATGTGCAGCAGAACTTTCATTGGCTTTAGAATCATTTGTTTATGGGTCGCTTCCTTTAAGAAAAGTGTTTGCTAGTCTTGCTGGTAAGAGAAACCTGGTACCAAGTACTGCTTGGTCCCATTTTTGCCCTGCCTGTATTTTAGAATTCAGATCCCTGATCCTTTGTTTGTATGAATTTTGACGTTCCTTATGCAGTCAGGAGATAACAGTCTGATAAATGAAGGGTAGCATTTTTTCACATGTAAAGAACAAGAGAGAACGATTTACAGATGTGAAATTCTTTATTTATAGGAATGGTGTTAAGAGACGGAATGGTAATCCGTTAAACCGGTTTAGCTACAAGATACAATTAATAAATGTAACAATGTAGATACAAGTATGGATTAAGGCTGTAGTTTTTACAATGGCTAAATGGTTCAATTAGTTTTTGTAGACTCCAAAAATTTAATCTCACTTAGAGGATGATCCACATCGTTTTTATAATGTATGCAGCTCTCTTTTTAATATGACCAATTGTTACGGATGCCACTAAGCCCTGCTCAATAATTCAAAATACTGCCAGGGAAATGAAGCAACGGCACAACTTATCAATTGAGCAGTAGATGCACTCAGTACACATTCATATAACAATATATAATATATTTACAATTGGCATGTATATAAGACTCACACTGCTCCCAAAATGTATTCATCATAACACAAATCTGTAAATCACCATTATCTCTCTAAATGCACCCAAATCTAATGGGGGGGACAATGGTTTTATAGCGCACCTTTGTCACTCTGATCAGTTTGGAAACCCCAAAACATGAATGCTGCTATGTAAGACTGCAAATTGTGAATTACCCTGATCTGTCATGAGTGTTGATGTGTATTATCCTTCCTTCCCTTATTGCATGTCCCTTCCACCGATCCACAGTTCATTTCACAAGTCATTTCACCATATTGTCAAGAAAAGACACACAACGATGTACTTCAAAGGCAATTTAAATTGCAGCATTTCATCACAGAGGTGTACATCCTCTCTGAATTGTTTTTCACGTCCGCTTCTTCAGGATTATCACTCAGCACATTGAACAGACAACTTTCTCCGTTCCCTCTCGATTCCAAAGCCAGGACACCCACAAGCACTTAATTTCACGCAAGGATCTTAATGAACTTTCAAGATGTCCTACCAGTACGGAATTGCCAGTTCTCAAGCTTCAATTTCTGAATGGTCCTGAAGGTCATTTCCATCACTGGGTGTCCTTGAGTAACTTCTTCTTAACGCTCTCCTCCTATCTGTCAGAAGAGAAATAGAGAAATCTGGAAACAACAACTAATTGACACGACGCTCTAAAAAAAGTCTTTGGTAACGCAACTGGTCACAATAGCTTAATTTGATCACCCTTTTGCTAGGTGTATTTTATACCAATCTAGAAACAGGCTTAGCATCTAAAGAGTAACGACACCAAAATAAATTCGTCTGTAAAAGGACTGGGTCCCATGAATCTTTGGGTCTCTCTAGAAGTAGTACAATGTATTCATCATTTAACATTTCCATATATATTGGATCATTTAGTGTTATTTGTACATTCCAAGGATTGTTTTATTAAAAAAGGTTTTTTTTCTGTATTTTCATTTTTTGCGCAGTCCCAAACGCTCCCATTTGACATATTGTTCTGGGTTTCTAAAGAAAAGTTTAAAAGGGATTTAAAAAAACCCCAAAACAATATATAATAAGACAGGACACATTTTTCACTGGTAATTATCCTTCATTTTACAAGATGGCTGTGAAATGGGTATTTTGACATGTATATATCTCATATTGATAAAAGTATGTCAGGAGAATATAAATAGATCATAAAAATGGAATGAGGTGGTGTTAACAAGGTGATTGTGAAGGCATGCAGAATCCAACAGGTAACCTCCCCCTCTCAGCCCCATCATTCTCCCGTCCTGCCTGGCACTGATTTACATTTTACACAGATTGACGGTGTTATAACCATGTCGTAGCTGTGAGCTGTCTATGCTGAATGAGAGATCACAGATTTCATTTTGTTTAGTGTTATCCATGAAAAATTATACCCTATATACCGGTGTGTGTGTGTGTGTGTATGTGTGTATATATATATTTTTTTTTATTATTTTTTTTTTTATATTTTTTTTTATTTTTTATTTTTTTATTTATTTTGTACTTTAAAATGTTTAAAGCAAAAAAATCTTTTACCTTTATTTAAATTATTATTATGAAGACAGAATTTTAAACAGAACCAATCCCAATTACCTCCAGCAGTTGTTGCATCTGCTGTTTTCATAGATTTAGAGTCCTAATACCTATTAGTCTTTTGTAAAAATGAGGGCTGGACCAAGCTTTATCCCGAGTTCGGTCCGCAGCTAGGATAAGTGTAGTTTACTCCTTATAGTAGAAGATGAATCGATGCATACCATCCAGCATTTTAAATTTCCAAAGAGTGGCAAATTCCATTGTGTGGTCAACGATATGGCAGGGGGAAATGGCTCAGCCAAGACTTTTTTATGTGAATGTGTTACCTGTTCGTAGCTATTTGTGTAATAAAATAAGACAAAGATGTAAAACTTAGTTATTTGAGTCATACAATCTAATTTATAAACACAGTATTTTCTACCTTATTATTATATTCTCATTAGCACGACTTTGGGATGTAGATCACTGTGAGGCACCAACCATGCTGGGCTCTAGAAACATGGGACATCAGGAAAGAGGGGCAGAGTAATATGTGTCTCAAAGAGGGTCATTTGAGAGGTCACATTACTTCCAAAGCACACAGTCACCCCATTCTTTTTCCTTCGGGGGTGGGCAGTACAGTAGAACTTATTAATTATCCTTCCTTTGGTGTACCGTAATAGAGAAGAGACTCACCAGAAGTTGTAAAGCTGGAGTTCTACGTACGCAGAACAAGGACACACGACCTAAAGCGGCCCCCACTTAGAGCTTTGTCTGTCTAATATCCCACCTGCCTGCTTAACATGGAAAGGGTTAATTAAGACACTGGCCTTCTTTTCTTCATTCCTAGTCATGGTCACATTACTCCATCAGGTGCCACCACCCCACCATGACTATTAGTTTATAGTAATATCAAGGCATTTTTTTCTCATTCACTCATTGGCTTTTCTTACCTTATTGTTTTATCTTTGAAACTGAATAATATCTACAAAATAAAAAAATAGAATTCCTTCTTTTACCCATACAGATTTCAAACAAGCAGAAGGCATCGGAATGTGGATAATCTGGAGTACAAGTGGATACAAGTCCACTTATTTAACAAAGATGGAAAATCTCAAACCCATTCTTAGAACGTGGAGGGCTTACCTGTCCTATCTCTGAAACCGTCCTTCAGGCTTCCAGTACTTCAAACATCTGAGAAGCACGAACTGCTCTGGTAAATTAAAGGTTTAGTTACTTTTACAAACACCGCTAATGTATGTTGTAATACCGATGCTATGAAAATTACCCAGAATTTTTTGTTTTGTTATTTAAACCGGTTTCAACTAATGTAGGGAAATTATTCTGCCGGGGAAAAAAGTAAGATTTTCAGGGCTTGTAATACATCTGAAGGAGGTGCCAACAAGGACAGGACAGTACAGGTATACAGGATTAAACAAATGCTAACGTGTCATACCATTGTTGTCATATACCTTTTCAACCGCCACTGTGTTGGAAGAACCATAAGGCCATTGAAGACATTGGTATCGTCCTACATAAGTACCTAAAAACCCATTTTATGAGCATATTTTGCCAACACACACGCAGCAGATCCTATATTTTATCTTGCTGGTTATTAAAAATAATCAGGGAAGGCAGGGGCATTGGTAGGTTCCAAAAAGCTCTGGGGCAAAAACCCAATAGGAACCGTGGCATGAGCTTTCTGTGATTCTTTTTTTTTTGTATATGTGGACATTATTTTATATATTTAATAAATATTGTATTAATACTTAGCTAAAATAAAAGCAGAACAGATATTCCCTAGACCCTATATACCTTTACCTGCTGCTTTTTAAATGTATTGATTCCATACTTATTGGTCATTGATCAGTGATCTCCCTTGTAACTGGCCCACCGACACATTGGCTACAATACACTTATTTTTAACTCCCAAAAAGCTATAAGGAAATAGTTGCTGGGTTGTTTTGTTTTTTTACGTGAAGTGAGTCCCCAGTACTATGACTGTATAATCTTCACAAAAAATCCCAAATGTCATCTCAACATTTCCGTATTCACACATCGCTGTCATTTTTAAGAACATTTCCCACACTCACTATATATATATATATATATATATATATATATATATATATATAAAGGTGTTACCACACTTTTGTTTCCTCTTCCTAACTGCAGCCCTATATACCCACTCAACTCATTTTGTGTGACATAAATAAAGATGACACAACTTACTGAAAGCCCGATCTCAGATTCCCCTGCAAGAACGGCTGCGTTGACTCAACAAAATGTATTGATACATTCGTGAAATGCTTTATTTTAGTGGCAATTGCCCCCCGGAATGCTGTGATTTGAAGATTTTGGGCCACTGCCGTATCTGTTTTACTTTATTATTATTATTATCTTTTATTTATATAGTGCCAACAATTTACGCAGCGCTTAATACAATACATATATTCAACTTGCAGTCCCACATGCGGCCATCAGGGTTAAGATTAAGAAGGGCCTTTTTACACCGTACCTGCATCCTTTCTGTGCCCCTTTCTTGACTTTCTATGTAGTCTACTTTCAGGGCCGGCCCTACAATGGAGCCGACTGGGGCAATTGCCCCAGGCGGCACTTTAGAAGGGGCGGCACTTTGCCGCCCCAAGCGTTTTTTTTTTGTTTTTTTTTTAAGCGGAGGAGAGAGAGAGAGGGGCACCGAGTGGTTTTCGCTTACCCGCTCGGCGCCCCTCTCTCTCTCCTCCTGCGGCGAGTCTCCCTGTTCGGTCTCGGTCCCGGCTTTTAATGCAGAGCGCCGGAAGTGACGTCAATTTCCGGCGCTCAGCATTACAAGCCGGCACCGTGACAGAGCAGGGAGACTCGCCGCAGGACTGTTTAAAGGTAAGTACCGGGGGGGGGTTAGATTATGGCGTCGGCGAAGTTTAAAATGCCGCGTTAAGTCTTCGGCCGGCCCTGTCTACTTTTTGTAAATAGGTTTTGGCCAGGACCAGATGGTGCACGTGGAGTATTGCTGCGCAAGCCCATCACTGGCCAAATGTTTAGGACACTATATCATAGGGCTTCTAGTTTAGGATTGCCCCCAAGGCTGAATGGTGCCTACCCTTCCCTGGCACAGTTATCATCTTCTCCTAGTGTAAATTTCAGGATTAACCCCTGCCGCTCCAGCTCAATGCGCTACCAATCCTGCGGAGCGTACATCTCTGAAACAAGCAGGGGGCGGCCATGGGAGACTTAATTTCAATAAGACGTAACCGCTTCAGCATTTACCTTACTGTAGAGTTCACTCAAAGGGAAAATGATCTTTTCCAGAAAGGCAATGAGAGATAATGTCAATGTACGGTATGTATCTGATGAGGGAATCTTATCATGTCTATGGCTACCTTTACAATTTACTTCTAAAAAATACACTTCTTGTATGTCATTATTGACATATGTTTTGCAAATTCCTGAGCAGTGAGACATAATTACTTCCTACATTGCTCCGGGGGGTAAGTGTTTTCACTATTTCTAATGAGATGATGGCAGAAGATCACTTTCACGGGATGTTCTAGACAATATATACACACACACATACATAGATACACACACGCATACATAGATACACACACGCACACATAGATACACACACGCACACATAGATACACGCACACAGATACACACAAGCACACATAGATACACACATAGATACACACACGCACACATAGATACACACACACATAGATACACACACACGCACACATAGATACACACACACACGCACACATAGATACACACACATGCTTGCTCAGTAAGGAGTAGGCTCCTCTCCATATTATCAGTCTCCCTCAGTGTTGCCGGTTGCTCTCTTAGATCCAGTATCTTGGATTCCAAGTAGATTGCTTCTCGCAAAAAATACAATACACTTGCCAACATGATATCCCTGATGTTCCAAAAGAATTTAAAAGTGCATAACATATACCTTCCCCTGTTTTCTGTCTTTTAAATCCTCCACAAGTACCAGTTTTATATTTGGCAGGTTCACCAAGGCTCATGATTCGCCTCGCAGCTCTGTAAAAAATGGTAAAAAATGCAACAAAAAAAAGCTAAAAGCTGCTTATAAGATGCCTCCTGCATACATTAGAGTCTGAGTTTCTAGTGTGCCTTGTGGATAAACTGACATTTTTTTAGGATGGGTGCCAATTTTGGGTTTCCGAGGGCCCATGCACAGCAATCTACATATGGGCTCCAGTCCTATATTCAGGCCCGGGCTGGCCATCTGGCAACGTGCATTGCAAGGCAGCTCCTAGGATCCCCTCTCTGGCAAGAGTTAAAAACTGGGCTAACATTAGACATGAGTTCACAATTAAGAGAAAAAACCCAAGATTATCGTATATTATATTATTTGTGATTTGAAAATCAGGTGTATTTCCAACTATTTGTGCTAAATTAAATTAAGTTATAAATTATAGCCTCTATAGTTTTTATTCTAATTTAAGTTAAGGTAATAACTCCACTGACGAATACAATTTGATCGGGCAGGTGAATTCCACAACTTTGGGGCAGAAATAATTTCCTTTGTTTTCCATGAACGCCATTGTTCTCTCTTTAAAAAACAATTGATCATTTTGGTTGACTTCCATTAACAGTATATATAGTAAATGGAACTGGTCTGCTATAATTGTGTTATATGTTGCCAGAGGTGGCATTTAGCACTGATAAACGAGTTGTATGGAATATTCAGAGGAAGCTCTATAAGTGATTACTTTACATTGCTAACGGTATTATGGCCTGAACATAGATAAGCTGAGATCGACCATTGTTAATTGCAGCCACATGGAAGCAGAAATGTCCAGTTGATTTATGCAATAATTAACACGTCATTAAATGTATTAAGGAGTCTAGAATCTAAAGATGAGGCATTCGTTATCTTGCTATATTAATGATCTTCTGAGCTATGGAAGCTTGTGGGTCAAGGAGCCACTACATGGAAAATGTTATCTGCCTATATCATTAAATGCAAATGAGTAACGGCATACATACTGAGAATAGCCATTGCTTATGTGGAGCGCTCGGAACTACCTCAAGTTTTAGCTAATTTGTTCTGCTACAGATAGAGGATCTCCAACAAAGTTGTACGATTAATATGTCACCCAATGCAGTCACGCAATTCTCTGAGGTTTTCTTTCTAAGTCCCCACACCCACTACATGTTTCCACCTCAAATAAGGTCTTTTCTTAAACTTAACCCTGTTCCTATATACTGTACCTATTCACAAAGCATACACATCTATTGACAGTATGTATTTTAAGCTTACAACTCACTAGACATCATAAAAGACCAATGACTATGAGCTTCTCCACCAAGAGTTGGACACGCAGAATGTTCTACTAAAAGGTAACTGAGACGACTACTTGGGTTAGATATCTTCATCTCCATCGTGGTCATGTATAACGTGGTAACACAAGATTAGAATTGAAGACTAAGACAAACCGATATGTTAGGTGAAGACAGCCCTGCTCACAAGCTTACAATCTTGAGGGAATGGGGTGAGGACAGACATAAGGAACAGAGAAAGGCGAGAGGTAGTGCCGTGGTTGTATGGGTGACTTTTCGAAAGAACTGGGTTTTGAGATGTTTCTTGAATTTTGGGAGGGAGGGTGAAAGCTGGAGGTTCGGTGGAAGTAGGATCCAGAGGTATGGGGGCAGCACAAGTGACATCTTGTAGACGGGAAATATATCACTGAATTCCGAATCACATAAATGTATTACCAGATCATATTCACAGCCAGCTCCACAATGATGGCTTATCCAAAAATATGCTTTCACTTCCAAAAACCTAAAAAGGGTCACAAATAACTTAAAAACTGAAAAAACGAAGCCTTAGACACCATCACACATTGGGTTTAACCGGCCAACCATTGCTAATTGCTACTCTGGAATTCTGCAAGTTTGGTTAACCCTTTAGTCAACTTAACACACTGATTCATTATTTAGTCTCTATAACCTTTTTGTTTTTCTACTACAATTACAATTTTTTTTTTTGTTAAATATATTTAATATTTAGTTTCCTGAGTTTTTTTTTTACTTCTGTTTGAATGCAGCGTACCTCATTACGTAAATTGGTATCTATACGTCATAAAATGAAAGTCCTGCATTGGGACATATATGCTTCTGAGGATATTGGTTCTCACGATAAAATACGTTCCTGTGCGTCTCTGAAGACTCTGAAGAGTTCATGTCCCTATAAATTGGCACAGGGCTACCGATCACGGTCCATTCTCCAACAGATGGAAAAAAGATAATTGTTTTAGACAGCACAATAATAAGGCTGTCAGTGGAAAATAACACTTGTGGTCAACGCACCAACCTACATACAAGAGACTTTAAAATCAAGGGTAGTACAAGCACGGTACACGGCACTCCATGACATTGAAGGGAGCCTAAAATGCCCCAAGAAGAATTCATATTATAGTAATTAGCACATATTTTAATATGTATTCTGTAATTATAATAAAGAAAACTAATCACTGACAAAGAAAGACTTCCCATTGAAATCAGTGGTTGGCAGTGAGCAGGGCATGCATGCGCACAAGTAATCAAGAAGATGTATTTGGCATCCCCTTCAAGCCAAAGAGCTGCGAACTGAGAAATGGTGCAAAAGCTTTATGATGAATTATGATGAATCCTTTAATGCATTTAGACAGCAAAGAATATGTTAATTTAAAGGAAGCACTGTTATCATATGATGACCAGAATGTCCCTTTAATAATAAATGGTATAAGTTGAATCATCAGATATGGAACCTGGTGTCCTGAATAGCCAATTTGCAAATATCTATATGATTGCAAATATTCTTCCTGAGGCTTTAATATATATATATACAGAAGACATAGTAACTTGTTCCTTTTTTGTCATATATGGTTACATTTCACATCATTGCTATAGCCTAGTAAATAGCAACATAGTATTCATGCGTTGGAAGACTTGCTCTGTCTTCTTTAGTTGGCGGCCCCGTTAATGAGTTTTACCTGCATAGGAGAGTTGAGAAAGTGATCTGTAGCTGAAGAGGTTGTAATAGACTCTTTATTAGATTATGGTTAAAACTACTTGAAACAACAGTTCGAATGGATCCGGTGAGGGCACAGCAGCTCCTGGTGGCTGACAAACAGATGACACTGCGCCCAACATTTAACGTTGATGATGAGATAACGTTTAAGTGTAGGCATCCTTGCTAGTGATCATAGCAATATGTGCAGGTTGTATGCAAGCCAGTCTTTACCTGCTGCCGTAGAAGGCGGCAACTTGTTAATGTTATATGTTATATATGCCATATATGAGTTGCCGTCGGATGCTGCCCCCTCTGTTGCCTGCCGAGACCCTTCCACCAAATTATTTAATCATGTTTTTAGGAGATGTTTAATTGTCGTGTGGCACAAAAGCGGGCACAGGAATCGAAAAGGCTTCTTAAAAATGTCTGTGTTGCTTTATGTGATTAAATCACCTTAAGAGGATACATATTTATGTGAGGCAGTGAGCTGGGAAGTGTGTTACACCAGCATGCATAGAGATAAACAGTTTTTATTGTCTTTTCACCTCAGAAAGAGGAGATAATTCCTTGGTGTCCATCCAGTTTCTTACGTTTGAGAACTAGCTTGGCACCGGATTAGCACCTATTTGGCATGTTGTTTTTCTTTTCAGCTGGTCGTTTTCCATCTTATTTTGGTGGGTTTTGTCTTTTTGATCAATATTTATTTCAAACTATCTTTTCTCTTGAAGGCTTATTGCAGTGTCTGTGCAGCTACCTTTATCAAGGGCGTAGGTAGGAAAGCCCTTAGCAATCAGATCATTTGGTATATTAACTAGGAGGCTATTTTTCCAGCAGCAGGAAAACCTAGCTAGTTCGAAATAAATAACCGTGTAGTTTTTCATTTGCAAATGCACACCAAATTTTAAAAGCAATAGGAGCGTTTTTATGTCTCCAGTCACTTTTACGATAAATATTTACATTATGCTTATATACAGGAGGCATGGTATTCCAGATGGTGTTCTGAAAGCAAGAAGCTCACCTACATTATTATTCCCTGTAGGATATTGAGGTGGAAGTCATAGAGGTTTATTCACTAAATCTTGAGTTACACGGGGGTCCTAAACATATATATATATATATAAGACTTAGGAAAATCTTCAGCCTGTCACTGGTTATCAGCTTAAAAGTATACTGTGCATTTCTTGGGTCCTAATTGCCTTCTATGATGTAATGTGTTACTATGGGGTTTATTCAATAAATGGAGCGTTATAGGTACATTTAGACAAAACCCTAAACATTTTGGGAGTATGGGGCAAGAGTATTTGTGGGACCCATGTGCCTGTAAAAAAGGGGCAAACAGGGCTCCTGATCTAACTCATGCTTGTGGTCCCTGCAGCTATGAGAGAAGCGGAGTGCTGAGAGATGACATCATATCTCAGTGCTTTGCTTCACTCTGACCTGGTGACACCACAGGTGTGGTGTGTAAGCAAAAAAGTGAGGGGCCATGGTTGACATCGAAAATGTGAAATTGGTCTAAGAAAATGCATGGATTGAGTGGAAGACTGGAGACAAAATTTAACAGCAGTCTAATGTAAATTTCATAGCTTGCCCTACAGGGCTTGCAGTCTGTGATACAGAAGAGCCCCCAGCAGAGAAGCGTCAGGGGTCCAATTATCATTAATGATGGTCCTGGTGATACCAAACCAGTCGTTTGCAAAAAAAAACAAAACCACCCCAGCTAAAGCATCAGGCACCTGCGGAAGAAATATATCATCTTGACTTGAAGATTTCGTTTGAAGTATAATTCTCTCTAGGTGTTATAGGACTGCAGCTCCCAATATCCAGCATATGCCTAGAAAAAAAATGCCTGGAGTGCTAATTTTCCTACAGATCTTAGCTTACACAAGCTAATATATCTATAAGAATTATTCATTCGTGTAAATGGCATAAATGTTAATCATTATAACTGTGTGATTTGTTATATTGCTATATTAATATTGAATCAACCTGCTGAAAATCATTAATAATGCATGGCTGCTGTATAAAAATATTAGCTCTCTTGTAAATAGCGAATAGGATGCCTATGATCTCAAAAATATGATCACAAACCAGCAGTTCCCAGGCAAAAGGAGATCTCATTGAGTTAAAAAATAAGGTATAACAATATATATATATATACATGAGTCTAACACAGAGCACTTGGCCTTTGACCCCTTCTATAAACACAGAGCGTTCAGTGCCAGATAAAAGCCTATACACAGACACTGCATAGCACTGTATTGTGGGCAGTCCTCCTACGCAGATATTTTGTTTAAGACATTCTGCTCCTTCCAGTAACTTGGTGGTTATTCTTATATACCTTCTGTGTGGATAATTAAGTTATGGTGCATAATTAATGACAAGCATGCTTTTTTGGTTACTGATAAAGGGAGTACAAAGAAAATACACTATATGCTAGTAGGTGATAAGGTAAACGTGCCTGTCTCCAGAGTTGCTAAGGGTTAATTTCCAGCACTCAATAAAAGTTTTCCAGACCTCAAGGGTAATGTGTACAGCGAACTGTAAACCAAACACAGTCTCCTTTTCATGTGTTAGACAGTCCTGAGCCCCATTGTGTTGCTTAGTGTAGTACTGTATTATGTCATAGCTAGTGTTTGCATTTACCTTTAACAGCATGGCTTAAGGGCCCTTAGAGAACAAATGGTCTGACCCCCCCACCTCCCCAAATGACCCCCTCCACACCCCCAGGGTTTTCTCTTCTATTCACTATTTATGGTGACACAGATAGCACAGACAGACTGTTTGGGGGCAAAGATGGCATTGTCAGCTTACACTGAGCTCCATGAGAAGGAGAGGCTGCTGAACTCTCAACCAATCAATAGAGGCTCCTGAACTCCCAGCCAATCAGGAGAGTTGAGAAGTATTTCCTGATTGCGACCTCTTTCACTCAGAGCTCCTTGTGAAGGCCCCTCAGGACAACCAGCTGTAATAGTTGTACCACTCCTGATTACATCTATAAGTGGGGTCCAAGTTTTTACACAACTTGTTAAAAAAACCTTTAATGGAGCACGATTAGCAATGTATTGGTCTGGTGGAATGTAATTTTGTGGCAGGGAAGTCATGCTTTGCCCATATTTTGGTGAGGCAGGGTATGATCTCTCCACTAATAACTAGTTAAAAAAGGAAATAAATAATCACACAGGGACAGTTGGAATTTAAAGGCCGCTGGGTTTTCATAAACACTGCAATGTGTAAAATGTACAACTTTTACTTAACGGTTATGAATGATGTTGGCATAATCAATCTCCATAATTAAGAACAATCCCACGCAAGGAATGAGCCCCTGCCTTAAACCTCGTCCTAGGAGTGTCCGGCTAAATACAACGGACCATAACCAAACCCCAACATGGTGGTCTGGCATTACCTGTTAAAAATCCATAACTATAGTGCAGGTTGTAAAATAGAGACCATATTGTTCAGGACCCCAGGAGCAGAGACTGGCACAGCTGGACCCAAGGATAAAATCTGGCAGAGTGGGTCAGCAAAAACCATGTACGACAGGACAAAATCAGCAGGCAGAAATACAAGATCAGGCAAGCATGACCGCATCCTGGGAGCTGCTCGTTTCGTCTCTCCAGCCGAGATGGAGGCAGCCTGACGACGTGGGCTGAGGATAGTATGAGGATGGTATGCAGTTGAGAATGATAATTTAATGCCCAACATCTGACAGAATGCTTTTCCAAATGTAGAGCCTCTGGGAGCCTCGATCCGACACTATTTCAATGGGTAGTCCATGAAGTCGAACAATCTCTTTAATTCTGCTAATTCTTAAGCGGAAGGTAGTTTTTTGAGTGGCATCAAATGAACCATTTTGGAAAAACAGTCCACTGTGGTAAGTATTGTGGTATATTGGTTGGAGGGTGACAGTTCAACAATAAAGATCATATTCAGATGTGTGTAGGGATAAGAAGGAATAGGAAGATGTAGTAAGCCATAAAATGGACCCCTGAGGGTCTTAGAGTGCAAGAACATTTTTCCTTAATGATTCTGGTACATATCGTCTTCCCGGAGGGGTATTGATAGGAGCCGTATTCTGAACTTCGCAAAGTTGATAAACTAGAGGAGAAGAAATTTTAGTGGTCAGAGCAGCGATAAAATAGGTTCCTCCCTGAGAGGAGTTTCTCTGGATCCATCTCAAACCCGGTGTCTGTAATGATATATCCAAGAAAGGCAATTCTTGTGTTTGATTTCGCATTTCTCCAGTTAGGCATACAGTAAGACCTTCTGGTGGGTAGGCCAGTAAGGTGTTGTAAGTAATCACGGAAGCACTCATTGACAAATTCTTGAAAAAACTGCGGGAGCGTTGCAAAGACCAAAGAGCATTACAAGATATTTGTAGTGTCCGCTTCTGGTGTTGATTCTGATCAAATTGTAAGCACCACAAAGATCTAGTTTGGTGAATATGCGAGAACCACAAAGTTTGTCAAACAGTTCGGGAATTAAAGTTACAAAGAAGAACCTGGCTACTGCAGGAGACGTGAAGCAGCAGATAAAGCCCCTCTTCAGGTTTTCACCAATAAATTGTTTCATGGCTGCAGTTCCAGGGATAGACAGACAATAAACTTTACCCCGAGGGGGTACAGTTCCTGGCAATAAGTCTATGGGACAGTCGAACGATCTGTGAGGTGGGAATTGATTGGCCTCTTTTATGTCAAAAATGTCGCAAAATTGTTGATAAGCGTGTGGTAAGTTATTGTGGTTCAAGGAAGTAGAGGCAACAGTAAGTCTAGAAGGAACTGACAGCAAGGGCATAGTACAGAGGCATTGCCAAGCTGTTATCTGTTGGTATTCCAGTTAATGTCCAGATTGTGACCGTGAAGCCATCTAAAACCCAATATTACTGGAGCCGTGGGTGAGGAAATAACATTCAAAGAAAAGATCTCGGTGTGAAGGATCCCAACGTGTAGAATGAATGAGCACAACCTTGCCCCAGTTCTCTATTTTTACTACCCACTGATTTGGTCAAACCCCCCACCCCCCTTCCGCCTAGTCTACTCTAGCGAGACTCTTTCACATTATACTGCACCAGGTTGTTCATAATTCTACTGTCCGTAATTCTACCTTTCTCATTGCCCTTTCTTGTGAGAACTGCCCCAAACGAAAGGAACAGACAATATCAAGTGATGTTACTACAAAACTTGATATTCACTATAAAACATAGTATCAGATGGAAAAAAAATTGAGAATAACTCCTCAGTGAGATCATGGATAACATGCATTGATTTTCTTTTTTTTTTTTTTTAAGTAAAATTGTGCATATTATACTATACTATAAATGATGTTTGATACTCCTGCAATACAAAAGCTAGTGATCTTGAACCCTACCATGAACTGGAGCCATCCCGTGTTGGAGCTCATTTCTGTTAAGCGAGAAACGAGGAGCATAAGGCAGGTCCCTACTTCAAATCCGCTGCTCAATTTTGGGCAATGATTCATATGAAAGACATGATGGAACTGGAAAGAGTACAAACAAGCATTGCAAGCTGAATAGAGGGAATATCAGATTTAAATTATGGAGAACATTCAGTTAAATTGGAGGAAAAGGGAGCCTAAGGGTAATCCATGACAATGTACAAATACTGCATATTCACGGTCCGTATATGGCCATCTCAAGATAAATCTTCAATCCAAGAAAAGTGCAGATGGAGAGGCCGCCTATTAAAATGTAAGGAACCACAATGTTCTTCACAGTGGGGACAATAAAACCGTGGAATGCCCTGCCCATGGGGTTTGGCTCCAATTTAATTTACACTTTAGTTGATCCAAGGATTAATCTGACTACCCAGGAGATTATGAAGGATGTTTTCATTTTTGGTCAGTGCAATCAGGCATCTCTGAAAAAGGTTGTGTTTAGCTTACTTTTTTTACTTGAATAGGGACAGAGGAACCTGATGCAAAGTACTATATATTTGTCTGAAAGGCATAATAACCATCAAGCCAGAGGTTACTATAGGAACTGGTCGTGTACTCCTCGGCAGATGATCTATCAAGTGGAGACCATGCAAAAATCCGATCATCACTAAACTCTCCCATCTGTGACATATTAAGGTTTGGCATATAAAAACGGGCTGAGGTAGTTACCTTGGAGGGAATTCTTATCCTCTCCGTCCTTCCAGTTCATATTAGGCCCAGCCATACCTCACCTCTCTGACGGGCCTTCCCCTGGTCATTAGGGTCTCGACTTAACTAGGGACAAGGCTGTCTCTTTTTCCTTTTTCTCTCACTAGGAGAAGAACTGAATACATTGCAAACCCTTTTTTTATATTATTATATTTTATATTATATATTGTAACTATACATACGTATACGACAACCATACGCCATCCACCTATCATTTATTATTTTTCCGCTTTTGGTTTTGATTTTACTCTGTTGAATGAGTAATTCTCTGCTGATACATGGTTTTGAAACATTGTATACATTGACAACTTGAGACACAATTTATTAGCATTTCTAAACCATTTTGTTCATTTTGTTAATTATTTTGTTAACTGGTGCAGATTGAAAGTTTTGTGCCTATTGTATATTACTGTTCTATGAGAAAGACCACTGTACCATTACCATTTCAAACATTATTGCATGTTATGCTATTAGTTTGTCCAATAAAAGGAGAATTGATTAAGTGTTTCTGTCAAGATGTGATGTCATATCCTGACGCTCTACCCGTGAGCAGCATCTAAAGGGTACAAGTTGTAGTGCAGCGAGCCCCAATTGGCAAAGATTACCATTCCCCCAACTGCCAACTTCCATAGAGGGGCCGGTAGTGGGCAGTAGGTACATTTTATTTGTTGGCACATTGGCGACACAGCGTTTGGCCTGGCCTAGCATGGCATGTTTACGAAATACTGTGTTTTATTGCTTTATCATTTTAAAATATATTGGCCAAGCAGGCTGTACGGAGGTAGAAAAGTACCAATAAAATGAAATAGTCGTATACATATAACAGATTTTATCCCACTTCTTATGAAAAATCTCTATTATTACAGGGTGTGGGCAGCATCTTGCTCCAGTTGGGGAGTAACAGCTACCACTGTTTGTCTTTGATTTATGTTAGTTCTTGGCTAGATGTGATGATATTATATGTAGTAATAACTTACACTCGGAGCCTGAAGTTTGCATTAGCAGAACCTGTACTTTATTAAACAGTGCCGTCATATATCAGCATTCCATCCAGCCCCAGACGTTTCCTCCTACAACCCCAGAAGAAGAGTAGGAAAGCTCTGAGAGGCAGTTATTTCATCTCCTGATAAAGTGTTATAATCTTCGCCTACTGTGGCTAATCCCAGAGGCATAACTCATATGGCAATCACTAACCAGAGATAAATGGTCTCAACACATGGAAATGAGTCCCTCAGAAACCTCTGCCTTCCATCGTCGGGGATCTTACTGAGTGCCACCTAAACTCTAAGCTGCAATTATGTCGTTTCACTTGAGAAATACTTGTTTTTCTGGTGGCCTCTTGCATACCTCCCACCATTTCAAACAACCAAACAGGGGGCTTGCTTGGAGACGTTACAAGGGTTGGGACTTTTAACAAGACCTTTTCTGACATATTAGTAGCTATTTATGGATTATTTAAGGTATTTTAAAGAATAAAAATGCATTTTACGTACCCAATTTATATAAATTATCGTGACTATTCGAGATATTGAACCCAGTAATACCTTTAACCCCACCAAAAAGTCTATTCTCCAAAAGAGGAGTTGTTTAGCCTATAGAGGACACATGGGAGGTATGCTACCGAGGATGAACCCAGTATGCATTGGGGATGAACATTTTCATGCCTCTATCCTGAATCCTGCCAAGGCCCACATGGGCTTCTGATGATGGTAACCCATGCCATGGGAAGGTGACCTTCAGTATTCAGCAGGGTGGAACTTGATGGACATTTTTTTATCCTACATTTTTAGGTTACTGTGTTAGTATCTGCTTACTCCAGTTTAATCGCCTGCAATGGGGTGCAACAAGCAGCCAACATATTTGGGAATCACAGAACGTCGAGGAGCTCCTCCTGGCCAGCTTTACAAGCAGGTAAGAGCATTATTTCTTTTATAGAGAGTGAAACCTGCATACTTAAAGTACTTTCTAAGTACCTTCAATGCAGTACTACTTGGTGAGGCTGCTTTGGCAGCATGGGTACTTCAAACACAAGTCTTTTATTAGTATGCTTTATTTATACAGCAACAACAGATTGTGCGGCACCGCAAATAAAAATAATTCCACTAATTGACATAATTAAGTAAATACAAAAAGGGAAGACCCTACTCAACACAGATGCCTTTATCACGCGCTTGGATGTCAGCATCAGCAAAGCGAATGAGCTCATAAAACAACACGTTCATTTGGTGGGTGATGGCAAGGGCACTTACCAGTCAATTTTGGCCACCTGGATGTATGTCCTTTAGGGTTCAAATCACCTTCTCATAAGTATATTGAGGGTATCATCTAATGTCTATCCGATATCTTTTTGTATAGGATCAGACAGCCATAGATGTACCCAACTTCTATACTTATAGGATAGTTACTCTCATCAATCCCACCAATTCTTTTCTGAGGTCAACTGTATACTGCCGGTGCTTCAGCATGATGTCATCACCTGTTGATGTCTGGTTGATCCTTCCTAAAGATCTTCAAGTGTTGTAATGATTTTAATGATCAATTCGATGTGATCCTTTATTACTTAATTCAAGTGTGACCTCATATGCTGTGAACCTTCCCTATCCAAGGCTAATAGATAGATTTTTTTTCATTATATTCCTCACTTTCCGTTATATCTCTTTTTTTCCCGCTCTTTTATTATCTGTGTTCCTTTTTTACGCTCGTGGACCTTGCTCAGTGACCATCCCCAACACTATATATCTGAGATCTAATAAATGAAAGAGCCCTGGGTGTAACACCCCTCTTCCCCGGACAGAAATTTAAAAAATGCAAATATTTGAAATCGTTCTTTCAGCATTGTACCCAAATCTGGAAAAATAGACAACATTTTATACTGTATTCATATTCTATAAAATGTTTCATGGAATGAATGAGTGCACTTTTTTGGTAGGTATCCAGCAGTGTAAGGGTTACATGTCATCGGGCCACTTCGGAATTAAACATTAACCTGGCCTTCAAGGTATCACTAAGCTTCCTCCTGGAAATCAGCTGGTCATAGCTGCATTAACTCTTTTATGTGTATGGACTTTGGAGACGAAGGGTTGCGTACGTATTTACACTGATAGGGGGTGTAGGGTGAGTTTTCTTTGCACAATCGTTAGCGCATGGAGCGATACCCCAGCAGAAGTGGTACAATGCTTCGTATGATTAATGGCAAGAATGTTACCGTAATCTATTAGCTGTACTGGAGGTCCTGAACGTGCATGTTTCTCTGATGTCATCCCCCCCTCCTTTCACCAAGCCTTGAAATTAGATATGTTTACAATCAGAGCTGTCTGTAAAAAAGACACCTCCTTTTTGACGGAGAGCAGTACTTCATACTGATAGAGATTACGGTGCAGGGACTCTCCCCGGTCAGCTGTACCATTCCTAAAACACGGGGGGGGGGGGGAGGAGGCAGAGCTGAAATATATCTGCAGAGTAAATAAATGTGTTATTACACATAATATGAACATACCCGCAGCCATTACATAATGCAGGCAAGAGAATATATCTATCTATCCATCTATACCATAATCAGACCAAGTACTGATTATGGTCCGAGTCTTAACAAACAGCTAGTGGTTCTTCTACACAAAAGGGAAGTTGATCCATCAACCAGCTTCCCAGAAGAGATGGTAAAAGTAGACAGTGTTCTTGTTGTATAAAACAACAGTAGTAGTAAATAATGCTTTTTCGTAGCACGTGGATACGGATTAAGGGGGTTTTTAAAATCCCCGCAACGTCATTTAAAGCATTTCATAAATATTGGTTTCTGTGAATAAGCAAGCTGTTCTCGTGAAAGGGATTATGGGAAGACAACGTCTGTGCCAAAGAACTTGCAATCTTTGTTAGACGTTTTTTCAGGAAGCGCAGTCCAGAATCAAACAATAGACTCACTCCGAGAACAGACTTTTAATTGTTATGGATTTTGCAATCTCTTTTTATGTAGGGATTTCTGAGTTGTGAGCGTTTAACCCCTGTATTGCCTGTTCTTTTGGGCAGGGGTGCCCGCCGTACCCTCTCTCCCACGTCGCATTGGTGCATTCCATAACTGTGCACAAGTTCACGAAAGGTGTGTTCCCGCAGATGGGAGTGTGCTGTGTGTGTCTGTGCGCCTCTTCCTCGCCCTCCCATTCTGGATTTTGCCTCCTGGGAGGTCACAAATCCCACAGGGTCTCGGAGAGAGGAGCCGCAAGAAACCGGGGGGACCATGAGGAAGTCATCGTACACAGGTAACCACGACAGCGCTGCGTGCCGGACAGGTGCTCATGCCTATAGAATGATATATGTGGCTATAGGGGTAGAACATTACAGCATAAAGACTATATGGTTAATCCTGATAAAGACTGCAAGGGTTAACCAAAACACTTACCCCTATTCTCTGTACGTTTTAGATAAAAATATCTTTATTTGTGCAAAAGACCAAAAAAGTGCAAGTGCAACTTTTTTTTGCTGTTTTTTTTTATTATGTATATTATAAAATTATATTTATATATATATATATGTATATATATATATATATATATATATATATATATATATATATATATATAAATAATATTAATCTCTGCTATATAGTATATAGATTCTTTCTGCAGGGCGTAAACTCAGAGTTAACTCTCTCCGACCTTCGCTTCCCCTGGCAGTGGAAGGGTTAAAGGTTGCCCTTTTCAATCCCATTTCCTTGGCGTAGTTCATCTTTCGTTAAAAGCATTATGCTGCGTGACCTTACAGTTATTTGCGTTGTAAGGACCGAGCGTAATTACAGATCACCGTGCAGAATGCTCCGAGCTTGGAGGAAAAGCGCTGAGGGCTGAATCGGGTTAGAAACTTTCACCTACATTAAAGGGATTCCACAGAGAAGGGAAGTCTATTACAGACAGAACGTGTCAGAAGAAAAGGGTTTGGAACCTGGGAAGTGTCAAAATCTCTGCTAACAGGAGGAAGGTCTGATTTACAACGAAGGGCTGAGCATGAATAAGGATAGGGGTGAAGGAGAAAGAATAATCAAGTGCCGTTAAACAGTGTATCATTCATTCACAAAAAGAAAGAAAAGTGTCAAATATGATGTCCCGTAATATAATATTATGTAACAGTATATCGTAAGAATTATAATACGATCTGTTTGGGAAATAGGCAGGATGAGATAATGGGGTCTAGTCTAAGCGGTAGAGGTGGTGCAATCACCATAGCAACCTGTGGAATGTTGCACGGATTTCCGCAATTCTTTTTACCCTGTACCAGAATTTATCTCATAGCTTCCAAACTTCTCACCGGCCTTTATATTATATAGAGATTATACACTAAATGTAGATGAAATAAATTATATTAATACATGAATTATCTGTTATCTGATGAATTTGCGAACCTCTATATAGTTTGTAAATACTGTTATAGGTGTAAATATTTACCATTTAAAATTTTTCAGTGGAATATGCTCATGTGTGCATTAATAAACTCTGAATGTTCCAAAGGGACTTAACTAGTGTTATTGTCTGTATTATTTATTCATGAAGGGATGTTCTAATCCTTTTAATTGATTAAGGAAGATGAAAACTGAACGGCGATATAAGTATATGAACTTCACACATAGCTTGGAAGGGCATAGTATATATAAATATATTATTATTTATTGTTATATATAGTGCCATCATATTCTGTAGCGCTGTACAATGTAAACTTATGTTAGTTGTGTTTTTTTACATTTAACCAACAGTACCGATATTACTCATTTATTTTCTTAGAAGGGAGATAAATAATTATAAAATGTTATTGTCTGGACTGGAGGCAAAGAGGTAAACTAATTCACCCAAGGTCAAAGAAGACATGACAAGGTTACCTGGGTAGCTGGATTAGGCATTGTATGCAGCGTGTGTGTCAACGTTTGTGCTAAGCATGTTATACGGTGTTTACAAGTGTGTTTCTTGCCGGGAGTCGGAGCACAAAGGCAGGGAGGAAATCTAGACTTACAGGAACAGGACTGATCTGGGCTCTGGGGATGGGCCCTGAAACATTAGGATTTCATAAGGAGCTTTATACAAATTACCTTGTGTCATCTTTGCACAAGAATCCCGACGTATTGCAGGTATTTCAGACGCATTGGTTTTTGAGGCTAAGCTTCCCTGGCTGAATTACCTAAATTATTTAAGCCTACGCAAATGTGTTGTTTGATAAACCCCGACACATTCATACTTGCTTCACGATAACTATTCAAAGCTGACATTGACTGCATTTATACATTATTATTATTATCATTATTTATTGTTTTATATAGCGCCATCAAATTCCGTATACATTCTTCACCTTTCATATCATTCTCTGTATGGTGTAAGCTAAAAACAAAGTAACGTTCTTCATAGAATATAACAGATTCTTCCAATCTGAAAATTGCAAATGTGTCAAAACATACTTAAAATCAGCGCCCCAAGAATATCGAATGTTGTGCTTTCTTGGAAATCCATACTTAAGTACGTCGTACTTCTCGGGTGTTTCTCTTTAAAGGGACATTCTGGTCATCAGATGGATATCATGCATATGATGGCTGGGCGTCACATTTAAATGATCATTATTTTCCGGTACAATTGCATGGAGATTCGTCCTTCTGGCCATGTTTCCTCCCTTAATGTTTTCTAAGAAAGTATTTTTAGGCATGCGTGTATCACGTGATTCCGCAGCGCTGAAAGTTGTAGTATGCGTTCATTAATAGTGGGTTAGTTACGAAGAATAGTTAAGATGCTAAGTTATGAAACCGGTCTAATTGCATTGTCAATATAATCTTACATTTTTACCACTTTTCAGTTAGGAAAAGGTTTAGAAACACTAGGGTGGAAGATACAATTACAGTCCTCAAGATTGTAAGCTTGCGAGCCGGGTTCTCCCCACCTAATGTATCGGTTTGTCTTAGTCTGTCAGTTCTCGTCTTGTCATACCCCTTGAATTTATGTATTGTATTAAGCGCTGCGTAAACTGTTGGCGCTATATAAATAAAAAATAATAATAATAGTAATAATGCTTAGTTCTGCAGTCGTCAAGTGGTTGAGGACATGAAATTAGACATTGGGCCTACGGCAAAAGGAATATCTTTGACATAAGTGGGTCAAAACAGAGTGAACCTTCACTGATACGAGATTTACTCGATGGTTACTTCAATGTGTATTCATTAAAATTGGGAAAAACCACTATCCTAAGATAGAAGCTGCATCTCTGCTGCTTAACTAACCACCTCTTTCACGGTTCAATGATTCTTGCCACCGATTGGCTGCTTGAAAGTGTTTTCAAACAAAACCACCCCACTACAAATACTTTCTACCAGGTGCTTTTACATAAAGTTCTCCGTCTCCTGTATATTTGATTTTTTTTTCTTGAGTTTGGAGCACCGGTACTCTTTTTACCTTCACGCCCTTCTCTAGTGCCATCCCCCACCCCATGCAATTGTTGCCGTTATCCCGCGCGGATATGTCATACAAGAACCAGCATGTTAGGATGACACAATGCAGGGAAATAAAGATTTTGCTAGCAGACCCTGAGGCAATACCGCCTCTGTTCCAGAGATCTGCCAGAAGTGACTGAGCTCATAGGCCTTGTGTACCGTGGAGGACACTTAACCCAACAGCCACCTAACATGAGATATAAGGGACTGCCAGAAAAATAGTCATAGTCTGTGAGGATACAAACTGGTACATATGTAGAGTGTCTCACTCATCAATTAACTGCCTTCCATAGTCTGTCCTTTGCTGTCAAATCCTGCTTTTTCCAAATGCTGTGGGTGTCACAGAAAATACCCTAGTATCTCCTGAAGATCAGGGACAAATAAACGTGATGACAGACATATCGCTACAACCTTTTTTAATATTTGTTTCTTTGTAATAATTAAGCAATGTATTTTTCATGTTTGTTTTTCATGCATAATGTAGAATGACGGGCCTTGGCATCTTGTTGCCCCACACAGTGGGCACAAGCGATGCCCTTTTAACCTCACTAGGGCCAGTAGCATACCCCGGCTCCTTTCCCTTCCCACCCGGTGCACTAATCTTAATTGCACCGGAGGGGGCAGAGACCGGTCTGTGAGTTGTTGGTCATCATAGCTCAGAGGTCCTCCTGGCCCTGGAAGCGGACCGGAACCGGGGAAAGCACTGCTCCGGGGACGGTGTTGTAGGGAGGTACAGTGATGTTTTGGGATCTTTGATCTACAATCCATCCTCATCAAGCTTTATTTTATATAATAGTTACACCAACACAGAATTCCAATTTTAAAACAAAATATATATTTTTATTAAAATATTATTTTATCCAATTCTCTTGTAGGTTTTGGTTAAATGGCAGGTCTTGTTCAGGTCTTGTTCAGCGCGAGACATTTGTTTTTGATAATACATTCTGTGAATCACTTTACTTTGTGACTTTGTAAATATTTGGTACTTTCCCCAAGCCTCATACCTTTCTCCTCAAATTTTCAAAAGGTACAGCATTGGATAATCCTGCCACTATTGAGTTGATGAGTGACGAACGAGGGGGTGACACATGGGTCACATACCAAAGTTATCTACACGCGAAGATGCCAATACTCTCAGACACTGGCCCCCTGTCACCTCTGCGTGACCCTGTTACACCTCTTTCAGCTGCCCCTCTGGTATCATTTTAGATTTGGCTTGAAAACATACTGAAAGGTGACATTTTTTTCTTTTCTGTAGAGATTACTCAAGAATGCTCCTCACCCTTTAATAGGAAGTAGTGTTAACACGCCATGCAGACAATACAATGTCTCAGCGTGCATTCATGATACCATTTCTAAGAGGTATATTCACTAACAGGTAATCTGAAGTACCTGGGAGCTTCTCCTGCGAGAAACATTGAGTTAGTCCTCCATAATGCAGAGTTAAAGGGACACCCCAGCCATCATACGCACATCTCAGCTGAACGTCTCTTCTCTACCTTAAAACGGCATAGAGGGATTCAGCAGAATCCTCTCCTCCTCAAGCATTCCCCTGCCCTCCAGCTGCTTGGGTTGCAGGAACACATGATGACCTTCAAGAAAAGGGAAGCAGAGAATAAAATCTTCTGCAAACCTTCAGGCTTTCTGTTTGTGAAAGAGTTCTTTCAAGGATATTTTACATACAGCAAAACACTCACATACATTTAAAGTAAGACTTGCCCTCACGATAGCTATCTTGGCATCGAACTGCAATCTTCTTGGCAATCAGTCAGTGTGAATGAAGAAGTACCTCTCAACACATCCGGTGAATGAAGAAGTACCTCTCAACACATCCGGTGAATGAAGAAGTACCTCTCAACACATCTGGTGAATGAAGAAGTGCCTCCTTCCTTTATGAATAAAGACAAACTATCTATTGAGCCCGTTATGCCACGAGTAATAATTCTAATCTATGGAATATTGTTAGGCAGGTTTGAGCCTAGGGTTAGTGGCGGCTGGGTGCCTTATTTCTAAGGCATTTCGTTATCGTCCAGCGTTTCGTTAATGAGTGTATACCTCTCTGAGATGCCACTGTGTGATCTTACCTATAAAAGGGTTAGAAGGCCGGTGTATATGCAGAATTCCCCTGGAGTGTAGCACAGGACCCTTACCGCTTATGTATACTGTAAATGTAAGATTTAATGCCTTGTTGCCCGTGGCTGTGTACGCTCTCCATATTTGGTTTCTCGTTTGGATAACGTTTTCCTAAGAAGCACATGATCTATTTTAAACGACCCCCTTTCCTTTTGTCTTTGTTTAACTGAGTGGTTGTGTTTACTTACTGATCAAGTCCTCTGACTCACTTGTAGTCCTGTGCATAAGTTGCATACCAATGAGAAGATGCGTGGCTTGTTTACGTGATTGTATATATATATATATATATATATATATATATATATATACCCACTTCCATAATGCTGCTGGCCAGATAATTCTAATTCTACTAATCAAGCCATACAGCATTAGACCATCTTTGAGACCCACATTTCTCGGTACCTCTTTCCTTTCCTTATGTCCATGTTTTCTAGTTGCTGAGAATGTTTGCTGGGTATCACAGTGTTACATAGCACTAAAAGTCAGAATTTATACTCATATATAAATGAGATGTATAACATACATATGTATAGCCATGAATTCCTCCGTGTTTGGTTGCAGAGGTGGCTCTTCTGTGGTGGTCTTCACAGTCTCTTCTAGCACAGATAGGGAGAAATGACATCATATTTTGGTGCATGTTTCTTCTCCATCATGGGCAGCACTGTCTCGGCTTCCTACTGCTCCTCTGATGGTGTAACCCTATGCGTAAATACACTACAATGTTTTTACACCTACATTTTCTATAGTTCCATGGTTTTATCCATACATACATGTAATATTTTCCGGAAAAGCAATGTACAGTCAACGAATAAGCAGCCTAATTGCTGTTTCACAAAACATTAATTACGCTCTTTAGTCTGTTACGCAAATACAGCTTTGCAGATCTATCATTTTATTCTTTTCTCTGAAGGTTTCATCACCTAAAACTAACACAACACCTTTTAAGAAGCTTCTTGAGTTTGTATAACAACCTTTGCAAGAACTTGGCTCCATGGAATCTCCCGGTGCTCTATAAGTAAAATGTAATAATGGAATGTTAACCTATCATTCCCTTCTTTTCTGTCACATGAGAATTAAGTGTTCCCAGCAAAAAGAATACATGATTAAAGACTTTTCTTTCCTGGAGTGGATTTGTGCCCTGATAACCGGCTGAAGGGATTTTAGTAAGATCCTCAGTATCAGTTTGAGATGAAACGACGTCCTACTGCAGGAGCAGTGAGCGTATTGAATGTAGGGTGAATGAATGTGGCATAGTTTGTGGATGAGAGGAATGAGTTTTCTGTAAACCCTTACTGTATATTAAAATGAAGCCGTCAATCCCACATTTAAAAGCATCGAGTTCATGATTACATCATAGTCAGGAGTCAATGGGGGTAGCGAAAATATTTTCTGCGATTGGGATAATTATGCTATTAGTATTGTACTAAGCCTAAATTGGTAAAGAACAAGATTAGTCTAGCACAGGTTAAATAAGAGGTTGGGTTGTACATGTGGTGTCTCAGGTTCCTCCTCGTAGCTCTTCTTTTGCTTTTGGCCATCTATAATATAAATAATCACATATGATCCATGATAGGCTTTCTCCTCTAAGCTCAGTATTTAAAAAATGTGTTACATGTGTACTAAACATTTTAGATCTCTCAGTCAGCGCCAGATTTTGATGTAATAGCACCTGCTATAAATCAAATAGTGGGGACTCATACTATGCTTTCAGCACCTTGTGATTCATGATCCCAAAGGCGTTGTCCTTCTACACACCACCCATTCTTAGTTTGTAATCGCTTAATGCAAAAAATATATATGACAGGGATATATTAAATATAAAAGAGCGTTGTATATAAAATATGCTATATGAAAGCTAGATCACGGGATTCAGTAAGATATGGAAGCAGCTAAGGCCTCCGTATTATGGTTTTACGTCTTTTCCTGGGATTTGTCTGCCTTGTGTACGGTTATACAAAATTGTTTTAATGGACCAGACTCTTGCTGTGTCATCATATCTTGTGCCTGAATCTATTTTATTTTCATTGCATATGAAATAGAAAAAAGTTCAATAACCTAAAAAGCAAGCTGTTTTGAGTTTTTTAGATTCTTTTTTCTTTTTTGTGTCATAGTGTCCATATCGACCATTGTGGCTATGAACAGTGACTGCTTCCCTGTAGGAGAAAGCACTTCATAACGATGCTGGTGGAAATGAAAAGCAGTGATAGCTCCACCCACTTGTGTCTATGCTCCACCCACTTTAGGTCATGTTTTGGTCATTTTGCAGCCATGTATGTTGGGGGTACCTGCAGTCTTTGTGTGAAGTGTAATTTTAGTGTAAATATATACTGAAAGTTATTGTTGGATTCAGGTTGACTTATTGACTTATATTTGTATTAATTAAATATTTACACCAGGGACGGATTATCCCATGGAGCAATTGTCGTGCTCTGGCATTCTGACTAATCCATACTTCTCACCTGTCCCATCAAGCGGCGTTCTTTTGGGACAGCAATTGGACTGCATTTTCATACAACCATACCCAGCGCTACCCAGAGTCCTCCCTCTTCAGGTTGCGGCTAGTCCCAGAAATCTTTAGAGGGGGCAGAATACGCAGAATGGGGGTGGGGAATAACCTGGATGTGGTGAGGAGCGGACATGGCCACATGTCGCTTCGTTGCCCAGAAAAAAAGAAGAAACTCCCCGGGGACCCTGGGAAGTTGGGCTTCATCTGGAGACTCCGGGTCAAACCCAGAGATAGTTTGCTGGTATACACCCAACCCTGCTGACTCTGCCCGCCTCTGTATATCCTGCTTTGTTATATTCTATGCTGTTTTCCAAGTATCTCAGTTTGTAGTGGTTAGTGCTGTTCAGGTGAGTGCAGATAGTTTTGTAGAGGGACATGGCTTATAAAGTGTCCATGGCTGAGAGGCACTCTCTTCACATTAACTGTGTCAGTCAGCCTTCTCTCCATCTCAGCTCTGTAGGTATTTGCAGACAAACACTCCTATAGCACTCAGCCACCCCGTGATCTACCTAGGTGCAGGTCGGTCTTGGAGATAATGTAAAATAATCTCATTTTTTATTATTGTTTAGCATTTTTTTATCAAGTTCAAAACAGATTTAACAAACTATTTTGTAGTTATTCTGCATTCTTCCAAATACACATGGCTCTTCCCAGCAAACATTCTCTTCTCTCTAGCAGTAGCTAATTACATCATGACACAGTGACATCATGCTGTGTGAACCTGGCACTGATGAGCTCATTTTTCTGGACTTGCATAGACTCACTCGTGCTCACATTATTCACATGAGAGCTGCTGGTTCGACAAGCCAGGTAGGCTACCTACCGCTCCACAAGTGATTACGTGTCTTCAACGGATAACTAGGGCCAGCAGCCCATCAAGCACTTGCACTGTGTGCTCAATGGCCAGCCCAGGCCTGTTCCAGGAATAGTTCGTATATGTAAAATCACTTTGACACTTTACAGCAACTTTCAAGTCCAAATACAATTTTAAATCTTTGCAAACAGAGGAATTTGCCTCCTTTGTAGACAGTTCTAGGAATGGAAATGTCAGAGGGTAGCGTGGCAGCCCTCCCATAGCGGGTTACAAAGCACGTTTCTACCTGTAATGGAGTAAAAATCAATATTTGCAGTATATACCTCATCCACATTCCAAAGTAGGTCATTGCTCATTAAATCGGTGTGAAGTTTAGTGAATATGTTGTATCCCAAACAACTGATAACATGCGGTACCAGGAACAGAGAGAGATGCTGAAACAGTCTGTGTTTCAGGGCCATCTGGGACAACCTGTGTTTCAGGGCCAAAATGATAAATGGGGTGCCGTACCCAGACACCCCCACTGCATTAACCCCTGAGACGCTGTCCTCTTTGCAGAGTATTCATACAGGTGGGAAAGTCTTAGCAGCTGCCAGGGGTGCCAGAATCGGGCGGTTAGTGGTGGTGTATTCTTCCTAGGGAGACAGCCCCACCTTATTAGAGGCAGAAGGAAATCTATATGCCACTCTTTCCATGATGTGACATCATATGCCAGCTTGCTGAATTGTCGCTATGCATTGTTTCTTGGTTTGTTAAAAAAAGGACTTGGACCCAGTAGACTATGATCAAAGCTCAGCCATACCACCATGTGAAGGATTGTATGCCAATTGTAGACCATAGTTCTAATCTTTTAAAGGCACACTGCATATCTTACCTCCATAGCCTCTAAAGGGCCGAGTGTAGCTATTGAGTGTGATTGAATAGATTACAACATTGTAAAGTGATTTAGATTGAATAAATACATGATATTAGTTATATTAATATGCTCCTGACCCCACATACATTGGAACCACCCCTGATTGTAAGTCATTGTCACTCAGCTAGCAGATCACCATTGATTTTTGTGCAGCCTCTTAAAACCCATGGAATATATAACATCATGTAATTTAAAAAAACTGCCCTGCAAGTGACACGTGTAAATGTATAGCAACCAAGCATGTTAAAATCATAGATAGCATTCCTGTTAATAACAGGACTAGATGTCACACTTCAACTGTTGCTACATAGAAACACTCTGCCAAATCATTGACCTCTATATAAAACCTCTTCAGCGGCAAATGTCTGAATTATAGAGACATTTGGTTAAATAGCACATGTCACTGTGCAATGTTCCAGCACTGAGTTGAGTTAACTAGTCCCTTTTGCAGAGGCCCAAATGGCATTTAACTGCAGTTTACAAAGATGCCTGTAGGTGTCCTCAGAACACCACGTGAGACATAAATCCTGGTTAAAACATTCCTGAGACTGTGGCCTCTTGCCTTGTGTATTTCCTAAATATGCAATAATGTTACAAATTAGGTGTGTCATTAAATACATAATCAGAGATAGATATATTTTTTTAAAAAACAAACAGTTCATGTAACACATAGGAGCTCTGACTCTAAAAGCTCTGGCTTTTAAGTATACTAATTGTATGTTTTGAAATTTTGCTGTACATTACACTTGAAAAAGTTTGGCTTTCAGGAAAACAAGTTTTAAATACGTACAAATTACTATTACGATATATGATTAGCTTGGGATAATTTCTGGAAAGAAACAAACTGGACAATGCACTATGCAGGGACAGTTAAGTTACCAGACTGTCCTGGTCATAATCCATAATGAATTCTGATCTGAAACAGCAACGTTTCTACAAACTCATCTTCAAACACATATAACCTAAACCCATTATCTCTCCATATTTATATGCAAGGCTGATTTAGGCTAAAAATATTTGCCTGGCTCCTTTCCCATGATATCATAGTCTTTACTGAATAAGCTCACAAATATCTGCTTCCTGTCTACCATAGACTCTTCTCTACAAGATGAGTTTAATGCTGTGATCACCTCCATCTTCTTAACTTACTTTGACAAGCATACAGTGCCCTCCACTAATATTGGCATCCTTTGTAAATATGAGCAAAGAATGCCGTAAAAAAAATATTTTTTGTTGGATAGCAAACAACTGCAAACACATCATGGGTTTATCAAAAAAAAATGTATGGCACAATTATTGTCACCTGCTCCAAGAAAAACTATATTTGAATTATATTCCCATTTCACATTTTTAGTAAACATGGGTGACTAGGAACAGGAAATTGTTCAGCCATTACTTCCTGTTTCACAGGGGTATAAATATTAGGGAAACACATAGGCCTAATTCCCTTAGTCATTCATCACAATGGAATATAGCTTTTAAGAGCGGCAAAAGGTTGCTAAACTTCACAAAATGGGTATAAGAGAACAGCAAAAGCACTGAAAATGTGCATTTTCACCATCAGGGTAATAATTAATAAGGTTCTTTCAACCTGAAAGAAAACATGTGTCTATATTGTCTCAACACACTGTTAAGAGGATGGTCCGAGTGGCCAAAAACGGGGATGGAGAATTGCAGAAGTCTGAAATGCGTCTTGGGGTCAGAAAGTCTCCAAAACTACAATCTGATGTCACCTACATCACCTCAAGTTGTTTGAAAGGGTTTTGAGAGAAAAAAACTTCTAATGCAAGAGACCTAGACATTTTGTTAGGATACAGGGCATCACCTGACTGGCTCTGCCAGATAGCTTGAAATGGGCCGTGGTTGGATCCAGCATTGTCCTGTCCAGCAGGACAATGATTCAAAACATCCATCAAAGTCAACACATAAATGGTTTACTGACCACAAAATCAAGGTCCTACCATGGCCATCCTTGTCCCCTGACATGAACCCCATAGAAAACCTGTGGGCGAACTAAAAAAGAGAGTCCACCAGCATCAACCTCAAAATTTGAAGGGTTTGGATAAATTCTGTAAGGAGGAATGGCCTCAGATCCTTGCCATGTATTCTCCAACCTCATCAGGCATTATAGGAGAAGACTCAGAGCTGCTATCCTTGCAAAGGAAGGTAGCACAAAGTATTGACTAAAAGGGTGCCAATAATTGTGTCACACATATATATTTCACTATTTATTTATTTTTTGATAAACCTTTGCTGTGTTCGCAATTGTTTAATAGAGTATTTTTGTGTATTTTTTAAGAAAAGATCAAAAGGTTAAACAATAGATATTTTTTTCACAGCATGCTTTGCTCATATTTACCAAGGGTGCCAATATTACTGGATGGCACTGAATGTGATATGGCTCCATCTCAGTTGAATTCACACCTGTCCAAATGCACATTTTCTATTGCCTTTCTGGTATGACGTTAGTACCTATTTCACTTGTTGGGATTTATCCATTAACGTGAGAGTGTGCAGGGAAGTTTCCGTTTCAACCCAAAGGTTGTATGCCTAATGCTGACCAATTTCTCCTCCAATAGAGCTGGGCTGATCCTGCATAGTTAGATTATGCTTTACTGATCTCTAAAAAAGGGGCATGGCGGCCCCTTTAAAGGTAATATAATCAACAGACCAGTTAGTAAAAACAGACGGGTGCTTAGGGATTGCTTTATAGATGATCAATATGGCTGGTGTCTTCAGGTTTTAAATTGCAAGGGTTATTGATGAATAGGTGAGTCAAGGATAAGTGATAAAAGCTGGACACTGCTGTAGGGTCATGTAAAGAAACATATGTTATGAGCCTTTAACAGCTGTAAGTTGAATGGCCAAACCCTATCAAAATATGTAATTAATAAAGTTCTCAGGAACAAAGAACAATAGAACAATCCTGGAAGACCACATCTGGACCATATTTCTCCAGTAGGACAGATCTGTTTAAACCATGTTGAGATATTTTAATGAAAAGCTTCCTTTAAATCTTGACCTATTGGGAGATCATCTAATCACCAGCTGTTCACATTATATGATCAATTGCTGTCTTCCATTCTCATTACCTCACTTACTACTGGAACACTTTAAGGGAGCTACTCCTATCTTTGAAACAGGCAGCCAAGTTCCATCTGACCTTCCCTTATCAGTCTGACTTTCACATACTCCTGTGGCCATCTGAGTCAGCTTTAAATACGGCTTGCATTGGCTGTTTTAGAGAATATTATCAGACTCTCCCTTGGTTTCAGTTCCTTCATAAAATCTGTTCTACTTCTTCAGGGAAGTCTACCATCTAACCCATTAAGCCCTTTTTACCATTGTCTTACCTTGCCTAGTTTTACTCCCATTGTGAAGTGTCTCTCACCATATAGGGTGACCGCATAGGCCATGTTTACAGGACCTCAACTTTTGTTTCTTTGAGTCTAATCTAGATGCACTATTTGATGGCATAATATAAATAATATTAAGTGTGGTTCTGCACTTGTGTTACATGACTGTTTTCTTTATAGATGATTATGTCCATACCATTTTTTCCCCTAGCTCTTTGAGAAAAACAGGTTTTCTTACAAATATATTTTAATGGCTACTTAGTTCTGGATACCTTTTTTGATCTCTGCAAGACCAGTCTTCTTCCGACAAGACTTGGGGTCTTTCTAGTCTTGAGTACCAAAAACTTCCTAGAAAGCAGCTTGTAATTTAAAAGTCACAGGCTGCTTTCTCAGAGTGACCACCATGGTGCACTTGCAGTGATATGGCACCTCTCATGAATGATTTTTATCAAGATTAGTAGAGGGTGATTCAACTAAATCCTCTCAGACATTTGGGATCCAAAAGGAACATTCATCACTGCAGAGACAGAGAGAGAACTTTGTTCAACTTCTTGGCTGATGTGCACTGACACCATTAGTAGGTGTCTGCAACCCATCACCTGTCAGTTTCACAGCTAGAAGTAAAGGTCTATCTCAGTAGAGTTCAGCGAAGCCAAAGTTGGTTTCAAAGTTTAATGGCGCATTAATGGTAACTTTGTAACTCAAACGTGACACCATGCAACCCTGTTAATTGCCTCCAAAATGTAAAGGATGTTGGACTTCACACATAGACACTGATAACTTATTATTTATCCTTACTTTTGCGATCTCTGTTTTTCTAGGTGTGACTAGGACAACAAGTGGGAGACTACGGAAACTGAGCACTGATGTGACCAGTCCAAGTAAGTGAGACTATCTGAATAAATGCTAAATGATAGATGCTAAATCAAATGAGTCAACTTCTCAGAAAATATGGGGAATTTCTCAGCCTCAGCACTTCAACATTTGTAAAATTTGCATTGTGTTGAACATTTATGGCGAGTAAAAGATTCAGTCCAACTGTGGAACAATTAAAACTCTCCACTCTTCCTGTTTGGTAAACCATAGTGATTGCGTTTCCAGTCCCTGGGAAGAAATACTACCAGAACCTAAAAAGCAAAAGAAAACTACAATGAATAGGTTTTATGAATCGCACTCTTGGTAAAGGCCTTTTCTGCGTTATGGACACTATGCATAAAATTCAACTAATATAAAATATGGCGGCAGATAAGAATTGATTGTAAAACATTTGTCCTTAACTGGTCTGATCTAGAACAAGAGATCCTCATCGAAATCTTAAAATGGTGAGGATGTTTTACTTTACTGGGCAGATGGTAGATAAGTGGAACAGCCAATGTGCCATAAAGCTAGCCTGAATCTATGATGGACCAATTACTGATTATGGTCTAAGCCTTTAAATCAGGAAAAATTGGCAAACTAGATGGGCCGATGGGTTCTTATCTGCCGTCAAATTCTATGTTTCTATATATGATGATCAGGAGACAAATCTCGATCAGTAATCATTGCAGAAGAGGCTTCTACCAAGAGCTGATGCAGCTAAAGTTCATCCAGTTTTATTGCAGTGTTGCTGACATTTAACCTCCTCCTCATAGAACAATGTTTAGCCACCACAGCTTCGAATACAAAACAAAGTTTGTTTGGAAAATTCCTCGTACATTATTTGGAACTCAATAGAATGTAACTTTTTTTTTAAACGGGTGCAAATATGTAATGTATAGAATACGGGCAGTGGCTGGACTTGCACACATACACAAGAAATGTATGATTGTGATATCTTTTTAAAATGAAATGGCAATGGTCAGACTGATCGATAGATTCGGAAGTGTTGTCTTATATACTTAGTAAAGGTTCGCGGTGTCGTAAAAGTACACCCGTGGTCTTCAGGGTATTTTGCACCTAAGTTGAGGGGAAGAAAGGAGCATGACTGCCCTATTAAAGTTATCAAAGTGTTAAATTTAGATGAGCAAGTGGAGCAGCACCTTTACTATATAACACATGGTTTCCAATGAGTGCTCTCTATATATACAATTTCATCATTCGTATAATAACTGAGGTATTTCAGTTAGATTATTTCCAATTAAAGCCCATGTACTTTCATGCCTCTGCAGGATAAAAGCTTAGATAATTGTATATATTATAAGGGGATCTAATAAGGAGATGATGCAGTAGAGAATTAAGAAATATCTAACTTGGCAGGATTCCCAGACCGTTTCCATAGTAACCATAATCAGGATTTGGCCAAGTAATGTTTGCCATCAAATTCTAGAGTCAAGGATGGGCAGATGTGAGCACAGAAAGTACTACTTCCATATCCTCCAGAGGTAGGAGCTCAGTTCATTTATAGAAACTAAGGTACGCGCTCCACCGTTCAACTCTGAGTATTTCCGCAGTAAAATCGATTGGATTATCAAACATTTTCACATAACTACAGAAAATGTCTGCCTATTCTCCATCAGTAATTATGCTCTTAACAGTACTGTATGAGTGAAGCCACAGGTTCATCGCTGTGAGATGAACCATGTGATTTACTTTCTGGGGTCTATTCACTAAGCCGTGTGTTAGGATGGGATGAATCCGTTCATCTCACAAGCTTAAACTGTACATTTAAGGCAGGGAGGGGTTGGCTGTATGTAGGTAGGGTGGGGTTGAACGGAGGGAGGGATTGGCTGTATATAGGTAGGGTGGGGTTGAAGGCAGGGAGGGGTTGGCTGTATATAGGTAGGGTGGGGTTGAACGCAGGGAGGGATTGGCTGTATATAGGTAGGGTGGGGTTGAAGGCAGGGAGGGGTTGGCTGTATGTAGGTAGGGCGGGGTTGAAGGCAGGCAGGGGTTGGCTGTATGTAGGTAGGTAGGGTGGGGTTGAAGGCAGGGAGGGGTTGGCTGTATGTAGGCGGGGTGGAGTTGAAGGCAGGGAGGGGTTGGCTGTATGTAGGTAGGGTGGGGTTGAAGGCAGGGAGGGGTTGGCTGTATGTAGGTACGGTGGGGTTGAAGGCAGGGAGGGGTTGGCTGTATGTAGGTAGGGTGGGGTTGAAGGCAGGGAGGGGTTGGCTGTATGTAGGTAGGGCGGGGTTGAAGGCAGGGAGGGGTTGGCTGTATGTAGGTAGGGTGGGGTTGAAGGCAGGGAGGGGTTGGCTGTATGTGTAAGGTGTGGGTGGGACAGGTCTTATGAAAGAACTATCTACCTACCCACCTTCCACAAAGAGCTCAGAAATCTTTACAGTTCTCTAGGCTGGAGTGATCAGAGGACCCCCCCCCTCCCCAGCTGGTCCCTGATCTCTACTGCCTGCAGAAGTGGGACAGTGGGCCAGCTCAGTGGGACTGTTTCCATGGAAATAGGACATTTGGGAGGTATGAGTTTCACCTGTAGTCAGCGATTTAGCCCCATGTCATGCAGGGCCAGTAAACATAAATAAAAATTTAAATATCTATATAATGATTATGTACGCATGTAAATTACATATGTGTATATACCGCCACTACTCCAACTGGCCCGTTTTTTTAAGACAGTCCTGTCATAGATTTGTGTTCTGCTGGCCTCCAGCATGCATAATACTTTTTGTACTGCAAAACTGGCAGTGCACATGCGCAGGGGTAGCAGGGCACCCAAATTGTTGCGTGGATCAAATGTAAACGAAGCATTGTAAACAGATGGGGTTTTTCCATAAACTTTCAATTTCTTAAAATATTAAACAGTTCATACAGTACAGAAAAACATCACAAAAGGTCTGCAGCGAGTGATGTATTTCCCAGGAGCGAGTCTCCCCGTGGCTTGTTTTGAAACTCACAAATCTCACGCCGGAACAAAATACGCTAAATTAGCTTTGCAGTGTTTCTCAAAATAAACATAAAACCATCTGGTATCTCGAATTTTCTGACCAGAACAAATAAACTGATAGCTGGCACCTGCTTCGCATCTCAAGAATAAGAGAGTAGATTACTTTTCTACCAAATTTTTTTGCATTTTGAGTTATTTCTCATCAATTACAGCCATGTGTGTCAGAAGCTCCTGATGGAAGTAATCTACAGAGCCGACCAGCCTCTGTATGGAGGACAAGCACACACGGAAACATTATGGCTCCAGCTATCGGTAGCCCCCTTTGTTGGATGTGGGCAAGAAGTCCCTCTGAAGTCAGTGGGTGATCTCGCGGACATCAGTGGGCCGTCCCACTCATACCACGGAACATGCCGAAATGGGGGGGAGTGGGGCATGTCAGAATGCCTCTCTCACGTACTAGAGTCTTCCGGTGTTGACTCAGGAGACAAGGAGAAGCAACAATTCTCCTGGAGTGTCTTGGTGAAATCTGGAGAGTTTCCCAGTATGAGGAAAAGGGAAGCATGATGGGGTGCACCTGACGTTCCCCTCCTTTGAGGCAGGGGTTATTTTTTGTGGCTGCTTGAAGAGGTGCCTTAGGCAGGCAGGGGATTGTGGGAGGGCCAGGCCCCCAGGGATAAAAGGGGGCTTCTGCCTGGCGCTCTTCCTCTTTCTCATCTGGAGCTGGTTTCCCCTCCCTTCCTTATTATTACAATGGTCTATAGTGGGCATGGTCTATTTCTTGTGTGGGAGCTGGTTATGGGGTTTGGTAATGTGCTTGCCCCATGGGTTGGTGCCCCTGAGCCACCTGGTGGAATCCTACTGTGATTGATGGAACGCCAGTATGCAATAACCAACAGCAGAGAAGCAATAATCATCCTACCTGTTGTTGTGAAATATTACAGTTTCAACAATTTCGGATATTTATCTAAACCTCCTATTTCCTTATTTTTCTACTCTGCCTAATAACTAGTTTTCTTTCTTTGTACGAATATAAAAACGACCCCTGTTATTTATGGTTGTGTCTTTGTGGCATTATAGAGGAAGTACGCATTTGTAAGCAAGTTTGGTGCTTGAGACTTGTGTGTCGTCATCTACAACAATGCAAACCAAACACAGCGTATACCAACATATCCTTCTTGTTTTAAAAGTGGGATTCCTCAATGAGATATCAAAACTTTGTATGTAGTTCCCTGAATATGTCTTTGGTGGAGGCCGATATGATATCACAGCTGGAGAACCAAGGGAACATTATTATAAAATAATACATTTAAATAATAAATAATAATGTAGGGTTTTCAGTGCTGGATTGCATTATGGTTTATATCATATGGAACAGTTCTATTTTAAGGTTCCTAAGGAACGCTTCGGTGTTACTGTAGCCATTTCTTGTTCCGTTGCAGTCTAGAACCATACTGATGACCTCAGTTACACGGCTCACGCCTAACAAACAACTTCCCAAGCCTCCTCTCCTCACGTTCTCTTCTAATGAGTGCTGAGGCAGGTCTAACCTGGCGTTTGGCTAGCAGTCAGTGTGACCTGCCAGCTTCAGGGAGCACTTGGAAAAAGTTGATCCAGTGATTTATTGTACTCAGCAGGAAAGCAGGAGTCATATGAATATGGTAGACATTCTTCACCCAAAGAAAAAAGTATAAGCACATAAAAAAAAGGCAGTTCTAAGTGTCCAGGTGTAATATTTAAAATGCAGATTTGATCGCCCATGTGTACTTTTCTCCCATAGAAGGATAAGGACAAGAGCCAGATAATCCTACAAAAATAATCAATTTGTTGCCAGATGGTGGCAAAAAGTTTCCTACCAATGAAGGGTTAAATAGCAAGAACCCGATGTAATCCCTTCACTCTGGCCAAGGATTTAGCAATGGAACAGTATAATTGCTAACAGGTACGGCAGGATCCCTTACTGTAACAATGTATTATATATTGGCAGGCTGTGTAGTGATTTGGGCCGCAGAACCATATTTCTGAGGTGGGAGTGCAGCCCTCGGTAACGTTCCAGACGAGAGCGGGCTGGGGGCGGCATTAATGAGCCTAGAGCGTTAGAAGGAGCCGTGCTTCTAGTCTTTGAGTTGGCATGCTTTGGATTTTAAAGTCATTTGTGGATGTTAAATCAACCATTGCTGAAACAGTAACAAGAGTAAGACGAAGGCCAGTAAAAAGTGGGGAGAGGAGTGCATAGATTTGGGTAAAACTTCAAAAAGAAATCAGGTATAGTGAAGAATGAGGGGGGGAAACAAATATATAGAACTAATATAGAAAGGCGTAAAGAACAAGGGAACGGTAAGAGTGAAAGAAGGTAGAGAGGACAAACAAGAAGGAGAAAGTGTGCAAGAATAAGCCAGATGGGAGAGGAGGACACCTGCGTTTAAAAGAAAAAAAAGCACAGAGGATCAATAATACAATATTTGAAGTCGAGGGAGAGCTGTCTTTGGCTGGATAACAAGGAATTCCAGAGATTTTTGAGGGGTAACAGCTGTTAGCTGGAGTCCATCCAGTGACAGGTAGACGGTTAGCTGTTGAGTGAAGGATGCAGGGCAAAGAGTGGGGAGTGTATAATCTCCAAGGGAATGTTGAAAAGGTGATACATCCTGTACCATGAATATTAAATTGGGAGAAAGCAACGGGGGGGGGGGGAGAGGTGATGAAAGAGTGAAATTCCGAGAATGCTCAGGGGTTACTTGAGGTGTGTCAGGCAGAGAGACGGCCTCCTGAGAAGGCATAAGCATGACATAAAACCATTCTCAAACCAAAACGTCAACAGCAAGATTCTATCGTTGTGATCTGGGCTCTTACGCTGCCAATCATGCTAATTGCTGGTATCCAAAAAGTACAGCTAATCGCAAAGTGTGCAGGGATTTTTGTCTCCAAAACCATATGTTCCATTTTTGGGTCCCCCACCCCCTCAATACTCAATACGCAGAGTGTTCATCTATGGTAAGAGCTGCTTGCTCTCACCTTCTTCCGTGTCCTGGCACGCTACACTTGTTTTAGAAACATTTGGTGGCAGATAAGAATGATTCAACCTATTTACTCTGCTCGCTTTCCTGATGTAAGTCTCAGATCTTAATCGGTCCTTGATCTGTTCTTGGATCTCTCCCATAGCAGTTTCTCTTATCAGCGGCTTGAATTGTTCAATGCAGGGTTCAACCCTCGAACCTTATCTTTAACAAAAAAAAATGCATCGGAAATACAAGTTTTAAATAATAAGCATGACTGATCTTCACACAGTGGTGACAGTACGGATGCCTCAGGCACATTCTAATGACATGTTTGCTGCATTCTGCATTACTGGTTTATTCACTAAATTAGGTTGGTATGGCATTCATTTTGCACTAAGAAGGGCAAACTCACAGTAGCGTAGATAAAGGTGGCAAGGGAGGGGGTAGTCCGCTCAGGGGGAGCAGGAATCTGGGCGAGGAAAGAGTTTTCCTCACACAGTGCGTGGGGGGGCCGCTGTGGCATGGGGAGGCTGTTTTAGGGGCAGAGGCCTACCAAGTTAAAGGCAGGCTTACCGTATACTGATAGGGGTTATGCTGCAATACCGTCAATGTCTGGCTCAGTATATAATGGGAGTTATGCTGTACCATATCTGATCAGTAAGTGTTATTTATTTAAACGTATTTAATTTATTTATAAGTTAATAATTTTTTTCAGATTTCTAGTTTTTTCCAGTTGACATACAGTTTACAAATTTATGAAATAAATAATAATTTTTTGTGTAGGGGGTTTGCCACATACAGGATATGCCCCGGGTGCCAAATACTCTAGGTAGGCCCCTGCAAACTCCAGAAGTTTTTTTTACCGTTAATAGGGCAAACTTAGCCTTGTACAACACAGAGTTAACGCTGTGAAATTTTTATCTCACCCACAACTGAATAAACCCCATTGAAATTTTGACAGACGTTATTGGGAGGCCAACATAAACCCACATATTTATTTAGAACCCTGTCCTTTAGGAATGAAAAACGTTTGCATACTTTCTTATTGTATTTTATTTTACATTTGTTTTTAATGGCACCTAAGCATGGGTTTTAACAATAATATTAAGATGGAGAAACCGAGCATTTTACAAGGACTTGGCCTGAGCTTTAAGTAATAATGAGTAAGATATGCAGGCATTAAGACCACAAACAATTTTAGAAAACTAGTGTTTTTGGGCTACAATTTTTCCAAAGTAATTGTTTTTTACAGATTTTGATCCTTATCGGGCATGGGGGAAAAAAAATTGGACTTTGTAAGGCAGAGATTTAAAGCTGCAACAATTATTCCAATAGTTTGAAAAGAAGTATTATTTATTGATGTAAATAGCACCATCATCTTCTTTAGCAATGTAATATGCATATATATTTAAGTATCCCACAAAGATCTAGAAAAGTAGAAAAACATCAAAGCAATTCACACAGAAAATGAACGTTCAAAACATTGAAAACCCTTTCCTGAAAGGGATTCTATGAGGTGGGCAGTTTGCAGGACGACTAAAATGGATACATTTTTTGCCTGTACATTTCAGACCATCAAAACGTTCATCTAACATCCGCTAGACCTGTCTAAAAACTGTAGAGATCGTACATGAAATGATAAAACACACTGCGCATGCGCAGTCACGCAAAAATAAACAGACACAAGGATATTTAACCCTGACACTCAATTTCAAATTCTAGTTATAGTAGACTTTAATAAATGTTGAGACACATGTTTCTAATCTGAGTTGGCTCTGTTCCTAGACTTCTTTTGGGAAAGCTGCCAGCTCATTAATTGGCCTCTTATAAGTTATTATTGAGCAGGCAGATTTCTGGGAACTTAGCCAACTACTGTAATCAATGCTGTTTTGTATTTTTGTTTTGGCAAGAATGCTTGTTGTGCATGTGGCGAGGAGCAGTGAATTGCTCATCAAATTTGTATACAGAACAAATGTTATTTCCCAAACACGGCTAAATTTCATCTGGAGACCCATTGTGTCTATTTTGTTCATTGATCGACGACTTGTACATTCTAAGACATCATAATATGATTTAGCCTATATTAATATGATGAACTATTCTGCATTAACATGGTTTGGTGTATTGGCTTAGTGAACAAAATCCTGCTAAATCATGTTTTAAATCATTCTATATTTCTTATACTGATTGCGTTGTGATATTTACCCCAGTATTGTCTGGCCCTTCCACAGAGATCTACTTCATTTGCTTCCTTTTCAATGTTATACCTATCCTGAGTCTTAGTAACTAGCTGCCAAGATACTTAATTATCCCGAAAGCTTCCATATAGTCTTTTTTTCCCAATATCTTGCTAAGTATTAATGCTGCCATTAGTAACCCGTGTGCAGTAAGGTGAGGGTTGAAGCAGGTGTATCTCCAACTCAGCTGAGCGTGTACTACATTCATTCCCTATTGACTCTGCTCAGAAGGCCATTATGCATTGATTTTGGCATTATTCCAACTTCCGTCCTAATATGGGCTCAAGGATTTTAGTAAAGAAACTGCAGTAATAAATTCTCGTGCTAGATCCTTTAATTTATTACATCTTGGGTTAGGTCTTGGAGTCCCTCAACACATAAACACCCTTCTCGTATAAATATATTGTTTCTGATTCTTCCTCTGCTGTATCTTCCAACGATTAAGAGGTTAACTTAATTCGATTTATGTTAGATACTTTGGAGATGGGATACTCAGCCTCGCTACTCGCCCCCTCTCTTTCCACCAAGTCTCTGGGGCTGTAGTCTGCACAATGAGTAGTATTTATAACATTACTGCTGGAGAAAATCTGTCAGCATAAAAACAAGGCACGGAAAACAGCTGGAGTTTAATCAAATAATCTGGAGCTACTTTATTGCCTTTGTACCAGGGGATGCCACAGCATCATGGCAGGCCTCTGGTGGCACATGGGGCAGAGTTCATATGACCTGAGTTTAGCGAATGTGAGCATAAGAAGAAAGTGAGGCAGATAAACTGCCTTGCAGGACAGAGAAAGAGAGGGAAGCGAGTATACAGAAGCGAGAGATAGAGAAGAAACGAAAAAGGAGAAGATCCTGTGCTGGAGTGTAGTTTCAAATAGGTAATACTAAAAAGTAGTAAATGCAAGATTTGGGAGTGTTCAAATAAATGTAATGGCATCTAAAAGCGGGAAGGGGAAAGGCACAGAGAAGTACAAAAATAATGAGATTAGGGAGCTGGCACAAAATAGCGTGAAGAAAGAGCAAGAAACAACAAAAAATGATTACAATAATGTACATGGAAGAAGAAGAAAGGCCGGAGGAAATGAGAAACTAGAAGGAAGGAGGAGGGGAGAAGGAAATAGAGAAGTAGCTGTAGAAGCGAAAGAAACCGTGAGACGGAGCTGGACAGAGGATATCAGAGGGAGAATTGGGGAGCCTCAGACAAAGGAAGGCAGGAGAAGCGGAGATGACAGACTGGACGGGAGGAGTTATTGGAGAGTTACAGAGTGAAAGAGAGAAATAGAGGGAGGGAGGGAGTGACACAGGGAAAAGTGAGAGCTACAGAGGGGAAAAAAGGTAGAGAGAGAAAGGAGGCACTGGAAAGAGGAGGACTGAGAAGTTACCGCCTCCCAAACAGGGGCAGAGAGGCCGGGCTGCAGATAAACTGATGCTGGGGGAGTGATGGACAAGGAGCGCATTTCAGGTAGGGGATTTCACTTCAAAGATCCTCTTGTACAATAGCTTTTTGTCACTCTACGTTCCCATTTATCTTGCTGAGACAGGAGTGAGTAAGAGGGGGATCAGGTCACTGTGCACACTGTGTAATGGAATCACTCCAGTATATCCCTTAACCCGGTTAAGAGAGTTAATCTGGTATCTATCTATCTATCTATCTATCTATCTATCTATCTATCTATCTATCTATCTATCTATCTATCTATCTATCATCTACTAGATGCATATTTATGTATTTAGACATATAGATAGTATATGTTTGTATGCAGTATAGTACATGTATATAATATGTTTATCCAACAGTTAAAACAAAAATAATTTCACGTTTCCCTTCAGTGTTTTAACTGGGACAGCTGATTTCTCAACTTTACATCTTCCCACTCTCTACCTGTCCTGCTCTCCTCTACTTGTTGAGTATTTTATTGTCCAGTTAAGGCTTATGGGCACTTGGTAACCTCCACATTTGTCTGGGTAATTGTGGTTAAATGGAGGATTATAATACCCAAAGAGAACACGCTAGGTGTCTGGTTTAATACTCTTTTTATGAAATCACCATCCTTTCAAAGTATTTTGCATTCTGTATGATAATTTACTGTTCAGGAGCATACTGGACTCTAGGAGTCTAGAAAGGTGCACTTGTAGTGCTATGGAGTTCTCCTTCGTTCTAAACCCTGTTGCCAGTACCAATTTGCTCCCTAGGATAGGCCTTTGTCTCTGTATTCAGAGCTGGCATGGGTTAATTCTGTTCAGACTATCACTGAGCACAGTCACAAGTTGCTGTCCAACAGTTAAGGTTTTTAGGAAGGGGAGGTCCAGATTTGGGCTGCCACGTGAGCAGATAGCACTACAGACCTGAGTGGTTCAGCAGAACAGACCATGTCACACTCTACGTCATCCCACCTAGTCTGTGGCCATCACTTTTCTTTTTTTAATTTGGACGATGATATTAAACGTACTGAAAGGAGGCGGAAAAGTAATACAATTTGCAATGCGTTTAATATACAATTTGAAACAAAAAACAGGGTGGAGCTCTGGAAAGTACAGGAACAAGTAAGAAAGTGTCACATGGGCAGCTGTGAAGGACCATAAGACACCGTAGAGTAGTCTTAATCCCATTTAGAGCAAGAGTGCTGTGTTATTGAATGGGTTAATTGTGTCCTGCTGATTCCATGTGAGCTTATTAAAACTCCTCGTGACAACCATAAAGAACAGACCATGGCAATCATGAATCAGTCTGTGCAAACTGAACCATCACTGAGAGGATGTGGTCACTAAGAAAGTGTTGTCAGCACATTACTGAGCGAGGCGGTGGGGGAATCGGCTCTCCGAGATTCAGCAGCGTGACACATGGGAGAAAGGCTCCCTCAATATGTCAGATCCTAAAAGAAGGAGCCTCTGTGTGTCAGTATCACGCACACAGGAAAAGGGATTTCCACTATGTGCAAGCGCGACATACTGATGATAAAGGCTTATTAGGCCAACAGACATAGGGTGAGCATAGGCTGGCAACGCTCGGTCTCCTGGGACAAGCACATTCAAATGTCCCGGTAACCAAGCAGGAGATCACGCACTAAAACATAGAGAACATACAAAAGAGTCAATCAAGGTTGGTAGCCCAGGGATAATTTTTAACCTTTAGGAGAGGTGTTCCTACAAGCACACAGTGATAGATTCAGGCTAGATACTCCTTCAGAGTATCCATAGAAGACACTTGAGGAAGCCATGTGTGCAGGAGTTGCTCAACGCTTACATGCCGCTCTATGGTTCAACTGCTTTATGTCAATAAATAAGCTAAAAAGCAGGGGAAAGACGAAAGGTTGTCTCAGGATAAATGTGTGATGCACATAGTACACCCCCTCGAGCCTTCTCTGTAGCAGAAACAAACAGGGCAACATTGGAGTGACCCAGATTGATGGCGTACAGATCGCATTCCGGAACTGTACAGTCCAACTGAAACTGGAGCAATTTAGAGGTATGCAAATAGGAAAGTGGATCCTTAGAAAGGAAAACCCCAGTTTTTGTTCTCTATGTGTCATATTTGTGTTGTCATTATTGTACATAACAAAGTAGATTTGTACTACACAAAGTAGAAGGGCAGGAAACGTACATAAAGTTTCACTACAGATAAATGTGGCCTTTCCAAGCCACTACGGCGCAACGCTAGCCTTAGCTGACTCCAGTGTTGTCGAAGATAAAGACACATGTCACTATTTTTGCAGTACATATTTATGAAGTTACGTTGCATGTTGAGTCACATGTGGTGCAATCGCTTCTGTGTTCTAAAGCTTCCAAAGTGCCAAGAACTAGTTTCAAAAAAGCGGAGGATCATGGGTAGACGGCTACTGGAAAACACAAGAACAAATGATACGTTTACTAACTATGAGATTTTTTTTTCCTAGGAAAATAAGTCGAGGATATAAAAGTAGGTGGGGATTCGCGTTGTTAGATCACAAGAGGGCCCCGCAAATGTCCATCTGATAACTTGTCGCCCTCTTGTTAACGGTGTGCTGTGGGGTGTAGTTTAACCCCCAGTGTATAAAAACTTATTGGAAAGAAGCCAAACCTTCCCCCTTTCATATATACGGCCGTGACATGGGTATATTTAATGTGTGTTGCACGTAGGTAGTGACACATACAGGAAAGACTATTTTAGTGACCCATGAAATGGGAAATAAGCTGGATCTCTGTGTCTTATAATTGTCACATACACAGGGTATATCGTCCACAGGGTGAGGACACTCGTTCCTCGGTGGTCATACAGCGTCACGCGAATTAGCAAATCACTCTGTTCAACACACCTAACAATACGGCTATTTGTGTCTAGTGTCAATGAACCGGGCGTCATACGGTCCTTTTAATCATTTCTATTTTTTCCAGTAGATGCGTACGTAAGAGAGAGTTCCGTTAGGTTGGCAGTGTTACCTACAGTTAATGTCCAATCGTTTTTTTTTGCCTCTCTGGACTTTGTCTTGTACAGAGTGACTTAGCAGTTTAGGTTTGTTTTTCTCCTCTCTCTTGGTGAATGGGCCTTTGTCATAACAGAAATGATGAAAGGAGCAGTGTTTCTGTTACGTTAAGTTATTAACTTGTTTACTGTAAGAAATGGCTAGCGCAGCCTTAAGTTACTCCTCTCCGAAATCTTATACTAAATCCTTCACTGCAGCGTCTGTAGCTCCTTCTCAAACTGCCGCTACATTTTCTTGTTTATTACCCCAACAATGTTTCCTTAAAGAGGAATCACCAAATTTCAAGGTATTCCCACTATGTGTATTATGTTCATTTTTTTTCTTTCATTTAAGTACAAATAAAGGTTACCTCTGTTATTTTTCTATTGTGTTGCGTGTGAGAGCTGCCATCTTGCTGCCCTGCCTGTTGATAGCAGTGGAGGCTCGCAATAATGTAACAAATCTCTTATTTTAAAGAATACCTTTTATTTAAGAATCACAGTTTTTAAAGACAATCCTGGTGTCCAGGCACTGTCCACTGGAGGTAGTGGTAGCACAGGCAGTTAGGAAGACACCAGAGAGCTGTAAAATGAATGGAGATCTGGGCTTCCAGGACCGGACCCTCTCCGTCTCTTGCCACACCACTGACACAGGTATCTCAAGTCCGACACCTGAGATGTTGGGGTTTGCTAAAGGTATAAATGCAGTGTATAAAAACTCTTTCTTCAGCTGGCAGTAGGATTTTGATGCAATCTTTATTATGGAAAATTAGATAATTTGTTTATTTTAAAAAAAAATGCCATGGTTAGGGTTTTTGTGTTGAGTTGGACAACTGGGGCTTACCATAGCTACTGTGTCAATCATGGACTGTTCTCCAACAGCTATACATATTCTCTTTGTTCTCGACAGCCTTACATATTTATCTGCGTAGAGAGATTTATACATACAGGGATGATGCCAGGCTGACATCCCGCGTCCTTTTAAGGACAGTCCTGTTTTCCTAGGGGTGATTTGGAAAGGTCTGCATCTGAAGTCCGTCAATGTCTTTCCCAGCAGCCCATCTTGAGATTTATCTGTGCTCCACAGCATTTAGCAGATCTCAGTTTGCATGGGGTATCTGTGAACAAATAGAGGAAGGCTTTCCGCAAGATTTTGGAGTGCGCCAAATTCAGCCATTTCAGCATTTGTGAGGTTTATAATACCTTATAATACTTAGATAATATATAGGTATAATATACAGATTGTATCTATAGAAGCTGGGCTCTAGCCAGTATCCCAAAATACATACTTGTTAAAAAATGGATCATATCTCCCCAGTGTCCTTATCTAGGTGGCCCAGTAATTCCATCTGTCACACTTTCCTTCCCTGGGGTCCCTCATGTCTCCTCAACTTTTCTAGGAAGGTTACATGGATGATGTTACATGGTTACAGAAGGTTACATGGATGAAAAAAAGACTCACTAACTACACCCCCAGAGCAAAAATGCCTGTAATTTTAAAAGTTAGGAGGTTTGATGGAGAACTGGCTTTACTTACTAAGACTTTCAAGAAACAGAGATTACATTTGTTTTACTCCTGCTGAACACTAAATCTCGTCCAGCTCAGCAGAGTGCTTCTGTGCTACCATTAGAGCCACAAGGCCCCAGCCTTTTTGGCTATGAACCTGGGTACTAGGGCACGATACATTGACATTACTGCCAAAAGTCTCTAAATTGCTAAAAACCAGACTTATCTCCCCTCTGTTGGCATTGGCGCTGCTGGTAGCTTGTCAGACTGCCACTATACAGAAATGCAGGCAGTGGAGACCCATCTTTATTAATATCCATAAAGATAATGGGAGGCTGAGCTCTGTTCTGTCTGCAAATTGCAGGAAAATATCTGGCATTTTTAAATTACGGATAATTGCTGAGTTTATAATTAGTACAATTACATTTACCTTATATTTAATGCTCTAATGAACAACAAAGCATCTCCCTGTGCCCTCCAGTACAGCAGAAGTCAATAATGTTGTATCTGGAACTAATTGTCCCTGGAACTGTGGATCAGAGGAGTAATTGCTCGTATCTCATCTCGTCCAGGGCACCTATGTCATAGATATCCAATGTTGTGGCATGATCTACTGTTTAATATAGGGAATTCTGAGGCTTTACTGTTTTTAAAGTTCTTTTTGTGACATTAACCAATATAATAATCCCTTAGAAGGAGTTTTCAGGTTAGTGGAACATTTCAATTCACAGACTTCATTGTACAATGTCAACCACGATTGTCTTCTCTGCAGAAGGGCGAGTTGGATCTATTTACCAAGGGTTAACTCGGCTGACCAGGTTCAACTTTAGTCGCAATTATAAAATAACTTGTATCCCACAAGCATCTCAGCTGACTTTTTGCCATTGCAGATGTAGGTAAAACTAAAGCCCAGCTGGAGCATTTTGCTCACATATTTTGCCGTATATTAGCGAAGTAACCTCAATGTATAGGTAACCTGGAGATATCTCTTGAACGTCAACTTACCAATTTAACAATACATTATGCAGGGCCATCTCAGCATTTTTCACAAAAGTTCTAAGAGTTATATTTTGATCAGTCAGTCTGAAAGCAGTTTTTGTTTATTCTAACTTTTACTAACCTATTGTAGAAGAACACAACATAAAATGAACAATCTTTGTCATAACCTTCCAGCATTATAAGGCACACATCTCTACAAAAAATGGCAAATAAAAATAAGAGAAAATATAAAGTAATCCCACGAGAATAAGGGAAGATGGATATAATACAAGATGGAGCCTTTTGTTGGGAGTTGATACCTTTTTTTATACCAGTGTAGAAAAAGATGTAAAGTAGATAAGATGTTGGGCCTTTAGAGATCTGTTCTTCAGAGCTCATCTGAGGGACAGTAGCAACAAAGACTGGTTCTATAAGAAGGCCACCTGCTCTGGTGTAGGACCATACATTGATAGGTCACTACAGACAGATTGCATTACGCAATTTCTACATTAAATTATTTATAAACCCACGTGTCAGTAGTCTAGTCCTAATTTACTCTCTTTATTCATTCTAAATTGGTTTGATAATAACTAGACAGGTTTATGATAAAACTTGATGGTGTATTGATCTCCGTACAGTTCTGTATTGATCTATTGTCCCATGGTACAGATCAGCAGAATATGATGATGCGATATAAATCATAGCCTAGCATCCATTAATGCTTGTCTAATGCGATCAAAGCAGATGACTGCACTTCCAATTCTCCCTAGAGTCTTGTTATTACTATATAGTCTTTATGGAGATCACCATAAAAATAAACTTTTTAGAATTTTTGAACCATAAGTATGCAACACTGTAAAATGATTGATGATGTTTAGTGCTGATATGGAGTGGAAGCTTTTAATGTTAGAAAACTTGTATTAGTGTTGAATGGTGTACTTTGCATATACACGGTGTTAATTTCAGTGTTCTATTGGGCGTTACATTATTTTAGAGCTGTCTTACCATTTCTAGGCAAACTTTTCATAATTTGGAATGTACTTGTAAAGTGTATCTGTTGTAGACACGCTTATAATTTGCAATTGCTTTTTTTTGGCAGGGAGTTGTATCGCAAATCATTAATTAAGAAACACATCACTTATTTAGAGGGATCAATGAATCGAGCTCCTTGTTTATTTTCTGGATGTTGAAAAAGCCTTTGGCCTCCTTTTCCAGACCCTACACTACTTCTAATTTCTAGATTCAAGGGCATGTGGGATGAATAATTCATCATCATCACTGAATTTGCTTATCCTGAGGTCCTACTCCCCAAGTTTACTATACATTTACATATCAATCATCCCAATGAAACTTTTTCTACAGCCTCTCCCTTCTTCCATTATTGCTGCCATTTGATCTTGGAGTGAATGCGTCCTGCAGTTTGCATTTCATCCAGCAGGGGGTAGTGTTGCATTCACCTATGTAGTTCAGAATCATGTTTAGTTCAGAAGCCAGCATTTTCGCTAGTGTTTTTCTTAATGTCCACCCATGAATAATCAGTGACCCTGCTTGAGAACATTTAAATGTGGGAAGGTTCTGGATATTCTTAGCTGCTCCAGCACACACAAAAATATCTTTGAACCTCTGTTCAATTAAAATCCCACTGCTCTATTTGTTCTTTCTCAGTAAGGGACTGTGCTTTGTCCTGGAACTTTATGTGACTGTCAGACAGCTCACCAATTCCCCAGTCCATTACTTTCCCATGTACTGCTTTCCTTACCTGCTTCCTAATCCACTCATTCTCTCTCCATCCTCTATAAAAGCTGACAAGGATATGTTTAAAGGGACAGTATAATGTCCCAGACATCCTTACCAATGCCTGCTAAAGTTACCCTTTATATGGCCAACAGAGAAAAAGATGGAACATTACATACACTTTTGGGAGCTCAGTAGTCTGTTCTTCAGATGAAAGAAGATATATTACACTTAATATAATCATTATTGTTTTGTTTCTGAATCCTGAAGGGATAGAGCACATGAGATACTCATTTTTATTCATACATTTTACCACTCATAATACCTGTTCTGGATTTAACTCATAACTGGATTTTACATACATATGTAGTGATATACTGTAGAACCTAATTTACTCTACTGTGATAAGGGATTCCATTAGCCTTTTCCTGGATACTGGACTAAGTATGTACTCTTAAAGGGAAGCGTGTACACTAGGCTTAGCCAGATCATTAATTGTAGGAGTTTGTAGGTCAGTCAAACCACCAGGTTCAAAGTAGTTTTTAAAATGACCCATTATGGCATAAATAAAATAAACACATATAAACACATTAGGTATTGGACATGGGTCTCATTCTATTCTTCTTCTACTAATCTTCCCACAAATTTTTCGGCATTCTCGCTATATATTATCTTATGGTCCTATATTCCTGCCTGTTTATTATGATGGACATCCTTGCCTACTGGGTGTCCTCTGTTACAACCATTGAATGGCTGAGATTTCCTTGCTCATGATATTATATATATATATATATATATATATATATATATATATATATATATATATATAGTACATCCTGAGAGGTTTGAAAATTCCAGCATGTACTACTTGAAAAGTATCCAATTTGTATCCCCATTTTTTTGGATCTGCAAAGATCCTTTCGAAGTCTTTATGGGGAAATTCTGTAACTTTGTGGCTCTAAAGCTGAAGAGTGATGTGCTCCATGGGGTACTGTCTTCAGTGTTCATTATTCCTTCAATTTATTTTCCCTTACTGGTGCATCGTAATACCAGGTTTCTCAATGACATAGACCCTAAAACATCATGATTACTAATCCTGGTCAAAGATCGTCTTCACCAATGAATTCTCAATATTACATGGAGACTTATCTGCTTCTCAACTACACAGTATCTGCTGCTAAATAGCTTCATTGACTACATTCTCTGAATTGTCCTAAATTGTAATAAAAAGGAACCTCTGAGGTGTAGATGTTAGAGCACCTTATTATTCAGCTGTTATGGTGGTCCATGGCCCCTGCTTAAAGACCTTCTTTCATTCGCTAACCTCCATTATTTGCTTGCTCTCTTTAGTTTTGTTCTAAGGTCTTTGCAAAGCGTACTCCCGACATAGAAGTTAAATTCTGTTCTACGGGTCAGAAGCCAGACCAGTTCAAATACATTTTAGCTGAATACTGTGAATGGAAGGCTAGTAGTCAAAGTATGTTTGCTCAATGATTGAATATTATTATTATTATTATACTTTATTTATAAAGTGCCGACAGATTCTGTGGCGCTGTACAAGATGAAAATGTTACAGATAACGACAAGTACAATACAGCAATCGACATACAGATACAAGAGGAATGGAGGGCCCTGTTCCCGCAGGAACTTACAATCTGGGTGGATAAGGGGTGAGGAACAGGAGGTGAGGACTGCGTGGTAGTGAATGATGTTAATATAGGGCGAGATAAGGGTTGTAAGTGGGTGAGAGGGAAGTTTTGATGTTTGTGTCAGTGGTAGGCTTCCCTGAAGAGAAAAGTTTTTAAGGAGTATTTGAAGGAGGGTAGAGTTGGTGAGTCGGACAGCACGGGGAAGAGAGTTCCAGAGGGTTGGTGCTGCGTGAGAGAAGTCCTGTGGGAGGAGCAGGTTATTGTTGGATCTTAGAGGGCAGGCTGGAGTATATTTGCTGATGAGGGAGGATAGGTAGAGGGGAGAGGCGTTAGTGAGAGGTTTATAGGATAGAGTTGGTATTTTGAATTTAATTCTGCTATGGATGGGGCGCCAAGGACTCACAGAGAGGTGCGGCAGATGCAGAGCGTCGGGTGAGATAGATTAGTCTGGCAGAGGCATTGAGGAAAGACTGGAGGGGGGATAGTCAGGAGAGAGGGGGGCCGGTAAGTAGGTTGTTGCAGTAGTCTAGACGGGAAATCACAAGGGAGTGGATTAGTTGTTTTGCGGTGCTGGCAGTCAGGAATGGACGAATTTTGGAAATGTTGCGTTGTTGGTTGTGGCAGGATTTAGAGAGTGATTTGATGTGAGGGATAAAAGGTTTGAGTCTAGGGTCACTCCGAGGCAGCGGACTTGTGGTGAAGGAAAGATAGTGGTACCGTCGCCAGTGATGGACAGGTCAGAAAGGGGAATAGAGTTAGAGGAATATTCAAGTTCTCTGCCTTGGCTAGAATTGCTGGAATTATAGATACAGCAGAATAACCATTTTTAAATATCTCCCACGAGCTGTAATTTCCAGCTGGTCCGACTGAGACATAAAGACAGACAGAAATACATCAGCCAACAGCTGGTAAAGTCTTCAGTATCTTATAGACTCCTCATAGGTATGGTAAATTACATTAACCCCTTCAGTAGCATTGTTGAGAATAGCTATCTGATATTAAAGGGATAATAATGCCTCAATAGCCTTTGCAATGCATCGGAGACCCTGCCAGTAATGTATCTCAGTTAACAGCATTTAGGTGGTCTGTCCCATAGCACAGAGTTTAGCTTCTATATTGTGAGTACCCTTTACAAAAGCGTTTAGGGCACAACAAAGGGCAGCATGCCGGCTCGCAAATTAAATATCACACGCATTTAAACATTGTGTCCCCTCGTTTTGACATCACAGTGCTTGTCTGGCAGTAAAAAGGTTAAATTGCACAGAACAGGTAAGAGAGACAAAGCGTGCCGGAATAGTTATAGTTTAATATGCTGAAACATCCTGCTTCCTGGATGACTGTACGTTGTAAACTGATGAGACACAATGACACGCGCTTCCTTAGTCTGTCAGTGTCACACACGTAATCCCGGTGTCAGCGTTTCGTGCACACGCAGGGGAATGTTCTCTGTCAGTGACCCAGCCGCACACACGGCGGGTGTGAGCTGTCATTGTCCACAAAATCTGTGTATTGCGTCTGTCAGTATCACACAAGCAGCGGGTGTAGGGTTGCCGTGTCAGACTTTTTTTTTTTTTTCAGAGACATGTATATTTATTTCACATATAAAGCACAGGCAGTATCTGCCAGTGTTACGTCCACACACGTGTCATTGCCGTGCATGCATGCAATGTGCATATCTCATGCAGGTTCTGAGACTTTTTGCCAAATATGTCAGCTTCCATGAGGTAAAATAGTCCGTTATTTTTTGTCAGTGTCTCTGATATAAGTCGTGTCCCTTCACTCATGTGAGTCGGATGCCGTTTCTCAACGTGTGAGGACACCAGAGTCACTGAGATACTGTGCATGTTAGACAAGGTCCTTCAGTCTGTCACACATGAAAACTCATCCTTCTCTCCATGTGTCATACGAGCTGTATCAATCTGTCAACGTCACACGCTGCCTTTGTAGTGGTTTTGTGTCTCACACACTGAAAGTCTCACTGGGTTGATTAACGACTGACAAAAACTGTCTGCCTCAGTCAGGCAAGCTTAGATTGTCTCTTTTTTTCTGGAAAGAACACACTATCAGACTACCATGAATTGACTGTATTTTTTTTTGTGTCACATTTATGTGACTCACAAATCAGTCACTCCTCGCTCACTTGTAATAGTCAAAGGACCTGGGAGCAGAGCCAGTTTTAGTGCTAGGCATCCTAGTCAGCTTTCTGGGTCAAGAGGTGACGGGCAGTGTCACACTTTTTAGGGAAACAGCCCCGAAATGGTTGTAGCTCCCGGGCCTCTTTACTGGGGCAGATCACCCTATTGGGATCCTAATTCCTGTTTCCTTCTTTCCTCCCAGGACGTAGCACCCTTCTAAGAACATTGCTGTTGCGAGTGTTCCAATATTTTTTTTTATATAAAACATGTAAAAAAAATTGGAATAAAACAAATCTTAAATAAAAACAAAATCCAATCTTAAATTGGAAGAAAATTGGGAGGGGGCACCACAGAGTATTCTTGCCCGGCTGCCCTTCAGCCTCAACCTATCTTTCCTCTTGAATACAATAGAAGATAACTAGTTCTCCTTTATCTGGATGGCTTCGAAATATATGTTTATTTTCAATTTGTTCCAAATAATCTGCAGTTATTTGATGGAACTGTTACTGTTGTTCAGATCTCACATCCCAAAAACCTTTCCAGCCCTTTTCTGCCTTAAGTAAAAGTATTTTGATATTTTTCCTATATACGGTATTCATGAGGATATTATTATTATTAATAATAATATTTCAATAGGTAATTACATAACTAATAACTGCCAATGCACACCTTCTAATATATAAGGATACTTTTGTTTTAGGGGTTGGTGTAGAGGTTTGACCATGGGGCTAGGCTTTATCAGACTTTTTAGATGCTGTTGTGTCATATTGATGGCTGTTTATGATTGGTTTCCAAAGAGGATAATGCATTTTACTTACACAACTTTAAATTGTGTAAGTAAACAAATTTACATTTTCTATCTGACCTCCTAGAAAAGAGGGACATCAGGGGAAGAAAGAGGGACAGAGAGATTCTGGTCCAAAAGAGACATTGTTCCACCTAAAGAGGGACACTTGGGAGGATTGTCCATAATCTGGGTTACAAAAATAACAATGTCAGTGTCTGTTCGTCATATCCGACCAGGCTTAAATGAAGTTATTCAGTAATATAGTGTACCGATGCTTTACTTGAGTGATTACATGCCTTTAAAATGTAGCATTGTTAGAATGTTAGTTGAATGAGCATGCTGGAATGTTAACCCATGAATGCATGCTGGATTTGGATTGTCCATGCAAACAGTTTATTTCCATTTAGGCTTGGCCCAAAAACTATGTTTTAAAAAAAAAAAAAACATTTGTCGAAGCTGGTACCCGCTGTGTGTGGTTGGCTTCCTGTTGACAGCTGGTCCTTCCTTTCTCTCGATATTTCGGGAGTTCCTGCTGCCTATCACTCCAGCTTCAGGATACAGTGACGCCATCACTTTAACCCTTCTGATGCTGCTGCCTTGCTGGCTTTCCACATCCAAGAGGTTATACAAGATTTCTGACATGGTAGCACAATATCAATGCTTAATGCAAGGTAGACACTGATACGAATGTGATTTGAGCACATATATCAGGAGGCAGAAATAAGAGGAAAAATTGAGAAATCAAATGAAAAATTGAATACAAATTCTGCCAGTTGTTATCATTGTGTTAGAATTTACATCGGATAACTTACTTAATCAAAATCCTTACAGGGTTCTGCATTCTTACTCTGGTAGGTTTTCCTAGAGATCGTTTCACTTTTACGTATATGGACGTCCGATACATAAACATACTAAAGTCACCGATCAATTACAATATAGGTTGGCGGCATCTGGCAGAGTATGTTAGGTGCCTGCTTCACCATTTCTTTAATTTGCACTAAACGTCTTGGCACACACCTGTTGGTTTAAGATCGGTGAAAACTGTTAAGGAACAAGGGGGTCTTGTTGTATGATGCATTTCAAGGGGTTAATCGTGACTTCCATAGGCAGGCAACTTATATGCAGCCGGGCAGCTTGGGGAATGTGTGTGTATGACATGGGTGGAGTTAGTAGGCTGCCTCTGCACCATTGATTCAGATCAGCCTTTAGGGGCTGTATCTCTATCCTCTGCTCAACTTAGGGAGTGCGAGAGACAAAACCCCACACACAATAAAGTCAAAAAGTTTAGTACTGCGTTCACAACAGGAGAATCCCCCCCCTTCTCTCCTTCCCTCTTCTTGGCGGCGGCTTCTGATGTGATCCCGTTTTTCCAAATTTGGGATTTGTTGTTTAGAGGGGGAAAAAAATCAGTGTCGTGATCCGAGCACACTCCGGAATTGTGGAAGGTCTCAAAAATGTCTGATCCTTCAGTGAATGCCCACCTGGAGGGTATTATATCCGATTTTGAAGGTTCGTATGTATGCCGTTTTGTCTTCTTCCTATGCTGTATACATAGTATTGTTGTATTTGGTTAAAGATTGTTGATAGGGGTGTACACAGTGATCTGTTCAGAGCGTGTGTGTGTGTGTGTTGGAGCTGTGGAAGAGGGGGAGAGAGGAAATTCAGATTGGAGGATAAAAAAGAAGTCATGGTTTTGCAGACTTGGACTGCTTCAGATTAAGGAGTTATAAATGTGTATATTACACATATAGGTAAATGAAAGAATGACGGCTGGATTGCGAATATAGATAGGACGCTGGTGGTATTAAACTAGAAGCAGATCTATCAGAGAAAATGTGACGTTATAGCAGGCTGAAGAATTAGTCAGAAAGCAGAGAAAATAAAGCGGTGAGTCACAAAGAGGGGGAGGAAGTAAGAAAGAAAGGTTTTTATTTTCCATCACATATTCAGTGTTCTTTAGATCAATATAGGTATCCTTCTAAAGAATGCTAACAGAAGACAGTTAACCCATTCAGGGATACAAATATAAATAATGCTTAGATCAAACTGTGAACATTATCAGTTTAAAATGATGCCACGGTACATTTACGGTATATTTTATTTGTGAATGCTTCATGTTTGAACCAAGTTTCCTTAGCTCTATTCTATGGCTTTCAATGAAATTAAATTACATCTGTAAACAAGAGCAGGTCCACAGATGCCTCTAATGAACATGACAGTTGACAAGTAGGATGTATCACTTACTTAAAGCAAAGCGTATAGCATCAATGTAACGATACGATGTATTAAAGGGATGTATGACATTCTTCCTCAAAATATATATCTACCATCTGAGATTCTGTAGAAAATCTAAATAGAAAACTTTTATAAGCTCTGGAATACCTTGATATTTCTAGATATTTGATTGTAAACAGTAATTATATTCCTGGTTGGTAACAAGACTAAGAGACCAATCTAATGCCGTTCATTAACCTTATGCAGTTCAGGGCCAAAAAAATAAATATTTCAAGAAGACAGTCTTTGCAATGTGTTCTAAAAGAGATAGTCTGAGATCTCCGGGATGTCAGACTTGGTCTGATGACTCTCTCGAGAAGCACTAATTATATTTACACACAGACAAGTATAGTTTATGTTCAAATCCTACAGAGCAGACCTAGCACCATGCTGAAAATCACTTCTTTCACCTCCTCTCTTCCCATATTCCTCTAAAACGATTTGAAACCTTATCTCTTCCTTTTATACGTTCCCATCAGCATCTAGTAAAATACTATACAATCCCTCTGTACTACCAAATTAAAAATGTTCCTGTCCTCAAATCTCAGTGGATGGCCTGAAGTCATTTGTTGTGTCCACCAGATGCTAGTACACACCCCGGTCCCTCATGCTGAAAATTGAGAGGCTTTTTAAGCATCCACGAGGTCTTTCTTTTTCCCTGAGGGGTTTTCCTTAGCTGGATATTTTGGCTGGTCCTTTGTAGTAGTCAAGTGGTTTTTGTCACATCTCCTCCCAGCTGAGTGCCAGTCTAAGCCTCTCATATTTCTGTGTCTGTAGAATGGGGTCAGCAGCTGAGCATGTGGGTTTCAGAATAGGAGGCATCATGGGGGTTGGTGCGGGTGAGTGTAATTTGCACCCCCTTCCCCTCCTACTAGGAACAATTAGTGAAGTTTAATTAAGTGCATTAGGAGTTTGGGGACTTTGCTACGTAAGGAAACACTCAGTAAACTTACAGACCTCTCTTTGTATTATGAAAGGTCAACCCTGGAGAGCATCTTCTGTAACTATAGCTAAGTTGTCCCTGCTTAGGTATAGTTAGTTTGAGATTTCTTGAAAGTCATCTTACCATTTGAAATATACTCTATGAAGGGCCTGCTCAGCCCTTGTTACAGACCAGGGTCACGTGGACTGGTCTTTAATAATGCAGAGATGTTGTTGAGTTACAGTATTTAGGTCACATTTGTAATGACAGTACTGGGTGCTGTACAGCTGTCCTCTATGGTGTAGAGGTGTCTCCTACCACCTATAGAATGTAGCCTCCATTTGTGACTATTTGTAACATATGCTTATAGGCAGGAATACCTGTATGTAGTACATGGAATTCAGCTAATTGACGCAGGCGTGTTTAGCGTGTGTTATATTGCCCCAGATGTCCAAGACATCTTGAGCAGCAGTACAGTGTATCCATGTGGAATGTGACCCAGAGAGTACAGGGGAAGTTTTGCCCAGGTGTTCAGAGCACATAGCCCGAGGTCGTATTGCCGTTGTTGCACCTGGTACATGTTCCAGGCAGGGTGGAAGACCCTTCTCCTAGAATGGCTTTTTCTTTCAGGCCTCAGCATATTATTCCCATCTAATACATTTATCTGGGATGTGCATTCCCACGCCAGCCATTATATGATAGCCCATTGGTCCTTTACGTTTTCGTAGTGTCCCCCCTGCAAATGCATGGAGGATATTCCAGGATCCCCACATATGCATTAGTCCGTCCGCTCCACCACCCCCACCATTTGCAGTACAGGAGACTTATTTGACTTTCTGTGAATAATTAAAGTATTGTGATTATATCACTTAAACTATGTATCCCTGATTTATTAGTTTATTCATGAGCTGATGAACACTCTGTATAGTTCCTTTTGATACAAATGTAATAAATCTCTCTTGTAGTTCAGAGGAACCCAACAGAATTCTGCCAGCTCTTTGACTCTACATGCCCTGCTCCTCCCTGTTCTCTTTCTGCTTCTGAACTCCTCTGTTTCCCTCATCATCCTGACCTAATCTCCCTTCCAACTAAACTGGGATTTCCACCAGCGGTGCAGGATATGGCAGCCAGTCAGAAGCTTTCCCTCATTTTTTCCACCCCATTTTGTTTGTCTGATAAACTGCAGCTATGGCAGCGATAATTAAAGGTGGCATAAATGTCCAAAAGATCTCAAGCTATATAGCTTGGAGGAAAGAAGAGCGAGTAGATGTGATAGAAATTGATCTTTTAAGTATGGGGGAGGGGGTATTTCAAATGTTAGAGCAAAAACTAGAAGGTCAGAGGCTTAGATGTAATCTAGGGAAGTTTTACTTTAATGAGAGAGTGGTAGTTAAGTGGCACAGCTCCTCAGCAGAGGTGTTGTAGACCAATACAGTTCAGGAATTTAACCATGCGCTGGATAGGGGTAAAGCTAGCCTGAACGATACAAAGGACTGATAGGGGGTTGAATCTCTTACGTCAGGGAAAATGGGCAGACTAGGTGGGCCAAATGGTTCTTATCTGCTGTCAGATTCTAGGTTTCTATGGAATATTGGTTCTTATTGTACAAAAGAACCTCTTAAGCACAGCATGGTGAGTAGTTATATGAAAGAGTTAAACATATGAAACAATTAGTATAGTGAATCATAGTGAACCTAGTACAGTAAGGGCAGTTCTGAAATACAATATAAAATGCTTTAGGCAGCAATTACCTCCTGAAAGGTATAGGCAGCAATTATATGGTACCGTAGGAGGAGTTCTGTGTAACCGTTACCTGGTGCATTTTATCCCAATCTTCAGAAGCACTGATTTATTTTTTTATCATGGTACTTTTAAAGCCGCTGTCCCACTTAGACAAATGAGCCTTAGCAGGTCTGCATTGAAAGGTTTGATCGCATAAAAACAATACATAAACGTTTAATGTTTTTTCCCCAGATTCTATGGCAACTACCTATCAATTCCTGGTTTTGTGCCACATGACAAATTATGAATGAGATAACATTTTACCTGAATTATCTTTGGGAAGGGTCTGTGTATTCACCAATGTTAGAGAAGGCGATTTTAATGTTACGTTTAATTACAAAAGTGTTCCATTCAACAGGGTTTACTCTGCTTCTGAAGCTAGACTGAGAGAAGTGATCTACTATAGGATGAGTTGTTTAGGAAGGTGCATAGGATATTGTAATATATGTACCTGCAGTATATTACGTTCTGATTTAAAACAAATGATGTCCCTGACACCCTCACTGTAGAAGAATACATATTAAAAGACTCTGTGAGTAACGCTCTGTGAGTACGTTAATATGCATTCCAAAATTAGAGGAAAAAAAATTTTTGACACTTTTCGGAGTGTCTCTATAAGCGGTACGGATTTTAAACGGCTCATCTTTCATACACCCAAGCTATGTGTGACCACAACACAGCACGCTTTCCCAGTCCCAACCCCTATTGTACAGTTATCATAGGAAAACGAGCACATCTGGCCACTGATAAAGGATTTTATTACTGGGGAATTGACATACGTGCTTAAATATTTTATCCCTGCATCTGATATGGTTTGCACTGGAATTGGTTAAGGGTCAGAATACAAGGTCCCAAACAAACATCTCTTTATTGCTTTTTTCCATGCAGTAATTTTTACCCATTTCCTGGATATATAATAGACGTGTGCCAGGGAAATTTGAAATATAAACTAAATAGAACATATAATCATGCAAAAAAGGAGTAACAAAAGGTCGGTGGTCTGAAGAATGTAATATGTAAGCTTATTTGAGCAGGGCCGTCCTTACTTTTGCCTTTAATAGAGGTTATGTATAAATAGTGCCTTTGATGCACTTTAAAAGTGGTCTTATCACCATAGGAACCAAAAGAATATTCCTGCTAAGAAGTCCACTCCTTTGGTTGCTTTAGTGATAAGAACACATTTCATGTGGCACCGGTAACCCTTTTAAACAGCCATCATGTGCCCTTTAACACATAGGCTAATTTTTTCCTTTAAATAAGACTATGAGTGTTAGAAAAAAAACTACATAGAGATCGATAGAAACAGGTAGGGAGAAATTCAGAGAGAGAGTGAGAAAGCATTAGTAAGTGTGTGAGAGTGATGGGAGTTATGCTGTACCACAATCAGTGCCTGGCTCAGTATGTAGTGATAGGAGCTATACTTAGGTCATAACTTCCATCACTATATACTGAGCCAGACATTACATTATATGAATGTATATAGTGCCAGCAGATTCTGTAGCGCTGTTACAGTCAGTCAGTAAAATTAAAAATCACATAACAAACCAACACAAAAGGAGAAGAGAGCCATGCTCTTGTGAGCTTACAATCTGGTTGACGATGGTACAGCATAACCCCTATCACTAAATACAACTGCCAATGTCTCATGATATAATGATAGCAGTTATGCTGTACCACCGTCTATGTGTGGCTCACTGTATAGTGATAGTAGTTATGTTGTTCCACTGTAATGTCTGGCTCAGTGTGTAGTGATAGGCGTTATGTTGTACCACCTGATACCACAGTATACAGTGATAGCAGTCATGCTGTACCACCATCAATGTCTGCCTCAGTATAAAATTATAGCAGTCATGCAGTTTTAAAGCGTGGGGGGGTGCCACATACAGGATCCGCCCCAGGTGCCAAATACTCTAGGTACGCCAGGTCCGGGGTCATTTTTTACTATGAGGCAAAAAGGCATCTACCCAGGGCCTTGGCTTAATTTATGGGACCAATACACCTTTACCCTGTTCATACTTGCCAACTTTTGCTCTAGGTGTCCCAGGACACTATGCAACATTATACAGAGCTGCGTGACCAGGCAGCATTGAGCTTCAGGCTACCCAGTATGGATACCGGATTTCTGGAGCTCATTTGACAGCGCTGTTTCTCAAACATACACAGTTTAAACACAATGCTGCCTGTTGTACACCAGCATTTTTATACCAGGACAGACCTGAATTTGATGGGACAAAAGATGAAACTGTCCTGAAAAATCCAAAATGTTGGCAACTATGCTTGTTGTGGTCATCCTGGTTATGGTAGGTACAACTAAGCTGGAGGCCTACTAGTGGAGACTTGCTAAAATGGCCCTGGTCTGGCCAGGTTAGAGCTGTAGAGTAGTTTGAGTCCTGTAAACGTTGAAACTCTCCTAAAAAGTTAACAATTGTTAACATCAACAGTAATGTGCCCATATTTCCCATATATAATCTTCAAATCAAATCTTCAAATCCTCCACGGTTACAAGGGTTCTTTATGATGTGTGCCTTATCAGTCTTGCCTCTCTCTCTTTCTTTAGCATCATTAACCAAGTCTAGTACATGGCATTGACATGTGCAGGGTTGGTATGTCCCAGATGGCATGCGTTTGTGCGCCCAACTTTTCAATTTCAAGTAAACCCAAGATTTCAAGTAATCTTGAAATGAACGATCTTATTGCCTATTATTCATTCTTGTTTATTGTTCCACATAGAGTTTCATCTTGTAAACATTCTTTGTGTACCCTTCTGCCTTCGGCTTGTTCTCTGTCACCGTATTACTGCTCCTCCAACCGAACCCTCCTAAAATGAATCAAATCATTTGTCCGTTCTCAAAATGGGTGGATTCTCTCTGAATATTTTCATTAACTCTTTTCATGCTGCTTTCGTGGCAGTCTGTGAATACAAAATCGCTTGCCGCAACTGCAAAGAAGCCAGCAGAGGAAGTGGTTATTCTGTGTCAGCAGAATTTAAGCACCGAAAAAGCTAGTCCTTTAACCCATTTGTACCAAGTGACTATTATAAGGAGTACTAGCAGTCCCTTTGAACAAAATAGCATAGATGAAAATTTTTTATTTGTTGCAGTTCATCACTATAAATAAAATATGTTCATTTATAATATCTCCTTATAATGAATACAATTCAGATGTTTCCTTTTAGTTACAGTAGGATAGAATATAACTGTTTTCGTGGACTATCGTGTAGATTTACAGCTAGTTATAAAAATGAACCTTTACTTTTTTTAGTTTGGAGATGCCTGGTTTGAATTAGCGATGTTATTTCAGAAGGACGGGGTTCATTGCTATGTGGGCCAAGACCTGCAAAACTAACTGCTTCCCTGTTCTACTTTCTTCGACCATACATGATTCAGCCCAAGCCAGTGCCGCCTAGGGCCCCTGCCATGGGCCTACACATAAGATTTTACCTAAAGAATTTCTATGTGCGTGACAAATGTCAGGAAGTATTCTTAGGTCAATACAAGGAAGGAGATATAGGATATTTGATGTTCTTTTAAAAAGGAAGTAATAAATGAGTGTAATGTGAAATAAGGGTGACAACTAATTGACATTACAGAAGGTAAAAGTGGGAGACTTTGATTGACATTATTTAGATCTTGGCTAAAAATAAAAAAAAATATGTGGATGGCCCTGGCCTCTTGGAAAGTCTAGACCCTAACGTTGGCCATAACCAGAACTTGTATGGTTGAGTGGATGGTAGGTAAGTCTTGTAAAGGTCAAACTGTACACAGCGCACCACGTGATCCTTCCTAAGCACACCACTGCTGAAATGTTTCTTATTACTTATGAGAGTGGAGTGGCACTCCAGGCACATAACGTGTACAACTCTGACCTCTGGGAAGATTACATAATATGACTTTATAAATGGGATTTCACAGTCAAAAAGGTTGAGGACCACTGCTATCGACTGTAAACTTTAACAGACCTTATGCTGTGATGTGTTTCAAAGACTTAGTTTTGTGTTGACACTTTATAGTATGTTTGTAGTTTCAAAGTGTGTTGCCATTGCCAATTATTCTGTAAGGAGAACATCAATTTCTGGTGGTCCCCAAAGTTATATGTCAGCTTCTTTGCCTTCGATCAGTATTAAAGTGTGGCACAAACTGCAAAAAGCCTTCCCAAGCTTTGGTATATGGATTTTTTTCTGCAGAATGCTAGATATATATTTAATGTGTATAAAATAACATGTTTTTAATAAATTATGTTACTTCAGTACAGCACTTGGCACTAATAGTATTCTGTATCCATGGGATAAATGTGTAAATATATCCACACCCCTTCAGGCTTGAGAAATCAAAATTTTGCCCGCTGCAGTGATATAAAAGAAAATTACCTGAAGACACTTGTCTATGGTTGGGGGAATTTGGCAGAGCCCAAATACAGCATTAGTAAAAAAGTGAATGGTGCCGTCAGGTTGGGCCGATGGCCAGTCCATGCTGGACATTGGTCTAAATTGCAGCGTGCTGTTCATCCTTTTACATAGAAACATAGAATGTGACAGCAGATAAGAACCATTTGGTGCATCTAGGCTGGCATTGCTTGTCTGCTATAAAAACCGTACATCTTATTTGGGTCCTTGGTTCTATATTTATGCCATAGTTTAGGTCTATCCCATGCATGTTTAAATCCCACTGTCCCAGTGTCTACCACTCTTTCATTGAAAAAAATATTCATTACATTAAATCTAAACCTCTGACCTTCTAGTCCTAACATTTCTCCTCCTTTGAAATATAATTCCCTCTTGCATGTTGTTGAATTCCTTTATGTATTTAAATTTCCCTATTGTATACCCTCTCTCTTCTCTCCTCAGTGCAATATGAGATCCTTTAGTCTTTCATGATAACAATATCAAGAACGATTAGAAGCTCACAACAATATGTTTACTTCAGAAATTCCCAGTAATCAAAAAGTTCTGAATGTACTCTGTCTATCTTCTCCTTTTTAGCGTTGAAACGGTCCTTTGAAGTTGAGGAGGTTGACCAGTCTCCGAACCCCTCTGTTCCTCGTAGAACCCCAAACCCACTCCTTAGAGGTTCAACATCCACTGCACAGAAATTTCAGGATCCAGTCACAAGAAACACTGAAGGTCTCCTGAGACATGCTGACCCTGGAAATCAGCGTTCCCCTAAATCCTCATTAAGACGGATTGAACTAGCTGGAGTCCGACACCCTGAAACCATGTCAAGAAGGACAGAAATCTCAATAGACATATCATCAAAACAGGTGGAAAATTCTGCTCCTGGATTGTCCAGGTTTGGTTTGAAGAGAGCTGAACTTCCTGGACACAAACCTCCCGAACCAAGAAGGGCAGAGATCTCCCTGGGAAAATCCCACGAAGTAAGAGGAGAGACACCAAACTCCAAAATCCCAGAGCTGTCACCAAGGAGAGTAGAAGATTCCAATCCAAAGCGAGTAGATATCCAGGTGCCCAAATCCCCTGAGGTTCCTCCAGTGAAACAGGTGGAAAACTCCATCCCACCACCCACCATGCTTCATCATCAACAAGAGCCTAAAGCACAACCCATCCAGTTGGAGATTCAGCAGAGAACTCCAGAGGGTGAGTAAATATGATACTCTGGCCTTTTCTCTCAGTTCCTATTACTCTCAGTAGTAGGTCACTAGGGTCACTACAAGCTGATAAATCATGACACAGTAGAAATGATGGTTAAACATGTATGTAAAATACTGATCTAAACTACATTCCTGTGATGTATTCATTTTTAGTGAATTATTTTTGAAACTGCCTTTTTCTAGATCTATACATATAATCATTTTATTAACAATGTACATAGCATGGTGTTGTAAAAGCTCTACTAAATTATGTACATTGGGCAAACAGTGCGTTTGGAATTATGCAGTGTATGATAAATGTATCATAGACATGACCCCCTCCAGGCTGGGTCTAACCCCATGTAGAGGCCTATATTCTATCATATGACTTCACAAAAGAAGCCTTCTGAATATTCTTTACTCAAATAGATTCTTTGTTACATTCACATGATTCTTACTTGTTTTACTGATAAGAAACCTAGAATAGAAAAGGGAGGTTATAGTGGTTCATCGCAAGCATCCCTGTGTATGAGGGGCAGCCCCTCTTTGGGAAACATACCGGTATTATTGTGTCCCTCTTGGGTGTGAATTTACAATAATCAGTCTATAAATAGCAGAAGTTGGTTTTGAAAATTAAATTCTATAAATACAATGAGTTATTCTTTTTAAAACATTGTTCAAGTACATAAATAGCTATCAAAGTCACATTAAAAAAAATCTAAGTAAAGCCCTGCCCCAGCCATGCCACACAACAAAAGAGGTCTTTTTTAATGTAGGGGTGAAGCGTGTTTACAGCAACCCTAGGGCCAGCACTGGCTAAGGCCCAGCCTGTCTCTTGTAAACTAATAAAAAGGCTGTGTCAACGTGAATCAAAAGAAAATAGGCACAAAAACATGAAATATTAGAATTAACTCCTTTTATTGTTTAACTACAAAACCAAATGACGGTGCAACGTTTAACCGAGTCATACATAAATATGTATAGGTTCATTCAGTGTTAACGGATGGACTTAGTACAGTATAATAAAAGGAGAAGTACAATAAGACATGCCTAGAAAGTGACTACTGTGGGAACAGTATGGGCCACTTTTACTTTGGCTCCTTATCCAACTTTTTGGCACTGGGTGAGTTTGACATTGTCTGGAAACTGAAAGGTTAATTCTTACCCATCACTGTAAGCATCCTGCCACATCCGGATACCAACGGCAGCTCTCAGTTTCGGCGTTCAATCTAGAGAAGGTCTGTAATATAAGACGATCTCAAGACTTTATGGTGTTATTTGCATTGCTCCCTACCTATTCTGCTTGCTAACAATCCATGTGACCTGTGTCTGCGATAGATCTGCAGAAAAAGTATATATCATTCTATGGGTGAACTTAGATATCAATACTTATCATAAAATATTTATTCAAACTATTAACTATGAGCTCTGGGTAAAGATAAATATGATATTGGGGTATGTGCTAATGTGGGGGAATGGGGGTATGGTCACTTTAGATCTTTTCCCTGCTCTACTACTTTGAACTTTGGCACTGCTGGCCTTTAACACTAAAATGCACGAGGTAGATGATGAAATAAGAGATTAACATGTGTGGTGTTTCCTATTAAGAGAGTTGCGTTCAGTAGATTGTGCAGGGGTTGTCCATTTGACCTAGTGAGTCACGTTGAGTAATTCAGAGATCTGGGAATTGAGCTACCCATGGGACAATGACATTTCTTTTTAGTGGACTCTTTAACACTCCTCCTGCCAGTTCGCGGAAGAGAGTTATTTTCTCAAACCCCCTTACCAACCAAGATTGACTTTGTGTCTTAGTTCTAATTATGATTTGTAAATTGGCTGCTTTTCTTCCACAAGGTCTTGCCATGCACAAAACCTAAGGGAGCTGGGTCAACGGTACACCATTTCATTAGAGACATTGCTTGCAAATTTCTGTTCTGAATACGAAGCATTTGAAACACAAAGACTTTTTATTACTTGGGTGCAAACTGTATGACAGGTGGTTATTGTATAACTTCTATATCCTTGTACCATCTTCCCATATGCACTTTTCGACCATGCCTGGAAATGTCCATAGTCTTAAAAATGTAAAAGGTGATTCTTCATAGAAACACCATGATGCTGGTTTCCTAAACTGTCTAGGAAGGCTGCATGTTGTGGGCATAGATGGAGCACATATATGTATGAAGGTGAATGCCATAGTGTGTGTGCATGTCCAGAAAGTAACCTTCACTCTTATCTGACTTTTGCCAAGAGCTACATGGCTGAGCAACATTTCTCTGAACCAGTTTACTTCAACGATCCCTGATAAAAACAAAAAGCTACCCCTTTAAGACCTTATACTTATATTTTTTCTCCAGTCTGTATGCGTTAACCCATCTGGCTTATATCATTGTGTCCAGATGTAGTCTCCTTGCAGATAATTGCCAGCTGAGGTCTTCTTCACATCTGTCCCTATAGCCTTATATGGCAGTGCATTGCCCTTGGCTCATCCTTGACTCCATACATAGAGGTGGTGGTAAAATAATGGATGCCAGCCCTATAGCCAGATCAAAGAGTCTACACATGTTTCCAACTTGGCAGACAACATTATTGTGGCATAAATAACACCACATAACCTCAAATGCGAAACAATTTATAATTGCTGGACAGCATACCTCCCAAGTGTTTCTCCTAAGTATGGGAAGTCCCCTTTTTGTGACCAGATCCCCTGCCCTCCCCTTATGTCCCTCTTCTAGACCTTAAAATGCTTGCTGGGTATCAGTGTAAGACACAACAAGGTACAAAACAACAGATATGTGTTAAAAATTATATAAAGTACTAAATTTGTCTGTCCTAATGTACATAAATAGCTATTAACAAAGTCACATCGACAGACGTCGATCTGTTTTGAAATGTTGGGAGGGATGGAACAATGCTGGCCGTACAGAAACCAGGAAGTGCAAGCAGGAAATATACTCGAGTACAGCTCATGCTCTGTACCGCTTCAGTTTAAGTTAATGTGAGCTCAGAGGAGCAGCCAATCCCACTTACCTTTACAAATACTTTCAGAGCAAATCATCTGCCACCAACGAGGGGCAGTAACTTAACATGCTCATTGAAGCTTTCATTTTATTTAAAGTTTTCACAATATTTGTGCCTAGGGTTGTTTAAGTATCCATAATGAGAAACAGTTTCTCTTGTCTATCTTTCTAGGAGCTCCAAATGGTTGCTGGGTATGAGTGTATCACAGTGTCCTATAGCCCTAAAAGTCAATAATGTGAATAAAAAAAGGGGAAAATGGGTTTGGAAATAATATTGTGTAAAGAAAATACTGAATTTGATCTGTACCATCAGGCTGTGGCGAAAAACCCTTTGTCCTGATAGCTCTTGAGGTAGCATTAAGTATAATGTAAGCTTGCAAGCAGGGCTCTCTCCACCTAATGTATTGGTTTGCCTTAGTTTGTCAGTTGTAGTCTCTTCATACCCCTTGAATATATATATAGTGTAAGACATATGTGTAAATTGCTGGTGCTATATAAATAAAAGATAATAATAATAATCATAATTAATAATAATAAAAATGAAATGGAGACTGGATTGAGCAGCATGTTTGCATCAAGCACGTATGTAATTATTCTGTTTCAGGGGTTAAATTGTTCTCACTGCTGCTTGGGCAGCTGTTTCATTCCATGTGTCCAATGTGGAGCAGAAGAAACATGCCCAGTCAACCAGCAAGTAGGAGCCAGAATGGCATAGGAAGGTTCTAATCTCTGGCGTCTTGCAGGGGCCAGCAGATCCCACAGACGTTTGTTTAGGATTTGGGGGATGAACCTTAAGCTCAGGATGCAGCTCGGCAGCTGTTAAGAGGCTAATAGGGGTGAATTGCAGCCACGATTTCAGCAGGAGGCAGAAGGACAGCTGCTGTGGACAAGGCTAATTAAATACCAACAGCTGCCTGCACAGAACTAAACAGGACAATAACAGTGGAATATCAGCAATGCAGTTCATATTTTAGTTCCAGGGTAATAAATGGGCCCTCATATCTCTTTTCGTAAAAAAGCATTGCCATGTTTCCTTTGTCTCTGTCTTTTGATTCCCCTCCCCCACACAAAAAGTGGCAGCCCCCAACCCTCCCCCACAGCACTATCCAGTAGGAACCCTTCCCTCCACACACAACACTATCCAACAGCCCCTTGCCCCCAGACAACCCATACAACACTATTCTGTGACCCTCCCTTCCAATGCTCCTTCAACACAACACTACCCAGCAGCCCTGCACTGCGCAGAACCCCTCACTTATCTGCAGAAAACACTATTCAGCAACCCTCACCTCTAAATGCCTCATCCCCACAACACTATATGGCAGCCCCTTACTTCCAGCAGCCCTTCACGCCCCCTCCCCACACACCCTGCAGTAGTCCATTCCCTCTAAAACCCCAGCTCTACAGCACATCCTTTCCCTGGATATTTGTGGCCCTTTCTAAGAGTTCAGAACGTTTGGCGGGTATGATTGTATCACAGCGTTCTACAGGCCTAAAAGTCGATGAAACAGCTGGACAAATCATAGGACCCTACCACGTTTTTTTTATGTCTTGTGTGTTTATTATAACTGTCCTCCTTTATTTGCAGGTGTGATGGTGATTTTGTGGTTTACCTTCAGATCTTTGTACATTTTTCTAGGTGATAAATTGTACATGATGTGGCTCATAGCTGGAAGCTTTCAATGTGAATGCTTGGAGTTGGGCCCTGATTTCGGAATGAAACGTGTGTTCTTTTCTCTCTTAGTTGTACAGTCTGGGGCTTTGGTGAAATAAGGGGTTGTTTCATAGGCAAAAACCACGCAGGAACCTAACCTGAGGATAAACAAATACTTATTTACCAGACAACAAAAAACTGCATCTTTCGGTCATCACTTCATAAAGACGAACTACTGTTACCAGAACACTCAAAGGGAACTTGAAACATACCAAAGACGATTAACCATTTCAGTATTACACTAAATTAGGTCATATGATTCCTGCCCATTACCAGAACTTGAAATTAATTTAATCAATTTAAGTTCCGTTCACAGTTTTACAAAAATATTTTTGGTTTCCGTGGTCACTTCCTCCTTACACTGGCCTAATTCATTATGAAGGCAATATTTTGCTGTAATACCTATTTTTCTTCTCCTGTATACATTAGAAAACGTCTGATGTTCTCTACTTCGTCTTCTTTTGGGCTTGCTGAGGAGAGGCCGACACTCTGTAAGATGTCCTAAAACCTGAATGTTAATTGGGTGGTTTAGTCTTCATTTTCATTCTGTGTTATGAAGGGCCAACTTTGACAAGGTTCGTTTCAAACTAACTGCCAGTACTTACTAAGTTCTTTAATTAATATCATTATTATTACTATTTATTGTTTTAGATAGCGCCATCAGATTCCACAGCGCTGTACAAAGGGTATACAGGACATAACAATTAGCATATAACATAACAAGAAGACATACAGAAACAACTTGTGAGGAGGGCCCTGCTAAAATGATCTAATACACATTATTTGTTGCATGGGACATTATATTGTCCCTTTCAGCGATCCAGGCGGTCGGCACCAGGGATTATCCGCGGATCCGAAGCTTTAGCTCCTCATGCAGGTTACCTCTTATTCTATCTATACATGTTACAGCGCGAGCTTCACCAAAACACATGCTGTATGAAGGATGTGGGTGTCCCATTAAGGGAAAATGAGTCTGTTAATGGGAATATATCATGCTGTGTAATGACATTGACGTTCGAGCGCAGCAGGAAGAAAGCTCCATCTGATTTATTCATATGTTTATTAAGATGTTCTTTCTTAAACGAATGCGGGAGAAAGCTTGGTGTGCTTTACATCTATTTCAATTCATTCCATACCATATTTACTAAACCCTATATGGATCCCATTTTAAATGCTTTTCGAGATAGATTCTTCAAATGTGTCAGTTTTAATTAAACATTTTTAGTGGCAATTGATGAAATTGGACTCAAATTACGTAAAGCTATACTTTTAATAGAAGCAACAAAACAAAACACTTTCATCTGTTACCAGAAGAGGGTTTACTATCAGGAGACAATGAGTTCGCTTTTAGACATCCTTTGCGTGTCCCGTTGTCAGCAGCATTGGGATTCTCCAGCTCTACTAGCTATGCTTCGGTTTGTGCACACACCACGCTGGCTCCATGCGGTTATATTAATGCGGAGCTTCCCAAAGCCAAAGGTTCCCATCGCCCCATTGCGGTCAATATCTAACGCCAAGCAACTTTCTGTTCCTTACTCGGCCAGTAATGTCTCACACACACCACCGCCTGGTATATGGACGTAGATGAAACTCTAAACGTTTCGCGAAGAAACGGTGATGCCCTTGCACGGCACGCCGCTTAACATATCCTGGATTGTTAACCCTGTGGGATCGTGTAGGAGAATGTTGTTGGTAAAAGGAAAGATCAGCTATGTAAAAAGGCTTAAACAGGAGTAGGAATTATATAGGGTCTCGGTAAGTAGTTTCTTGGATATGCTACTGATTTTCATTTGAGTGTGTAATCTGTACACTTATCCAGAGACATGCCTTACTAGATAAACGAATTGGTGGTATTAGCGTGTGCAGTTATTACACCATTCATATGTTATAGCATCAGTGGTGTCACTGACGTGTTAAGCCACCTAATTTGAGTGCTTTCATCTCTCTGGGCTTCAGATTGGAGCTTAAGTGCCATCTACTTGACCAGTTCTTCACTTCAACGTGAGGACGTGCTGATGACAGGTCTATTGAATCTGAGACCAGCCTTATATCTGAAACTCAGGCTGACCAAGCAGGGCTTTGCTGGCATTATTTCGTGTGACTTTGTTATTTATGTAACTCACTGAGACCTTTAGAAGGAGAAGAATATATCGTATTTACACAATTCAATTCATATGCTGTACATAGAGTTATTAGAATGACTTTTAAGCCCATAGAGTACTGTGCTACGCTCATTCCCACCAAACTTTCTGAGCTGCTAGAAAAGAGGGAGATCAAGGAAGGAAAGAGGGACAGAAGGATGTAGGCCTCAGCGATGGGACTGTCCATCCTAAACAGACACTTGGCACATATGCCATTGCAGTTTTTCAGAACAAGAGTAAACCTAGCAATCTGCCATTTTTTGTGCATCTGTTCTAATATTTACCTTATCCTGGGGATACGCACCCATGAGTGTAATGCTAAAAGATGCACACGATGGAAGCCATTGTCAGTGTGAGTTTCTGAGGATTGTTTTAAGTGGTGGTGTACAATAAGCGTGCATATTGGGTGGTATGTGTATCTGATGGGGTGGTGGTATGTCTGTGCAGAGCTAGATCTGGTAATTTCAGATTCCAGGTCCCTATGATGAGGACCAGACTGTATACAAAGTTTCCGGCAGTGTTTATATTCCATCTATAGGCCCTGGGTAATGAGGGAGCAAAGACGGTGAACAGGGTCGTAATTTCCTTAATATCAACAGAATTCTACAAACCCCTAAAACCCTGTTTCAGTTGTTATCCTTCTCTTTTTCCCCCATGTGTTTCTTCTCTATTATCCCCAGCTCTTTCTACTGCTCTTTTTATCCTTTCCTCTCACTTTCTCTCCCCCCTCTCTCTTTCTCTCTCTCTCTCTCTCTCTCTCTCTCTCTCTCTCCCCCACTCTCTCTCTCTCCTGGCTCTCTCTCTTTCTCTCTCTCTCCTGGCTCTCTCTCTTTCTCTCTCTCCTGGCTCTCCTCTTTTTTCTCCTGATCACATCTGTTCCAAGTGTGTGTGAGGGTTGCACAGAGCAGTGTTACCCTGGGGAGTTCTGGAACTATTTCTGCAGTTTGAAGCACAGAGCCGCACTTGTGGGGGGAAGAGGGGGTGCGGTGGAAAACATTGCTCACTGAATATCTAAAAAAACATGCCGTTTATGTCACTCCTTTAACAACGTCTGCTGCCAGAGACGGATAATGTAATACGTGTATAGCTGCAGCGCTTCCTACTTTTTATGCGTGTGCCATATAACCAATTGTAACAAATTCCCGTTGGATAAACAACGTTCCTGGGATAAAGTATTCTTCAGGTGGGAGTTCTGCTAGTGATTCCCTCTGGGGAAGATTGGGGGGGGGGGTATAAGGTCTTCTGCTTCCTATGCCCATGATCCCTATGATGCATTGTTGATGTTTAGTAAAAAGTTGTACAATGTGTCCAACAATAGTTGGCTTCTCTGCTTTTCACCCCCTTTGGCCCCTTTTCCTTATCGCATAGTGATATACTTCACAGCATAATTTTGCATTGCCGTCATAGAAAATCACCATTTTGATTCCTTTCTTCACTTTTTCTACTGTGTAGATATAGATGTTTTCCATCCCAGCTATTCAATATAAGACATAAATGTTGTTGGTTTTTTTTAAACTTCTCTTTTGGAATATATATATATATCAGATCTGTGTGAAATTCTAACCTTGCAAGTTTCAACTACTACCCAAAACTATTATATGGGTGTGAGTTTGGCTGATTCTGCTCTGTTGAAGCTTTTTGTACAGTATAGCAACTCTTTGGGGATTTCGTAACATAGAAACATAAAATTTGACAGCAGGTAAGAACCATTCGGGCCGTCTAGTCTGCCCATTTTTCCTGATGAAAAGACTCAGACTTTAATCGGTCATTGGCCTCGTCTTAGATTCAGGATAGCTTTATGCCTATCCCATGCATGTTTAACCCCTTAAAGACAATGGGTTGTCCTTAAACCCATTAAAGACAATGCATCGTGAGCCTGTACATGTATGGGTTTTGTTGTGAAGGGGTTACGTTCCCTCACTATATTAGCCTCTACTAATTCTGCTGGGAGGCTGTTCCATGTATCTACTATCCTCTCATTAAGTAAAACTTATTTGCATTACATCTAAACCTCTAGTTTTAGATTATAATGTCTTATTCTAACTTTTCTTCTCCTTTGAAACAAACGTTCTTCCTGTACTCTGTTAAGTCGTCTGAATAAGGCTATTGTGCAGCTCCGTCGTTCATTGTTTTATCTTGAATCTGACTTCTACACATCTACCAACCCTTTAAAGAAGAATACACAAAATCAGAATCATTACCTTCCAGGCTGATTCACATCCGACCTACTGCCCTAACACACTGCCAGGTGTCTGGAATATGATGATCAGGCTTGGACTGGCCATAGGGCATATAGGTCAAATGCCTGGTGGGCCACTGGATCTGGGTGTATTTTTGATTTGTGGAAGCGTGTCATCATTAAATCTGTAGGCTGCTGATTTCAATGCCAAGGCCTGTTTTCTTCTTAGTCCGACCCTGCTGCCGATGGTGGCCGCTTTCACTAACATTACTTTGTTTGCTGTGGAAATCCAGTAGGATACAGCCTAATTATTAAAGCATATTATTAATAATGTATCTTCATTAAATGTAAGGTATTTTCCTAACTATTTTAGCCATCTAGGAAAACATGCACCTGGTTTTACTTGTTACCCCACTCCTTAATTCATGCTATACACTCTATACCCTCTATACACACTCTATACCCCCTATACACACTATACCCCCTATACACACTACAAACTATACACACTTTACACTATACATACTATACCCCCTATACACACTACACAATATATCCCTTATACACACTACACACTATACCCCTATACACACTATACCCCCTATTCACACTAAAAACTATACACACTTTACACTATACATACTATACCCCCATACACACTACACGCTATACCCCTATACACACTATACATACTATACCCCCTATTCACTATACACGCTATACCCTCTACCCCCAAATGTCTTATTATTCTTCAATGTACCGGTGCCAGTTCCATTTTCAAATCCTTCTACTCACTTGAGGTTGAATTGTGGCTTTTTTTGTTGAATGCGTGGATATATCTAATATATAATATTTGTGGTATTTTGTAACACGCCTGTAATTTCACCTGACTTTTAAGGCGCAATAGCAATCACCTCTGATTTCCAACCACAGAAAGGAAGACCTGATAAATATAGTTTCCACATCCTGAACTACAGCCCTGCTAAGTGGCCAAAGAACAGATTAAATATAAAATCCTTCTAAAATGGTAAGTAGATACATAACAAATGCAGGAGGGATTAAAGCAGTAAATTGACTGTGCCCCCCAATATTCCAGGTGTCCAAATCAGGAGACTGTTCCACTTATCTACTACTCTCTCAGTAAAGAACTTTCTTATGTTACATCTAGTTTTATAACATGCCCTCTTGTTCTTACGTTGATCCCTTTTCAAGTAAACTTTCCTCCTGTACTTTGTTAAAAGTATTTAAATGCTTCTATTGCATGCCCCCCCTCTTCTTTCCTCCAAGCCGTACATATTAAGATCCTTAAAACTATCCTGATAATTTCTGTCCTTCAAAATACTTACCATTTTTGTAGCTCTCTTCTGAACTCTCTCCAATGTGTCAATATCCTTCTGGAGATGGGGTCTACAGAACTGTACGCAATACTCTAGGTGAGGCCTGACCAGAGATCTGTAAAGTAGCAGAACCTCCCTCTTTCTCCTACTAATTCCTTTCCCTACGCAACCCAACATCCTGATTGCTCTTTCAGATGCTTTATTGCATTGTTTGCTTACAGTAAGTCATTTGCCATTTGAGTTGTTCCACCCAGAAGGTCTACCCTGTTGCAGATCTTTTTATCATCTGTACAATTACATCCCTTACCATTAAGACATTCTGTAATATCACTAATACAAATATCAAAAAGTTCAGGTCCCAATTCTTCCTCTGAATATACACCATTACTCACAACCTTCTGCCTCCTATCACCAAACCACTGCCTCATTTAGCAGAGTAAGTGGAACAGCACCTTTAACACCAGATGACTATGGTTTCCTGTAGCTCTGGGCCTGGTTTGAAATCTCTATGGACTTTTTACCTCATTGTTTTAATCGAATCTGACCCACCAGCGTACTGGGAGATCTGCAGCCCACCCGAAGAAAAGACTCCAGCTACATCGTGTTAACACGCGGACAGGATCAGTGCAAGCAGCCCTGTTAACTCCGTGTCCCGGTGTATGAGTGACACTCTGCCTTCTCCAGCCTTCATTGTTGGCTCCTTGCTTTTGGAGATTTTTTCCTGCAGCTATATATAAGGATTCAGTCACGTTCTGAGCCATCTACTAATCTTTTAGTGTCCAGATGTTCCCCAAACCGCTTGTGATGTTTGTAGAGAGCCAGCTGTGGAGATTAGGAACATGCCTTCTCTGCTGTACCCCACACAGAATGGCTTTTGAAGCTGCAGCCCTCCCTTCCCTTACACGAAAACACCACCTTCCTTCCTTCCCTTCGTGAAAGCCAAACAGGCAAAATGAGCACAGATTCTCATCCAAACAGCGTAGGGCCTGGATTGTCTTCTGGTTAAAAGTGGTGAATAATAAACCAGAATCACCATTCCTTAACGTGTATAAATACTAATGCCTTCCGATAATACAAGGCTGAGTAGAGAGAGAAAGGCTATATGTATTTTGTACACAGTGTTTGGCATCTGTATGGTGGAACAATAGACATTTTAAAGGAACATCCCAGCCATCATGCACACTTTAACAAAAGCTGTATGTAAACACACTTACACACACTTACTCACTAACACGCACATACACATGCATTCTAACACACACTCCATCTCACCCCACTTACACATACATGTTCACAAACACCTAAACATAAAAGCTCACACACACAATCATACACCCATGCTCACACACACAATACACACACAAGTACACTTTCATCGAATTGGTGCAGTCCAGGTCAGAAGGGACCTTTCTGAACAAATTTGAACCGGTAGGAGGAGACACAAACAAGGGGTGGCAGGGGTCGCACTTGGCCCCCTAGAGGCACGACACGACCCCTGCAGTTACACAAGTGCCTCTGCTGACTGCTGTGTTTGGCCAGGCACGTTTCTTGACCCTTTGTATACTCAGAACTAGTTATCTTCAGCATTCTTAAGGGGACGCTAACAAGACCCACCATGTGCATGCACAGAAATCGCTATCAATGATTTGAATTAAAAAGTGATTTTCTGTCAACGATTTGCTGCAAATTTTATTTAATTACACTTTAAAGAATGCATAGTAAAGTGCTCACAAAGTCCTTCATAGTTACTCCACTTGGGGAGCCCTTGAGTTTCAGCTGCTCACATTTACACTGATCCAGACTCTTGAAATGCTCCAGGCTAGGCTGTAATCCTATTGGCTGTCCAAACGTATGCTTTGGCTCAAAGGTCCAGTTCCACTTGCTTCACTGAATGTAACATATTTGTTACAAAAGTTAGCATTAGAAAAAAGAAATATTCCTTTAATCATGAAAAATGTTGCATTATTCATAATTTTTGCTGGAAACACTCCACTGTCACACCAATTAACGGTTGTTGCCAATAACATGACAGATATGCGAAGGTTTATGTGGTTGACACGCTACAGAGCACACTTTTAGCCACTGGTACAATTTCATAAATCATGTACTTTTTCACACTAGCTGGGGGCAACATATATGTTTTCTTGGGCTGCATGTGCCCTGTGCCCCTGAAGAACATCTATTTCTAATTTGAGCATTTCTCATTGGATTATCAGCGATCACATCCTCGTTACTAGGATCATTAACGATTTGCAGCATATAAACATAGTACGGTACTCGTACAGATATATCACAGCTTAGCAAACCTAGCCCACTTTCCCAGTCCATTCTGCAGCCCCCCTTCCTTACCAGTCCAAGAAAGGACCAAGGGAGACCTCCATGAGGCCCCCACCTCTTTCCAGCTTGTTAACCGAAGAGCGTGGTCGCAGGGGGGGGGGTATAGCATCAAACACTCCTCTTCCAGACAAAAGGACTCTTCAGATCCTTCAGCCCCACCCCAGTCATTTTCCCCACTAAAAAAAGTATTAATGTCTTAACTTGCCACAAAAATTAAAGCATATAAAAATGTTTTAATACCCCGCTTCTTGTTGGTTACTACTTCATTGTTCCTTATTCGTGTCTGCCTCAAGGATAACAGCAGATAACGTGAAGAGTCCTTATAGATTTCCTTAGAAGATTTTTTATTTTTAACCCCTCTCAACTCGGTTTTCTTAGAATTTCCTTAGAATATTTTTTATTTTTAACCCCTCTCAACTCGGTTTTGTTTCTCCATCCATTTCTCTTTAGATAGAATCGAGGACGGGACAGTACGTTGTTTACTTTGAATTCTCGTTTGGCTGCGTCCCTATGTATCCATTGACTCCAGAGGCGCCAAATGTTTTTCTATATCACGCTAGTCCAACAACCTACTTAATCATGAGGCAAAAATGCAATACCGTGGTCTCTTTCAATGTCCTCTCATAATGATCTTGGTAGCGTCACTATATAACCCCTACGCTGCGGTAACCGGTTGCTGTGTGACAGGATGTGCAGGATTTACATGTAATATTGTAGAGGTAGAGGATAATATAACAAAATGCCCGACCCGTCGATGAAATCCCTGTGGTTTGTTGTAACCCAGCTCGTGATACCACTGCGGCCTTCGTTGATCCAGATGATGAGAGGAAAAGGGGAAGCAAAGGAAGGCTTACTGGGTGGTATTGCAGCTCATCTTAATACTTTCATAGGGATATTAAGACCCTCATGTTAAGGCAACTCTAATGGCAAAGTCATAAAACCCTCAAGCCTTCCACCGCCATCATTCTTATTTCATATTATGTCTATGTTCTGCTCAAAAATGTTGGCGAGTGTTCATCTTTTGAGTATTACTGCCACGTTTATCATAATAGGTGCATCAGCAGTTTGTTGGACTGTGGGCCTTATAAATAAAGCGATACGGACATTTCTTACACATCCAATGAAAACCTCAACAACACATTCTTAACCACACAACAATATCACCGGGTTAACGGGCATAGACAGACACCCCTAGGATTTAATGCCTTACAGTCCCGGTTCTGCATCTCCCACCATTTTGAAATTGCAGGGGGAAGGGAAACCAATTTTAGATCTTCTTCCATGAAAAATACCTTCCAGGTCCCAAGCTTTAACCCTGTCTCAAAAATAAAGCCCTAATCAGCAAGCTCAGCCTAGCCCTAATCTTTGCCCTACTCTGAGCCCCCTCTTCCTACCCTCATTGATCTTGGTGGCTGCTGCATCTCCTCTGTTATTGTTGTCCTTCGTCATAAGATTCCCAAATCTTCTACTTTGTCTCTGACATAAACTTCTTTCAATTTTATTCCTAAAACACCGATGACACAGGCACCCATTAAACGTGTCTCAAAGGGTTTTCTCCTTTTCTAAGCTCATCTCTGTTTTCCTGTCTCCCTTTTTACTCTCGCTCCCCACCCCCGTCCATTATTCTCTCTCTCTTACATGGTTTATGATCTCAGTCCAGCAAAGTCCTTGTTTCTATGGAGACAGCATGGAGGTGTATTTGGGAGGTTTGCAGGGAGATGGAGAGAAAGGAGTATTTGCACAAACTCTGGCTGAACTCGCTTCCTGTACAGGGAGAATGCTCCGTACAGTGACTGGGGAAATGACTTCACGCGTGTCAGAGGTCTATCCTGAGAATCGTCACCGAGGCTTCACATTCACCATGCCCCCGCCAGCCCAACGCACCCTTGTCCTACATCTGACAGCCCGCTGATCTCACATTGTCAGCACTTTTTTCTCCAATGCCTCCCACTACTTCCCACAGCCTCCTCCTATATTCCACAATGTCCCCGCTCCCTCTCTGGCACTCAAAAAAGAGGAAATCTCATGAAAAATGACCTTTTATAGTAAAATACTCCTTTGCAGTATCAGTTATTTTGATTGTTAGATTTTAAAGGCTGCTAAGAAGCCCCCCTCATTTGCCAAAATCCGTTGACCTGTCTACTGTAATTTCTTTAATATTCATCAAAATTCTCGGGAGCAGTGAACAGGTCGAGCGGGTCAGCAAGGCTCAGCTTGTTACTAAAAATGCATTAGCTCCCATACACAGGGCTTTTTTTTCCCCTTTTCCAAGTTTTTAAATGTTTTACAGTGCTGGAGAATGTGTCCATCTTTTAGAAGATACTGATATTAATTTGTTAATGATATCTCATCCACAGAGACACACCGTGGTAGAGAATGCAGTTTTATTTCTCTAGCGTTATAAACAGCTACACTTATAGCGCAATAACTAAATAGAAATAGATACCGAGTTACGCCAGCTGGGCAAATAGCAGCGCCTGTCCTACCTTGCCAAGGGTGGCACTTGCTCCCTAGAAAAGAAGCCCATGGGTTATTGGCCCAACCCAAATCCCCTATCCTAAGCCTAGCCAAGTATTCAATACACCACTACTTTATAGAGTAAGTACTGTATATGTATTCTGTTCCCATCTAGTTGTGGCATATAGATGGGGAGTTTTATAAATGTTTTACCTCTTGATATATGCACTGATTCACCCTTATTGTAATCATTTATGTATACCTTCCCACAATTCAACTGGCAAAAGAGTGACTTGGTTGTTGTTAGAGGTGTAGCTAGGAGTCAGATCTTGATGTGAAATTACATGTGACTAAATTCTCCCTTCAGCCCTCGTCCCTCACGAAGCAGCGAGGAAGACGCTTTGTGTTTTGGTGTTGTGCAGCTCTAGCACATCTGGCATTAATTGAGATATCCCAATAAACCAGCAGGAGCCAGGCAAAAAAAACAAACAAAAATGCATATACAACAGGGGAAAAAATATTCTTAAACATCCACTCTTGTTTATCCGAAACGATAGCTTTCAGTAAGAGAGAAGTTGGCCTGTCCAAAGACCCAACACGGTCAAGGAAATGAACAGGCCGAAATGTTGCATGGGTCCAGTAGAAGGGTACAGTTAAACCCAGATCCTCTGTCCAGGCCTTGAAGAGGTTAAAAAAACGCTGATCACTCTGTCCTCCGGGGTTTAAAGATGGCAACTACCCCATCATGTGACCTACATTACTGTTTGAGGTCCTTATTCTACGAATGATCTAGGGCTCTCTGAAGTTGCGTTTGATCTGTTTTCTTCTCACAAGCAGCCCTCTGTTTCAGCGGGGATGCCCTTGTTATGTGGGAAATGGTTTGGTGGCCATCAGGTGACATTATCTGTGTTTTAGTATGAGAGAGTGTGTACTTTTTTATAGGGTTATTAGTATTTCATCCTTTTATAGTAGATATCAAGAATCAGAGATGAACAGACATAAAGACACATGGATGTGCATTGTATGTTTCAAAATACAGCTTCTTGCACAATCCTTCTTGTGTACGATTTAACACTTTCTTGAGTTCAAATTATTATCGGTGTTCGATTGGTGTGAAATCTAGAGTTTTGAAGGTTATTTAAAAAAAATATGGCTTTGTTCATATAGTTAAAGGGACAATCTAGTACAGCCTCACCAGTAAATAGTACATATTAAAGTACTCACCCTTAAAGGTAGGTGTTTTTTCCCCCACACCCTCTGTACTTCACTTTTCATGCCAAGAAAGCATTCCCAATGAACTTAATAAGAATGCCTTCTGCGCTTGTGAGCAAGAAGTCTTGTTAGCCAAGCCTAGAAGCCAAGAAGTTGGGGAGCAAGGACACGGTGCAAGTAAATAGAGGGTATTCTGATGAGGATGGGACATGCTAATAATTAAAAATACATTAAAGTACACACGGTGGCTGGTGAGTCCCTTTAACTATTGTGCTATAGTTTTGCATGAGAATGGGTCTCAGCGCTTCTAGATTGTGAGCCACAAGCAAGTAGTCAAATGCCCATAAGGAGAGCTGACTTAACGAGAGCAATCATTAGCAGAATGACGTCAATACTAATTCATCAACGTGTTTTTTTTGTACGTCGCTTCAGAACGTTTTGTACGATAAACGATACATATATGACCTCATCTGACCGTTTTTGGCAGATTGCTGAGCCTTCATCTAGCTGTTTCAAGTTAGACCATTTGGATATCATTGGATGCATTTCTATTCAATAGATACGCCTAATCTAATTACACACTTGCAACAAATATAAATAGTCACAAGGCAGTTTTGTGCTTCATTCTAGAGAAATCAAATACAAAAGAGAATCGATGTCTGATGCCTTTGATGATTGATGTGTTGTTCTATAATACTCATTATAACAAGGCCATGTTTATTAGTTGTTTTATACATAATAGTTATTTCAACTCGTTTTTGGACCGAATTCAATTCTGGGTGCATGAAGTAGGAAAGTTAAACCCTCGATTCTGCTAAACCTAACCCATGGCAACTGTAGAACAGTCTGAAAGACTACAAGTTTCCCATCAGAAGAGAAAGGAGATATAATGGACACAGGAGGCAGGCTTATGGGAAAGAAGGAGCAATGTTAGAACAAGAGGCCTCTAAAACTATAGGGTCTGAGGCTTAGATGTAATGTAAAGAAGTTCTACTCTACTGGGAGGGTAGTAGATAAATGGAACAGTCTCCCAGCAGAAGTTGTGGAAGCTAATACAGTGAGGGAACAGGCATGAGATAGACATAAAGTGATCCTCACTATGGGGCCAGACCAGGTGAGGATTGGATCCTTTACATCAGGAAAAATGGGCAGACTAGATGGGCTGAATGGTTCTTGTCTGCTGTTGAAGTCTATGTAATGTACACTCACTCTAAAACATGGTCCAAAACCTAATATCAAGCATGGAAAAAATCAAACTACCCCTTTTGTGATCTGTGGGAGGATAACTCGTAGTATCATGTTGTCTATACAGAATAGATGGTGGAACCCCTGGGACCTCATAATGCCGGGCACGGTGCTGCTATAGACAACCTTTGGCTTTTGCTGCGTTTCTTCTTCGACAGTTTACTCCTGCACAAGGGAGATGCGTTTCCTTGGGCTCTTTTTGTCAACTAATAGGAAACAACTGTTTCAGCTACACTTAGTTCCTTAATTATATTTTTTTTTTTTTACCAAAGATTGACAAGAAACAATGTTAAATGATTGACCTACCATAGAAATTCAATAGTTAATTCTTGGATAATCGGTGGTACATAACAGCAGTGTATATACTACACTAAACAAACCAAGAGTAATTAACAATATTAATTATAAATATATTACTATTAATGTGATTGTAAGCATTTACTGTTTTATAAAAAAATGGAAAAGTAAAGCGCAGAAAATAATAAATAATAAGTGTAACCATATTCCAAAGATACCTGTGTAATACATCTGGGATATATGCCAGGCAGCTTAATATGTTTTTGTGTAAATACTCTGCATTTTCGTTTTTACAAGTCACTGACTTTTAAGTTGAATTATATCTTCTACTTACTACTGTGTTGCCTGTGTTGACACGCCATTGAAAGTTTAGAGAATTTAACCATTTGGCAGCACCATTAAACTCTGAGTTTACACATGTTTCTCCTGGAAGAAGAGTCAGGTAAACCCTGCATAATGCATACTTAAGAAATCGTACTGATTTTAATATACGTTATATTGGGCCAACTCTGCACTTCTTGCAAGAGAAAAATTCAGGGTTTGAGCCTCCATAAGCAGTTCTTGGCTTCTTCTTAAGTTACTTTGAATCACAACTGTGCCACATATTCACAATTTCATGAACAAACCTCCGTTTCCTTGATGGTTGAAGGCCAAATCCTTATGGTTTATTTTTTGGGGTACGGTACCCTATGTTAAGCAGCCAGCTCACGGTTTTGAGAGATTAGGATAATGGACAAACCTGGGAACTTTCAGGGTTTTGCCCCTCTTAGGGTGAAGGGGCAGATTCTCGGGTTCACACAACCTGGGACTGATCTCCTTCCTATTCTTCACTGCTGTGATCATATCTAAGACCACCAATTGTTGCTTTTTTGTGTTTATGGTTGAGATCCCTCCCTAAATGCAGGTGACTTAATTAAGTGCATGTCTAAATAAGGACAAGTCAACATTTACTTGAGGACCACTATGAGCCATTTGGTGAACACATTTGGCAAGTTACTACATAGATTCTTCATGACAGTTAATATTTCCAGAGTCACAGTTAATTTAGAAGGTTCCCAGGTATGATCATAGAACAGAGGTGAATGAATGAGGAGAAAGGAAACAGTGAATTAGAAGGTTGAAGGTGTGTATGAATACTTGAGGTCGGAGCAGTTGTAACAAATAGTCTAAATTCTTAAAATATAATTCATATTTTTCTTCCGGCTTCTCCGTGTGAGCTGTGTAGCCATTCTGCTGAACCTCCGCGCGGGACAGCACATCCCATCACGTTCGCCTTTCCTGGTCATGTTGGCATCAAATACCCAGGGCAAAGAATTCACCAGGATTCTGAGGAATGCATTGATATCTCCGGCCCGCGGCCCGCTCCCACCTCCAGCTACTCACCCGAGAACATTACTGTCATTCCTTCGCTGCCCCATACACAGCTGGGCATATGCGCGGAGACTTCATTCTGCATCCTCTAGTGGGGGCTTTTATTTAAGTTCTGCTGGCAGAGAAGTACCAGCCGCTGAGATACAAAAGACAGCCTGTTCTGACCCTGTCCATCCGGCAACGTCTCAGCCTTTGATCTGAGTATCAAATACAAACTAATATTTGTCTCTCTGAATATTTTCTCATACTACCCAGAGCAGCGATAGCATCATTCAACACGCCCAATGGGGTCAGTTTACTTTTCCATTTCATTTACTTTGCATTATTATTATTATCATCTTTTATTTATATAGCGCCAACGGTTTACTCAGCACCTCTCACAGTCCATACATGCAAGGGGTCTGACAAAACTAGAAGTGACCAATACATTAGGTTAAGAGGGTCCTGCTCACAAGCTTACGATTTGTAGATGTTTTATTAATTTTTTCCTGCGGTTAAAGGTGCTGTTCCACTTTAACATTTATTTCACATGTTACGCAATGAAACCTTCCTAGATCTGTCATTTCATTCATTCCTCTAAATGTTTAATTTCATTAACATTTTTTTCTGTTGTTTTGGTGACAACCTATCACTGCCCTTCTTTTGTGTCACATGACAATTAAGCGTTCCCATCATAAAATAACAAATCAGGCAAATGCTTGCTTGATTAAGTACAATTTCTGAGAAGGTTTTGGGGGATTCAACAATATTAGAAGTTATGTTTGTAATGCTCCATTTAGTTACAATCCTCTAATGTTTACTGCAAGATATTCGTATCCCAGCCAGCCAGCAGTAAGAATAAATGAAAGGGTTAAAAGTATTCTGATCGGGGATACTGCTACTGGTTTTATTTGTGGTGGAATCTGGAGGGGGGGGTTGGTCTGCCTTGTAATCCACGGCTTTAATAATCTCAAATATAATTTTATTAAAAACTCTTCGAAATACATGTGAAGCGATGACACGTGCCTTATTTATTGGATTTCTAAAGGAAATATTTGGCAATGTTTTCCTGTTGAACAAAGCAAACAAACTCCGATCACTTCATTTAAAAAAGTTTTGATGTTGAACCATATTCTGGGAGATAATCCCCATAATTCCATATCATATTAACCCCTTCTGTGCTTGGGGTGTGTCCACTACATTGAATAACCCTCTGATGCTCCTATGGGGGGGGGATGCATATAACACAAGCCAGATTAGGAAAGCCACGCCGCCTTTATACGTTTGTGTCTCAGTTGCAATAGCGCCAGCTTTCGCAGGTTGGCGCATGTGCCGCTCGCCTGCTAATTCATTCGGATTTTTTCATTTTGTCATTATCGTCACTTGGACAGAAATTTGGGTTTGTCGCCCTGAAAAACGTCAAACTGCGCTCTACAGTTTGTCAGGGAAAAGGTTAAAGTGTTTAAGAAAGTTTTGTGCCTCCAACCGCACTCTGCTCCTCCTTCTTCCTGCCTTATAGACATTTATGAACCAATATAGGTTACTTCTTCAAAGGCCAGATTACTCCAGAAAGCTTTAACTTCATAAAAGAACATCTTAGTTACGTGACCCGGGAATACAAATAAAAAGCCCTCCGCAGGGCAGCAAATGTTAGTAATTAAGCCACGGAGCATGTATTATATATCTACAAACACGCCCAGAGGTCCTGTCTATACATAATATCTATACATTATATCTATACATTAACATGTGTTATATATCTACAAACACGCCCAGAGGCCCTGTCTATACATTATATCTATGCATTATATCTATGCATTATATCTATACATTATATCTATACATTATATCAATACATTAACATGTGTTATATATCTACAAACACGCCCAGAGGTCCTGTCTATACATTATATCTATACATTATATCTATACATTATATCTATGCATTATATCTATGCATTATTTCTATACATTATATCTATACATTATATCAATACATTAACATGTATTATATATCTACAAATACGCCCAGAGGCCCTGTCTATACATTATATCTATACATTAGCATGTGTTATATATCTACAAACATGCCCAGAGGTCCTGTCTATACATTATATCTATGCATTATATCTATACATTATATCTATACATTATATCTATGCATTATATCTATGCATTATATCTATACATTATATCTATGCATTATATTGTAGACATTTACATTGAAATTACCGGTGTATTGAAACAATTTATTACAGTCCCTGACCTAAAGAGCAAGTCAGCAGCTTAAATATATATACTTGTCAACAGTCCCAATTTGGGTGAGACAGTCCCAAGGGGAGGAATTGCCAATGTATGCGCACGCGACATCCGGGACGCAGGAAGGAGCAGTGATCCGGGGATAAGAGAGCAGCGCACAGTATGGTTTGGGGAGCTCGGCGCAGAACGTCCCCGGGGGCAGGATGTCCTGGGAACTTGGTGGATGGAGTCAGATGATGCTAGAGGGGCAGAAGTGGTGTGAACTGGTGCGGCACAGAAAGCAAAACAGAAGAGGCTGCGCAGCTCCACATCTGGTCCACATCTGTGCGGATTCACTACCTAGCGTTCTGGGCCAGAGAGCGGCGACCGGCGTCAGATAACACTCCCCGGTGGCCGTGTCAGAATCCCACTGAACATGTATAACGGTACCGGAAACTACACACAGCAAAGAACAGCCATGAAGACACCGTGTGCAGCGATACATTATTGCGATCAACTGCTCAGCTTCAACACAGATATAAGTCTGAGGACACGGCTGTGTAATAGATCTTAAAGATGTACGTCGCTGGGGTCCATCTGTAAGCCGGATGTCACCTCCTGGCTTCTGTATGGCCCCTAGCCTGCTTGAAAACCTCATGGGTTCTAATGCATCACATATTAGCGGTGCCCCAGGGGCCACAACCTTATTCTTTCACTATGCAGACCCCTCTATGGGAAAAGTCAGCAATACGTTTGATGCAGATGAGGATATTGTGAATAATCCAGATAGACTTCTTATTACATTTAATATATAGATCACCAGCCTATAGAACCGTCTGGCCCATCTAGTCTATAGCAATGTCCTAGAGAGCGGCCAGATGTAATTACATTAGATGTAATGTAAGAACGTTTCACATTACCGAGAGGATGGTGGATACATGGAACAGCCTCCCAAGTGGTAGAGGGAATTTAAACATGTATGGGATCGGCTTATGGCTCCGGAATCTAAGACAAGAGCAACGACTGATTAAAGTCCGAGTCTCTACGACAGGAAAATGGGCAGACTAGACGGGCCGAACAGCGATTATCTGCCGTCACATTCTATGTTGCTATGTAAATTTAAAGGGACACTCCAACCATCGTATGCACTTTATTATATATGATAGCTGGGAGGGTCCCTTTACATTTTCATGTGCTTCGTTTAGCAAATGCCGAATCCCCCCCAATTGGATGAGCCCCTTTCCCACCCCCAGCTAACCCCTATATGCCATGACGCTTTTTTATATGTTTACATGTTAAAGGCTGGTGAAAGGCTGTGGAATAAAAAATAATAAAGAGCAGCGCAGGCGTGCGCCCATACCCAGCAACCTTTAATATATAAATAAAAGATAATAATAATAATAATAATAATAATAATATATTATAGTGCCATTATATAATGTTGCTATTACATCATAATTTGGTAAAAACAAAAGGTAAAGTGTGTCAGTGTGTATATATATATATATATATATATATATATATATATATATATTTGTATATATATAATTGTGTGTAAGTATATGTGTGTATATATGCATGTGTGTATATATGTATGTGTGTGTATCTATGTATGTATGTATGTATGTATGTGTAAAACCTCCTTTGGTGGCAGGTGAAGGGTTAAGTATTCCCGTTGCACACATTGTATCCATCATATACAGGCTTTTCAGTGTTAAAGATGTAGGGGACGAGTTGCAGTGCACATCGCTGAAGGGGTTAAGCATGTCACATGTGTATGATGTTTGTATGTTGCATGTTCTCCCTTGCGCTTTGAGACTCTGGCTGGGAACTGTCTAGAGGCCCATAGAGAACGTTAACCCTTCGCCCGCAGAGACCCCACCTCTTTGTACCATGTGACCGGGGGCGGGGCCGCGTGTCTCTCACAGGCGCTCAGCTTCAGATAGTGGTCAGTGCGCGCTGCCTGTATCGGGGTGAGTGTGGGTTCTTTGCGGGGTGCTGTTTATAAGGCTGGGTGGGATACGGAGGGACACGGCCGGACCCACCCGGTGTGTCATGGAAGGTATGATAGCGATGCTTGTGGGTGAGACTGCAGCGTGTGTCGGGTAATGGGCTTTGTTATGACGATACATAGAGTGAAACCGGCATGTAGAGGGTTACTGGGCCTTTATGTCACGAGATGATGGGTTTGATTAAAGGAGTGATAGGTGTGAGGGGAGGGGGCAGGGGTAACGTTCATACTGTGCATCTCCACCCACCCCCTGCATCCTGTTATATGTACATGTAGATACATATATGTGATCTGTGTGCATGTAATGCTGCATCTGCATGGCATATAAAGTGAATTCACAGATTGGGGCTGCACAGCTGACAGATGGTGGCCGTTTGGGGCCTTTTGAGGCAGTGAGTGACCAGCCCATGGAGAATAATACTAAATGAATGAAAAGGGTTAAATGATATAATAATAATTCTATGTAAACAGCCCCAAAAGGCCGGTAACTGGCTGCACAATGCATGTGTAGGCCCCGGGGGCAGGGATTTTACTAATGAAATAATGTTATGCACACAGTTACATGTACTGCAACATACACGGTTACATGTTCTGCAACATACAAGCAGGACAGGGCATGTGTGAAAGAGCCGTATGTAAAGCGCCTGCAGCGTTGTATGTGATTCACGCCCCCCTAGCATGATGTGAGGCCCTAACATTGTAAAGATGGTTTCATTCCGTGTTTGTGTCTTTAAATGTTTTAAGCTGCATGGCGGTGCATTTAATGCGTTGATTGCATTCGCCTCCCGTCTGCTTGGCTCGTATTTATATCTTATTTTTTTTTCTCGGGGGAAATAAATATTCCCTTATGTCTGCCTTTGATTTAGAAACCCTATCCGTGTGGCCCTACGCCGGGGGTAGGTGGGCTGCTGCCGGGGGCCGTCGGATGCTGCAGTCACCTTGCTGTCGGTACACGTGACGCCGCTGTGCCAGACGCCATTGGCTGTAACCAGGGGACGCAGCACTTAAAATTCTGCCGGAGTTCCATCCCGTTGTCTGTCGTTGATATAGCCGGATCGTTCCGACGAGCTTCTGACGCTCTCCCCCGTCGTGTTTGATGTTTTCAGGGAACGCTCCACGGAGGATAACGCCGTAACACGCTAATTACATGCAGTGTGCCCGGCAGACTGCACTCCGTGTTGTCACATGTAGGGTATTGGAACAGAAAGCTGTGCTACGGACGCCGAGCCCCACGGCGTAACGTGTCAGCCGTTACTCACTGCGGAATAACTGGTGACCGCTTAACCCGTTCAGTGCCAGTGGGTTGAGTAAGAGGTTGCATAGTAGTTCACATAGACTGCGGTCCGTTTGTGTTCCTTGTACTAATAGGGTTAACCCCTTTATTGCTGCTCATGAAATGGTGACTATGATGCTCGCCTCCTCCTAGCAGCAGGATCTGGGTATATAGTCTCTGTTTCCGCCGCGCTGAACACATAAGATCAATTTTGGTTTCCTGTCCTCTGAGAGAAGAAACAGCAGCATCCCCCCCCCCCCGTGTCATCCATTCTCAGTTACCCTCCCGTGTAATCTCTCTAATCTGCCAAAGACAGGCGCATCCTCTGGGTGCCAGCTGACCTTTCCTGTAACCTCTTTCAGGTCAGTGTCCTGCGGATTGACTGGGAAGGGGTTAAATGCTTCATTATTACACGCGCATTATTACGCTGCCCGAGTGAGGCTTGCTCAGTTTCTTAAATCTTGTAAATTATTTCAAGATGTCCGTAAAACCGAGGAGGGCAAATATTTGTTCACCCTATTTATTAAATGGGGCAATTAATGTAGACCGTGTATTAACAGGGATTGTCTCGTGGGCCATTATTCCTTCAGCACAATTAGGATAGCATGGATTGCGGGAGCAGCTTGTGTCTGACCGCCGGAAATCTGCTACCTTCCGGCTGCTGTGTCCGTGTGGTTGGTACCTTCGTTGGGATTCTTCTGCGTGGTCTTCTGTTGCTGTTGGACTGGTTTCTATACAATGTATTGTATATTATAAAGTCATTGGCTATAATAAGGGTCCCGGACTGCTGGTGGTATTCATTAACCCCTTATATTCCATGCCGCTACATCCCTGGTTTACAGTTTTGGGGTTGACTTTCTCTGTACCATTCATGGCATAAAGACAAACAAGGGAGAGCGAGCTCAGAGGGGGACTCATACCATAAATTACCGGGGAAGGCCCAGGGGTCTGAATATGTAAATCTGGGAGGAAAGGCGAGAGGAGAAGGGATGTGATAGAAAGATTTAAATACTTAAAGGGATTTGACATGTTAGAGGACGGAGGTTAATTTCAGAGAAGAAACGTTATTAGTAATCTAAATTGAGAGGGTCAGAGGCTTATGTGTAACGTAAGGAAGTTATACTTTTACTGGGTAGTAGATAAGTGGAACAGTCTCCAAGCAGAAGTGGAAGAGGCTAATGCAGTGATGGAATATAACATGCATATCACAGGCGTATGGTTATCCTGAATCTAAGATGAGACCAAGGTCTGAGTGTTAACATCAGGCCAGATGGGCCGAATGGCTCCTATCTGCCATCAATTAAACTCATCACGTCACTTGCCCGGGTATTGTAAGCAAACGCATTGACTAAGTGCTGAGCTTTAGTTAAACGCGTTGGCGGGTCCTGGTTGTGACATTACAATGTTTGTCGCGTTTATCTATCTATCCTATCTATCTATCTATATATAATGTGTGTGTGTTTCTCTAGAGTATATACATTGTAACCTAGAAGAATAATATGGAACAATTGTATCTTCTCTGTTTTTGGACTGGGGGTATTTAGGGCTCTTATAATCTTACCCCTGGTGCCTTACTCTACCTCCCATAATATTCTGTACCCTTGAAACGGGTCCCAGTACAATGTGGCACCTAAACAGCATATGCTGGGGGGTGCGGAGTGCCTGTGTTCATCGATCTTTACTAAATATAAAAAGGTTGGAACCAAACAGAACGTTTTAGAAGCCCGTGCTTTTGCTTTGGTATCAGCTTTGCTTTTTTGCGACTGCTTTTTGACCAAAGAGCTGACAGTCAAAGATAAGGAGTGCTGCTGCGTTATTATGTGTAGCCTGGCACTGTTAGCTGGCTCGCCGCGGCCAGGAAGGTAGCCGTATTTATATTATGAGACCGTTACGAGACTGTCCTTGAAATCCAGAGAAAGCAACGCGTGGTTTGGGCCGGGACCTAGGCGGCTGCCTACCTTCTCTCTGTGAGAGCGGCATCGGGGATCCTGGAACAGTAATAGGGAGATGGAAGCTCATTGTCTCTGAGCGATGGCGTCCCCTTTCCTGGGGCTGCAATACCTCTGCAAAATCTCCCCCCCCCCGCCCGATATTTAACCCTTCAGTGACACTCCAATTTACAGCAAACTATAAAATGCAATAAAATCCATGTATTCGGGGCTGGTCCTGAATGTCTGCAGAATAGCTCTGTATTTGGTATTCATCTAAATTAGTTTCTGTGTCTTTTTTTTTAATGACAGTGGCGTTTTTTTAAATGTCTTTTTAATCAGTGTAAGGGTTATAGCGGTACCTCATGTACCATATTGGCTAATAACTTCCCCATTTTGACTTTATTTTTTTTTTTTTTTCTTTGTATTTTTTTTTGTGAATTTTTGGGTTCTTCCTTTCGGTTTTATACATAGCCTCTACAAGTATATATAATATATACAGATTGTAAATTTTTGGTACCTCTGGACATATGTTTGCACTTAAATCTATAAAGTTTCACAGGGCTTCATAAGGAAGTGATAAAACGTCCCTGGTGTTTCTCAGCTGCGCCAATCCGCCCCCCACCCCAAGACCTTTTTCTTTATTCTCCCTTCCTCCCCTTACACAACTTCCCGTCCTTTCCTGGTTCTGTTGGTGTGGAATAGGAAAGGTCACCATTGTTGGCCTTCAAAGGGTTCTGTGCCGAGCCAGGCTATGGGGTCACTGCGATGAAACACTTATGTCCATCCCACCAAACATCTTTACTTAAGCTCTTGGTCTACAAATAATATTATTAATATAATGAAATATGCACAGAAACCGAGCTTGGTCAGGACAGCTTGATCCGGACCTTAGACCTCATTGTTGGAAATGAGAAGATGCCGATCAGCTGGGACCTGACGAGGGGTTGGGTTCTTCTGCACCGGAGGGTCGCTAATTCATGGTTTTTAGTTCTAGGTCTCGGATTGAGCAGCATCTTTGAGAAGTCAATGAGAAGGTCCTAGAAACGTGGAGGTTGTGTGGTGGGATGAGAGTTTAATATGCGCAGGAGTCGCTGCAGCATCTGTTATCATTATGCTTTGCGATAGACGGGAATGATGTCACTGCAGAAAATGGATGAATATAAAAGGATTTGGAGCTGGGCGTACAAAAGGGAATGTTGTAAATGTTTTACTAGGAAATACAGTATTCTCCAGGGTTAAAGGTCAGCTTTCAGAGCACTACAATATACTATATAAAAGGGCGGAGAATTCTTCAGATCTAGATATATATAGATATATATGTAAACGGGTTTAGCTGTATTAGTCCAGTAGACACGAGTATTGCAGAGTATGCGGGGATACCTTTTTTTTTATCCTCTCCATCTGAACCAATACTCGGATATATATGTATATAGATATAGATATATGTATATATAGCTGCTAATAGGCAATAACTATTACTGTGCGGCCTTGAAGTGTAAAGTAACTCGCTTCTTACCCGTGGCAGATCCCACAGAAACCATTGATTCCCAAGAATATATGTTGTTTTGGAGCCATCTGCTATCTTTCCTTCGGAGTCGCTTAAGTATTGGCTGTAGAGTTGGGTGACCGGGTGCCACCTATGTGGACTCATCGAAAAGCCGTTGTTGGTCTCTATTCAGTAAAGATCTGGCAGGCGACTTATTACTTATAAATGTCATTATGTGCTTCGCAGCGTCCTCTGTGCTTATCGTATCTCTGTAGCCTCGCACTCACACTCACGCTACTCATCTGGAACCTGAACTTATATCTTCACCTTCTTGGATTCAGTAGGATGTCATCTTCCCCAAAATCTAAGTACGTAGACATTTCACAGATGTTTGAACCCAAGCACTCAGAAGCTGGCGTCATCGCAGCGTTTTTAACAGTTTCTAGCCAAAATAAGCCAACAAAATCCATGCCATCAAGCACTTCACATACCTGTGCGTTATTGTAAAGTATGCAGGCTTTTGCATATATGAGGGCGCCAGTCCTGTTCCTATGGCGAGTAGGAAATAAGTCTCAATACAGAACAGTCAAAAATGTAATTTAATTCCATTAATGTTGATTTATAGAGCATCGTCTTTTTCCGCAGTGGGTAAATATGACATAACAAGCAGCACATCAAAATTTGGGCATTTCTGGTCTTTCTGGAGTAAGATAAGTGATCTCTTCCAACGGACGATGATCTTGGAAATGAATATAGCGACACGCAATGAAAGATAAGCTCGTCCTGTTCTCTATAGATGATTTAGACTTTTCTAGTGATTTCTGTGTAGGAAATATTTGGATATGTGCAACGTGCAACTTTTCTTTATGGCTGAGGTGTAATAACACAACATATGGAATGTGTTCTGTTCCAAAGGTCCGACATCATAAGGTTTTGTTTGCCTTCACTTTGGTGTTTAGTGCAGAAGAGCTGGACTCGTTTCCTCCAGCAAAAGTGTTTTCTTTCTTCTATCTGACTTGTAGGCACAACAGTTTTAATAACAAACCTCCAAATTGTCTTCAGTGGGTATTTTTTTTTCTTGGCCTGTACAATGGCTGTAATGTCATCCTGGTTATAGGGGCAGCTCCCCCTTTGTGTACCGGGAGATAATATGCGCCGGCTCCTCTCTCCCCCCAGAGTCTCAACATAAACAGGAAGCTTTTAACATTTCATCTGTCTGTCGCCGTGACAAGTACAGCAAAGAGAGCTAGAAAATATATACATAACCATCTGATTGTGTGCTCAGGAGATGCGCATAGGTTTTTAAAAAAATATATATATTTTTTTTTATATACATATATAATTATTATTATTTTTTTTTTTTATTGAGGTCTGTTGTTTTAATGCTGGTATTTAACCAACAGATTACGCTTTGGTTTTGTAAGCTCACCAGCAGAGCCTTCTTTTGTGTTAGACTGTCAGACGCTTCGAATGTATGTATTGTAAGAAGCGCTGTGTACATTATCGGCGCTATATGAATAAGATACTGATCTATACGTGCAAATTGTTGCATGTTAAAAATAAGTCTCTACCTTCTACTTGCATGTCTGGGTTTTGACACAAGAGGAACACTAAAAAGTATCCAAACACTTCTATCTAAAACACTTACACAAAGGCAATGCACCCAACGGAAAAGAACAGAGCGCGTCCGGCCGAAATGTAAATGCTAATCAAGCTTGTTGACACCGAGTGGCTTTTCAGGCAGTAATGCAAAGTCTTTACATCGGGGCATTTAAGCGGCAGCCCTCCCAAGGAGGTTGGTATAAAACTGTGACCCCCGGTAAAAGATTTAGATAGTATGTCTATTGCCTGAATAATCGTCAGAATGGCCCCCATTAGCGCGGATACTCGGTCGGTTACTATGATAGGATGCTTTGGGCTGCTAAGCGCTGTGTATGTATTTGTATGAAACGAGGAATCTGCGCTTTGAGGAAATCCAGCGTAATTAAGATAATTGTCAAATAATTAGGATATTAAGTCTTTTCAGACTTAGTTTGTTAAAGCTGTCGCCTCTGTGTTCTCAGAATAGCAGCGGATGCTGGGGAGATGCTATTTAGTGGTTTATAAGAGCAGGCAGTGGCCACAGAGCAAGAGTTTCAAGCCCTTCTCATACTTAATGAAATGTCGGTGATCTTCTCCGCTGTGTGTTTCCGACAGCCGGATCTGTATGTAACGCAGTGGCACCCCTGGACAGGCTCGGGGCTCTGGTCATTGTATTAAACATGATGAGTAAAGCGACATAAATGTTTTGAGAATAACCCGCAGTTCCTTTTTTTTCTTCTTCTTCTATCTTCCGCTTTCTTCTGTCTAACATATTTAACACTTCGTTTTTGCTGCCTGTGCTCACGAGCAATACACGGTTTACATCCTTTTGACTTGGTGTGAGAAGGCGATAGATCTCGGTTGTCCCTCTGTAACGTTCTGGCCCTAGATGGCTTCTCACAGATATTATTCTTATGGACATGGCGAGACGGGTAGATGTCACGGAGCTTCTAACCCACCATAATCTAGTGGATACCCATTGGGCTATCAAAGCGGTGAATAACCGGTCCAGTGATACCAGTGTGACCAGCTTCTTGATAGGACATCTCTTGGCTTCCTAGTGGTTTTAAAGGATAGCGCTGAGGCAGCAACCGCACTGATCAAACGTTTAACTAAAATATTCTATTTTTCACAGCTCACGGGTTAATTTTTTTTTTTTTTTTAAAGACGGCTAATAGATAATTTGGTTCCCAGGCAGTAAATATCAAATAAAGAAAGTATCCTGAAGTCCCAGAGGCTGGAGATTCCGATTTGTCAACATTGAGATCAAAAGAAAGTGCTTGTGAGCCGTGCCATCTTAACATGTCCTATGTTTTTAAACACTGTGTAGCGTTAAGTAAACATGGGACAGATCTAGAGCTACGCTTGAGTGCAGTGCCAGATGTTATCAGAGGTTCCAAGTCCTGTAGCAGAAAACACACCTATGTTTGGTAGCAACTTCATCATCTTGATGCCAGCTTGAATCTGACAAGAATTGCGTAATCTGAACTATATGTTCTCTATCTATGGTGTCTAAGGATCATGAGATCAGAGAAGTTCTATAGACCTGATAGAGCAGAAGATGAGGACTTCTTACACTCATCACTTGATGTTGTTCACGTCACGTCTCCCTCATACATACCCTATGAAGTTCCCGTTCCTCCCCCTCTGAATTGGGTAGCGTTAGAAAGGATGGTGGGATATGGAGATGTGGAATTGAGAGGGCACCGTCTGCCGGGGTATAACAATCCCTTACCTTTAAACCAAATCTCTCCAGACCGTTCAACTGTTTATGGCAGTTTTATTAATGCTAAAAGATGTTGATGGCAATTACCCTTTAACTACAGAATCGGCACTATAAATAGAATAAATGTATTGACATAATACGGACTTTAATAACTCCGGAGACTCCTTGGCAGCTCTCCTTAATGTGGTGTGATATCTCCTGAGATCCGGTTTTTCTTCATTCTTTTCACCAGAATGGCCTCCAGTTCACATCGCATTCGTCGTTCCTTAGCTGTTCCAACTGGCTATGCTTTTAATGTCAAGGGATTATATCCTTGTGGATTATTACATATATTAAACAAAGTCTTAGGTCACACAGCATAGTATTTGTTTTGGATGTTTATCATTTCAATGGAAGGTCAAGCATTACTGGGTTTAGAGCCGATCTGTCGCTTTTACCGTGTTGGATTGCTATACATTAGATAACCATGACCCTGCTTGCGAAATAAGAAGTTATATGCATTCATACTTCTGCAGGACATCTTTTGTGTAAACCGTGGGGACCGTTGTCTTAACTCCTTCTTTAGAGGATTTCTCCCATTTTCTTTAGCAGCTGGTTGTTGCATCTCCAAAAGAAATGTCGTCAATAGCTCTTATGCAAGTAAAGTAATCCATGTAAAGTATGGATTGCGAGGCACCCTACTGATTCCTGAAATATGCCACATTCAGGAAACAATGGCGGGGGTCCCCCTTTAAAATGTCTGTGTGCCTAATGCATTGGAGACATAGCTGTCAGGATTCATCTTTCTTATCTTCCGTCTGCAGTTAGTGAGGACCCTCACACATACGGAGTCGCCATGACAGACGCCATCAGGGACGCAGGGATGAAGCAAGCTCTCCCTACTCGAGGTGTGGGAGAGAAACCCCCGACGGATTTTGGATATGTCGGGATAGATGCCATCTTGGAGCAGATGAGGAAGAAGGCCATGAAGCAGGGGTTTGAGCTAAACATCATGGTGGTAGGTGAGTATGCGAGTCTCCTGCCTCTTTCTTTCTGTAACATTGCAATGAGCCTAATGCAGGTATTTCAATGCAGATAAAAATGCTATAAAATTGTTACAATTCAGAAAACACAATATATGGACATTTACCCTAAATAGACATATGTAATGAGGACTCATTACATGAGACAGAACAAAACTGTCATATGATGTGACGTCTGCTTTGTGCTTTTTGTTTACTTTCCCACACACTATTGTCCCTGATGATCCGAGCTCGTGCAGCGAGTGTGCTTCACCTATATAGTGATAAATGGCCGGCCGGCTTCCGAGCTCCGTAAAGTTTGTTTAGAGCAATCTTCACCCAGAATGCATGACGCATGAGAACGTCTCATTATTTGTTGATTTTTGTTGTAAGGTTCAGGTTGATTTGATCTCTCTAATAATTGTCATCTAGAGCCCCTTCCTCTCTTTATTTTAACTTCATTTGTCTGCCCCATCTCTGCTCTCAGGTCAAAGTGGGCTTGGAAAATCCACATTGATAAACACGCTCTTCAAATCCAAAGTGAGCAGGAAATCTGTGCAGCCTACGGGCGAGGAACGTATCCCTAAAACCATAGAGATCAAAAGCATCGCTCACGGTGAGTATATTAAAGTATTTGAGAGAGTGCCTGTCTAAAGTGCGCTGCTCGCTGAAAACCGTTCACCTACACGTTGGGGATATACGTCAGTTGGTTGACTGGTTAATGGTGTCTACTTAATAGCACATGTAGCCGCTACTCAAACCTTCTTCCTTAACAAGTCTTGCTCTCTTTCCCCCCCCCTTCAATCTAAATACCACATTTTGTGTTGTTTTCCAGAAATTGAGGAGAAAGGAGTGCGTATGAAGCTGACGGTCATCGACACGCCTGGCTTTGGAGATCACATAAACAATGAGAACTGGTGAGGCTTTACGAAAGATAGGCATTATCTGTCACGGTCATGGCTCTTCTCTTCTGTCCATCATTAGTCTCCTGTGGTTTTCATGATGTATGGTTAGGGTTAACATGACTCATGTTTATGACACCATAATTTTAGTATCTTCGTATGCCTTCCTTCTATTTTTACTAGTGTAGTTACTATTAGTGCAGAGTAAGGTTCTCTTAGGAGTTTAAATGTCTCTGTAAGAGCCAACATTGTCTCTAATGTGTACGTTATTCTGCCTTTCACTTTTTAGCTGGGTGCCCATCATGAAATTTATCAATGACCAGTATGAAAAGTACCTTCAAGAGGAGGTGAATATCAACCGCAAGAAGCGAATTCCCGACACCAGAGTTCACTGTTGTATATACTTTATCCCAGCCACAGGACACTCGTGAGTACAAATGTTTGACATTAGTTTTTAAATATATCTTCGTAATCCTACATATTACATATTAACATCAGGGCTACATTTCTGAGAACCGCTTTATTTGGGATAACTAGACCCCTCACATTTTCCGGTAGTCTTCCCAAGAATCAAGTAAATTATTTGGCTGTGTGATCATTTTATCCTATTTTAAATATTAGTGAAAACCAGTGCCTGTGTTACGGTGAAAATAAAGGAGAAACCACAAAAACAAGACCAAAAAAACACATGGGATGGTATACTCTCTGGACAAAAAATAATTTTTTTATTTACTTTTAATTGCCAATGGAAGTTCCCCTTGAGGTATAATCATTCCTGAAGTGGTTTTGTAGCGTCACTCGGATGAGCATGCCGTCTTCTCACGCATGCTTGCTTGCTTGCCAGCACTCACCACTGTCCACAGCAATATTATGGAAGCAGTCGCCATGGAAACTAGAAACTGCTCCGCACTAAACACCAGAATTGGTCTTTATAACTATGGCTGTATGTGAGTAATGTATATAAGTGATCTTATCGCCAACATGTAGGATGCCCCTGCTGTTTGGGCCATTCCATTGTCAGGAATGCACCTTGCACCAGAGTCGTGTATGTCAGGGAGTTGGGCTGAAGCACGTGCTTGCAGCTCAAATAAACTTTCTCCTCTGCCTGTTGGAAATCCGAAGCAGCATCCCATTGGTTAAAAATCTCACTCCCAGTCATCCCCTTAAAAACAGGGGAATAAAGTTGTAGTGATGCCGTCTTTCTTTGGCTAACAGCCAGGTCACGTGTGATGCATTCCAATAGTAACCCAGCTGCCCATTCGCCTGGTGTTTTGACCTGTGTTTGTGATCGTAGAACAATCCTTAATAGTACCAGGTCTTTCTGGACTGTGGTATTTTGTGTAAAATGTTTCAGTTGTGAACCGGAGTCTTTAGCTGAATTTTATACTTTTTAGTTCAGTGTAGATAAGGAGGTGTAACGTTACATAAGCTTTGGGGTATTCAGTGGTCTCTTTATTATAATATCCAGAAAGCCTGAGTAACGTAACATATATTTTTGGGCTACAAGTATTTACAGAGTTGACCCTTAAATTGTATACTTTATGCAGTGGACGCATTGTTGCAAATTTCCATTGGCCAGACTGCTGCAACATAAGGTCTTCTCTGGCCACCATTAATGTGGCAGGAGGGGGCTGCTCAACCTTAACGTTTGGTCAGATTTATTATAACCTTTTTGAACTATAAGAGGACAAAACACAAAGCCATTATTTTCAGTTTCCTAAATAAAGCTCATTTACATCGATCTGTATTGTACACATAATATATTGATATATTGTAGGGGTGTCTACGAATGTACTATGCCTCCCCTGTCCTGCTGTAGTAATGTATGAGGAGGCTGTGATAGAAGATCTGCTTCATGTTTATTAGCACTGATACAGTACAATCACCCCTTTAAGTCTATATTATGTTTAGAATATATCACTGTTTATGTAAAAAAAGTACCGTATTTGCTCGATTATAAGACGACCCTGATTATAAGACGACCCCCCAAAATCTGAATATTAACTTAGGAAAAAAAGAAAAAGCCTGAATATAAGACGACCCTAAAGGAAAAAAGTTTTACCAGTAAATGTTAATTCATGTAAACTATTTTTTTTAATAAAAGCTATGATTGAGAAAAATATTTTTTTTTTGTTTTTATTTCTTTTATATTTTCTATTGTATTTTCCAACCTGTCCCCCAGTTACGCACATCTGCCCCCAGGCTTGCCACACCAATATGGCACTGTGGCCCATGATATGCCTTTTAACCCTCTATATGCCACTGTGCCCCATGGTATGCCTTTTGACCCCCTATGTGCCACTCTGCCTCCAGAAATGCCTTATACCCCTATATCCCATTCTGGCATTTAGGGGGTTAAAATGCATATTATGGGGCAGAGTGGCATATAGGGAGGTATAAGGCATTCCAGGAGGCAGAGTGGCATTAAGGGAGTTAAAAGGCATTATATAGAGCACTCTGCCTCCAGAAATGCCTTATACCCCTATATGCCACTCTGGCATTTAGGGGGTTAAAAGGCATATTATGGGGCAGAGTGGCATATAGGGAGGTATAAGGCATTTCAGGAGGCAGAGTGCACTATTAAATGCCCCCTTAACGCCACTCTGCCTCCTTACCGGTGCTTCCAATTTCCTGCTGTATTGCCGGGGCAGCGGGTTGACGTCTCATTCCGCGGCAGCCGGAAGGAGGTGGAGTTGGCAGCGGGGGTTTGTATGCGTCCGTCGCAAATACCTTCCCCGGCTGTCAGAGATCAGGAACTCTGGAACAATGATCTCTGACAGTCGGGGAAGGTATTTGCGACGGACGCATACAAACCCCCGCTGCCAACTTCACCTCCGGAAGCACCGGTAAGTGTGTGTGTGTGGGGGGGGCGACGACAGGAGGATCCAGGTCCCCTGCAGCGGTGCGGGGGATCTGGATCTTAGTCTCCTAATCAGACCTCTATTTGAGGTCTGATTAGAAGACGACCCCGATTATAAGACGAGGGGTATTTTTCAGAGCATTTGCTCTGAAAAAAACCTCGTCTTATAATCGAGCAAATACGGTAACATATTTTGTAAACACTGTAAAGTTCAGAAGGTGTCGGGAACAATGTTCTAGAGTTTTGTACATGTCTCTTGTTCTTAATCTTAAAATCCTAGGACTAGGAAGAATTATCTGACTGAGGAACGGTTTTGCATGAATTTATACCCTCACAAATGTGTGAGTGGGAGAGGGGGTGGAATACAGACTCTGAAATCATCATTTATTGCCCCATTGCTTTGTGTAGAGCAAGTTCTTCCACACCAAACTCATCCAACCGTGTCATTATGGATGTTGCTTTGTGCCCTGGAGCACAGTCATGCTGGAATAGAAGAGGGTCATCCTTGGGTTTCTCCAAAGTAACACCCTGCTTCATGTTTGTTGCACCGGATCATATACACAATATAAGCAGATGTACATGTGTATGATCCCTTGATGATGTGATGGGCAGTGTTGTCAGTACAGATGTGCTGACCTATTTTACAGCGAGATATATTGCATTCTGCAATATTTTATCGACCACTTTCTGTTTCAGGTTAGGTGGTTGTCTGAAAGCCATGATAGGTGGTTCAGGGAATAATTATAACCTCCCTCTTTGTTTTCAGACTCCGGCCCTTGGATATTGAATTCATGAGACGTTTGAGCAAAGTAGTAAACATTGTACCGGTAATCGCCAAGGCGGACACTTTAACCTTAGAGGAGAGAGATTACTTCAAGCAGAGGGTAAGTAGTAGTAGATGTTCTTCTAAAGATCTCATGATTACAAAATAGTATATTTCTCTAGCAACGAAACCTAGTTTCATTGGTTAGGGAAAAAGATGTTAAGAAAACATTCACTGTTAAGCAAGTTTAATGTTTTTTCCAAATAACTAAATGTTTTTAACCCCTTAATGACAAAGCCCGTACATGTACGGGCTCACAATGCATTGTTTTCAATGGGTTTAGGGACCGCCCATTGTCCTTAAGGGGTTAAGAGTACGATTGGATTCCAGTGTTTGTTTACTAGCCGTGTTAACTATAAATACAAATAATTGTGATACTACTTGTGTTTAGCACTGAATGCATCAGGCTTGTTGGCTGTGGTTCCAAATGTATTTTCACAAATCTGTTGTCGTTACACAGATCCGTGCCGATCTGCAGAACAACGGAATCGATATCTACCCACAAAAGGAATTTGACGAGGATGCGGAGGATAGGCTGGTCAACGAGAAGATCAGGGTGAGGACCATACAGCTGCTTCATGTGCATTGGCATATAGTAGTAGTAAAAAAAGAAAACTTGGTAAACCATAATACCAAAAACATTTAAGGTCATATTCATCCCTATGGGTACAAACCATGCTACATGCAGATCCACCATAGTCTGCTGCCTACAGTAAGAACGAACCAGGCTTATCTTACCTCCTTATATCCTTCAGGAAATGATTCCATTTGCTGTGGTGGGAAGCGACCAAGAATACCAGATCAATGGCAGGCGGATACTAGGCAGGAAAACCAAATGGGGAACCATTGAAGGTACATTGATGTGTTCTTTTTTTACTATAATTTGTAGACTCTTTCATCTCGAGGATGATACAGTGGTGCCCATGTCATTACCATGTCATCTCCTTAGCATCGAATGGTTGCCTGTGGGGTTTTGGGATCCCTTTTAAAAATGGCACACACTCTTGCAAGGAGTATAAGAAATAATTTCCTATTTTGGGTTACTGCATATGAGCTTTTGCCATTTTAAATCGTGTTTTGACTCCGGACCCCCTCCTCTCCCTGCTCAGCACAATGGATGTTCTGATTTGGCCGCATTGTACAGACAGGGTCTGCTCTCCCTTCACAATAGGTACAATAGGGGTTTCAGCACTGCTCTCCACAAGCTCTTTACAAGATCTGTTCTCCCTGTATGTGTGCTCCTCACAATGTATTGGCAAAAACCAACCCCTCTGCCTCCCAGCTTTAAGAATATCACGTTAAATCTCTCTACCTGCTCGTACTGCTGTATATGGATGCTGTCTACCTACTTTTTTGTTGGAAACTATGTGTAGAAAAAATAAAATAAAAATCTTGCTCTTCACGAGAAAGTGTTTTAATATTAAATTAGGTTCTGTTTCATGTTTTTAACAAGTCACAACATAAAACCTGGTTTCAGTCGATCTCCATTCTGTGATTTGTGGTACTTGATCAGTCTGTAGATGGCTGTTACACGCGTGTTGCATAGTTTGAATCCACACACATGATGTATAATCCCTTTACACGCCTTTTGCTCCACTATAGGGGCGATACTGGATTTTATTTAGAAGTTGGATAGAAACTAGTTTAGTAATTGAATTTCTATACACATGCCTCTAGTGGTTTCTTTGTTGAACATGGCGAACACATGATCTGTGGCTCGCTTCTTCTGCCACGTCTCTACTTTTAATTCCGACTGAGGTTTCTTGCGCGCCCCTCTACCCCCACTCCCTGCTCTACGGATTCAAGTCCTCTGGCTCCAGACAAACAATGTGTCCAGAACTGGGACTTAACCTTCTCTAAACCAAACCGAGCCTAGATCGTTGGGGAAAACTTGTTGAATAATGGGACTCTAAGGTTGTTATGGGTGTTTTGTAGCGACAGATACTCTCTATTGCAGCTCTTTTAAAATGCAAAGTGTTTAATATAGGTTGGATTTATGGATTTATATCTACAGGGAGTAACTATTTCTTTCAAATGGATTACAGCGTATCCATATCCATTTATATTAGACGCGTTCTGTTGAGTTATAGAAACATATTTTAATTTTTAGATCTAATGATCGATGGTTACACCGTGGCTGCCGCCTAGTGGTTTTAGGTGCAAACTGGCCTTTTTTGACTTCATTGTATCCAAACTTGCTCCTGCTATATGAACATTGAGAGGTGTTCATATAGCAACAAGACGGCTTTTTTTATTGTTTATAACGTTTGAATATTTAAGCTTTGTTTATTCATAACCTTTGAATATAGCAGCATTATGTTTCATGCCTACATGGACTCGATGTGCTCTTTCGACAATCTCACCCCCTCTTGCCCTCATATGCTAAGTTCCCTCTTTCTCTTTTCCTGCAGTGGAAAACCCAGGCCACTGTGAATTCTCCTGCCTGCGGGATCTGCTTATCAGGTAAGTGTCCATATTCTTCCAGCAGTGAAAACATTCTCAAGAATATCCACATATAAGGTGTGAAATACAATAATACTCTTTATATATTGTATATACGCTTTAATTCTGGAACATTGGGCAACGCAACATCTTAGGGAGTCTTCCATGGTTGGATCACATCTAGAAGATAATGTCGTCAATGTCGTCCATTGGTGTTAAAATAATAGCCTGGTTCAAATTCGTGTCTGGCTATTCTGTGTGTGTGAGGGACAGCCATTTTTCTCCACTTTTCAGCTCATTCCAAAGGAAAATGAAGCAAAATATCCTTCTTTTGAAGGACACTTATATGTTTTAAATAGTTCCAGAGATTGTACAGATATTTTTAGTAATGTTCTGTAATTGACAATTTTTTTTTCTTTCAAATTATGTCCCAGCTACAAAACATGTTACAAAGATTTAAAAATATCCCAGATTAGTCATTAATGAGGATATTCTGTTCTGAGCCACATCTATTATTTAAAGATGTCATGGTCCGGAGACACGTTTGGGAAACGTGGTCCTTTCAAATGGGATTTTTATTGTTTTATGTTCATGGTGATTCTCGTTGCATGTATTAATGCATATATTTTATATATTTTGTTGCATATAGGACACATATGCAGAATATCAAAGATATAACGAGCAGTATTCACTTTGAGGCATACCGTGTTAAGAGGCTTCAAGAGGGCAACATGCTTTCCAACGGCACAGCAGAGAAAGACTACTCCTCCAACGAGATGTAGCCCCTGCCGCTGGCATCCACCACACCGTCGCCCGTCTTTCATTGTTTCTATCTGTCTTCTGCTCCCAGTGTCATGTTATAGGAGGGGAGTAGAGATGGGGGAAGGAAGGACAGCATGTTAATTTTTGGGGAACCTCTCATTGTCCTTGGTGTTGACCTAAAATGTTCTATGAAGGGCAGAGGATGAGCTGGGGGTGGGGAGAATATGAACTGCCAAAATGTTGCCTTTCTTTCTGTCCGGAATTTTGTGTATGGGGGAGGCTGAATGGATCTCTAACCTTGTTGCTGACTTACTGGATTATGACCCCTACTACTGCAAAATATTAACTCCATCCATCACGTTGATATATATGTGTGTATCCAACACCTAGTAAACTCAATGCTGAGGACTGCAGGGCTCTCTAACACCCCCTTTAAGCTACTTTTACGGTGCCTTCCTCCCCCACAATCCCGGTTTAGAGAACGCTCCGGCATACGGAGTGCTCCTCACTGCATCGTTATAAGGAGGCTTGTGAGGGAGGCAGACAAACCTTATTAAGTAGAGGGAAAGGAGGTTCTCATTGTAATATGCCAAACGTTTCAATCCTGGGGGTTCTATGTAACGAAAGCAGAAGTAGATTGTGCTCCTGGTGTAATTTTGCAAGTTAGAAATTGTATTTATTATGGATTTAAGTGATGATGGGACGGAGAGGCGCTGGATGGAGACGTAAGAGGGCACTGGCAAGGAGTGATTATATGTGTTTTCTGCTTAGGTTCTCAAAGTTCAGGTTTTCAGTCCCCAAAGGGTCCTTCTCCTAACCTATTTCCAGTACCCTCTTCCCGCAGCGTTAGATGCCCCCCCTCCATCCAGTAAGTGTTAACAGCTAGTCTGTTTTCTGATGGATAACTGTACGTGAGCAAGTATTTTACCACCCAATGCACAAAATGGGACTATTTACTCCCTTCCTTTAAGGAAACAAAGTGCTTGTGTATTTAATTTTTTTTTAAAGCATATCTGTCACTGTCATTTTGTGAAATGTCCTTTTTTTTTTTTTAATACTCGTTTGTTCACCTCTCAGAAAATCCTTCCATTTGCTAAGCTGCATTCAGATGAAAAAAAAAACAACAAAATGTAATAAAAAATAATCATTTACTTGTTGAGTTGCTATATTTTAGCAAATAAAAATTATATTAACTGAAAGATATATATTTCAGATGCTAAGACTTTAGGTAAGCAGAGGCAGGACGCTCGATGCACTTGAAAAGATGTCACCTGTCTGTGATGTTATTGTACTGTCCTTTTGTGAAAAGGAAAATTAAATGTTTTTTCCCCCTTTTGTAATGCTTTTTGTGTTTGTTTTTTTTTTGTTTGTTTTTTTGAGGGATTTAAATAAACTCAGCTATCATAAAGTGGCCTTTTATTTGATTTATATGCATTATGACAAACTAGTCCTTTTTTGTATACATAATAATGTCTTTTTAAAATGTATTTCCTAAAATAAATGTTGCAAATGCAAATGTTTTGCATTTTTTATTTTGTAATCACACATCATGTTTCTGAGATGCTCGGACCAGCCCGTCTGGCACCAACAACCATGCGACATCCGAAGTCACTTAAATCCCCTTTTTCTCCCCATTCTGATGCTTGGTTTGAACTTCAGCAAGTTGCCTTGACCACATCTACATGTCTAAATGCATTGATTTGCTGCCATGTGATTGGCTGATTAGTTATTTGTGTTAACAAGCAATTGAACAGGTGAGTGTACACTACTTACTGCCAGTGAGCTCTGGTACTGGATTGATAATAAGTGCAAGGGTTTCTAGCAGCCAACCAGTTTCAAAATTTGTCTGAACACGTGGCAGGGAGTGGGGCTGCAGTTTCTATTTAAGGTAATTTTTGTTCCTTTTATTAATGTTATTGTACTCGTAAAGCACTTTATTGTGCGTTCTTAAAATAAAAATCCCTCTTTAATTTAGGGTGGCAGCTCTCAAGCATCAAAGTGCGCCTTTTAAATCTGACCCATCACTTTATGATATTCAATTACATTATGGATGCACAACCATCATGGTTCAATGGAACCCTTTAGGGTTAATTCACTAAAATATACGGTACGGGCAGCAAATTCAATAATATGCTGTTTGCGCAATCTTTGGCGAGGGAGCTTACACTCTTACACTTGGACCTATGTTAAAAAAGCAACCAAAAAAACTGGTATTTCAGTAAATAGATGTTCTTTTACAACAAAACACAGCAATTGTGAATGTTCTTTATCTGGCTATATGAATGAATACTACATTTTTATTTTAGGGATTATTAGCCCAATAAAACAGTATTTTATTTTGTAAAACAAATACAGAACTAGAAAGTTTTGTATATACACTACTGGACTGGCACGGGTATTCCAAACTACACAACTATATAATCTGTGGGAAATCGTGTGTGTGTATATATGTATATATATATATATATATATATATATATATATATATATATACATACATATACACACACACACATAATTATCTTATATAGCGTACTATAGGGTATCCTGTGAAAGTTTAATGTATTCCATGTCACTCTGATGTGGGATCATGCTACCTTTTGATATTTAACACAGTGCTTGGAGGGACCAGCAATGTGTTTAACCCCCTCAGTCCTGGGGTTTATCAGAACCATCTTTACCATATTGTTGTTAAAGCATATTTGATTTAAGTAGAGCCATCTTTTAAAATAATACAAATACGTAAAACTTTTCAGTGATAATGGATTAAAAATCCTATACTAAAATAGAAAACAAAATCCCATTTTATGTAGTCGTACATTTTCTTCTATACTGTAAACTCCACTGCTGAACAATGACCCACTTTGTATTCTGTAACACCTCCTGATTACAGCCATACCCCGCATACCTTTTTTTTTTCTTTTCTTCATGTTCCAGTGGGCCACATCCATGCTTTACACATCACCCTGTGTTACATACTTCTAATATTGATTTAGGGGTAGTTTTTTTATATGTCTTTATTGTAAGTGGTAAAGGGCACTTACAAAAATATATAATGTCCCCTTTTGGAATGTCTAATGCATTTTTTATGCTCCCATTTTTTTAATGTATTTTATTTATATTTATTTTTTTGAATATTACATTGTTGAATTATTTTCTTCCCCTCCTCCTGATCTGTTTGTGCTGATTACAATGTGCTCAGCAAGCGGTGCTCCATAGCTGTGCATTGCATATTAATTGCAATCAGCCAGCAGTGGAGCAATGGGAGAGCCCAGCAGGGTCCAGAAAGACTCTCCCGTCCTCAATTGAACTGGAAGGGAATGCCTGATCGTGTGATGGGGCCTTCCTTGAGTGAAAGTGTACCTGGCTTCCTGAAAACAGGGGAGAGTCCAGGCTGTCAAGAGACATGTATTTACCACTGCACCAAAACCAGGAAGAACCTGTACGTCCGAATAAGTTTCTTGCTAGGTAAAGGTACGTCCTAATGGGACTGAACAGGTTAAAGGTTTACAATGCATGTATCAGCACGCATTGGCCGTTTAGATTACTTTTCCAGCAATCTGATGGGAGCAGCATGAGGGGTGAAAGCTCCGCCCCCTCGCATTCAAACAGCTGAAGCACCGGATGTTGTCACTGACATCCTGTTTACGTAGCAAACAGTCTCCAGCTATCCGAGGACGGAGGTCTAGACCAGGGGTAGGCAACACCCCCCCCCCAAGTGTGGAAGAACTTAAGAAGTAGAAGGTTAGTAAACCAATTTATTTTTGCACAAACTGTATAATATTTTATACAAAAACAAAAAAAAATCGGTATGTGTGTATATGTAAGTGTGTCCATGGGGGACAAACAACATAATGCTTTTTTAAATTATTAAAAAAAAAGAAATCTCTGTGTCTGTATGTGTTCACAAGTTCAGCTCCCCAGTGTCGCCAATCAGCCCCTCCCAGTGTCACCTCTGTCCCCAATCAGCCCCTCCCAGTGTCACCTCTGTCCCCTTTCAGCCCCCATGTCATTGCTGTTCCCATTCAGCCCCCTGTCACCTCTGTCTTCTTTCAGCCCCCCCATGTCACCTCTGTCTCCTTTCAGCCCCCCGTGTCACATATCTCCTTTCAGCCCCCCCGTTTCACCACTGTCCCCATTCAGCTTCCCCATGTCATTGCTGCCCCAATCAGCCCACTTTAAGGTATGATCCTGGTAGGGTACTCATATTAGCCTTTACAATTTCCCTGCTGCTGTGTACTATACTTCCCATAATCCTCAACCAGTATCATGGGGGACATTTACCTGGCTGAGCATCAGGGGGGCATTAGGCTTTTCTTTTTTTACCATCCTTTGTTGCTATTAAATGTACTTATGTTAAACCACATTTGAATCATATTTATATTTTTGTTTAAATCTTTTTATTAGCAATGGTCACAGAGCATAAATAAATAACATGAAACTCAATAGTCGTACGAGCATTGAACATAGACAGGCCGCACCCAAGGTCAAAAAACATACAGGCATGTAGTGCATCAGAAAATACAGCGTACCAGTACAGAACATATTTATATTTTTATAATCAATATGCGTTAGAAAATCAGGAAAAGATGGGCTGATTTGGTGGCACAATGGGCCACTTGACTTGACTTGCCCCCCAGGCCTTAGGCTGCCAGCCTTCCCCTGGACATAGTTGCCAATGGGTGGCCAGCTTGGAGAGTGACCAGCATTGAGTGTGTTGTGGGCCTCCATATAGACTGTCTCTGCCTGAATGTTTGATTGCTTAGTGATGTGCCCATCAGGTGGCATCCATGGATGTGAGGACCTGCTCCTTACTCACATATCTGCAGATATATACAGTCTGTTGCTTAGGCGGCTGAAAGAGCTGCTTAAGAACCTTTTTCCTCTTGTACATTTAAGAAAATTGGGTCTTAGTGATAATCAACTTGAATGTTTTCCCCTGGAAGCAGAAAACTACAGGGCTGGTAGAGAAAGATGTTCCTGAAAACAATATTTCTGAGATTGCTGAAACCATTTAATTTTGCGAAGCACTCCAAACAGCTGACTTCAGTGGAAACCAAATCTCAAATTTGCCAGAAAGCAATGAAAACCTCACCATGAACTCCAAGCCATCTCGCTCCAAGCACTCCCTGTGTAAATGTGTTAACCCATTCACCAGAATCAGTTGTACAGCTTCAAAAGCTTTGATTTAGGAAACAACAAGCTCTGTAACTTGCCAGATTGTATTAGGTTATTACAGGGCTTGACAAATTTGTTGTGAATCTAGGCGCCAGGTAAAAAAGTTAGGAGCCAGGATTTTTTTAAACTAACAGTTGGTCAGGAGGGATCCGATCATCATCAGCCCACTTACTAAACTCACAGCGTTTGACCTGGAAGCACCCTGGACTTTCAGGTCAGTGCTGTTTGTTTTTTTTTTAAATACATTTTTTTCATTTTTTTAACTCTTTCGATGCTGATGTTCCATTGGAGCACAGCATTGCCAGATATTTAGTCCCCACAAGCTTGTGGGGACAAATGTTAACCCCTGCAATGCCACGAATGTGTCATACACAATTGTGGCATTGAAGGGGTTAACGCTGCACTGTCGCTCTCATGGAGCGATCAGGCAGCAGGGGGCTGTTGGGGCTGGTCGCCACACTCATGGCGAGACCAAAGAACCCTCTCACCCTGTCCCTGAAGCTGCCTCTGGCAGCTGGGAAGCAATTGCTGGTCTATAGACCAGCCACTGCAGGGGGGAGTCTATGATGACTGCTGTAGGCTTCTATGCCTACAGGAATCATCAAAGGGCTTGTGGGGGCTCGTTTTTTTGCTGTTGCTGGGCTTCCAGGCAGACCACCGGCAGCAGAGCCCCTTACAAAACGGGAGTTAGCCCCTAAAACGCCGCGATCGCGGCATTGAAGGGGTTAACGCTGCACTGTCGCTCTCAGGGAGCGATCAGGCAGCAGGGGGGTGTTGGGGCTGGTCTCCACACTCATGTGGAGACCGAAGAACCCTCTCCCCTGTCCCTGAAGCTGCCTCTGGCAGCTGGGACTCAATTGCTGGTCTATGGACCAGCCATTGCAGAGGGAGTCTCTTTGATGACTGCTGTAGGCTTCCATACCTACAGGAGTCATCAAGGGGATTGTGGGGGCTCGTTTTTGCTGTTGCTGGTCTGCCTGGGCTTCCAGGCAGACCACCAGCAGCAAAGCCCCCAAAACGGGAATTAACCCCTAAATGCCGCGATCGCGGCATTGAAGGGGTTAACGCTGCGCTGTCGCTCCCATGGAGCGATCAGGCAGCTGGGGGGTGTTGGGTGAGGTCCCCAGACTTGTGTGGGGACCCAATCAACACACAAACCCCTTCCCTGAGGCTGCCTGTGGCAGCTGAAAACACGATTGCTGCTTTTCCAGCAACCGCGTTTTCAGCCTACAGGATCACTCCGTGGGAGTGATCTCAGGCTCGGGGGCGGGCTCGGAGTGGCTGTGCTGTCTGCCCAGACTTCTGGGCAGACAGGAACAGCGCCCCCATGTGGTGACTCAGCCTCTTACATCCACAATTTTTTCTGGATGTAAGAGGCTGACAAAACCTAGGCGCCAGGACAAAATTCTCTGTCGCCATGGCGACCTGGCGCCTGGGATTTGTCGAGCCCTGGGTTATTAAATAAACTTAAAAATACGCAGTTAGATGGAAATCAGCTTGGATACCTACCGCTGACAACTGGAAACCTTAAACAGCTGCTCTGTTTGGTAGGCGCATTCTATCGGTAATGTACAGAAGCGAGTAAATGGTAGACTTGCGCATTCGTTTTTGGACGAATGCGTTTTAGTGCCCATTGGTCCTAAGAAACGAAAAACAAATGTGCGCAATACAAAAGTCTTTGCTTATTTGTTCATTCATTTTGTCGCCGCGGCAGCCATTTTGACGACACTAAGAGGAGGTGAATCTTGCCATTTTCCCTGCACTAAGACGAGGGACATTGAGTGAGCTGACCTTTGTTTGTTCAATCACTGCTGTCACGTCATGCTGAGGGCTTGTCTGGTGGCTGTACTGCATCTTTCCAAGAAAAAAAAACAGACTAGTCATATAAGAGCAGAGCAGGCAGGGGATCCGTTCATGTCACTGTGACTGCTTTATGTGACACTGCTGTGCTGCATTCGAGCACTTTACAGAGTGAGATTCTTCTGTGTAAGACTCAGTGGGCCTCAGCCTGCCATTTCTCAGTGGCTAAGACCCTCTAAAGTTTTGCTTTAATTAAGATCATTAATTAATTTAATTAAGATCATTTAACCAGTCCACTTACTATCCTTAATCGTAACCCTATAACTCTAAGATAATTTTGACCCTCTTTCTTCCATTCATTGGTCTCAAATTCCCTATTGAACTTCTTCTAAGCATTTATTTTCGTTGCCATGACAACCGGACTAAAGGGATTTCCAAAAACTAAAATGTTGGATGAATTTTGTCAAACAGGAAGATGGATGAATTTTGTCGTATTTGAAGAAAATTCTTCCCTCCAAAAACGAACATGAACTTTCTGCTTGAGGTGTCCCACAATACTACTGATGTTGCCAAGGATTTTTCTGTAGGGAAGCCTTGCAAACTATGAAGGCATGGGATCTTTTACTGCTACTATTCAGCAATGTCACGTTCTGCCCAGGCTGCGGAGCTGCATATCTGTCTTGTTTCAGTTTCCCTGTTTTGCTTCAATCCATTCCTGGATTTCCCTTTGCTCTGTTCTGCTCTTCCATTCCTTGCTTCTGTTTCAGCTCTTTGCTTCAGCTCTGTTTCCTTTATAAGGTGTGCCCCACCCGTGTGTTCTGTTTGTCTCAGTCTGCAGTCTAAGGTATGTCTCAGTGCTATGTGTTTGGTTTACATGTTTGGTTTACTTCGTACCACTGTCAGCAGGGATTAGCATTAGGACCCACCGTCATTGGAGTACTTTGGCGTAGTGGTGGGCTAAGCATACTATGGCCATATCATGTGACGGAATCTCCAATTGTTATCAATCAGTCTTAGGCTAGTTCCTGTATTCATGTTTGTCTGTCTCTTATGTACCTTTGCCCTTCTTCCTTGTATCATCTGAGGATTCTGGTTCCTCTCTCCTCTCCCCATGTCCCAGTTAATATGTCCTATCCTTGCTTAAAGGAGAAGCGTCCGAGGGTTCCGGCTCTTCACTCCTTCCCCTGTGTTCCTTGCCTTCTTCCCTGTCCTTTGTTGTGCCCTGTATCATGTATATCTTGTCTAGTAATGTTTATTCCTTGTCTGGTTCACTGTAGTGCCCTGTAACATGTATATCTTGTGTGGTTATGTTTCGTGCTTGGTCTCCCTGTCCCTTGCTTGTTATGTTTCTGCTATACCCTTTGCTTAGCTTCCATACTCCCTGCCTGCAGCATCCTGCTCGTATTCTAGTGATGTTTCATGTCTGCTCCAGGGTTCCTACAGGATTTCGCTTTGTTCTGGACTACATCCGCTGCCATATCAGGGCGCTGGCGTTTGGCTGCACAACCCTAGGTGCTCATCACCTGGGTGAGTGTGGTCACCCTGCAACAAGGCCCTGTCCAACTCCACTACTGCATTGTGACTCCTGCACACAATCTTTGGGCGCGCTGGGCCCTTTCAGTCATCTGCTTGGACCCAGTCTGTGACAAGCAAGAAATTAATTGATTAAGGGACAGAACAGCTGAGTTAGAAAATAGAGTAGATAAAATTACAGAAGTACACAATTAATTACATTTTTCACATAATACCTTTAAAAGAAGGAATTTCCAGACTCCAAAATATAATTTTAGAAATTTAAGCCAGTTCAAAATGGAATAATCTCCATTTATGTGGTATCTCTAAATCCACCTCGGGTTCTGCTTTATCTAAATTTCAAGTTCAAGATTTTTGGCATTTCTCCTAAAAAAAGATACACATAGATTACTCAAAGCCAAAGGCTTCCCTATTTAAAAACCAAAAGATGTTTTAACCAGGATTCATACTTAAGTCTTTTAGACAACATAAAGCATTTCATGAAATATACCCTAAATTGGAGTTATATACTGATCAGAGAAAACACCGTCGAAGATTTTCATTGTGGTCAACTTTCCAAACCCTGGATTGGAGGCCAGAAGAAGAGAAAAACAGTAGACTGGTTGTTTCTGAATAAATCTCCACCATAAACGTCTCTGTCTGTGAGTTTAATAAATAGATGCTGTCTATCTCTCAGGTTATATTATTTCATGTTCTGAGGCTCTCCTGTCCTCAAGTGAACTGGAAGGGAATGCCTGATCGTGTGATGGGGCCTTCCTTGAATGATAGTTTTTTTTGATTGTTTAAATTTTTCTAGTCCTACTGTATATCTGAAATGTAATGTACTAATCTATTTGAGAAGAAACTATATATTTTGACGGAGATGAGACTCTTTATATTTACATGGAATAATGTTCGATTTTTATTCCTCTGTGATAGAAAATTCTTCAGCTCAATATTTTTATTGTATCTTAATATATTTTGTTTTCTCAAAGTAAAAATATATTATTGAGAAAAAAAACTCCTCTGTTTAGATATGAGAATAAGTAAGAGATTTCCATAAGAGATCAGTGTGGACTGACTTCATTCACAGATCTACTGTTATAACAAAACCTATTGGCGGTTTTACCAGATGGAATTGGCAAGACTAATTCAATTGATGGGACATAAATGAGAATGTGAGAGTCTAACTCAGCTCATTATTACAGGAAACAATCTTCAGGTTGTACCAATTAGCACTGACAACTTAAATAAGCTCTGCTATTTTAGCATCAATAACAACCAATTAACATGTTTGTCTAAAAGAGAATGGCAGGTGCTACAGTCTTAGCAGGTGTTGTGTTCAGAAAAACAATTTAACTCCTAGACCCCCAGGCAAACCACCTTAGATGTAGCTGGAAACCGGTTGTTATATTTACTTTCATTGCTGGTGTTACTGCACTTAAAGGCTTTATGGCTCATTAATGATGGCCTATGAAACCTGGAGTGATCCAAAGATGGATGAGACACGTTCCATACAGCGGAAAGAGGACGCTGAATCAACAACCAGATCCTGGGACCAGAGGCGTATATAGGGTATGGCAGCCATGGCACGTGCCATGGGCGCCATCTCAAGCATTTTTTTTTTTATGCGGAGGAGAGAGAGGGGCGCCTAGCAACCGCTCGGCGCCCCTCATTCTCCTCCACGAGCCCTACCCCCGTCCCGGTGCCGGCATTTCATGCAGAGCGCCGCAATATGCCGGCATATTGCGGCGCTCTGTATGAAATGCCGGCACCAGCAAACGGCTTTTAAACTCTGATGCGGAGGCGAGAGAGGGGCGCCTAGCAACCACTCGGCGCCCCTCGTTCTCCCCCGCATCAAAAAAAAGAAGACAGCGTTTAAAAGCCGCTCGCTGGTGCCCGTTGCTTCACTGCTGGGCGTCGAAATATGACGTCATATTACGGCGCTCAGCAGTGAAGCAGCGGGCACCAGCGAGCGGTGCAGGAAGACAGCAGCATCGTCCTCCCGTCGCTGGACTTCAAGGTGAGAGAGATAAGTGATAAGGGAAGAAGGAGGTTAAAAAGTGATGAGGGAGGGGGTTAAAAAGTGATGAGGGAGGGAGGGGGTTAAAAAGTGATGAGGGAGTGAGGGAGGGGGTTAAAAAGTGATGAGGGAGTGAGGGAGGGGGTTAAAAAGTGATGAGGGAGGGGGAGGGAGGGGGAGGGAGAGGGGGTAGATATAAGTAAAGAGTGTGCATTAATGTGTGGATGCATTGAGTGAATGAGGGAGAGCATGAGTTAGTATGCGAATGTATTGTCTGAATGAGGGAGAGCATGAGTTAATGTGTGGATGAGTTTTCTGAATGAGGGAGAGCATGAGTTAATATGTGAATGTATTGTCTGAATGAGGGAGAGCATGAGTTAATGTGTGGATGAATTGTCTGAATGAGGGAGAGCATGAGTTAATGTGTGGATGCATTGAGTGAATGAGGGAGTGCATGAGTTAATGTGTGGATGAGTTGTCTGAATTAAAGTGTGAATTAGTGAGTGACTGTAAAAGTGTTTGTGTATCATAGATGTATAATTGTGGAAGTGCAAAGATGGCACTAGCAGGAGGTTTGAGCCTCCTGGCACAGGCAGGGTGTATATGGGACAAAGATGGCACAGGCCGGACTGTTTGGGGACAAAGTTGACTTGTGCTGGACTATTTGGGGACAAAGATTGCAAATCTTATGTGTGTAATCTGGGTGCTGGCCAGGTTCTGTGTGGGCAGTGTGGACGGCAGGGCTGGCTTTGGGGTGTGCAACCTGTGATCAATGCCTGTAATTTAGGGGGTTTTAAATATACCTTTAATGCCGTGTTTTTATGTGAATTCCAATTGATCTTTACCTGCAAAGCTGGGTTTTTGTGTTATTCTGTAGATCCATATCTGCTATGCTATGTTTCCATACATTATTTGTGTGTACCTGCAAATACAGGGTTAATATGTCTTATTCAGTTGATCTATACCTGCGATGCTACGTTTCATATATTATTATTGTATACCTGCAAATACAGGATTTGTATGTCTGATTCTGTTTATTTGATATATACCTTCAGTGCTGAGATCACAAGTGAATTTCAATTGATCTGGGTTTGTGGGTTGATCTATACCCGCTATCGGCAGCAGGGACTAATATTTATATATATATGGGCAGCAGGGGCTAGTAAATGGGTTTTAGATATTTGGACAGGGGCGCAATTTCAGTGCTTGCCATAGGCGCTATTTTCAGTAGATACGCCTCTGCCTGGGACCGACTACCACCTTGGAGAACTAAACAATGCAGAGAACTTGCACATCCATGAGTGGCATTGCTAATGAAGAAGTGGAGTAACAATAATGCCACAGATGGCATGACCATGCCTGTGTTCCACCACCATGGACTTTGTCCCATATCTGCCCTTTCTATTGAACCACCTCACCTGCCTTGTTTGTGATCGTATGAGCAAATTCATGCTTTAAATACATGTTATCATTTTACCTACCTCTTAATTTGTACTAAGCATACACTAATATGTATTTGGTTTTCTTTGGGGAAATATGTATTATCTGATATCTTATGATCAATATTTCTGGACATTCGGGTGAAAAAGAATATACTTTTACGAGAATAAATGAGACGATATAGAAATTCTATGTGCATACATTTCAAGGACTGAAGAGGTAGCAGTAAAGTGATTATTGAAAAACAGAGGTTACCAAGGAATGGGGTCCATTTATTGTATAGGGAAATCCCGGTTCCAGAGCATAGTGGTCATGGGGTAAGTGGCAGACCATTGGAAACAATTCATTCCAAACTGTAGGGCAGTAAGATGTGTTTGAAGAAACTGAATAATTATTAAAAATATTTTTTTGAAGTACTGAATAGTCTTTGCTAGGTACTTCAGGCTATACCCACATTATAGTTGGCTTAATGCAGATGGTGTTGGAAATTCAATGACTTCCCAAACTGAACAGGTTTGAGATTAGATATTGATGGCGTGTTTCTCTTTATCCTTAACACATGACTATAGCCTTTTACTGAGGGAGTATTGCTAACAAAGGAATAGAGAACTTGGAGAACTCCTTGCAGGACGTTATGACCATATAGTGTCATGTAGTGACATCATAGGCTAATAATAGAAAAAAGGCTGAAGATCATACCAAAACCATGAGAGAACTTCCGCAGTCTGCCCTAACAGATGTTTTCGTTCATACAACTAGCCCCATGTCCTTTGGAGATAAAACATGTAAGCTTTGCACTTTATACCAATAGTAATAAACATGTTTAATGGAGGGTGTTATTTATTTTGGGAACTTTTACAGAGGCTATGAACATTTTCATTATGTTGAAAGATTTGAGTGCCATTTTTGTATGGAAAAGAAGCAAACTTTTGCACAGCAATCCGCACTGTTTTAAAATTTTATAATTTAGTTTTATACAACATCCTGTACACTGCTGGAAAGAAACAACACTGATGTAATTTAGAATATTCAGCTGTGGATCCCAAATGTAAAAGCCTATACTCACTAAAGATTCATGCCAATGTCAAGTATGAGAAATGGCTATTGTAGCAAATCTAGATTTTGGTTGACTGTAAAAGGTTTGCTCAGAAATTAATATAAAAAAAATGATAATAACATAGATCTAGAGCAGAGTGCAGTGTGTAGAGAGCGTGCTCTGACCATTCCTTATGTGTGAATCAAACTTTTCCACTAAGTGGATTTTGCAGCTACTGAAATGCACACTAGGGGGCAGTAACACTGTGCTTTTTATTTATTTACTTACCGGTATGTATTCATTCATTCGTGTATTTATTTTTTAATTACCAGCAAGAAGCCTTTTAGGTTGTTTCAAAATAAGTATTGAGACACTTGATCATATTTATTTAAAAATGTGGTTATTATATTATTTTTAATTGACTCAGCACAAACTGTTTCTGTAGCATTGTACAATAAAGCGCTCGCTCAATAAATGACAATAATATTTTAAAACTAATTTAATCTGCGCAAGAGACCGCTAAGGCCCTCTGAGGCCCAACAGTGTGCGTAACAATTATCTTTTTCTTATGGGATTTAAGCAACATGTATTTAAGTATTTTGACTTACCAAGAAAAGAGCCAACTTTTTGTGTAGGATAACTGAACCATCACCAACAGCCTTATTCACTAAATAGAGTATACTGTTGGCTTTATATTGAACAAAAACCTGTTTTAACATTGCGAACTTTAAAGTCACTTGAATTTAACTGATGTTAAACTAACTTTAAAGAGAAGTTTGTGCCTCATGTTCCTCTAAGTGTCTTCTTAGGGCAGAATTTAATATTTTCCATCTTCCGAAATTCCATGGAGCACATTTATCAGATTTTAAATGATACTTTGGAAAATAGAATAGGAGATGCATTTACCCTTCCCCCCACACTTAGTAAATCTAGCTCAGTTTCAGACAAGGTAGGCCGCATGATTCTAATCTGCTGCCAAATTCTGTTTCCATTTCTTTCTATGTAAGGAGAAGACTCCAGGGTATTACAATATGATGGGGTCAATCATATCAATATAAAAAAAAAATGAACAGAAATGTGGAATCAAAACATGGCATATTGATAGTGTTAACACCAATGTGGCCCTACCAAACCCCTCCCCACCCCAGGCTGTGCATACCGCTGGGCCAGAGATACGCTCCTTCAGTCCCCGCATGTGGAGTCTGAGCTCCCGGGATATGATGTTATTATGACAGACATATCCACCACGTGAGCACCACAAAGTAGAAGAAGAGATGTCAGCGACTAGTAGACAACAGAGGTGGGAAGGAATGTTTCAGTGTGTGTGTAAATACCGGTAGGTTACTGTGTGTGTAAGTCCGTTAGTGTGTGTAAATATGTTACTGTGTGTCTGTGTATATTACTGTGTGTAAATATTTGCACATATTTGAGGTTGTTGGCTCCTCATCAGTCTGGTTGCAGCTTGCTGTCCAGGGGTTAATGGGGAGGAGGTTTAATTGCACCTCCCCCAACACATTAATAAGGTTTTGGTAGCAGTATAAACTGCTTTGTGTGTCCACTACATAGGAGGTGAGAGTAGGTTCTCACCCTATTGAGAGTGTGCCTTGACGTGGCGGGTGAGCTTAATTATGCTTTGGCCAATTCATATAACCATAACCTCTCATTTATATTATGTTTATATATTTGTTGCCAATTTTATTAGGGTGAGAAGCGCAGACAGTTTTTGTTTTTTGTATATTACTGTGTGTGTAAGTACTTTAGTTAGTGTGTATTGAAGAATGTTAGTATGTTAATGTGTGTGTGTGTGTGTGTTTGTAAACATGTTACTGCAGGGCTCGACAAATCCCAGGCGCCAGGTCGCCATGGCGACAGAGATTTTTGTCCTGGCGCCTAGGTTTTGTCAGCCTCTTACATCCAGAAAAGATTGTGGATGTAAGAGGCTGAGTCACCACACGGGGTCGCTGATGCTTCTGTCTGCCCAGGAGTCTGGGCAGACAGCACAGCCACTCAGAGCCCGCCCCCGAGCCTGAGATCACTCCCACGGAGTGAGCCTGTAGGCTGAAAACGCGGCTGCTGCAAAACCAGCAATCGTGTTTTCAGCTGCCACAGGCAGCTTCAGGGAAGGGGGTTGTGTGTTGATTGGGTCCCCACACAAGTGTGGGGACCTGACCCAACACCCCCCAGCTGCCTGATCTCTCCATGAGAGCGACAGTGCAGCGTTAACCCCTTCAGTGCCGCGATCGCGGCATTTAGGGGTTAATTCCCGTTTTGTACGGGGCTCTGCTGCTGGTGGTCTGCCTGGAAGCCCAGGCAGACCAGCAACAGCAAAAACGAGCCCCCACAAGCCCTTTGATGATTCCTGTAGGCATGGAAGCCTACAGCAATCATCAAAGACTCCCCCTGCAGTGGCTGGTCTATAGACCAGCAATTGAGTCCCAGCTGCCAGAGGCAGCTTCAGGGACAGGGGGAGAGGGTTCTTTGGTCTCCACATGAGTGGAGACCAGCCCCAACACCCCCCTGCTGTCTGATCGCTCCATGAGAGCGACAGTGCAGCGTTGACCCCTTCAATGCCACAATTGTGTATGACACATTCTTGGCATTGCAGGGGTTAACATTTGTCCCCACAAGCTTGTGGGGACTAAATATCAATCAATGCTGTGCTCCAATGGAACATCAGCATCGAAAGAGTTTAAAAAAAAAAAATAATTAAAAAAAAAAACAGCACTGACCTGAAAGTCCAGGGTGCTTCCAGGTCAAGCGCTGTGAGTTTAGTAAGTGGGCTGATGATGATCAGATCACTCCTGACCAAGTGTTAGTTTAAAAAAATCCTGGCTCCTAACTTTTTTACCTGGCGCCTAGATTCCCAACAAATTTGTCAAGCCCTGTGTTACTGTGTGTATAAATATGTTAGTATGTGTTAGTGTTTATATAAGTATGTTACTGTGTGTATCTGTGTAAGTATATTACTATGTGCAAGTATGTTAGTATGTTCTTGGGTGTTGAAGAATGTTAGTATGTAACTGTGTGTGTGTGTGTGAATAAATATGTTAGTGTATGTAAGTATGTTACAGTGTGTTAGTGTTTCTGTGCAAGTATGTGACTGTGTGCGTAGGAGCTTGGAGGCTCCCTCCATTCAGGGCCGGCCTTTGGGGTGTGCGACCTGTGCGACCGCACAGGGCGCCACACTCCAGGGGGCGCCGCCGCGGGGTCCGCTGCCGCCAGTAGCGTACCTAGCGGGGGGGGCGGTCCGCACCGGGTGCCGCTCATCAGGAGGGGCACCCGGCACCCCTCCAGAGACGGATAGTAATGTCCGCCGCTGGAGGAGCAGGCTCGCAAGGGAGCGGTATCGGAGGTCTTTAACAGACCTCCGGCTCCCCTGAGTGATTTTAAGCCGGTTCAAGGATCTCCCTTGAACCTGGCTTAAAATCGGTCAAGGGAGCCGGAGGTCTGTTAAAGACCTCCGATATCGCTCCCTTGTGATCCGTGCGGCAACAGCTGCTGTGCGCCGGGGTTTGTTGTCAGATCCCGGCGCAGAGCACTGAAGCCGCGCCCACCGCTGTCCATGCCCTCTGACCCGGAAGAAGACAGAGAGGACAGAAGAACTGAAGAAGAGGAGGAAAATAAGCTGTAAGGAGAAAAGAGGAAAGGTAGGAAAGCATTCAGTGAGAGTGAGAGTGGATTGGTATGTGTGGATTGGTATGTGTGGATTGGTATGTGTGTGGATTGGTATGTGTGTGGATTGGTATATGTGTGGATTGGTATATATGTGTGGATTGGTATATATGTGTGTGGATTGGTATATATGTGTGGATTGGTATATATGTGTGGATTAGTGTACGTGTGGATTGGTATACGTGTGGATTGGTATACGTGTGGATTGGTATACGTGTGGATTGGTATACGTGTGGATTGGTATACGTGTGGATTGGTATACGTGTGGATTGGTATACGTGTGGATTGGTATACGTGTGGATTGGTATACGTGTGGATTGGTATACGTGTGGATTGGTATACGTGTGGATTGGTATGTGTGTGGATTGGTATGTGTGTGGATTGGTATGTGTGTGGATTGGTATGTGTGTGGATTGGTATGTGTGTGGATTGGTATGTGTGTGGATTGGTATGTGTGTGGATTGGTATGTGTGTGGATTGGTATGTGTGTGGATTGGTATGTGTGTGGATTGGTATGTGTGTGGATTAGTGTATATGTGTGGATTGGTATACGCGTGGATTGGTATACGCGTGGGTTGGTATACGCGTGGGTTGGTATACGCGTGGGTTGGTATACGTGTGGATTGGTGTATGTGTGGATTGGTATATGTGTGGATTGGTATATGTGTGGATTGGTAAGTGTGTGAGAGTGATGGGTGTTATGCTGTACCATTTCCAATGTCTTTTTCATGATCTAATTATGCTCTAAAAGTACATCATAACTCCCATCACTCTATACTGTTCCATACAGTGGCAGAGCTGGGAGGCAGAGGCCTTGCACCCCCACCGCAGGACTCCTGAAAGGTAAGTGAACTTCAAAGAGGGAAAGGGTAGATAGGTAGGAGGGGGTAGATAGGGAGAAGGGAGTGAGGCAGGGGAAAGGGGGTAGATAGGGAGAAGGGAGTGAGAAGGGGTAGATAGGGCAGAAGGGAGTGAGAAGGGGTAGATAGGGCAATCATACTCCTATCATGCCAAGTCTGCGAGTACATCCTGGAATCTGGGTATGCCTGGGCATGATAGGAATGTGATTGCTGTTAATTATATATATATATATATATATATATATATATATATTATTGTTATTTAATTGTTTTGTCCTATTTTGGTGTGTTACTTACTTTAAATAAAAGTGTTAGATTTCTTTATGGTGTGGGGGGGGTCATATTCGGTTTTGGCCAGGTAAATGCTGCACTTTCGGTTTCAGTCCAGAATTCGTTTCGGTGCATCCCTACTACTAAGCCAGACAATGAAGTGGTAGGCCTACACCACATCAATGTTTGGCGTAGTATATAGTGATTGGGGTTTTGTTACAAGTTTTTATTCCTTTCTTTTTTGGGGATGGGGGGGCGCCAGAGGAATAGTCCGCACAGGGCGCCAGAACACCTAAGGCCGGCTCTGCCTCCATTAGTCTTGCTGGGGGGCCCTGGCATTTTATTTTATTATACCACAGCTTAGTTGCAAGATAAATTGCAGCCTCTAAGCATGAAGTCATTAACAAACAGACACCTGAATCCAGTTACCACAATTGCTGTCCAATTAGCCAGGTATATATAAAGTCCTACTCTGTTTTTCTGCTACTTGGCAAATCATCCATGCCAATTAATGGACTGTCACTAATGTTGCTGTTTGCAGCCTGCCTATTGAACCCAGCTGTGCCTCACATTACTTTCCTTTGCTCTCAGATCCTGCTTTACATCAGGTGTATTTCTTCCAAAGGCCCAGTACCCACAACAGTCTGCTAGAGAGTACTTGCTGAGTATCTGCATTAACCTACACGGTATAGAATCTGTGTGTATTGTAGTCAGAATGTGATGGTTTTAGTCCATTGGGTTCTTCAGATGAGCCCACTGCCAATCATGCAATGTCCTATTAAGCAGGATGCCTTGCAAGTGCAAACTAGGTAGCACCTTTCATCAGCAACGCAACACTTGCATCCCAGGCACCGATATGTACGAATACGACTGGTATCCCCTTCTAGCAATTAGCTTAGTAACTAAAGAGAATAATTTCAAGGGTAAACAAAATTCTCACAAACCATATTTAAACCGAAATCATAAAGAGGCAAATTGCGCAATACAGTGAAGGCGCTGTTATCTGCTCCCCGCTCATCGTAATGCGTTTATATTCATTGTGTTACAGGGATATCATTAGACACTATTAAATTAGAAACTATTAAATGCATGTGTATAATTTAGCAATTACAGAAATCCACACTGGTAATTCTGAGGATCCTCACTTGTCCTTTGTTAGATTGTGTGGTACTTGCTGGAGAAGGAACATTTTTTTGTTAGAGATAGTTTTTTTTGTTGTTGTTGTTTTTAATGGATTCTGAAATTGTTCTGAATGGACACAGATTAGTATGCCTTTTGATCTGGGTTCCCCTGTGTAATTTGCAAAACCTACAATTATTCCCTATTACCTCATCATACAGGAAGTGGTCACTGACACCCAGTGTGTGCTCAGCACATGGTCCAAGGGTTGTGACCAAACAGTTATCATTGCTACTTCACTGGCAGCCTTGAGAAACCGTAGCCAATATTCAGTCTTTTGAAGCAATAACATTCGCTTGCTTTACTTGCAGCCAGCATGGGGTCATGACCACATTATTCCCCACCCTGTTTATTTATGAAGTGCATATGGCGGCACTGTCATCATCTGCACTGCGGACATTCAGTAGCTGCATTCATCATCCTCACCAGTGTTTGATCTGACGCATGCACTTACTTCTCATACATCTAAAACATTCATTCACTAGTTCATCTACTATTATACATTTTCATTTGTTAGAATAGTTTTTTTTAATATTTTAGACACTTTATTCTCACCAGATGTCTGCCAACCATGACTGTGAACATAGTTGAGGCAAGTGGTTCCCAGTCCAATTCTGAAGACCACCATTGAGTTTCGGTTTTAAGTATTTCTTCTGACCAACACAGGTGGTTCAATCAGTTTCTTGTTTTTTCTTGGTTATCCTCACGTATTTATTTGCAAGTAACCTGGGCATTTGTGAAGTTAATCTCAAACCCTGAGCTACTGATGATTGGATATGATGACCATTGGTGTTAAAGACCTCATTATTTTGTAATATTATGCCATCTCTGTGTTAGTAAAGAATGTGTCTTGAAAAGGGTCTTCTAAGCATCTCTCTATAGCTGAATAATTTCATTGTTATTGTGAAATCATCTTGTAAATGCAAATCGAATTTGCTGAGCCTAATCCATAAAAACAAATACCTCCTATCCAAACCACTGGCGGTCAGGGAAGATTAGCCCATAAAATGTACCCGTGTATACATCCATTTTCTCATGAAAAATATCTGGGGTTTTTTTTTCCATTTGTTGTAAATGTTACAAAATGGCGGCTCCCAAAGCAACCTCTTCCTCTTTTGTTTTCCTTGTCGCTCCATTGTTGAGATGCCCAAGTCCCGGAGGAATCCTAGTAGCTGGGTTCCAGATGGCATAGTGCCACTAGGGCATCATTAGCATCCTGCCGTTTGGTTGCCAAGCAGCAGACAATGGCATCAGAAGAACCTTTTCTAGAGATGGGTATAAAGCATAAACTCACATTTCAGACTGGGAAAGATATAACCTATTCTGTTCATTCATAACTGCCACTATGGGGTATTTTAGATTTCTGCTGTTCAAGGACTAGGACATATATACAAATATAGTTAATCTATACTAACCCTTATTATATGTCAATAGATTTTGCAGCAGTATTTCAGAGGACGTACTTGTATACTTACTCTTGAATTAAGATTTTTATCTACAGTAATATTATTTATTTATATTTTCTAATAACTTCTCAACGTAAGCAAATGGGTTTCTATCCTGTTTTGGTTCTATTTCACCCATTTCATTAAAATTTTTATTCCTAACTAATTCTAGGACATTAAATATACAATAAACAGAAAAAATAAGCGCATGTATCTTAGCTTTTACTTACAGTTGACATGTACAGGCCGCCCGTAATTGAGGACACCCCAAGATGGGCTTTGAGGTCGCTATAAGGCAACGTTTACTTGCGTTCCAAATTGTTCTACGGCGGCGTTCTTTTCCCTCATCTAAATATCCTCGCACGCTTTTCCCCCTCCCTTTAACATGACCCGATTCCCCACTCATCCGCATCTCTCCCGACGCGCTAACAAGCTCTCGTCGTACCGGAAGCAGAACGCCGGAGCTGCCAATCCTCCCGTATCTCTTCGGGGGGCCCCGGAATATTTACCTAACGACCAGAAGGGGAGGGTGAACGAGAAAATGAAAATGGTAATAAATGGAAGATTACGCCTACGAAAACCACAAATGAAACACTTTTCGTAACAGCTGAACGGAACGGCGAGATTGCTTTCGTCCGCCATCCTAACGGAGGGAGGCAATTTCATGCTAATTAATTAGCACGGGTAAGCAGGGATTTTTTTTTCTTCTTAATTAAGCATGTGGTCTTTTTATGTTTCCTCTCTGACTTTCTGCTTTAATTTATTCTGACAACTAAAATGGTTTGGAAGGTGGGGGTAATGCTCCTGATTAGTCAAGAGCTGTTCAGCAGCCTAACATGTGACTGCAGATAGGAGCCGCTTGGCCCACCCAGTCTCCCTGATTCCGATAGAACCGACTGTAAAACCTCAGGAACTCCGCCGTTTATGGCTTTTTTTTCCATGCGCTATAGCCCATAATTCCTTTTTTTAATTTGCTTTTAACACCTACATTGAGACTGTTCTCCATGAATGTGCCGAAGTGCCTTGCTTCATTATCATTCTTTGGTTTATACAGCTCTACCAATGTATGGAGCGCTTTACATATGGCATGATGTGGTATAATATACCCAACTCAACCAATACCACCTAAGACATAAGGTAAACAGGACTGGGCAAGTAAGCTTGCAATCTAGAGAATTCGAATTCATCTCTCTTATGCAGGAAAATAATATTGTTAATGAACATTTACAGAAAGTGTTAACGTGTATCGTTATTTCTGTGTTACAGCCAGCCTGCTGTAGGATCATCTCTTGGTTCCTAATTAACCTCCAAAAATTCCAAGAGGTCCACGTAGCGCAATTAATATGGGCTTAAGAATGAACTCCCCATCTATTCAACAACTTATTCCCCTAAACATCTTTAGCCTATGCCCACCTATGTTAAACCAGCATCTCATTTTTACCTAATTAGACAAGACAGTACGTTCGTCCAATTGACCCTTTAAGCTCTGCCGAGACTGTTCATTGGATGTGCTTCCTCTTCGGAGAACAATAGAAAATAGCTACATGTAGCATGAATGGTTCCGTGGGCATCTGATGTTCAGACTGGGCACAACGCCAGGGATACCAGACAATAGGGCAGCTGTCTCATGCAAACTGTGGCAGTTACAGAGACAGCTGTGACACAGAGGGTTACAAGAGTCTAAGGGAAGGAGGGCGTTCTGACAGTTAGACATTTTTTTGTTGTAAGAGCCAGAAAATAATGTATCTACATTGTTCAAAAACATAGGCACCAGCAGCAGAAACTGAGACACTGTTGCTGTCTGGCTCAACAAATATTCCGCTCTTTGCATATTGCATGGGGTATGACATATTAAGAATGACAGAGACAAGTTGTTATGTAGGGGAAAAAAAGACACTGGAAGCTCACAATCAAGAGGAAGTGGGGTACAGCAGAAGAACATATGACCCGTTTTCTATTCAGGCTGGGGTTTGACTTAGGCCTAAACTAGGGCAGCTTCTGTCCTTTCTTCTGATCGCTTGGGGTATGACATCATATGCTAGTGCTCCATCTCTTAAAGAAGCATGGCACAGATACCATGTTTATTATACAGCACAGGATCAGGTTGGCCTAACCCAGGATACACCCCTGGTTATGACAGAAAAAATATGGCTGGCATTATTGTATGGATAGATAGATAGATAGATAGATAGATAGATAGATACATAGATAGATACATAGATAGGAGAAGATAGGTGTCAGCTTGAAAGGTGCTATCTATGGTGAATAATAATTAATAACAAATTCACTGCCACAGGGCCGAATCGATCAGCAAATACTTATATATTTTTAGTAAATATAAATTGGAAATTTCAGCTTTGTGTCTGTTCCACATTCTATTAGTTTTCCCCAATAACTCAGCACAGAAGAAAGGTGTAAAATATGAATGAAAATGTGAAAAATGTTCTGTTTATTTTTTCTTTGTAGAATTTTACCTATAAAATGGTGAGTGTATTATAATGGATTGGATACAATAAATGGAGAAGGATCATTGACAGCTGAACTCATGTTCCGCCATTGGCTACAACTGAAAAAAAATGAGATTAAAAGAAGTGACTTGCGTTATGTCAGTTAATGAATCTGTTCCAGCGGATCTCTGTTTTATATCATCAATTTACGGCATGATTGCTATTAAATTGCTTGTGATAGATTTACCTCCAGCAATTAAATGCAGCTCAATATACCGTATCTAGTACCACTGAATGCCAAGCTGTTCAAAGCAACAATATTTAATCATGTAACACTTTGATTTGGTTATCATTTTTCAGGGATTGCTCAATTGTATCATGTGACACAAAAGCAGGGGCCGATAGGTTGTCATACACAAAAATCTGGGTTGTTTTATTGTGATGAAACCTTTAGACAAAAGTGCAGCAGTACAAGAATATCAGAGTTTGCTTAATACGTTCAATAAATGTTGAGCTCGGTTGATGTCTAAATGGAACAGAAGCTTTAAATACTGAATCTCAGCTGAACATTTAAAGATGGGTGGGATAGGCACACAGCTATCCCGAGTCAGCAGTAAAAAAGACTGCATGGGCTAAATGGGTTGTATCTACCATATCAAATGTTTCTATTTGCATCTTACTGTTTAATTAGCAACCCCCTCAGTTTGCCCCCCATGCAACCAGATATGAAATCATAAACCCCGTTTGAAAGTTTTTTATATTTTATATCAAGAATAATCTAATTTAATAACGCGGCCGTTTGTATCATCCATGACCATGGTAGTGGTCCAATGATGTTTTCTCAGAGCTGCCTTGTAACGTCCTTACTGATTATTTTTTCCACCCCAAATAGGTGCCTTCCTATTCGTTTGTCTCTGAGATCTCTGGGGTCCTGAGCTCAGCCTGCCACATACCATTTCTTCTCAACCCAGTAATGATGCAACCGATCGCATGAGACTCTGATGCGGTTTGGCACGGACCCCACTCCTGATTTGCATGTGTAATGCAGCCCTTCTTAATGACTGTGAGTAATTATGCTAATTTTCTTTGCAGCAGGGTTCCATATAGAACAAGACAAAGTGATGAGGGAGGAGGGCACATAACATACACAATTTATCTATGGTCCTCAGCTGGTGTATAATCTGTATCACTACTGTCTGTAGTTACTTTCTCGTGTGCTGTGCCTTTAATACAAATAGAACGGTATTTACTCTCTTCCAAGCCATAGGGATTTTCAGCGCTAGTCCTTATGCAAATTAAATGTTTAAGAATGTCTTTCTGTATATGAAGCTGTTTTGAGTCAGTAATGATACATTTCAATTGGTTATTTACTTACCACCTTGGAAACCAAGATATCGTGAACCCATCTTTCTGTGATGTCATATTTATTTTGTCATATAATTTATAAGTGTGGTACACAGATGAAGAAACATTTAGCATCTGCTCAATCTACTAATATAAATGTTGAGATTATATACCCAGGGCTGAGTTTTCATTCCAAGCGACTGTATGGACAGGATACGTTATAATTGGAGTCATTTACAAACCCAGTCCACCCCACTAAAAATCTCAACATATTTATAGTTTAAAACTAAGTTCTTGTAACTATTAATCCATAACAGTTCCAGTAACGCTCAGTTTGTCCTAATTTATCCAATGTTACTATAATTTATTATACACATGTTGCCCTGAGTCCTGCAGGGTAGACATGTTGGCCATTTGTTCCAGAACACATCTAATGTGTTTGTGTAGGTATTTGTGAGAAGACTTCTTTAATTATGCCTTATACAGTTCGGGCCTTCATAATATTTCGTGAAGTGAGGGTGTGGAAACCAGAAGCCTTCTACAAATTCTCCTGTCCACTCCCTTTAGTGAATAGACCCCTTTTTAGGTGGTTACCTTAAGTGTCCCATTTTCTGTGGAGGAGAGGAGAGCACAAACCGGGGAGAGATAATCAGGATGTTAGAAATGTTATTCCACACGTGTACACGACATGGCAGGCGTAGAGAGATGGAGGCTGGCGTGAACATGCTATTCCCAAAGCCGGATTATAAACCCCAAACTGGCCAATGTAGAACTGAATTCTGGCGAAAATGAAGCAGCAATCAGACTCAATCCCAGTGTATAAACTGGATTTAGAAATTTAGTACATGTGCCCCCCCCCCCCCTATTTATATGTATAATTGGCTGCTGCTTCTACAATGGGACTGATCATGGGCCAGGAATGCTTCCTGGGTTGGCTAGAGGAAGACAAAGGAAAAAGACAATGAGATGAAAGTCTAATACTTCTAACTCCAGTAACTAAATAATGTATGTTGCAATTTGCATTGAAAAATGGCCTCCAACATGCAAAAAAAAGTACTAAAAAACTTTGGGCAATTTACATATTTTCACAAAGTGAGAAGTATGCCTGAAAGCGGATTCCCAGTGCATTACTATAGAAGAAGGGACATTGCGGAGTTATTAAGTATCCTGAAAAATAAGGTGCTAAAGAACTGACTGAGAATAGTAACGCGTCCTCTCTTCAGTAAACATATTAAATAAATACTGATTTTCTATTATTGTTGAAACAGTATCTGTGCGTGTTGAGCATGGTTTCCTGCAGCCTATCATGCTGTAAAATTCAACAAGATCTGATGAAATAGCCCAGGTAGCAAACTGTCGCTAGAAAGGTTTTTGTTTTTTTTTTTTAAAAAAAAAAAAATATTAGCAATTGAGTCATTTTTGATTACTATGACCGGAAAAGAAGTCACTAATAATCAGTTAATGTTATGTACTAAAAATAATAGCTCATCAGGATTTGAAGAATTACGGTTTATATTACCATCAAATGATCAAAGTATTTCATTGTATTGATAAATCCACATATATATATATATATATATATATATATATATATATATATATATATATATATATATATATATAATGCACACTAAAGCCCATACTGCGTGCATGCGTGCTGAACTGCCATTGAAGGAAATTGATGTAATTCTTTACAAGCTCCTAAAAAATTAATCTTGGCTATTACATTCTACATCTACGTCCATCAACTCAGACACACGAGATTGTGGGTAGTCCCTATCCATTTCAGGTATTGAATATTTAATTTAAGGAATGGACATATGACTATCCTACATGTACAAATGATAGATTATTTGCCGCCGTGAGTTTATTTGGTGATTCTTTTGTGTGTCGATGAATATATCTCTGGAGTCTGTTACAGCTGATATCCCTGCTTTACAATATATGAGATTTCTCAGCAGGGTGTACATTAAACAGTAAAGAACGCAAAAGGGACTTTAGGAGAATTTAATTACACCTCTTTATAAATCAGCAGCGGTGACAGAAATGTGACAAGACGATGGGCGCTCGTGATATTAATTAACTCACTTCCCGGATGGAGTTCATGTAACCTGTCAGGAACCAAATGAATGTCGGGGATTATCTTAATTAATGAAACACCTTCAACGCTTGAAATGGTCTACAGAAGATAAGGAAAGGGCATTCATAATATCTTATTGGGTATATGGTGCAGGATCTGGGTATGACATGGCGTTCTCGAAAATATAAAAGAATAGCAAGAGAACTGCATTTTCACTGAAATCTGTATTTAACATGGAATCTCTGTTACTGTGATCGACTTACCCTAGTCGACTGCAAATGAGCCGATAAATTCCAATAAATTCATATATGGTTATTCACCTACTGTAGACATCATTAAAACCCATCGTTCTTTAATATAAAAAAATTATTTAGGACACTGGCAACCCTGCTTCGTCACGATGTCCTCCAAAAGACATACGCCTCTCGGATGTGCTTGTCATCGTAAGTTACAGAATAATTCATCCTACCTTCCATCAAGTGAATCTATTAACCCTCTCTACTACAACACTGTATCGAAATGTATGTTGAGTTCATAGAACACATGTAGCACCCCCTAGTGGCAGCTAAGTGTAAATCCAATACATTTTCTGAATTTAACATAAACTAGTGTTTTTTTCTTACCTAATATTAAAATAGATTTTTTTTTCAATTCACCTTGATTGCTGCAATTTTTTTGGTATTTTTTTTTTATATGAAATTAAAATTAAGCGATTTTATATTTATCATCAGAACTATACTGGGGGTTAAAATCATCTTGACAGTTAAGTCCTGTGGCCGGTATAATGAGGTACCTGTGGCTGCCTTCAGGACATGCGCCTCCACATGTTAAGCTGATGCCAACCAAAGGATGATATCTGCCACATAAGCAGCAATACGGGCGTGGAAGGCATCATTGGGCACTCACGCACCAGGCATGTGCCTGCATTGCCAAATGGTCATTCTAGGCCTCTTTACCAAACTTCAAAAATACTTAGAAATACACTGAAAAGTAACAAAAATATACAAGATCTCAGGGAGTTATTTGTATAAACAACGTGCATCCAGGTAAAACATATCCTGATGGGCAAGTGAGACTGACCTGTATGTTTCTTCTTTAAGAACTCAATTGTTTTCTGACTTGTTTACTTGTACCTTGTTAAAAAAAAATACCAATTAAGTAAAACCATAAGAAATATCAAGTACTAATTGTCACATGACAAAATTACATATCAGAATTTGCGAGAGTGTCAATAATAACCATACCAGAGAACTTTCTAAATGATCTGACCCAGAGGCTCTTGAAATCTTAACCCTTTAATAGTTTATTTTTTGTATTTTCCCTACTATATCATGTTATGTCATCCATGATTTGACTTAAACTAGATAGCTTTGAATAGCTTAACATGTTCTAAAGAAATATATAGGTTTCCATAGGTAAAGTGTAAGCTACTTATAAGGTTTTCACCTAAATCTAACTATAGCAGTACTCACAGGGTTAAACTGTACTTTTTATTTTTGCCCACGGTTGTAATTATCTATATTTCACTCCCTGTGTTTAATACTAGGCAGGGCAACAGTCAATTTCAAGATCAATCGATAACAAAGGGGTTAACAGTTCTTTTCCATTATCCTCACTGTGTGGAGAGGCAGCCAGCATCAGCGTTAGAGTGGAATTGAGGACAATGCCGCTGCTGGTAATTACTCTGCGGGGTGATGTCTCTCCCGCTGCTGCTCACACCGTTCAGGCAGCTTCTTTTCTGGCATTTTTGCAACGAATCAGTTTGTATCATCACAATGAGGATTTGACATCTTACTGTCACTAGGGCAGGCATAGGGCCAACACAGCCATTCACAACCTCATCAACACCATTGCTGATCTCATGGGGCTGCTCGATGGCAATCAGTGCATTGAGGATGTGAAGTGAACAATAATACATTCTAGAGGAATGGTTATTGACATTCTACAGCACTAGAACAGACCTGGACCTAGAACAAGTCATTATTTTAATCCAGAGACGGTATTTATAGTAAAGTGCGTGCAGCAATGGCCAATAGGCGGTAGGCTGGGGGGGGGGCCAAGGGGTCAATTACCTCCTGGGCTGCTTTGAGTTGAGCATTTTCCATGTGTTTTATTTGCAGTTCCACATATAGCCACCAGGGTGTCATCTTTATACAGAACTTACATCCTGGCTGTCTCATTTCTGCCCTCCTTTTAAGCTGACCATTTTGACAAATGTGTATATGGTTGGGCTATGTGCATTGATCATTGTTGCCCTTGCCATTGTTAGCCAGATGTTTTGGAACACTATATTTTTGGGCCTCTAGCTTTCGCTTGCCCCTGGGCTTGATGTTGCCAGCCCTCCCTTGAGACTGGCTTTCCTAGAGATTGTCTCTGGCTGTGTAATTTTGACAGAGTAAATTGTGCCATTATTGCCACCATTTTTAAAATGCACTCATTGATCTCTATCGACCCACCTCCCTTTGACCTGCTAATTACATGCCTGTAGCTATGTGTTTTTGGAATAGAAGAAGTCGTTAGCATCTTGTCCCATCAATTTGTTGGTACCTTACTACTGAGACCATGATGTTGTAGTAATGTGTATATTGTCAACTTTATGTCTGTCCGTTGTGTCGATGTCCGGTCTGCTGGGCAAACTCTGTATTGCCAAGATGTCTTTATGGTTCGGTGTGCATGTAGGTTACTATACCACCATACCTGCCAGCTGTGTGAATTCATTTCGGTCTTAACAAATAATAACCTATAGCAATGTTATGATTATTAATTAGAATATACCAGTATAAAAACAGAAGTATATTACTGGATTGATTCAGGGACTACTAGGCCTCTGGGTATTTTTGTATTTTTACTTGGAAAATATATCCTTGGAAGGTGCTGCTCAAAATCAATTGAGCTTTCTAGTGCATCAAAAAAACCTAAGCAGATCTGTCATTGTATTCTTAACGCCGAGGGTTTATTCACATTTTAACTTTTAAGAAGCATTGTGGATCTCTGTGAAAGGCGTGCATCCTATGGAGGATGTGCCGGCTTGCCACAGCCTCCATAGCGTAAATGGGGCAGTTGGGGAGATCAGAGATCCCCTTTGTAATCGGCCCGTTGAGCAGCAGGACAGCGACAGTGGGTGAGCTGTCTCCACTTTTGCAGCAGCAGGACTGTTGCCCCCTGGACCTGCTGCCCTAGTAAGTCCAGGATGGAATACATAGCTGGACACAGCTTTAGGAGGCTCGTTCTGCCTCTTGGCCATGCAGGTAATTCATCATCCTATGACCATGAGTAAAACTCAAGGCGGCAATACATTACCGACATAGGTGGACCTTGACGATATAGCTATAGATATATTGTCCCATGTTAGCAAATTTGGTGATACTTTTATCTGAATTGCATTAGAATGCGACCCTTTGAGTGTCTTCTTCAGGCATATTATGCCTTGTACAGGAAAAAAAATAGAAGGTCTTGGAAACCAGGACACGGATGCCGACTATCATTTGGGATAGAAGTTCTGAATAGCTTGCTGGTTTGATATTATATGAATTATTTAATTGTGTATTTAGTACAATCAACATTCTTCCAAAAATGGCCGCAATTCTTGAAAATTAGGGGAAACCCTATGGATTTGTGCCAGTAGAATTTATTTTGTTTACCAGTCGTACCTAAGCCTTTCCGCGTTTAGCCAGATCGTCACATCATATGAAGTTCATCGAGCTCTTTCTCAAAACCAATAAATTATCCAGACACGTTATTCCCAATACCCAATCTGTGCATTCCTCTTGTTATATTCAGCAACATTTACATCTTTCCAAACATTTATATATAAAAAAAACAGGTGACAAATATTTGATGCACTAAAAACGTAAAGAAATGATAATGAGTAATGGTCACAGGCTTAGCCATCAGCTTACACTTCATATCAGTATACCGACCTCCTCAAATGTTTATGGAAAAGCACAAGACAGCGTCGACAAAAAGAGCCAACTAGCAATCTAATGGAGTAAATAGCGGCCGATACCAATATATATATATAAAGTCCGTGGTGAGTACCTGCAGCCGTGCAGCAATATTATAGTCTAGGCCCCTCAGGTATGTATATAATCAGTGGTATTTGACAAAATGGGGGGGATACTTATTTTATTTAACTGTCTATTGCACAGATTCCCCTAGGGAGCATAATTATGCCAGCGTGGTGGGATGTCTCTAATAAGCATTGAAATAGCCAATTACTTTTATGTATTACTATGTAATGTGCCAGGAATTAGGATGTCTGCAACTTTGAGGACAGATCTGTCTATCGCGCCATGTTCATTGTGAACAATAAAGACTACTAATCTAGATGCAGATGTGCCAAGGGGAGGAGGTAATTGGCATATGTTCTTGAATATCCTCTGGGAAGGATGGAAGGTTCCCTCTGCTCTTCCGTGTTGACTCATCTCTTGGTTACCATAGTAACGGATTGGAGCCACCATGCTGCCTGTTTCTATCCTCTACTGAGATTGCATGTGTACCTTATTTTTTAGTGTGTACATTCGACAGGGGATGAATGAAATATGAGGACTGAGTTATGATACAATGCCAAGGGTAAATGTAACCATTAGAATGCCAGATTTATAATATTTATTTATTATTATTATTTCCTTTTTTGTTTTTTATAAAGCTCACCAGTTCCAACATTATGCTACTTAGTCATATTCTGTTACGGTTAGCTGTGTTATATGCACTGGCACAACTACAGGGGCCCGTGCCTCTGGGGGGCCAGGTGTGACCCCTTCTTCTTTATGTCTTCTCGTACCACTTCAAAATAGTTTTGTAACGTTCCTTCTGACTTGGACCGCACCGCTCCAGGTCATAAGGGCCCTTTCTAAACTATTTTGATCTGGTAGACAGAATCGTATCAAGGTCACGTGACGTCCCGTGACCCCGCGGTGAAACCGAGGCTGCCCGCACAGTATGGGAACTTCTCGGCTCTGGCTACCTGGAGCCTTCCCTTGCGGAACGCGGCCAGGACTGCAGACTGAGGTTGGTGGGGGGTCCCGCTGAGGTCGGTGGGTGGGAAACACCCCATTTAAAGGAAAAAATGGGCGGGGAGCGGGGCGTGTCAAGACCCCGCTTCTGCGACCCTGAGGATTCGGGTCTTGACCCGGAGAACCGAAGGAGCAACGCTCACCCGGCAATCTCCGGGTCAAACCAGGAAAGTTCCCAGGTATGCTCATCCGTATAGGATGTCATGCTAAACATGGCTACGCAATTTTTTTATTTTATTAATTATAAATTAATCGTATGGCGTCACTTTAGTTGTAAGATGTTACATTTGCCACAATATACCTGAAAATCAGGTCTAAAAGTCACTGTAAATTGAGGTTCCCACACTCTGCTTAACTACGTGTATCCGACACTGGAAGCGTTAGCCAATACGAAGATATATTATTTTATTAATACTTACTCAAGTGTTGCAGGCATATAAAACTTGTTCAATCACATTTTTACAGTCCAGAAAAGTCAGCTGTCACTCACAGGTCTGTGTGCTGCTTAACCGATTTCACGAGTGGGTGCTCACGTGTTACAAAATTGGTAATATTAGAGATAACTGGTGAAACTAAATAATACAAAGTGATTTATATATAACAAAATGTTACTTATTGGTTACCGGCCACTGGAATAGAGAAAAACAAGTAAACAAGTATGGGTGTTATTAATTACGAACAGTAAACAAAGATATTTATTAAAGATGGTGCCGCGTACCTTCTAGGTAAAGTGCTATGTCTGGAAGAACATTTTTCTTACTATGGCCTTCCAAAGTACTTATTTTCTTGGGTACTGTCACGGCTAACTTTTGCTGCTGTGACAAACTTTCAGTGACCCAGCGGAGGGAAGAGAGGCTAATTTTTTGCTGCACATAGGAACATTCCTCCCAACGGCCCTTTTTTGAAGGATAGTCCCAATTTTGATGCTCTCTCCTGATGTCCTAGCTAGCTCCTAACCAAAACCCTTAATGCTGAACTCTAATGTCAAGACAGTTTCAACAGTACTGCAATGTGCTTGGTAACGAGGGAATGTGACAAATGACCCTAGTCAATGTCAGCCCTAATTGCACTTAAGATGAATCATTAAGTTTAATTAAAGGGACACTCCAGCCATCATATGCAACTTCTGTGTCAGGTAAGTGCTGTAATTTTTATTTTGGAAAAGGAAAAGCGCATATTAAATTACTCATGGAGAACTTTAATACGAATTATTTTATGGTGGAGCGTCATTAAACTTTCCATATAGGAGTATAAAGCTAGCAGTTAGAAAACATAAACGTTTCCATATTTCCTGGTTGTGAGTTCTTTATTTTTTTTTTTTTTTGTAACTTTTTGAAGATTTTCTCTACTGCTCGCTGGGAACTTTCAAATGTTACCAGTAGGCTATATGAAGCCCCAAAGGGAGTGGGGGTGTCTTCATGTTGGGCCAGCTGTGCATATAGCCAGGGCAATCCCCAGGCAGCCCTTAGTGGGCGGCGAGTGGGAGGGAAGTGGGAAGGTACTAGGTGTGGTCAAAACTCTGCGGAAGCAGGACTGTACCCGCAGGCACTGGGTCAAACCAAGAGATTTTCCTATCCTGTAAACTGTTTCAGCACAAAGATATCTCTTGGAATAGGAGGATCACTGCTTTCTCTAGATATAGGATTGTCAGAGTTTGGTTGAAAAGCAAGCAGTCTTCTTATAGGACAAGACTTGCCTGCCACTGATGGAATCTTTAATAATTTTTGTCCACTCACAAAAGTTAAAGATGTCCCTACATAATTATGTGTCTGTGCCTTTCACTTCCAAAAAATGGTGTTTCTGGGCTTTATAGTTTATACTAAACACCGCTGAACGTGCTAATCCATTGTAATTAGCATTTTCTCAATGTGAAGGGTGATTGAGCTAGTAATTAGGTCCCATTTATTTGCCCATAAATCCACCCAGTCCCTTAAGTGATAGCAATTCAGATGTTCTCTAAATAACATTTTGAACCAGGAAAAACATCTAGATCTTATCAATCAGAGGTAGTGTTCTAGACAACTGTGAGGGATTAGTAGCCGAGTAATTAATTAATAGAACAATTTGCATAATTCAAAGGATACGGGAGAGTCCATTCTTTAAAAAAAAAAACCTCATGCTTGCAGAGATTAAACATAGTGGCCCTGCGGCCCTGTAATCAGCTCCGGAGAGTTCTACGTAAGAAGATGTTTGTGGGTTGTTGGAGCTGCTAGATAGAAGTCACTGCATTACAGGCCTGTGTGAAGTGGCTAACATTTCCCCAAGGATGAATACAGCTCTTCTGTGATTTTGCAGCATGTCACTGGGTTCCAAATTCTGAATTTCTAATATCAACACAAGTGTAGATATTATAGACACACAGAAATATTGCTCCTCTACTTTATGTACAGTCATGTGACAAAGAAAAACATCCTCTTTGAATTCTATGCTGTTACGTATCAGGACATAATAAGTTCCTTATACAACCATAGATGAACAACAACACATGACATATTACACATGAACTTTCACATTTAATATGCTGAGTCCTGTAGAGTCTGAGATGTAACTCTTGGGTTTTTTGCAATGCTTCCGAGCGTTACACGGTCTGACCTTGGGATGAATTTGTGGGATGTCCACTCCTGGGAAGAAATGCCACTGTCTTAAATGTTTTCCACTTTCCAATAATCTTTCTCACTTGAGTATGATGGACTTTAAATTGTTTGGACATGGCCTTGTAACCCTTCCTAGATTGGGAAGCAACCCTTCCTAGATTGGGGAGCAACAATTGCTTCTTTAAGATCATTGCTGCTGTCTTTCCTCCGTGGCATTGTGCTAACACACACCTGAAAGCTCCAGTCCAGCAAACTGCTAACACTTTGGCTTTTATAGAGGTGGTTACACTTGCTGATGATCAATTTATCAAGGATATTTAATTAACAGCACCTGTCTGCTACTTAGCATCTAAATTCCTATGGAAGCAGTAAGGTTGTACTTAGTTTTTCACACATGGCTTCTGCATTTTGGCTTTATTTTTGTTAAATCACGGTGACACCGTGTAATATGTCGTATGTTGTTCATCTGAGGGTGCGTTTACCTAGTTTAAACCTGCTAAGGAACAGATGATTGTTATTGTGTCCTGATATGTAAAACCATAGAATTCAAAGAAGGCGTACTTTCTTTTTCATACAACTGTATTTATATATTTCTTGAAGGCTCTTAATGGTTCATCTTACCAAGTAGGGCAATTAATTGTGCTTCAGGTACCAAATTTAACAGCAAGAATGCATATGTATGTTATGTACATATTAATGTACAAGAAGCATATCATGGTACACTCCCTGCGTTCCATAGAGGCAGCAGGAGGAGGTGGTAAAGGAGACGGAATATCTCTAATATCTAAAGAACGTCTGCACCTATTTTCATGAAATAAAATGCACTGGAGTCCATGCAAACTAAAGAGCTTAGGGTCAGAAACTAAACCGCCACAAACTTTTTACTGAATAAACACCAGGGTGGGCTTCATTGGATATGCATTGCCTATGTGGGTCATTATTGAATGATGTTTGGGAAAAAGTTAAGAGAAGACAAATATTAAAAGATGGCGAGGATATGGCTTGTAAGATATTACGATCTATGGACCACTGGCCAGTCCCGTGTGTATGTATATCATAAAGATAGTTATATCCATGTTTTTATATTTTAAATATAGAAATTAACTCAAACTCTGTGTAGTTTATTGTAAATTTTAGAGTATAAAAAGGTAGAGAAATAATGTGTAGACTTTAGCCACCGACTATACAGAATTTGAATCTCTCTTTCAATTCCCTATGTTGGTCAAGGTCAAATGGAAGTGAAAGCTTTGAATTACTAGAGGTTGCAGACCACATAACACATAATCTCTTTTGTTATGAAAAGAGAAGGAAATTGGTGTTTGTGTGCCAGACCTGACCTTGGTTTCCCAGTGATAAGTCAGTGCTGGAGTAGGCACAACTGCACCTGGTCTCCCACAAGACATCTGAAGACGTTATCAGTGTGTAGCCCCAGTTAGGGAGTATGCTTGTTACTGCGAATGAATGTATCTGCAAATACAAACTACTACCCCCTTCATCTATCGTTCCCATGCCTGCTTTAAAACCATAAAACAGGATAGGTTATACCAGTGATTCCATTTCCAGTGTATTGTGACTCCCAGTAAGCCAAGCAACAGTTCTGCCAGAGTATTTTATTTTATCTATGCCTGAAATATCCCCTATTTTTGTCGTTCTAGACTGGTTATTATACCCTTTAATGCCCTAAGAATATTGTGCTTAACATGTTTTTTTCATTTCCCTGAGTGTTAGCCTTTTTCATCTCTTCTAGTGGATGGTTCCATAAATTTTGCACATTCCTATTGTGTCAGCCCTCACTGATGACAACATTTATCATGCCTGAGGAGGAAATAAAAAATGCACCATGGGACAGAATGGATATGGAGGTGATCATCAGAATAGGGGAAATGAGAGAGGAGGGAGTGTGTTAGATTGTTACCAAGGGAACCGTCAGGTCTACTTTGGGCAGATGCTTAGGATTTCTTATTTCCCCCAACATGGATAGAATAATCTTTTTAACTCTCTCCTGTACTGGATTTCTTTTATAACATGTATGTACTATATTAACATCTAAAACTATTCCATGGATTAGGGCACTTGAAAAGTAGCTTTGCGTTATACAAATTTCCAAAAATGATTTATTTTTAGGATGAAGTAGGTCTTACAAAGTCCTATAAGCACTGATTTTAGTTTTGTGGGTTCCTGACCTAGGCCTGGTACAGGGCAGTGTCCACAGCCCTACCATGTCAAGGGTGTCCTGCTCCTCAGGTAGTGTTCTCCATGCAGAGCACTGGGGTAAGATGTCTTATACCAGCACTCCACCTTAGGAAGCATAGAAGGCATATATTACTATGACCTGCAGACCTCTTAAGGTCTAAGTGGGCCAGCTTCAGCCTTCAGGTGATATTTCTGATCTTCTTGAAGACCTATTGAGCTGTGGCAAAATAATGAAGTCCATTGCCCACTGGACGATTGAACCATAGTGATCGGCCAGAGGATGTCAGAGAAATGATCATGTAGAGCCATTTTGTCCATTTGTTCAAATGTGCATAGTGTTCAAAAAACACTGGAAACCATAAAACAAGAAAAACTGTATCTGTGGGTTTTCTACAGAAAAGTGTTACAAGGGGTTTCTGGTTGGATAACAATGAGCTAAAGCCTGCAATTCTTCTGGTTCTCCATTATAGATAAAGGCTGTATAAATTCTATTGTGAGGGTCGGGTTAATTCTAAGACCCAGTAGGCAAATGTGGAACAATACAGCCATATCCTGCCAATGAAGCCAGGTGCGTGTGAACTGTCTACTGGGCATTTGCCTGGTGTACCTGTGACTCCTACATTAATTAAATACGAAGGCCGCACAGCGCAAAGCTTTCAGGGCACACTGGCCCTTTATCAGTGTGCTCGGGAGTCATAATATTGATAAAGGGGCAGCGTGCCCTGAAATGGCTGTGCTGTGTGGCCTTCACATTTATATGTGGGGGACACAGGTGCACCTTTTATATCATAAAGGAGAAACCATAGTGAGTTTCTCTTGGCAAGACAAGCTTGGCTTGCTCTGTATAATGCATTGTTAAATTTGTGATTTTTCTTGAAGGTCACCTCACTGAGTGAGCTACGTGTTATGATGGGCCAGCTGGTCCTTTTTACATGAGGAACATGATGGCCCTTCGTAGTCCATTGTAATATCTGGTAGTTGAAAAGTCCAACTCACATGCAGACTCTCTCTTCAGCAAGTAAAGCCCAGAGTGTTCAATTTAAATATTGTTAATCAACCTTAACATCTCTTTACCTTAGTAAAGGTTGCCACCTCTGCATTAATGCATACAAATGCATACTCAGTATGATCCTGCATCTATCCTCATATCTCCATCCTATGCATGGTGTATAATCTGATTGATTATTCTTTCCCTCCATGGCAAGCATCCTATAATAAGCACCATTTAAACTGTTCATTAGAAGGTGGCTTCCGAAGTTCAGTCATTTCATTAAATCCTTAAATAAGCCATTTCCTATGCAGATGGTGACATTCAGCGCAATATTATCTGGTGGCATCGAGAATATAATCCAGAATATATAGCGTAGTAAAAACTAATCTTGTTTGTAGCAGGAAAATGCAGGGTGTATATTAACTGTCCTCCTGGAAGTTAATTACATTCAGCCTCAGGACTCCAGGGTCTTTCCTACAAAAAGGAACGTCTTCTTTCCTATAACCTTGCAGGAGACTCTGTGTGGGGCTAACTCATTTATAACCGTTGCCACCAAACCAAATGTGTTCTGTGGGATATGAAATCTTCCTTGGAAAATCCTCCAAGATTCATTGTGACAATAAAGGGGCCAAGGGACTAATGGATGTTATGTTTGGATTTTATTCTTAAGGCTTTCTCTTGAATGTGCTACCATCTCCCATGGCAGACTACTAAGGTCCATTGCTCTTTAACCCCAACTGCCAAAGAATAACCGATTATGGTGATGGGTCTGTTATTAATATACCTCTTGTTTGCTACATTCCTTGCGCAGATATGTTATACTTCATATCCTTGCATGCTTACCCCCTCCCTCGCTCTCCTCCTTTTTCACATCCCTGCTGATTAAACTAAGGAAGATTTACAAATCCCAGAGAAGGACACATTCCCTCTGAGCCTCTAGCAGGCATCACCAAGCTCATCCTATTTATTTGTGATTCCTTCGCTATATTTTATTACCAGGAAATCTATAATTCTTAATAGTAGTGCATATAGTACAGATTGAAGAACTGAGGTGTTTATTAGAGATAATAAAATTCCACCCTCTTTTCCTTGTTTTTCTTATCCTCATTCTCGACACTCTTTTTCTCTTGTGCCACACATGTTCTTTCCTTAAGCTCTCCTGTGTCTCATTGCCCTCATTTTCTTCTAACATTCTATCTCCTCCTTCTCTGTGGTCTTCACTCCAAATACTGTCTACCAAAGCCAGAACATACATTGGCGAAACAAGGGTCCTGCTTCTCTAGTTCCCTGAGCCGGGGTTAGGTAGACCCGCTTCTCGCCCCCCCCCGACTCCCTTACAGATTTAGGATATCTGTATCTAGCATTGCCCTTATTGACAGCTAGCCTTGTCCCTCATACGTCTAGCTCTGCCCCTCGCTCAGCCCTCACCCCAAAGATGAAGGGCTCAAGGTAGCCTGTCCCGGGAAATTCCCAGGTATGGTTACCGTGAATCCCTTCGTTCCAGTGTGTTATGTATTTTGTGGACATAGGGCAAGGGTAGATGCTAATTCCTAATTGTCCATTTTTAGGACCAAAATCATTCCTCCCCTAATATCCCTCTTTTCTAGGAGCTCAGAGTGTTTGCTTCGTATGATGGTATGATTGACTCACAGTATTTTAGAGACATAAAAGTCACCATATTGTGTATATCCATAGCAGGAAATTGGTTAATGTATTCAGTTTCGTAAATAAAATATATTATTCTGAATGCCTACTAGAGAATAAAGACCTTAATTCTTCCATCTATACTACGTGCACTAATATAAGAATAAAACATTTCCAGGTAATAAAATATAGCAAAGGAATTACAAATAAGTGATGATAATGAGTTATATATAATCTAAAACAAAAACGTATATTTGGACATTTCAAATGATGGGAGGTATGAATTGATACCGTGTTTACACGATTGAGTACAATTGTGTTTTTTATTTTCAGAATTATAAAAATAAACAGCACTTTTTCTAAAGTCATTACATTTTTTTACACATAAAATCTGCCGGCGATCATCAGAATTCTGCTCTAGCTGCGTGTAAATTCTCTAGTCTCCCTGTGTAGCTTTCCTCTTAATTTGAATCTCCACTTTAATCTGGCAAGTAAAATATGTTCCGTTGGCCATGAAAGTATCATTAGATTTCCTCGTATCTCGGGTTCATTATTATTATTTTGTTATAGTCTGTGAATAAGTGTGGATATTCTGTTTTAGTGAATGAATAATAAATCCAGCTCATTCTTTCCTTCACACTTCACTTTCATCCTCTTTCCTCACTTTTCTACAATCCAGGTCATAAACTATGAACTTGTTGTTCAAGCTGCAGGTTTTAATACAAAATTAACTTAATTAAATTTATTTTGGTTATTTCTTGAAAGTGTATATTGTATAAATCACTACAAATAAAACATCCCCCAAAACAACATACCGCATTCAATGGGTTAGTTCTGGCAAGAAGTGTCATCTTCCCAGAGGACCCCTGTGGTGATTGATAGCCTAACTGATGAGGATTCTGAGTTATAGGAATTCCATTCCTAGCTTTAGTGGAGGGGTTTTCCATCACCTTTACCCCACCATAATTTATTGGCATACCTGGGAACTTCTCGGCTCCAGCTACCCAGAGCCTACCCTTGCGGGACGCGGCCAGGACTGCACACTGACGTCGGTGGGCGGTCCCAGTTGACATCGGCGGCGTTCCCGTTGAAGGAAAAAATGGGTGGGAGGAGGCGTGTCAAGCAGCGCTCACCCGGCAATCTCAGGATCAAACCCGGAGAGAGTTCCCAGGTATGGTTATTGGCAGATCAAAGATGGGAATTATTTTCTTGGAGAAGGTGTCAAAATTGGTCATGTTGCCAGAGGGGTGTTTTCTTTGAAAAAGAGTTTGCTTGTTTTGTTTTTCTTTCATATGTCTTGTTTTTTGTAACATTTGTCTTTTTGTTATTAAAATATTCATAATCCAAATCTGTCTTTGGGCTCTAGTATTGATATCCACAAACCCTAAGAGAGGATAACACGTTACCAAATTGTTAGTTCCTAATTTCTACAGGACATATATTGTTAGCCCGGGGTGGGTTGATATTGTGCATATATATATATATATATATATATATATATATATATATATATATATATATATATATATATATATATATATATATATATATATATATATATATATATATATATATATATATTAAAAATTGGCGTGACTAAGCAGATAAAATAGGTCTTTATATTGCTGGTAATCACAGAGCTTGACTTCATGTCTTGTTTACATGATAGTATACATGTACGGCTCTCTGTTGTTTGCTTACTCTGACAGCCGACACACCTGCTGCTGCCATTCTCATGTCATTGGAATATATTGACAGGGAGGGCTGGCACCATTCAGCCGAGAAGCAAGCAAAAGCTAGAGGCTCAGTCATATAGTATCCCAAAGCATTTGATTAATAGTAGCAACAATGCTCAATTTGCACAATCCAGTCATGTCTATTTACTAGACTTGGGCGCTGACCAACTCTTCATGTTCGTCTCCGTGGTGGAAAAAATCTTCGTATTCCACGAATATTTGCCCGTTCCTGTGTTCGGCTCGGGCGAATATTCATGTACATTCTTCGTGTTCGTTATTTTCCTTGTTTTTTTTGCTGTATTTTGTAAACGGGGTTAATACGGGGGTTATCGCGGTACGCACTACGCAGCAGCTTTGGTGCCAGGATTTTAAATGCCCATACATGCAACTCTATTGGTCGCTGGCAGGGGCCTCCTCTGCCATCAACCATGGCTGGCGACCAATAGAGTCGCTCGTACAGACTTTTAAAATCCTGGTGCCGCAACTTGGCCGGGAGAGACCACTGGTCTCCCCGCTCCAAGAGTTAGAGGTCCGTACGAACGACCAATAGTATGTTCGGTATTTGGGCTGAACAACGAAAATGCACCCTTCGTGTTTGTTTTTATGTTCACCCGAATACGAATGCACAAGTCTACTATTAGCATATTAGCCAAAAAGGTCTGCTTAAAAGAAGCACAGAACGGACACAGTTAGGGTGCAAATGCTGCCTAAAGCCATTGTTATTCTTGACACACCATTGGCTATATATGAAAACTGCAAGTAAAACACACTGGCGGTGGCCCAAAATCATGAAATCCAAAGCAGCCCAGGGGGCAATTGCCCCTACGAGAACATCCCCTGTATATTGGTAACAAACATTTAACTTTCCACTTGCATCTGAGTTTATATGAGGAACTGTGGCTGCTTCTTTTTGATACCATAAAAAAAACTCAACATCAGGCATATCTAATAAACCCTGGAGCCAAAGTCTGCAGGAGGTAAAAGACAGATGGGGGGAAAACAGTTGTCCTCTGTCACATTTAATATGCTTCTCTTTTGTCCATTCTAGGGGTTTTTCAGATCTCTGGATTTTGAAGTCACAATTAACATAAACAAACACAATTTGACTGGGAATAATTAGCTTCTAGCATGTAACGATGTCAGCATAAACAGACAGGTAATTAGGTCCCATTGGTACATTTAATTAATCATGAAATAATTTGTTGGTATTCCGCCGTTATTATTTGGATATATTATACCATCCCCTGTCTGTTCAAACTTTCTGTGAAAATTAGATCCTCGTAGAATTGAGTGGAATCCATCTCTGGGCAAAGCCGTTTCTTCTCATTGTCACTTCTTTCTCCACCTATGCATCAGAGTTAGCCTGGCTTAGTTTAGGATCATTTGTTTGCTAGAGACCCCAGTTATACCCTGATCAGGTATGGTATTGTTTTTATTGTATCTGAGTTTGTCTAGTTCACAGCTCATATATACCTTAGAGGTAGAGCCAGGACCAATCTTAGTGCCAGGGGGTGCATGAATCAGGAGGTGCTGGCAGTCACTCCCAAAAATAACCCCAATGTTTAGAAGTCAGACTGCTTCCTGACAGATATGCAAAAAACATCCATAGGGGACATGCATATGATCTAAGCTTCATTGGCATACTAAATGTATAAAAAAGGCATGGTCTGTACATGTTTGTGGCATCCAATGGTCTTCTTGGCTGGGATGGATTTGGTCATGGACATTCCCTGGGTAGATGACTTGCCAGTGCCCAGATAACCTTTCATTGATGACCTTCTTTCGGCTAAACAAGTGTTGCGTGTCGTAGAAATGCCAACTCAGCATCACTGGTTCTACGCAGCCTGTGCCATTGGCACACTAAGCTGCCGAACCGGCTAACATGCCATCAAACGAAAAGGGATGGTATCGATTCAGATTGTTTCACGCGTAAACACCATGTAACGCACAGGGAGCCCGAGGGACTTCTAAATTAAGATAAAGCCATGCTCGCTGTTCCATTCATTTGTAATTATATATTGTTCTATCGCATTGGAACTTAAGCATGTGAGTAATCTATACAATAGTGAAACACATGCGTTTATTTCCGCACTCTACCATGTTGTATATGCACAGGACACGCACTGCATGTCCACAATATTTTCAGTTAAAATATATATTTCGATGCTAGTCTGTAGCAAATTTGGTAAATATGTAAATTCCGTACGTATCCCGCATATTAAAAAAAAAATGTAGATCAGATAAGGTCGCATGTCCTCTAGCAGGTCCGAAAAGCGCGAACGTTTGTAAAACTAGAAATCCTTATCTCCCGTCAAACAGTCCATTGCATATTCATTCCCCTTGCTGATAACTGAGTAGGAGTTAGCTGTGGGGTATATGCCAGCAGTGGGAGAAAACTAATAGAAGGAGAAACAAAGGAGCATATGTACTTGCAATGCAAAATACCGAAATAAATGTGCCGAAAAGCTCTATTTAAATAATAGCATCTGCGGCATCTGATTTCCCAGGAAAATTTCCTCCGTGTTGTAAATAAAAGCAAATGAAATATCTGTATCTTCCTAAAAAAAAAAAAATTCTCCCCTGGTTACCGCAGTAGGGCTTGATATAAAACTCTAAGCAGGATATTTGCTTATCAGTTGTGAACAGACGCTGCCTGCCTTTACCCGCTGCACCCTGCGCTCTGTAGATGCCAGCTTGTTTCATGTGGCGGCAGGCATTTTTCTTCTCCTTAGGGACTGAACTGTAATTAACCCTTTCGGACTGTATATAATAATAACCTAATAGGAACCTTGCAATCAGATGGGTACACACAATTTTAAAGTACAAAAAAAACAAAGGCAAATTATCCAACCGGAGGTTTTTGCAGTTACTATAATGTACTTATTATTAATAATTATGTATTGATTTATGTAGCGCCATCAAATTCTGTAGTGCTGTAAAATGGGCATACAGGACATAACAAGTAGATCATCACATCTTACAATCCGGAAGGGAACCGGAAAAAATCCTGTAGCAAAAAGATTAAAGCACTCGGGTGCTGTGGTATCGCTTTTGTAAAAATATAGCTGAGACCTCTGAGGTTCCCAAAGCTTATGTGGTCCAATGAAAGGTTTCCACACTCTTCACTATTGGGTTGTAGTTTGGGAAAACAACCCTTTGAAGGTAACAGCACCTTGCTCTTGATTTTTGGGTCATTTATGATCAATCTTTTTATTGATTTCAATAAAATGTGTCGCCTTCGACTAATGACTCCATGGACAAAGAGGAATGCCTTTATTTTGTGTGGTTAGAGAACAGACTTTTCCAATCCTTTTAATGTTTGCTTCACTAATCCTTCACTTAACCTTTAAACTGCAGTTGCTTATATATTTACACCAATCAGTCATAACATTATAACATTATGACCACCTGCCTAATATTGTGTACGTCCCCCTTTTGCCGCCAAAATAGCCATGACCATACCTGGGAACGCTCTGGGTTTGACCCTGAGATTGCCGGGTGAGCGCTGCAGGAGCGACCCTTTAAATGGGGGTGTTTCCCGCTGCTGTCAGTGGGAACGCCCCCTGCATCAGCGGAAACTCCCCCGACGTCAGTGGGAACTCCCCCGACGTCACAGGGACCGCCCACCGATGTCAGCGGGACCGCCCGCTGACATCAGCGGGACCACCCACCGCTGACATCAGTGTGCAGTCCTGGTCGCGTCCTGCAAGGGAAGGCTCCGGGTAGACGTTCCCAGGTATGGCCATGACCCCTCGAGGCATGGACTCCTCTAGACCTATGAAGGTGCGCTATGGTTTCTGGCACCATGATATTAGCAGCAGATCCTTTAAGTCGTGTAAGTTGTGAGGTGGGGTCCCCATGGATGCATCCTGGTACCGCGTGTTCTCCAGGTAAGTTACTCACACCCGCACCCGGCCATATATATACTGTATGTGTATATGTGTGTGTATATATATATATATATATATATATATATATATATACCAAATATTAATCCACAGAGGTGAGGCATTCATAGGACTTAATTTCCATACGCATTATTTGTTTAAAATTTTAAATTAATACTTTTTAAGGGAATTGAGTCCGATGAGTGCCTTGCCTATGCAGTTTAATATATAAATGGTCGTAAAGAAGCACCGAACCAAATTACAAAGACTTGTGGAAACAGTGAGTCCATCCACCTAGACATATGCACATATATTAATGGCGCTCATAAAAATATATCCAGCGAGACAGAAATGATTCTGAACTCTCACATTATATGGGAGATCTGGTCAGTGCAACCTAGGGAGCCTTTTACTAGCCAACAGGTGACAATTTACGGAGCGTCTCATAATAATAATAATAATAATAATAATAATCAAAATAATGTACTTTCTGTTTTGTATGTTTCTCAGAAGACGTAGCCATCCTAGGTACAAACCAAATACCATCTCGCCTGTAGACATGAAAGCAGGTTTTATTGTAGGTAAGTGGGTGTCAGACAAGCAATTTAGGTTGAACTTATTTCGTCGAACCCCTGAGAGCTCACCATCTATAGGGAAAAGCATCTGCCAAGGAAACAAAATCTCTAAATCTCCCGTCCCTGTATGGCAGTACACACAGAGATATCAGGCAGACTGAATTTATCATTCATAGAGGCGTTGATTCGCTATGCAAAATAGATTGGTGGAAATGGAAGTTTCATGAAAAATACATATCCGCAGGCATCCTCCAGCCTGTATTATTAATGTGACCTTTCCATCTGCTCTCCCCGTCGTCCCCCTCCTGATATTCTGCCAACGCGTATAATGAGGAGGTGTATGGGGCACAGCTGGGCTGTGACTAGATATGGTGTGTGTAGGAAGGTACCCAGTTAACTCCTGACACACTAAACGGTTAAAAGGAACCCTGGCACTGGCCCGTTATAGCAGTGTATATCTGTATATGTCTGATTTGTGTAGCATCTGTTGATATTCATTGTTCCAGGTGTGTAGATTAATCACAAGTAACCAAGGTATAGGTTTTTATACTATACAGATAAACATATGACAGGTCTTAGTATAATATGACCAATGGCTTTTTAGTGATTTTTCGGTTTAGCATAAGTGTGAAGCCTTCTCAGTAAATTAAAATCTGGACCATACCATTTATTTTTTATCTACTTCTAATCATCTCCATTAGATTGACTTTCTAACTCTGTCTACAACAAATGTTTTCTTTATTAGTGTAATTCAGTTGAATTTTTAATAGTTTTTTTTTAGTTGCTCTGGCAGAGAGCACATAATAAACCTTTCTGAATCATGGCTTGGTCTCTGCACGTGACTGCATTCCCTACATTTTCCTTTATGTACTTATCTTACAGGGATATGTGTAACTTCTCAGTAGAATAAAGTAGTCTAAAACTAGATGGTCACATGCCCAGACCTAGTAATGTATGATAGTGTGTCGAATAAATGGCAGTTCCAATCCATGCTTTCCCATTTCCACTTTCTTTTCCTAAAGAATACCTGAAAGAAAACACAGACAGCATTTTCTGCACATAGCGTAGTATGGCAGCATTGACACGCTTTGGAGAATTTCGTGTGGTTGGTACCTCCAGAGGGTATAAGAGTATGTTCTATTTTCACCAGGTAGCAAAGTAGAATAGGTACTACAGAAGGACATTTAAACTTGCATGTGGTTATTCTGAATGTAAGACGAGACTAAGGCCTGATTAAAGTCTGAGTATTTACGTGCGGGCAGACTAGATTGCCCAAATGTTGTCAAATTCTGTGTTTCCTAACATCAGTGAATGAAGTAGGTCACTGAGTACACAGTATATGCTCCCCGGGCATTCTGTATTAATGTCTGTGATGTTAGCAAAAGGCAGGGGTTTCAAAACAGTAGGCAGGGGCACGGGAAAGTTATGTTGGAGTTCGGGAGCTTTAATTTAATATCAAAGTACAATTAAAAAAGATATACCTGTTTTAATTTATCAGGACACACATATGTGTAAAAAAGTTGTGGCTACTAACTGTATAATGTCATTGAACAATTTACTTTCCGTTATTTGTTGTCTATTTGAGTCTTTGAGATATACACCCAATGATATTATGTAAGTAATAGTTATTGACAAATTAAAAATTGTGATAGAGAAGGGTCTACGAAAAAGTCTATAGAACTCCCAAAGTGTGTTGAGTTTAATGTGGCATTAAACTTAGACATTACCTTGATTTAGGCTTTCTGCATTATTGAATGCCACTTGATATTTATCATCAGTCTGCTTTGAGTCTCTCTGTTTTGCTTATATCTCCATTTGTCAGTCACCTGCTATGGACATGACTTATTTAGTGGACTGGGATAAAGATCAGTCCTTTAGAAAGCAAGTAGGTCATAAATCAGACGGGGTCAGTAGTTTTATAAAAGGTAAGGAAGAGGGTTTAGTGATGTCAGCTAGTACGTTTTTTTTTATAATTTACTATCTTCATGAATAGGACCTCTGTTGTCTATTCCAAGATCATCAGTCCACCATCTCTCACAATAAGGGCACGTTATCTGAAGCCGAATGCCGAGACTTTCTTTGATGAATGTTCTTAATTTTCACACAGTAGCGGATACTTAGAAATGCACCATAATGGTACATGTTATAATTGCGTTATTTGTGGGATACGGATTAAACTATAAATCCTCTTGGCGTCTGAGCCTGGAGAATAGAAAGATTCTCGGCTAACCGGGTGAGGTGGTTCTGTTGGCAAAGCTAGATAAGTAAGGAGATGGACATTATACCCTGGGGCTTCATTGGTCTGTAGCATGCGTACAACGTCAGTCAGAACCGTTTGGCTAGGATTTAAATTTCTACTTTTTGTACTGAATTTGATGCAATATGTGGCCTGAGTTTAATGATTGTCAATCTTTTTTTGCTCCAGTAGGACTCGTGATTCTTTTCACGTGTGTTTCTGAATATAATGCCTGAAGGCTAAAGTAAGTAGTATATACAGCACAGATAACAAGCACAGAGACAGTTTTAATAAAGAGCTTCCTTTTTTACATGGAGATTCTGTAGAGTATAAAATATGAAAAGTTGTATAAGTCACCAAGATACTTTATGCTTTCTGCCGTACATTTTATAATCTTATACTCAAATATAAAATAACCCTCTTTCCCAAAGAAACTTAAGCTTCCCTTTCCTGCTAGTGAAGTGGCACCAAAAAGGTGTTATTTATGGTGCTAATAGGCCAAAGTTGTCGCTCCCAGTAGATACCTGGTTGGATTAGAATGAAAGGAGATTACTTTACTCCCACTTTAATCTCAGAATAACTAAAAAAAAAAAAAAAAAGTCCCTTCAACTTGTCTGTGAGGATTTCCAGAGTCGAACATTGGCTCATGACAACTGCCTGAATGTTTATGGAGCAATGTAATGATTGTTCCTTTCCTCTAGGAAGCATAGGAGTATTTCCCAAATCCATTGGACTTTGATAGGTCTGGGAGCAAGTTTGGATTAAGACCCTCTGGGTCAGTAGGCAGAGTACTAAATCGGGAACCCATTGTTTTACTGTTGTTTTGAGTATAGGGGCTGCAGAGATATGCATCGTGTTACACATTTGACCATGGCATAGCCAAACAACAACGGTCAATCCATCTCTTTTTGGGGATAATATTTCCACAATAACAAATGTCACTTTGTAATGAGCCTTATCCCTTTGTAACTTGGTAGATCAGCATGAACCCAGAGCTTTAACCTCTGAAGACCTCTACCACCATGCTTAGACATTTCTATTGGTGTGATTGCAGTTACAGCAACCTCGGGTTCCCCAATATGTTATCCTTTGGGGCTCTCCTAATTGAAGTAATCTAAACTGCATCGTCCATCTATCACACAGGCAGTTTTTTTTTCTTTTGCAAGTCCTATCCATGGCATGCAGACCTGAACAGTGTCTTTTAGAAATACTATGAAGTGCTCAGGCAGGGTAAGGAACTTTTGTCTGTTGTACCCTTGCCTGAAAACAAACAATGCATTTGTAATGGAAATACCTTTGCCCAAGCTGGGATATCCAGCAATTTTGGCCTGGTTTTGGCCCTCGAGGACTGTGTACCACTGTTTTTGAATGTATTAAGTATATCATTCCATTTGTACATCTGTTATCCATATGTAATGTGTGGGAGAAGGCAGGCAGTAGGCAGAGATCAGTGTTGGGTAAGCAACGCTGCATTTAGTTACATAAATACTTACTATACCAATTGGGCAAATAAGTAAGGTTTCTTTAGTTATTTTTTTAAATTAGCTTAGAGTTGTTTTATTTTAAGCAATGCCATACAACAAGGTTTGTATTTTATTCCATCTTAGATTGAGATAAATAAGGCCAAGAGGAGTACAAATTGCAACAAATAGCTTCCCCGTCTCCTTACTGCTGGGATATGACATCACACAGACGGTGCTCTGGCTCTTAATGACACGTGATGCCAGTACGACATGCTCCGTGGTATAAAAGGCACAGTTGGAACCAGACATTTCCCTTGTATAACCCCCAATAGGGCGACCTGCCCTAAAAGTTGTGGCAAAGTGGGTGCTGCCCCTGGACCTGCTGGCTTTAAGTTGTAGATTATTGAAAATGATCACTTCTAAGTGCACCGTCCCAGGCAGCCTTCTAAAAAAATATTACCTTGATTTTGCAATGGGAACCACATGAAAAGATAAAGATACCACTCAGCTAGTATGATATAAAAGTGCATATGATGGATAGAGGGTCCCATTATTATGTTTGATGCCAGAATGTAGAGGCTAATTGCAGGATTGTCTGCCCATCGTTGGGCAGACTGGATGGGCTGAATGATTCTTATCTACCGTCACTTTCTATGTTTCTATGTCTGACAGGTTAGAGTTAACAGGCCCAGGATTGTGGATGAAAGGCATTTTTGGTTTCTGGGAGTGACCTACCCCTGAACTTGGAGAGAGATTACTCACCTTGGTTACTGCACCTTAGCAAAGGGGAGGAATTTGACACAGTCTTCTAATCCAGTTAGCTGTAGCTGCTGATAAATAGACTTAGAACATCGACACATAAAAGCAGCTAAAGGGAAAATACTGTATGGCATATTTATAAAAATTAAGAAAATAGCTAAAATGTTTTTGAAGGAGGCTCGCATTTCTCAGTTTTAGAGAATGTGCCTTCCTTTTTAATGGCTTAAGTCATCTGATTCATAATGAGATGTTACGTGGTAAACCTTTAAAAGACATTTACAGAATAGAGGAATGTGGTTAAAGCCATGTAGATAACCAACACGGTCTAAACACCAGCGACCACTACCCCTTTTCTATCAACATTTATGAAGTAATCTACCTTGGCATTCTGCCACTAACTAATCAATCCAGGCTCGGACTAGCCATGTCTGGACAGAGGCCTAGTCAGCCATGAGCGCCATACACCTACCTTTATGCCATTCCGGCAGCAGATCTTGGAGGGGAGAGGTCTTTGGGTGGCGTTATCAGGTTTTATTAGTTACAGCACACGTGCGATTGCTTTCCTGCTGCCGCCATCCATATTTTTGTTATGAGTGTGGATTTGGATATAAGAGGCACCAGGGGGGGATCCTAGTGCAGAGGCTGGTTGTCTTCTGGCAACCATCTTGGGTCACCAGCCTAGAGGACACAGCATGTAATTTCAATGGGCAAGATCTTAAGCACATCTAGAGTGGTTTTCCCCGGACTTGGTTGGTTATGCTACGCAGAATGTTATTAATTTTATTAAATTTTATTAATAGACGTTTATAGTTTTGTCATTATGTTTAATAAACACCTCATCCTTTTAAACCCACCCATGCCTCATTCTCAGGCACGCAGTATTTGACAGTACCTGCTCAAGAATATACTTGGTCGTTGATGTATATGTGCCTTAATCGCAATCTTGTGATTTCCTAGCTCAGAAACACTTAATGGATCAAGCCTTCTGCAGGCATATGATAGACATTTTCGGGAAAATCTTGATATCTTGTACGTTCCATTTAACTGCATGGCATGCAAGCATTACAAAGTGCTGTAAAATTAGGCAATATTTTTAAATACCGAGATAAATTGTTCAAGTACAAACATCTTGATTTAGTTAAAAAAAAAAAAAAAAAAAACTTTCTTTGCTTATTTCAGAGGTCACCAACCTTGCATTTAATAAGAGCTACCTATGATTAACCCCTTAAGGACAATGGGCGGTCCCTCAACCCATTGAAAACAATGCATTTCGAGCCTGTACATGTACGGGCTTCGTCATTAAGAGGTTAATGAACAATTTTGAGACATACTATCAAAAAGTGTAACTTTAAAGACTAAGCACACGCCAAAAAGCTGTATTTTATAATTTTGTGTTTTTAAGTTGCTCAATAGTAGCCAGAGAGGCATCGCATACTGTAACACACAACAGTCCCTCTTTAGGACCAAAATGTGTCTGTCCCTCTTTCCTCCCCCAATTTCCCTCATTTCTAGGACTGTTTAATGCTATTGTTAATTTTTGTTCTCCACTTTTGTAAGAGTGCTACGGAATTTGCTGGTGCTCTACAAATGTTTGCACCAGTGTAAAAATCCAACTTCAAATAAATATATTTTTTTAAAATTTATTTGAAAACACTGATCATTACAGTCATTCCTTTCTTTCTTGCAGCAAAAACTGAATGGTTTCTGTCTATCTGGTCACGGCGTATGTGATGATGCAGTGAGTACTAAGACAAGGTAAGCACTAAAGTTTCATGGCAACACATGCTATACCCTCTGACCAGTCATATATTATGATGCGATTTGGTGAAATATACTGATTATGGTAGCTACGGCAGTATTTGAGAGTCTTGGTTATTTTGTTGCATTACTGGGAAGCTATGAATAAGTGTTGATGAAAGCCAGGTTTTGGATTTGGAATGCTGTTGGAATAGATTTCAGGATAGATTTACGCTTACACTCAATATAAAAATGTGTAGAATTATTTTAGCAATAAATACTTAACTATGTCAAATTCTGTCAAATTAAAGCGGCACCCCAACTATCATAGGCACCTTAATTCATATGATGGTCCCAGGGATTCTTTAAATTCTGACCCCTCCCTGCATGTCCCCTCTAGACTGTAAACTCGTCTGAGCAGGGCCCTCCTCACCTGCTGTCTCTGTAAGCCAAATTGTTTTGTTACATACTACTTGTTGTGTCCTGTCCACCCATTGTACTGCGCTACGGAATTTGATGGTGCTATATAAAACAATAAATAATAATAATTTGCCTCCACCTTCAAAGTGCATTCATGCTATACTCACTGCCAGCCAGCTCCAACATTGGCTTGTGTAATAGCTCTAGGCATCTAACTAGACACCCCCTGTGCACATGGGCAGAAAGCACTCCTATTTACTGGTGTAATGGAGGCCCCCGGGGGCGCACAATGCCAGCACCACCAAACCAGAGCCAGGCATACCACTGGTGCTGCAGGCCATGCTCCCTCAGTCCCAGCACACTGAGTCTAAAGGCTGGGATATGATGTATGCAGTATGTTATTTGTGTCTGTGAGTATGTTACTATGTGTGTAAGTATGTTACTGTGCGTGAGTATGTTTGTAAGTATGTTACTGTGAGTGAGGATGTTACTGTGTGTATGTATAATACAGGAGACCTAAACATATTACCATTTCTTGCCCTCGCTAGCATTGTTATTGACTCTCTCTCTCTGAGAAGGAAGAGGGTCTTGTCTTCTTCATTCGCTGTGACTCTTGCTACCTTTGTCTTGATGAAGAATATTTATTCGTATAACGAGATTTAAAAAATGTTTTTGTTTTGTGAGATCACAGGTAGCTGGTCATTGTTGAACCTTTACTCGCTGTGAATTGACCTCAACAACATATAAAATGAGTGAACAAAACAAAAAACATATTTTGATTATTGTGAGGGGGCTGCAATAACGGTATTTAGGCCTAAGCAGACACGTCCACCCCCTAAGGCATAAGCCCAACATCTTTACCTGATCCCACCTGCAAATGTAAACGCACTGTGAGTGTGAGTACACATGAACATCTGGACGGTCTTTCACACCTGGTTTTGTGATGGAGTGTTTATTATTCCCTGCTGGGCCCTGAGTGCTGCTGGTACTGGTTCTGTGTGAAGTAATCCGAGGTGGATTCGTCCGTTTCACGGCTTTGGTTAATATGCCCACAAAGATACTAGAATGTTGTACTAGCCATGTTTACTGAATCTACACGGTCCCCGTGGCAGCAAAGGGGTTGTTAATAGTAAACCTCACCTCAACCCTCCCGTCGCCTGCACTCACCTCGCAAAGCTTGCCGGTGTCTCTTCTAATGGTGAATATGCTAATCTGTCCCATTTCTCCTCTTGCGAATAATTCTCTCCCCATGTGTCTCTCTGTCTCAGCAGCTACTCGCCCCCCTCCTCCCTGTGAATATGTAGATTGCCACGTTCTGCACACATGAATATGCTTATTTGCTACTGGAAGCACAAAGATGGCTTATATGCAAAAAAAAAAAAAAATGTTCTCTTGAAATTGTATTTCTCTTCTAGTCATTAAACCAAAGGCTGGTATCAAAAATGACCTTTTGCAGGTGGATGGAAAAAAATATTATCAGGAATTGCCCCAACCCCAAGAGGTTCCTTTTGTGTAGGTCAAATCACACGTAGCTCTTACAAGCTTAGTTATATATACAGTATTTCAATAATGCCTTGAGTTGGATTGAGCATGGACTTGGCCAGACAGGGTACTAAAATAAGTCCAACTGCACGCATTATCTGAGATATAGGTAACACTGTGAGGATATTAGTCCATATTGTGTTCTCAGGGGTACCTATCCCATTCATTCCCTGTTGGATTGTAAAATCTATGTCTGGAGTCATTTTCCAGATTACCCTCTACACCTGGACAGTCCAGGGATAAAGAGGAATATCGGGATAGCCAGGATCTACTTCTTTAGGTCCAGGGATGCTTAGCAGGTGGCTATGTGACAAAATAATACGGCTACGTGACTACAAATTCCACAAGAGGGGCACGCGGCAGCTTTAGGACAAATTAAAGCGGCCGTTTTCAACACTTAGCACAGCCCTGGAATGAGTGGAGGGAGAGACAATGTTGAGCGTGGGTGAAGGAGAGAGCTGGTACTCGGTACTCGGTACTTCCTGCTGTAAGGGAGGATATTGAGCTACAGTATTGAGATGTGAATGCGCTGGAGATCTGTAAGCTCTCTCTCTTTCGTCTCTCCTTCCTCTCCTTTCCTAAACCCAACATTTTAGCTATCACTGTTATCCCGCGCCTGCAGCCACACCGATGAACCATGACCCAGCTATTCCTCAAATACAAACGCTCGAAGAGTGTCAGGAAACAGCTTGGCAAAATGTGGCAACCGCACATTTTTTTGGTTAAACCTTGATCCTCATTCAACATCTACAGAATATACTGAATTATGTTCACACAGAAGGTTGATCACCTGACAAATGACATAATTGAAAAGTAAGCTACTTGCCAAAATGAAGTGGTCAGGGAAATGCTGATAAATATTATATTCGAATGGACAAATGTGAATGAATTAAAAAAAAATATCTTAAAAAATCCAGAATCATTTTAAAAAGTAAATGTAAAAATATTCTTTTTCCCCTGTTAATGTATTTTTTCCAAACCATTTTAAAGCATCTAAGTTAAAATTCTTAGTTTAGTTTTGACTAAAACCAAATGAGGGAATTATTTATTTTCTGGAGTCTGACACTTCTCCAGGGAGACTTCCAAGATAATTTACAAGGTGCTAACTCAAAGCAACTCTTTGTGAATCCTGGTCTCTTTTCTGCAAAATATATGCTAACAATAGCTTTTTTTGTTTGTTTTTTTTTTTTAAATGACCCAAATGGGAAGTTAATTGGCCATTTAAAGCCTTTCTTTTCTATGAAATTGTGTATCTTAATATACCAAATAGTGTTTTTATATCATTTGGAAAAAATGCTAATGCAACAACCAATCTTCTTCTGTCAAATAAAATAATTGCTCTGATCAATATTAGAACATCCATTTAAGAGTTATGAGTTGTATGGGTAGTTGTAATTTTATTTATAATTTTTTTAAATCCTTCCAAATACCACATTTTAAAATCGCCAAGGGGGTGCATTTTTTTTTTGGCAATGTGAAAAGCTTGGCTAAGACACAGGGCTTTTTTCTGACTTTGAGCATTAAGTTTAAGTTGAGTAAGGAAACTAGAACGTGAATCATTTATTTATCTATTATATTTTTCCTTTTTATAGGCACATTTTCTGCTATTTATTAATGCATTATTGTGACCTTTAGCGTAGCCAAACACTGCTATACTGTCATACCACCAACATTGCAGGTGTCCAAATCACCAAATGTTGGGAGTTGTGGCCAGCTCGGAATAGTTGGGGGCCAGAGTCGTGGTAGATACAATGAAAGTCGGTGCATAGTCCTCCATTGATGGTTTTAGCTCCAGTCAGAGATCAGAGGTTCTCCCCAACTGGCCTATGATCCCTACTGCCTGGAAAAGCAGGTCAATGGGACAGCTGCCCAGCACAGTACCCACAAATCAGGACCTGTGAAAACCAGGACTGGTGTATCTTCTGAGCTTTTAGACATCATTGGAGGAAACAGGGATTTGAGTTCCAAACAGGCAGCACCTATAGGGGTTATATTAGAGAGGTATTCAGTCATCTTCCCATATGATCCCCACGCTTGAGGCATCTATCTTCACCTTGATAGCCGTATTATGTTATCACTTTGAAATGCTATTTAGGCTTTTTTACTCTAGAGAAACCTCTGCATCATATTACAACAACAAGTAAGACATAACCTTTATTTGCTGGTGCTAAATGACCAAAAGTAATTTACCCTCTAGAGCATTCATCTTGACCCTTGAGTTAAGAGATATTTCCTCCAGTTATGATGTTATTTTACAGTTCTTTCTCAATATATCTGTTTTCCAAACCTGATGTTCTTTTTGGACTATAATACTTTAGTATCTGTTAACTTTAAGCCCCTAAAAGCCCCTAAAAGTACAGCTCTATAAATGTTTTTTTTTTCTGCCTCATGGCAATCATTGAGTTAAGCTGTCAGTTAAACCAATGGATTTGCCCTTTGGCACCTGGTGGCAATTTGATGTCCAGAGGTCCTGATTATTCATCTTCTTCCTTAGACTCTTCTAAACCATGAGGACTTTAATATCATGGATATTATATTTTTTCATCCTGATTAGAGCGAAGAGAATTTCACTGAAATGCTTTCTGATGACCCGAGAACTCAATTCTCTTTTCTAATTGTAATGAGTGTTATCCAAACGCCAGACGGAAGAAAGTAGAAGGTCAAAAAGGTTTTGCACTTCCAAAACAAGTGCAAAGGAGCGTCGTTAACCCTGTCACATCTGAAGAGGTAAGGTTAACATGGAGCTACGCTACAAAATTGTAACAGATTGAAACCAAATTCTACATCCATATTACATTTTTTCATACAGAGATTGACGGGGAAGGATTCCGGTATCTTGGGTGAATTGTGACTTTTGTGCCCTCTGTAAAATAAATACCTTAATTAAAGTCCCTGGTATCGGCGACAGGGCCTTGTACACTACAACATGGTGCGCTGGTTGCAGAAAAAAGAAACATCTATGGCAGTTACCAACAGTAAAAATTAAGCAACAATAATTACAACTAATAATGTATGGGTGAAAACAGGAATACCGGTAATAGTTTTATTTGCTCTTGTTACCTTTCTGTGTTTCCTTTAGTAGGTCTGATAATGCACTAGAAACTAGACTTGTGCTTTTGTATTTGGGCAAACATGAAAATAAACACAAAGGGTGCGTTTTCGTTGTTCAGCCCGAATACCGAAGAAATGAACATGGCGACGGCAAAACGTACATGATGACTAAGGCACACAACACGAAGAATCTTCTTGTTCGTCTTCGTTGATATCTCCAATTAACCCCCCTGGTCCCTTTTCCATCTAGCCTACCTTATCCACGCAGCATCACAGGGGTTAACGGCGACCAATAGGGTTACTCTTATGGACCTTTAACTCCTGTCCTCCCCCAGGCCACGTTTCGGCATCAGGAGTTAAAGGTCGGTGCAAGCGACTGTATTGGTCGCCGGCAAGGTGCTCCTCTGGCATCAACCAATAAAGCTCCCTGCCGGCGACCAGTAGAGACCTTTAACTCTTGGAGCGGGGAGGCCAAGTTACTGCGTCAGGAGTTAAAGGTCTGTACGATCGACTCTATTGGTCGCCAGCAGGGGGCTCATCTGACATCAACCAATGAAGAGCGGCAGCAATAGACCAATAGAGTTGCTCGTATGGACCTTTAAAATCCTGGCGCCAAAGCTGCTGCCCATATTAACCCCTTCTAAAAAAAAATCAACTGACACAAAGAATGTACACGAATATTCACCCGAACCGAACATGGGAGCCGGCGAATATTTGTGGAATACGAAGATTTTTTTTCCCACGAAGACGAACACAAAGACGAACACGAAGAGTTGGCTGGTGCTCAAGTCTACTAGAAACCTTCTATAAATGTTATTTGAACAACTTTATCTGAATGCAGAAATAGAGTTTCTAAGAATCCCCCTGGGTTAAAGATGCTTTGTAAATTTGTAAATTGGGTTTACATTATGTGGAGACTTTCCCAAGATACACATTGTTTAATAAAGCGGAACTGGGAAAGGGATTTCCATTGAGCAAGTCATTGAGTTGGTGCAAATGTTTCATGTCTTAGAGTACATACGTTGATAAAAAAAAAAGGCAGCGTGAGGGTGCAAATCAAAAGGGTTGAAATAAGAAAGATTAGTGTAACAACAGAGGTTTTAAGAAGCGGTTGTAGCAGAATAAAATATGGAATGTATTCAATGCTCCAAATGAGTCCCCGTTTTCTCAATACCATATATGCCAGCTGGCCCTGGTCCTTGTTTTCCAGTGGTTGTGCAGTGGAATGTGGCCGAGCCATGATGTAACATTTGTGAAATGACAGCACACAAGAATGTGGAAGAAACATGACATCACCACTAGATAGCTTGAGTGCTGGGAAGCCTGATATACCTTTTCTGGATTAGTGTTTAGCAGGAGGAAGCCATGAGATCTGTACCACCACAAATGCATACACATTTTGAGCACCGGCGTACAGATCTGGCATATTGCCAGGGTTTATTTTTTGCCCATTATCAAGATGGATGAGTTTTAAACAAGATGGTGAAATTCAGGAAGTGATGTTGGCTTGCCATCTTCCAAGATGGCTGAAACCCAGGAAGTAGCTTCAGTTTTCCAGCTCCTAACATGGGAAATATATGGAGTAAACTTAGCTGAAGAGTGCATTTATATCCTGACTTTATTTATTTTTTTAAATGTATTCTTGGTTCCTTTGTATGAGTTTGCCTCTCAGTTGATGATCACTAGTTACGGATTCTAATTGTGACTGGACTTGTAACCACCTTTTTTGGACCTGTGTGTGTTATTGTGTATTATTGGGAATATGTAGTTCCCAATTCTTTGGGATCAGATGTGGGGTTGGCATCATGCAACTCAAGTTTTGCAACTCATGACATATGATGCCATATCCTGGCCTCATCTGCAATCTCATTTCATCTGCCTCTAAAGAAGACATATTGCCTGTATGTAACTGGGCTGCAGGCCTCCACTGGCCATTTGTCAAACCAGGTGAATGCTAGATCAACACTCTAGCAGCAGATAGGGTGCTGCCGTGTGCGACATATACCCAGCCACATGCTACCTGAGCATACAAACATATCCAGATGTTGGCTGAACCTAAGCCCATCAGGTGGCAGCTGGCCTTAAATTGCGTGGGGCCAGCTTGGGACTCTAGTCTTGTCAATAATCCCCAACCATTCCGTGTAGCAGTGGTGCCCTGAAGATTCTGATCTTCCAATATGGCTTAGTCAACCAATGTCAGAGTATGCCACTGCAAGCAGCCACAAATCCTGGGTCCAATGCATAGAATACAAGGTGTTTGTTTTATACAAAAATAACATGGGGAGTTGTGATCTGAAGATCAGATGAAAAAACTGAGGATGGCCTAAAACAATGCACCAACAGATCAGTATGTTTAAATCCCGTGTCCCATAAAAATGTTAAGAAGATACTTAGTATTCTGATACTACATTCTATAGTATCTTTGTAATTGTCTACCGACCAACGAAAGCACATGTATTAAACGTCCAAAGGCAGCTATGTCTGGTAAGAGAGTGTAATGACTTGGCGGCTGGCATTAATGGACTGCATGACTCTCCGCAAATAGCTCTTTAATGGCTTTCCTCCAAGCAGATGCCTGAGTGGGTGACAAGCAACTGGAACAGCACTGATAAAAAAAATACAGAACGCACAGGGAGGGAGACTGACGGGGAATATTTTCTTCCTGTGGAGGAGAGGCGGGAGGATCTGTCATACGGTGGAAATGCTTAATATATTTATTGTTACTTGGGCTGGCACTGGAGGGCTGTAACCCTTGAGCATATGAAAGCCAAATGTCTGACATGATGAGATCAAATCAATCAGAGAATTAGCCAATTTGCAGCTATTAACAGCAATTCACATTTTTCTTATCTGAGAAACAATTATGAGAAGCTGACATTGATAGCGGCTCTTTTATTTTTAGCTATTAATTTGCTTCTGTGTGAAGCACTCTGATGAGCCAGTTGGTCCCGGCCGTTCCATTTGATGGCGCATTAGCCTGTTTAGCTGTGGCTAGTGTGACGTTGCGCTGGACAGATTCCAGGAAGGTTCAATCCTGAGCCATGCTGCCGGGGGGTGCCCACAATTACTACCGATGTGGAAAGAACCCAACTGCCACGTTGCATGCCGCCCATCGCTGCAATAATAATTCATGTTTCTATAAGGCTGATATTACACAAATACGCAGAATGTGTCTGCGTTAAAGGGACAATCCACCCATCGTATAATAGCTGAGAGGTCCCTTTAAATCATGGTGTCCCGTGTCTCACATGCAAATAAAATGGGTGATCTTGCAGAATCCACACATGTGCACCCCCCACACGTACGCGTTATTTTCTTGCCCCCTTGCTCCAGCGTGTACGTCACCAGGGGGTCTAATGAGAAATTGTATCTTTTTGAGGAGATCCCCAAAAATGAACAGTCTTCGTAAGTAAATGTGATCCCTCATAAAATGAAATCAGCCCTGAGCCCGGGTGATTATTCGATTCCAAGCAGGACAGATAATACTTTGTATCAGATGTTGGTAGGTTTTGTAGAATCAAGATCTAACCATGCGTTAACTAATAAAAAAAAAATCACATCAATCTTTTGTTGGTCTTAATCTGATCAGTTCCTTGCTTTGTGGCAAATTGTTTAAAATATGACCATCAGCAGGGATAGAAAATGCCTTCAGACGCTGGAGCTCAAAGAAAAGCAAGGAAGAAATCAAGACAAATAATTTTTTTGTGTTAGAAAAGAAATGAAATTACAATAAAGCATAGTAATGTAACTTGACCGTTCCTAAAATCCTTTAGTTTATTACCAGTGTGGCAAATGTTGTAGCTGAAAGATGTTCCTCTCTCTTATTGCTGAAGAATAGGATCTCAGGAGATGTCTAAACAGTGTAGGCTTCTAGGAAACCATGAACGTATGTGGATTAATCACAAGCCCACTTATTGTGACAGATCCACCTGTGCTAATGAGAGAGCCGTCTCTATTTAACTGAAACTATGTCTGCATTCGCCGTTGGGGGGGACTTGGGTATTAATGTTCCGAAGCTATCTAATAACAATTAAGTAGTATGTTTTTTAGAAGCAAATTGTTATTTGTGCGGAGACAAGAAAAACAAGCAGGACAATATACCGTATTTGCTCGATTATAAGACGACCCTGATTATAAGACGACCCCCCAAAATCTGAATATTAACTTAGGAAAAAAAGAAAAAGCCTGAATATAAGATGACCCCAAAGGAAAAAAGTTTTACCAGTAAATGTTAATTCATGTAAACTATTTTTTTTAATAAAAGCTATGATTGAGAAAAAGATTTTTTTTGTTTTTATTTCTAGGGGGTATAAATGCCTTATACCCCTATATCCCATTCTGGCATTTAGGGGGTTAAAATGCATATTATGGGGCAGAGTGGCATATAGGGAGGTATAAGGCATTTCAGGAGGCAGAGTGGCATTAAGGGAGTTAAAAGGCATTGTATAGAGCACTCTGCCTCCAGAAATGCCTTATACCCCTATATGCCACTCTGCCATTTAGGGGGTTAAAAGTCATATTATGGGGCAGAGTGGCATATAGGGAGGTATAAGGCATTTCAGGAGGCAGAGTGCTCTATTAAATGCCCCCTTAACGCCACTCCAGAAATGCCCTATGCCCCCATTTAACACACACACCCTATACCCCCATTTAACTAACACACACACACACACACACACACACTCTCTCTCTCTCCCTCCCTCCCTCCCTCTCTCCCTCCCTCTCTCCCTCCCTCCCTCTCTCCCTCCCTCCCTCTCTCCCTCTCTCTCACCCCCCTTCCCCCGCTCTCCCCCCTCTCTTACCGGTGCTTCCAGCCGGGGCAGCGGGTTGACGTCGCCTTCTTCAGCAGCCGGAAGGAGGTGTGGCTAGCAGCGGGGGTTTGTATGCGTCCGTCGCGTATACTTTCCCCGGCTGTCAGAGATCAGCTCTCTGATCTCTGACAGTCGGGGAAGGTCTATGCGACGGACGCAGACAACCCCCGCTGCTAGCCACACCTCCTTCCGGCTGCAGCGGACGTTGTCTACGCGCATCGCGTAGACGTCAACCCGCTGCCCCGGCAACACAGCAGGAAGCACCGGTAAGTGTGTGTATGATGGGGGGGGGTCGGGTGAGACAGGAGGATCCAGGTCCCCTGCAGCGGTGCGGGGGATCTGGATCTCAGTCTCCTAATCAGACCTCTATTTGAGGTCTGATTAGAAGACGACCCCGATTAGAAGACGAGGGGTATTTTTCAGAGCATTTGCTCTGAAAAAAACCTCGTCTTATAATCGAGCAAATACGGTAATAATATCCTCCGTATTCTTACAAGTGAGTTTAATGAAACATATACAAGCAGAGACCCCATTGCTAACCATGTGCCTCTTAATTTCCTCATTCATCATTGTGCTTCTTCTACCAGGACATTGCTTCATACGTGTGGTTGAACATCAACCAGATTGAAATTGATTGAATATGCTTTCTAATACATTTAATCCCTCGAATGTTCTCTTCCGCATGTTAATCTCTAACTCTTAGGGCTTCTTACTGACCTTGTGGATCGCTTTCCTATGATTCTTGTAAACATTGAGGAATCGTCTATGTGTGAATCCCAGTTTTGTCTTTTCAATGGATACATAATCTTACATTGTTTCTAATTTGAAAATCTTGCACTTCTCTACTGGTTTGGCTCGTTTTTTGGCCTATTCGTTTTGGATCACTGCTTTTGCGTGTCCCCATAAGCAGATACCCAGCACTGCTAACGATTATTAACGGATTAGCATCATTTGACTAGTCCTATTCTATGTAGTCACTCGTCAGGTGTCTTGAAAAACAAAACAATGAGATCAGGCCAGATATTTCAAGATAAGATGGAAAGGCTTTCAGTGGGTGAACTAGTAATAGGTTCCCATTTTTCAATGATACCTGCCATATTTAATCTCCCACTATCCCCTTATTACCATCCTCTGATGGCCTGTCATGGATGTATAAGTTTTTGGGGTGGCAAAGATGCCACAGGTAGGCTGCAGGGAAGAAATGGTACAGGCAGGCTGTTTGGCAGCAACAATGGCACAGGGAGCCTCTTGGGGGCAAAAGTGGCACATGTGGGTTGTTTGGGGGCAAAAATGGGATAGGCAGGCTGTTTTGGGGGGCAGAAATGGCACAAAAAGGTTGATTGCGGGGCAAAGATGGCACAGGCAGCGTGTTTGGGGGCAAAGGTTGCACTGTGGGATGTGTTGCTTGTGAAGTTGTGAAGTTGGGAAGTCAGATGTCTGTTTTAATAATTATTGCGGAATTCTGTTGTCATTAAGGAACAATTTAATATAATTTTTAAAAGAATGATTTATAGCGAGTTGGGTTGCAAATTGTAAGCCAGGGTCACACTGAGTTCTTAAAAGTCCCAGGGGACTTTCTAAACAGGGCTCTCTCCCCGAGACTCTAAGAATTAACCCTTTAATAGCCCATGAATATTCTATGTAGTTACAAGGCAAATGTCATGAATCAAATACACAAAGTTTCCAGTATCATTAAATATACACTTAACTGAGCCACGTGCATTCAAGCAGGTATACCAACCATAACATACCGGTGGCTCAAGTGATAATTATGAGTCTTAGATATTATCAGATTATCCTTTTATTTTTATAGCGCTAAAAATGTACGCAGAGCTCCTTACAATACATACATTCAGGGATATGACAAGACTAGGATTGACAGACAAACCGATACATAAGGGAGAGAGGGCCCGGTTCGCAAGCTTACGATCTAGAGATCAATGTAGAGTGTGAACGGAAAACAGCTCCACACTGTGTGACCCTGAGATTGGAGCAAAGACCCTCGGGGTGCTGCCATGTTGGCGAGCAAGACTGGAGTGCCAGGAGCAGCAAAGGTGCTTAGCAGGGTGCTTCTTACGGACCCCCACGCAGAGCCTGGGTTACATATTCATGAAGAGAAAGAGAGGGAAGGGGTTAATAGAAGAGACGCGCTTAGAAGTAGCCATAGTTATGTCTCCAATGAGTTGCCCGCAATATCTGCTCACACATAGGGTGCCTTCTAAAACTGTAACACTGAATCTGTAAGGCCGGCACTTATCGCATTACGTATACGCTATCAATTTCTCGGTGAAATATTACTTTATCGGATGGTTTTCTCTTTTGTTACAATATGTCGTTACGTCTGTTTAAAATGTATGCTGCGCTATGATAAATTATTATAGTTTATTAAACATGAGAGGATGGATCACAGCTTGTCCATCAAAGGGTTTAGGGGGTCTGAGCAACAGGCGCTCCCAGTGACCACTCGGTGATCCTTGCATACAACCGATAAGAGTGTTAGGGGTGACTATACAATAACAGCGCTTTTAATTGCCCCGAGTGCATGGCTACTGCCCAACATGAGACCTTTAACATGTGTAAGCGGCTCACCCGCCACCCTGCATCGCTAGGGAAACTACTGGAGGCGAGTCGGGATTGGGTATATTTTTATTTTGGCTGGGTGACCACGCCCACTGGAGGCTAAGCAATGTCAACAAGCCAGAAACGCCCCCGTGTTACACTTCTAGAGCGTACACGGCCAAGCGCGAGGCCCCTAACCGCCCACACTCCCCGCCCACAGGCTTCTCCCGCCTATTTTCCACAATTCCGGCCAATCGATGTGTTGATGTTCTCTTTGGCTTAAGCTTTATTTGCCTAACCACGCCCCTCGCCAGGGATTCTTGTCAGTTAGCAACAAAATGGCCGCAACTGCCCATCTTCTGTCTCCTGTCAGCGGATCCGCGTAAGCGCTCTGTAGAGAAACGGGAGGGTGACAGCAGCCGAATATTCACCTCACTGGCGAGGAAGCCCTCTCCCCCATAATCTCCAGTGCCACCGGATCCTCTGCTCGCACCCTACGGGGGTCAACAGCGTACTGCGTAGGGATCGTGGACGTGTCCCGGGGGAGCGGCACTGAGAGTCGGGGATTGTTTTTTCCGTTAATCAGCGACTGTGCTGCCAGCAGTCTCCACCTGGCTGAGCCCGGACTTCTCCTTCTGCGGGACTGGCCTGGCGCTGCCCCTTACCTTCCGGCCTCGCTGGATCCCTCCGAGTGTCTCAGGGGTCCCCTCCTCCTCACCGTGCCTCTGAAGAGGAGAACTCAGCGGTCGAGGGACCATAGGGAGCTGGCGGCCGAGACCGAGCCTCCACCTAGCCGGATAGTGCAAGCCCGAGCTGCGAGGAGAGGAGAACAGGTACCGCCGCCAAGAGCCACGACACTGCGCAGATGGCTCCTGGTGAATGAATGTGAATATGTGTCTACAGCCATCTAACTAATCTATTTAATCTACCTACCTATCTAATCCACCGATCTAATCTATCTACCTATCTAGTCTACCTGCGTGATCCACCTGTCTAGATGTTTAATCTATAGCCTAATGTTCCTCGTTATACATGATGCCCCTATAATCTTTAACTCGTTAATTAAATCTGACATCCGTGACGTAATCCGTGATCTTTTAGCCAACGTTTTTAAATGTTAATAAAGTCACAGGATTGGGGCTGTCTCCTGATCCCTCTGTATTGAGCACTCAGCGCTGTACATGTGCAGCTGGGTGTAAATTGACAGCTTTCTTGGCTGTCACTGCTGTCCCCGCCTCTCATTCCTAATCACAAGTTTAAATGCCATTGATGGAGCAGGATAGGTGCCGCAGGTGAAAGCATGACTTCTATAGGGGTCTCTGGGATATTGTGCAGGTGACTCTATGATCTATGTGTATACATTATATATACAGTGATCTACATATGGCACGATCAATATGAGCCCCTCGCCAGATTGTGAATCATGGGCTATCACACGAATCAAGAGATCATAATTAAAGTAACTTTGGTTTTTCATTGTATAATACGTGTCACTTGTTTAATCTGTTTATTCTGTCGCATAAAAGTGCTGATTAAGGTGCTCACACAATGTCCATTAGATATATGAGTTAATGCCAGGCTCAGACAATCCCTACAGATCTCTGCTGTAGAGCAAACTTCTTTATCCTCGGTAATATGTATGTGTTGGAGGAAAAAAGAGAGAGGATGGGATATGCGCCTTTAATACATATAGGGATCTAAGTCCAGGAGGGAAGTTTATTTGTAAGAAGCATACATGTTTAAACAAGAGGTCATCGTGTGGAACTACGGGGTCAGACGCTTAGATGTAAGGAAGGTTGACTTTGTTGAGAGGGAGGTAGATAAGTTGAACAGCCAACCAGCAGAAGTGGTAGATGCTAATAGAGTGAGGTAGTCTAAAATGTTTGTGACAGGGCTAATGCTATTATAAATCAAGGACTGGTTAATGGGATGCCTTGGTGGGCCCACTGGATATTACCTGCCATCAGATTCCCATACATTATGTTAATAGAGCTGACATTTCTCCATTTTTGGGTACACAAACTCAAAATAAATTTACATGTTGTTTTTAGCATGTGTTTTGTTGTTGAAACGGCATATTTTAAGCAAAGTGTTGGCATCAGTTTGTGTGTTCTTACTCTCTTTGATTTTACAAAGCTTGGTTTCACAGTCCTAGTTCTTTCATTTAGTATCCACGACAAAAGCAAGTGGAATTATTGTTTATATTTTTATTATTATTTTTGGTGTCACGCGATAATTTAACAATGCGGCTATACGGAAAGAGAGGCTTTTCCTTTGGAATTTTGAATGTTTGCCAAAGGAAAAGTTTCACCAAACTTTAAGTAGGATGTTTTTTAATGATTGAAATATTTTATTCTCTGAAAGGTCTCGTAATGTTAGTTACTGGCGTTGCAATGCTTGTCCTCTCCTCCTGTCCAGGTGCTCCTGCCCTCCTTCACACCTCTCAGGTGGGGGACAGCGGGTCATGTGACCGGTTGTAGCCCTTCATTAACATCAGGAGCCCTATCATTACTGCATGTAAAGTCAAGTGTTTATTCAATAAAATGGGTGCTTGTCAGGGGGTTCAGTCAATTCACCAATTCACCTATGGCAGAGGCGTCCAACGTGCGGCCCTCCAGCTGCTGCAGGACTACATCTCCCATAATGCTCTTTCGGCTGAGGGGCTGGCTGAGGAGTATGGGAGATGTAGTCCTGCAGCAGCTGGAGGGCCGCACGTTGGACGGCCCTGACCTATGGAATGCCAACCCAAGTGGCTTTTTCTTGCAAGAACATCTGAGTTAGACCGCCATAGTTAAAGGGACACCGGGCACTGAAGATCCATTTCCTCGTAGTCCGTGGCAGGAAATCGCTCCTATTGAAAGCAATGGGAGAGCGCTTGCCACGCATGTGCATGGGGGTCTGACTAGACCCCCCTCGCCTTCAGAGTTCCCAGCGCCGGTGCTGGATGTTACTGGAGATGAGTATATGCCGGGCAGGGAGAGGTGTGTTTGGCCAAACTCAATAACGCCAGGCAGGGGCATATGAGATGATAATCTGTCGAATCCCCTATGCATTTGAAAGGGGGGGGGGCACCATGAAAATGCTATGGGTTCACACAGCTATCACAGGCTTTAAAGCGCCCTTTAATCAGTGACAGTGCTCGGCTCACCTCATTGAGATATGCGTTCTGTCGGGTCATCCTAGACCTTCTTCCACACTGTAGAGCCTTTTGCGTTTCTGGCCGCACGGGGCTTATCTGTTAAAAAGGTTTCACGCTAAAAGCTGTGTGTGATCTTGTGTGGCCTCGCGAACGCACACACACACACACACACACACACACACACCTACTAACACCAAGTGTGTGAAAATGACTGTGTTCAGCGGAGTCTCGTGGGCAGTCTCTGATACCCCAGCTAGCGTTTCGAGGTAAAAATAGAATATTTCCTTCCGAAGCTCCACAGCCTCCTTAATCCCTAAATTGCAGAAAGTCAGACGGGAATCTCCTGAGAAGTCGCGATATGTTTTGAAAAACACAGCGTCTATTTATGTCTATTAATTGCTGCGCTGCAAAGCCTTACATTGTCTTCCACGTTCTAATGTATACCGCCCTGGATTCTGGCTATGCCCTGCTTGAATACAGATATTTTTTACCCCTCTGTCCCTTTAATTTTCTCATGTACTACACGTTGATTTGGTTTGGAATCCCCTCCCGGACTGTGATCTGTTTCCAGCTGTGTGCGCATACGTGGAAAAACTCTTACTTTCACCGAGGCCGTATAACTTGATCCATTGTAGAGCAATTAAAGCCGTCCCGAATTTCTGCTGTTTTGCAAATGAAACGTCTTTATTTCCCTGATTGAAACCTAGAATGTGATGGCAGATGAGAACCATCTGATGTAGGGAGGGTGGTAGATAAATGGAACAGCCTCCCAGCTGAAGTGGAAACGTGTGTGGGATAAGCATAAAGCTATCCTGAAACTAAGACATGACATTAATTTATATAGCGCCAGCAGATTCCATAGCGCAGTTACAACAGCGTCAGTAAAATAAGTTAAAATCAGACAATGACAAACTGGTACAAAAGGAGAAAGGGCCCTGCTCTTAGGAGCTTACAATCTAGTCGGTTGTTGAGGGGCAAGTGAGTCTCTACACTGGGAAATACGGGCAGAGCAGAATTACCTGCCATTAAATTCTACGTTTCTGTTTTGTCCGAACAACACACCTATTAGTTTAATACCAGATTAATGTTTTCCAACATGAAAGGCGTGCAATTTGGTAGATATCTTCATCTATGTAATGAAACATTTAGTTATTATTGCAAATGTTTTTTATAATAATAAATAATATTTTTATTGGAATCTGGCTTAAAAGGGTTGCCATACAGCAATATATCAAAACCTAATTCTTGCGTGTTCATGCATATAGTTGTAACAGGGCCATATCTGATAGCCTTGCGTATCGTGGCAGAGCCATATGCCCGCTACTCGTGGTTTTGCACGACTTGATATGTTGGACACATTCAGCAGCAGTGCCTTTACTAGCCGAACATACTAAGTAAGCTTACGCTATTACGTGTAGAACTTGTGATGATCCATTGGATAGAAAAATGTGAAGATCTTCATCTATTATTTTTATGGGTTAAGCCAGTTAAAATATTGTGTGGATGTACACTTTGTGGACAAAAGTATTGGGACACCCCTCCTATACCAAGCGTCGTCTGGAGTGGTGTAAAGCACAGTGCCACTGGAGTCTGGAGCAGTGGAAATATGTTATCTGGAGTGATCAATGAAGCTTCACCATCTGGAAGTCTGGTGGTTTGGCGGACACCAGGAGAACGCTACCTTATGGAAGGCATAGTCTCTACTGTAACTCTGGTGGAGGCAGGATAATGGTCTGGGGCTTAGTTCCGTTAAAGGGTAATGTTAATGCTAATGGGTAATGTTAAGGCACTTTGGGCAATGCTACGCTTCCAACTTTGCGGGAAGACCCTTTCCTATTCCAGTATGACTGTGCCCCAGTGCACAAAGCAAGGTCCATAAGCTTGTTGTGGAAGAGCTTGACTGGCCACACATGGCCCTGACCTCAACCCCAACAAACTCCTTTGAGATCAGAGATTGCGAGCCGGGCCATCTCGTCCAACATCAGTGGCTGGCCTCGAAAAAGCTCTACTGGATGAATGGGGGAAAATTTCCCACAGAATCACTTCAAAATCTTTAAAGAAGCTTGTGATCATAAGTATTGGGTTACTACAGGGCTCGACAAATCCCAGGCGCCAGGTCGCCATGGCGACAGAGAATTTTGTCCTGGTGCCTAGGTTTTGTCAGCCTCTTACATCCAGAAAAAAATGTGGATGTAAGAGGCTGAGTCACCACACGGGGGCGCTGCCAGCCACTTCGAGCCGCCCCCGAGCCTGAGATCACTCCCACGGAGTGATCCTGTAGGCTGAAAACGTGGTTGCTGCAAAACCAGCAATCGCGTTTTCAGCTGCCGCAGGCAGCTTCAAGGAAGGAGGCTGTGTGTTGATTGGGTCCCCACACAAGTGTGGGGACCTGACCCAACACCCCCCAGCTGCCTGATCGCTCCATGAGAGCGACAGTGCAGCGTTAACCCCTTTAATGCCGCGATCGCGGCATTTAGGGGTTAATTCCCGTTTTGTAAGGGGCTCTGCTGCTGGTGGTCTGCCTGGAAGCCCAGGCAGACTAGCAACAGCAAAAACGAGCCCCCACAAGCCCTTTGATGATTCCTGTAGGCATGGACGCCTACAGCAGTCATCAGAGACTACCCCCTGCAATGGCTGTTCTATAGACCAGCCATTGCTTCCCAGCTGCCATAGGCAGCTTCAGGGACAGGGGAGAGGGTTCTTTGGTCTCCACGTGAGTGTGGAGACCAGCCCCAACACCCCCCTGCTGCCTGATCGCTCCATGAGAGCGACAGTGCAGCGATAACCCCTTCAATGTCACAATTGTGTATGACACATTCGTGGCATTGCAGGGGTTAACATTTGTCCCCACAAGCTTGTGGGGACTAAATATCAGTCAATGCTGTGCTCCAATGGAACATCAGCATCGAAAGAGTTAAAAATAATAATAATAATTTTAAAAAAAACAGCACTGACCTGAAAGTCCCAGGTGCTTCCAGGTCAAATGCTGTGAGTTTAGTAAGTGGGCTGATGATGATCAGATCACTCCTGACCAACTGTTAGTTTAAAAAAATCTCCTAACATTTTTACCTGGCGCCTAGATTCACAACAAATTTGTCAAGCCCTGGGTTACTATATGTTTATTATATGTATAATTATTCACTGGCATTATATATGTGATCCCCAAACCTTTTCCCGTATGGCCCCTAAAACCTAGAGCCACCTCTGGCAGCAGCTAATATTCATAGAAGCCAGAAGTTTGGCTTCTGTGGTCCAACACTTTAAAGAAGACTTTTATTATGACTTCCCCGGGAGTTTATTGTATGAACAGAAAGGTTGGTCTTTGTTGTAATTGTTGGTATCTTATTCTCTCCACGCTGTAGTTACATGAGGGTTTTTTGTTGTCTTCTCTGCTTTTATATATGACGTGCAGCAAATTGCGCTCTGTGCCCTTCTCCAGGGCCGTGATTTATTTCTGTAACACAGTAAAGGACGGAAAGCCGTGAAAGAATCGCATAGGGAGGAAAGGCTTGGATTGACCTTGGTAACTTAACTGACAGCCATGCCATGCTCCCCCAGCAGATGTAGGTTAAATATCACTACCTTTACCTTCAAGAGCAAACCTTGTCTTGTATGTTCTCTGCAAGCATAATTCATTGAAGGGCTGAAGACCATGTCACAAAGTCTGAAACTAAGCATCAAGAGGGCCTTCTTCACCTAATGTAGACACTCGTCTTCCATTCTAGTTTTGTTATACCCTTTGGATGTATCAACTGTTAGAAGTGCTGTGCATATTGTTGGCACAATATAAGGAAAAGATAATAATGGTAATTTACATGGCTGCATACCCAGGTAGTCTCCCATTGTGCCCAGCTGTGCAAACTACGAACGAGTCTTCACATGTTTAATCCCTTCTCCAGGCCGCAGACGTTTAGCTACTGTTGCAATCTACACCGTAAAATAAAAAGCAACAAAAAGAAAGTATTATTAAATCATCAAAATGAACATTGTGTTATAATTACAACAATTTCAACAAATTATTAAAACTGGTGTATGGCTCCCAAAATGTACCTTATTTTATCTACCCCACCCTCTCAAAGCTAACTTTAAAATTCTGCACACCCTGGTCTGGGCATCTAGCTGGGAGCCGTAGTTCTACAGGAGGGGCTGTTACTGTCTGGCTTCTTCATTCAATATAAATTAGCCCAAAGCTGTCCATGCACTTGGCCGTCGCAGACTAATATGAAAGCTTTGGAGTGGCGCGATGGAAGGGCTTTTAACCACGTATCTCGTTTGTTTCTGCATCTAAGGTATGGATGTATACATATTTTTGTTTATATGCTAATCAAGAGTCAAGGTTGTTAAATTGAAGAGAAAAATCCCAAAAGTGGAATAGAAATGATACCTTAAATGGTTGGTAAGCACAAGCTTACGGGACACTTGGGCGCATTCTTCAGGCATACTTAAGATGGGTTCCTCTCTCTGTAACCTAATCAAGTAACCATCTATCCAGACCAGAGCCTGTACTTGTCACATAGACAGAAATCTTTGTTCCGTCATTGTTATTCCCTGAAGAAAACAAACATCTTGTAAGTCTTGAGAGTTTTCGGATTCTTGATTTCTTTGTCACTGTAAGGACCCTGACCTGGTAATCATCATCCATGAATGACAGTGGGTTCATTCACTAACGAGAGTGTTCGCATGAGTGTTTGTTGGAGAGCTATGAATCAGCTCCTTCACTAGATGTTTTATAAAGCCAACCCCAGTGAGTTTCTGCTGGAGGAGAGGCTTAGCAGGCCCTGTCTAATGCATAGTTACATCTGTGAGATTTCCTAAGTCTTCTTACATATTGAATTATAAATTATACAGGGCCGGCACAGCCCTTCACACACTAGTGTTGGTCCTTCATACTGAACAGCGAAGCTAGGGAAGTAAAACCACAACTCCCCCGCACACTGTCCAACTGCGCCTTCTTCCTACAGCAGAGCTCACTGGGCTTGGACCTTCAATACTGGCGTAGAGTGAAGGCGCTAAAACTCACTAAAAGGAGGAGATGTGTGGTTTCAACTCACTGACTTCACGATACGTTTTGAAAATCAAACCCCCTTGAGCTGCTACAGGAGTCGGTGAGATTTCTCCAAAGTCTCCTTATCCATTGAAGTCTCCTGACAACTTTACCTTTAGTGAAATATCTCGTTGTTGGAATTTCATACGACTGATTCCCCACCTTACATGTGTTAACAACTACTCATGATCAACAATCTAAAGACTATGGGAATGTAGTCGGGGGGGGGCATTTTGGAGATAGAGGGTATATTTTTTTTTTTTATATATATATTTTTAGATTTCTTTAGATTTCATCCTTGTGTGAATGAGACGTAATCTCCTATTTTGATCAGTCATGTAGCGGTGGGACCTATAAATGACTACAACCTAAAACCAGAATGCTAGATAGAGCGTGCGTGAGACAAATCTCAGTACTGACAGGCAGAGAATGCGGGTTTAAGCTTTCCCCTTCGCTTGTATGCGACGTACTGCAGGATCACATATCCCATCTCCTCGTCCATATCGTATCTCCTCGTCCCCATCGGACACGATTGCTAAAGCTCCCTGCGGACCTTTGTTTATTACTGATCTGATCTTTTCAGCTTTCGGTTCTAGTCTGGCCTTCTCTTACCCTCTCTGTCACTTAAACACCCATTTTACTCCTCTATCAATCCCAGTCCTTCAGTCTGATGGCTGGCCAGCGACATGTTATTATATTATAAATGTATATACAGGTGGGAAAGCAACATGGATATCAATCAGAGAATGGAAAATAAGTGATTGTCCGGTTGGTTTAGCTTATACAATGTGATGATGCTATGTATAACCAGGGTGTTAAATATATATATCTATATTTATCTCAATGTTTTTTAAACTATGAAATCAACAGATTGTATTTCTACTGCAGTATTTGGTGAATTATTGCATTCGGCGTGTAACTGTACTGGAACAAGACATTTACCGTAAAATTTGATAATTATAGTAATGAAATGAACATACAAATTCAATAAACAAGAATGACTAAAACTGCATCGCTGCTTAAGATTAAGTCAGTACAATAAATACACGTCCCTATAATACTCCAAATACCCAGATTGGTTACATATTTTGTAAAGAAAGTCTTAGTTTAGAGTGAACCAAGTGCTGAAAATATTATGCTTTTCAACTTTATATTCAACTTTGATCTAAATATATTAAAAAAAAAAAAGCACATCATATGATTCATATCCTACATGATAATTTCAAAGAATCCTCTGTATAACATCTAACCTGACCAACATATTACACAGCTTTCTGGTTTATAGATTCTAGAATATAATATCTTGTGTTATTACTCTAATACCCATTCTGAGCTTTTGCATTTTATTTGACTTTCTGCTACATCGTATTTTGCCGCCATATCCCCTCAAACCTCCATTTAAGTATGTGACAAAATCTAACAATGTAACCCCCCCCACACCGCACAGCCTTTGCGAATGAGTTAAAATGGGAGTGCTACAGAGCATGCACAGGAAGTGTACTTAAGTATGCTCACTACTCACTTCCTGCTTTCAGTAAAGATGGAATGAGACCCAATTCTTGCTTTCTAACTCCAGATGCACGCACTAATTTGCACAATGTTTATGTAAAATTGACTCTAGCATACATTAAATAAAAGAGAGAGTCCAGACTCTTCCCTAAAAGATTGTTTGTTTTAAGGTTTAGCTGTTATATCCTTCGTCATAAAGGAGAAATACCTAAATGTTTCTTTTCGGGGATCAGCGAAGTAGCTTGACAAGATTTCATGTATCATGTATGTGCTCCAGGAGATGCACATTCTGCTGCGTGTTAAGGGATAGGTGGCAGTCCCTTGGCTGCAAAACCAGCGGGCAAAGCACCCACTTAGGTGATCAGGCCCTCTGCTGCTCAATGGGCCGGTTACATGAGAGATCTCTGATCTCCCCGGAAGGCCCACTCACACTTGGATATGATATATTCACTATCTGGACCCCTGTAGATGGCGGCCACAGAGAGGGCGGCCTCAGGCTTAGGGGCGCACCAAGGGTAAATCCACCCTATGCCAACGGCCTTATAAACAAGGTGTGACATATAGGTAAACATGTCTTTATATTATTTGTTCTGTGTATTTTTGCTGAAAATGAGGAAGAATCTGCCGTATATGAATAATAAGCTCGTTGCCTCGCTTCTGGTTACTTTTTAACAGAACTAATGTTTTTGGAGTAACTCCCGTAAATATTTCCCACATTTCTTGTAGGGAGAAGGAGGAAGAAACTCAAAAAGAGGAACATTTGATGGAAGAAAAGAAAAAGAAAAAGCAGGAAGAAAAGAAGAAGAAGGAAGGTGCTCAGAAAAAGGTTTGTGCCAGTTTGGTTAAATATGGGTGGGTGTTTTGTAATTATTTTTGCCTGTTGGCCGAAGCAGTACTAATCTAGGATGTGGTTCCTATAGCCGGTTGTGCTTTTAATCTGGGTTTCTTTTTCTTTTCTCCCCCCTAGGCTGCTGAACAAAAAACCAAAGGTCAGTAAGAACTTGCCTCTTTCAACATGCGCCTCGTTGTGTTCCATGTTTTCTGTCTGTTGCCTTTCAGTCTGACAGCCTGGCTGCGAGGGGCCGAGTCCCCGCTCTCATTGAAATTCAGGGCCAGTAGACGTTAGCCGAGGGTGCCTGCGGTCTTCATGCTTGTATGGCTGCCATTTTCAGCTCCCTCAGGCCATCCATCTTCTACACATTTCCTTCATAGCCACCTTTCCGCTAAAGCCTCCTCTTCCACAAAAGCCATGTTTTTTTTTTCCTGTGCTTTGTCTGTCCCTCGGGCAGCAGAGAATTCATTATGCCCAGAGATACGTTTCACCTTTCCACGCAAAACACTGATTAGCCTATAATAGTTTAATTTACCCTCGGCACATTTTCTGAACCGCAGCCAGAGAGATTGTGCACCTCATATAATTACATTTTCTAAAGGATCTCAAATGACAAGTGCTTTCTGCTATATATTACTTCTCCCGTGTTTAACAACAGAGTCAGAACTTAAATGCCGAAGAATAGCCGGTTTACCCGAGTAGCCCTCCCGCAACAATATGAGCCCATCAATATAATGAGTTATGAACACGATGTTTGTTCTGAACATTAAATACTGAAATGATCGGGCAATTTTATATTTTGATAGCGATGATTTCTAGAATGAATTGATGTTCTTGATATTATGGCAAATGCACAGTACTGAGTTCCTCAAAGGAACAGCTAGGTCATTCCCCCCCCTCCCCATCATGGCCAGCGGGCAACCTGGCAGCCGCACATACAGAACGCAGCGTCCCATTAATACGAAGCGTAGACTAACCTGGCCACTGATCCTCATCTAAATGTAATAAATGTCTAGTATCCATATTTTAAATTACAAGTTACATCGTAAAAATAATAATAATTAAAAAAAAAATGTCTGTGTAAGTTAACGGCGGAGCTCTTTGCTTTGGAAAGCCCTTAAGACTCTTTTTTTTTTTTAAAGCCAGCCGTAAATATAGATCGCATGGGAGGCAGAACTATACTGTCAGAAAAATGCCAAAAATGACATTGATTTAATAGAAATCTGCCCCACAGCATGCCCTTGCCTGTCCCCTAAACGCTGTGATAAAGCATAAAAATGACTTATTCGGTGAATTGATCGCGTTGCCGCGATTTGAAAGAGAAGCTGTCGCCATAGTCTGCACGTAAATTGCAATTAAAATAAAGTCATTAGTATCGCCAGCCCTCATAAAGCCCCCTTTTATTACAACATCTTTTCATTTCCTTTAACACCGGTCCTAATGAGGTCTGATTAACTGGGAGTGGCGTTTAATTAGCGTAATTCAATCACGGGACGTATCTGTATTAGACATTAGTGCAGAAAATCACCGCCAAATAGTAATCTCTCGTTTGTGACACGCAATAAGTCAATTTGGCTTTGGCTTTTAAATAGTCGTGTGAGCGGCCGACGGTTGCCATGGTGACAATATGACGAAAAGCGCACGGGTGCAGTGAGCCAACAAATACAGAGGCGTCGCGCGGGGACGGAGTGGCCCCCGGCGTGAAAACACCCAACAGATGGGCCTTGTTTCTTCAAGTCTGTATCAACGAGGCTCTGCCGGCCGTCGAGCGTTTCCTTTCAGGGGTGAGATCCTTGCCCGTCTCCTGCGTCGGCACTAAAACTTTAAGTACTTAACTCTGGCAGTGTTCTTTAAAGCCTCGGTTTGTGACCGAACGGACGTGTATCCCGTGTAGAAATGTTTTAGGAAGTGTGTAGGTCGTAAAGTAGACATCTTTCTGAATGGAAAATGAATGTAATACGTAAGAGATCAAAGGCAAACCCAAAGGCTGTTTGGGTGCGTTGGCAGTGCCTCTCCCAAACGATTCTGCTCCAAGAGCTCGTTAGAAGGGATATCCGGGATCTGTGCTTCATTCACACTGTGTGCTCGTTTCATTCATCAGCTACAGCATGGTGACGTGGAGAACGTTCTCTTCACACATTATGCACTGAAAATGAACTTTTTGATAATTTGTGCCATTCTTGCAGTGGATATAAACCCATAACACGTGTCAGCAGCTGGTCATTTTTATCAAGCTGTTCTGTATGTTTATAATTCTAGCTTTCCATGTTTCCGGGAACCAAGCAACTTGGACATAGTTGCAGATCCATGCGGTCAGCAGGTGTACGGAGTGCTGAACAAGCCATGATCCTTAAGATGCATTGGTTGGCTTTGGGCAGAATAAGTCACTGGCCTCGTTATACTTGTATACTGGTATACTTAAGTTTCCATCCTACTGAGTTTATGCTTGTTAATCATGGGATGTAAGTTAATTATCTGAGCGTCCTGAAATAAGGTTAATGTCTTACTGATTTGTTTTATTTTTGTTCCGCCACATATTTAGTTTTTCCCTGTGTTTTGCCCGGTGTTACATGCGCAGCTATGCTGCCTCTTAGTGGTCATCTGTACTAAGTGAAGCCGTTACGCCAGAAAAGCATGAAGCATTATTTAGACTGTATGATCAGCTTTGCCGCCAGCAATGGCCTACAATGTACGTGTGTGTAACATAAAGGAAATAAATGCGGAATAAATTGATATGGCCGAGAAGCCGTAAGTATGAAATGTTACAAGATGCATTGACAATGCCTAAAAACAGTTATGTTTCAGTGGAGTTTTGGATATCTGCCAAGTAAAATCCTCGGAGTCTCGCAAATCCGATTACTATATTGCTGTAGCAGAATACGTCGCACGCAGACAGTCTCTTTCTTGGCCCAAACGTCATATTAAAGGCACTCCAGCCATCCTAAGGACTTTAACCCCTTAAGGACAATGGGCGGTCCCTAAACCCATTGAAAACAATGCGTTTTGAGCCCGTACATATATGGGCTTTGTCATTAAGGGGTTAATGCGTACGGCAACTCTGTGGTTCCTTTACGTTTTGGTGTTTGATCCAGTGCTTATGTGTAAAGTCATGGGAGCACTTTCCTGCCACTGACTGACAGCTTCAAGCAGCCAATCAGTGGCAAGCAATGTCAGGTCACGGAGGAAGAAGGCGGTTTTGCGGCATGGCTGCCAATTCTGTGTCTGGTAAGTACTTTATTGCTTGTGTTTTTGGAAGAATGTATATTAAAGTACTCGCAGGTTACACACAGAGAACTTTAAAATGCATTCTTCTATAGTAGGGTTGTCAACTTTACATACGTAAAGAGAACCCCATACTTAGAGACAAAGACTGTTTTTGTATTCACTTGTAACATAGAAACAGAGAATTTGCCTGCTGATTAATCAGTCCTTGGTTTTGTCTCAGGATAGCGTTATGCCTGTCCCGTGAATGCATAACTTCCCATACTGCGTTAGCCTCTACCACCTCTACTGAGAGACCGTTCCACTACTATACTCCCAGCAAAGTGAGATATCCTTGCATTCTAACATTTCTCCTTCTCTAAAATAAACATCCCACGTGTACTTTGTTAAACCCTTGAAAGGCTGTGATGTTCTAGCATTTCGGGTTGGATTGAGGCATTTGGACATCTTGTTTTATTACAGTGTATCCCGGAGACGTCTTCCGAAAGGATATCACTGTGGAGACTTTCAGGACTTCTCAAGCATAGCTTGGAAGTAAATTACAAAAACTATAAGTGCGTCCATGGTCTTCTCTCTCACCTCTTCCCAATAGAGAGGCGCCCTGGGGTTCCCAATACTATTTACGATCATACAGTGACATGCGATAGGGGATTCGGTGTCATCCAATAGCTAAACGTGCTTCTGAAAGGCTTTCTCAAGTTAAACATATCTTATTTTGAGTAGCGTGATATGAGAAGCGCACCGGGACTTCTTAATCTGACATAGAGTGCTACAAATTAATAATCCCGATGTATTATTGATTAATAGTCCTCCCCGGAGCTTTTATCAAGAGCACTTTGACAGAATTTGCCATTGGCTCATTTTAAAGGCCGAGTAACAGCACCTTTTTGTGTGTTTTATAAGTATTTTTGTTTTAACCTTTTAGTTTTATTATTTTACTATTTATTTACTATCCAGGCAGCACAAACCCAAACGGCATCATTAAACTGAATTTCTCTTTTATTCTATAATTGTGCAATTACGTTTGTTGTTCAGAGGTTTAACGCTACAGAAAGTAATGGAAAAAAATAGAAACTTGATTGCGTGCCGGGACAGCAATGGGTGCCGGCATATAGCTGTTTGCTATAATGAATTCAAACGCTCATTGGTCAGTGAGAAGAAGAAATGGCTGAGTGCGGGGAACGAATAATACCTTGGCGTGATGATCTCGGGGAAGAAAGACAATCAAGTGCCGTCAGAGCTCCAGGGGCCGGAGGCTCCCTCCGCTGTATCATCCTATTCCCCATTTACGACGACAGAACCGCCAGCCGACACGTGACGTTTTGGGGAATATTCAAACACTAAACGGCCACTGATACGGTTTTTTTTTTGATTTTTCACAGATCAGGTAAACACCGCCGTTCAAAAGTTTGGGGTCACTGGGCTGTTTGAATGAGAAATCAATCGAGCCTTTTAAACTCGGATTAGTGAACGCAGGAGTGCAAGAGGGCCTCTGTACCCCTATGAAGATCCCATCCAAGATCAACCCTTTCCAGCTATAGTAGTTACCCCCCAAACTTTTGAACAGCACGTGGAGTTTTTCCTACTGTTACAACAAAATCTAAATCTTTTTGTTTTATTTATTTGTTTGGGTTCTTTTTTTGCAATGATGGCCAAAGCTTGATGAAAAGCTTTAGTACTCCGAAAGCTAATAGCTACATGGTTTTAAACACTGATAATTAAAAAAAATAATAATAATAGTGCTAAAAAAATGTGTTCTCTGCATTCATCAAAACAATAATAAAAAAAAAAACTTTATCACATTAATCTGCCACCCAAGGTTTTTTAAAGGGCATACAAACGCTACTATAGACTAACAAAAAGTTGAAAGTTGTGCTGCAGAAAATGTTAAAAAAAGACCTAAGTCTATCAAGCTCAACCCTTCTACCTGTCCTTCCAGCTTTTGATCCAAAAGAAAGCAAGAAACCCAATCCTAATTAAGCTAGTTTTTTTATTTTTACCACTTTAGGGAGGGGGGGATTCCACCTCGACTCCAAAAGGCATTCAGATTTCTCTTTGGATCATTAAGTTCTTAATTATTAATATTTATATTTATTATATAGCTTATACCCCTGTATAATATTTTCTAAAAAAAAAAAAAAAAAATCCAGACCCTCCATCGTATTTGACACCACCCCCTTGGCAGTGAATTCCAAACCTTTACTGTCCTTACTGTAAAGAATCCCTTCCCTTGTCGTATATGAAATCTCTGCTCTTCCAGTCTCAGAGGGGGACCTCCTGTTCTTTGTGCATTTCTGTTAATGAACAGGTCACGGGAGAGCTCTTTATATTAGTCCTGCACATATTTCTTCAGTTAAATCTCCTCTAAGATGCTGTTTTTCTAGAGTATATAGATGCAACTTTTTAGTCTCTCTTCATAACTAAGATCTTCTAATCCCTTTATTAATTTTGTAGCCCTACTTTGCAACTTTTGTATTTCCATAATGTTATTTTAAAGGATCGGTGCCCTGAATTGCACAACATATTCAAAGTGAGGTCTTACCATTGACTTGATGGTAAGATGATGTCCTCCTCCCGTGAATCAATACCCTGTTTTATACATGCCAATCTCTTATTGGCCTTTGCAGCTGCTTACTGGCATTGTGCACTGTGGCTACGTCTGTTGTCTACAATTACTCCTAAATGTAGTTCGTCCCCGGGAGACACAATTTAAAGTATATGCTGCATTGTTATTATTTTTTCCCATGATGCATTACATCTCTTTTAGTCTAAAAGAAGGAACATCAAGGTTACACTGCATTATCCTACCTAATTTTGTGTCATCTGCAAAAACTGAGACATGGCTCTCAATGCAATATGGGAGGTCATCAATAAACAAATTAAAATATATTTATATATACACATTGCCACTTTCCACTTGCACTGCAGTAGGTTTGGAAAGGCACTAGGTGCCACTGTTGATGCAGATATTATATCAGTATATATATGTTTATTTCTCTGTAAATGTTATTTTTTTGCCTTTTTACGGAATAAAGTGTATATAAACGTATATGATTTTAAACTACATTCATTTTTTTTTTTTTAGTGCCAGAACCAATCAAGACCAATTCCAGCCAGCCCCAATCTGCCACCAGTACTTCCACCAGCACCGTCCCAAACAGCAATGGCAAGCGTTCGTCTGCCAACGGCCTGCAAGCTGCGGCCTCCCGTTATCTGCCACGTGAGGTGCCTCCCCGCTTCCGACAGCAAGAACAGAAGCAGCTGTTGAAGAGAGGACAGCCGTTGCCCACGGGGGCGCTGTCCACGACTAACCCTACACAGGATACCGGGCAAGCTTCAGTGAGCCCCACTCGACAGCAAGGTGCCGGTGGTCTTCTCAATCCCACCAAGACACAGTCTGGTAGGAGTGCTGCTTTCTTAATTTCGGATATATTCTGCATCTTGTGGTGGACAAGAAAGCCGTTTGGAGTGGCCAGTCATTGCAGCGCATTAATTTGCAGCTCGTAGTTAACGTTCTATTGGATAATGTGCTTTTCGCGTAGTTACCTGTAAGAAATAAACACATATCGGGTGTAGACACGTCATCTACTGTATTTAACGACAACATGTTTAGCATCGATCAGGACGTGACAGTTGTCCTTGCAAGTACGCATAGTGTTCTTTTCTTTTGACACAGGACAGTGGCTTAAGCCATGGGAGGCATTAAGCCAAGCTCAAGGTCTTCTCTACCTAATTTAATTTTTAACCCTTTGAGTGGAGGCCATGGCACATTTTTCCTCTTGGGGGTACGGGCTTTTTTTTGCTATAGTTAGATTTAGATCAAACATTTCCCTTGTAAGCAGCCCATTGGGCAGTAGGACACTCTGGGCCCTGATTGCCCTGCAAATTTGTGACAGCCTTGACTAGAATAGGTCACTGGTTGCAGTTGAGGGTCCTGTTTCCTAGCCAGACTAGCAAGCACTAAGAACAAATACTAGAGGGTTTTTTTTGCAACAATAGGCATGTGGCATAAATATTTGTGATGACATCATCCTGTATCATGTGTGATGCATTGATTTTGTGTTCTGATCTCTGAGAAGCTTCCAGGACACAAGAACAGCAGATGACCCTTCCTTACAATTTATTGCATCCCTGAATAACTAAATTGTGCTTTAGGTTCCTTGGAAAAATTTCCTACCGGTAGATGCCCGTGTTCTAGGTAAAGACTGATGGTTTCCGAAACACTGCTAATTTTGTTTTGTTGGGGACTACAGCTAAGACAGAGCAAGTGGCCGTTACGTCACAGCAGTCTAAGTAGTGGTCTGTATAAGCTGTTTATCTCTATCTCAATATATGTAATAATAATAGTTACCCGGTTAACCCTTTCAGGACCAGGGCTGTTTTTTATAATACAGAACCAGAGCAGTTTTGTGTTCACCCATCACTGTAAAATACAGCAAGGGATTGGCTGATTTGAACCAATGACGTACCAGGTACTGCACAGGTCCTTGTGGGACCATGTTTTTGAGCTGTACTGAGTATGTCGTCGGTTGCAGAGGAGTTGAAAACTATCTAGCACTGAAATGTGTATTGGTTAAAGCCCTAAGGTATTAGGCAGTTAACGCTTCTTGTGCAAGTAAGATTTAAGTGGAGTTCACTAATGTCCACTGCTTCAGCCATGGCTAGTTTTGGAGGAGCACATGCCACCTAGGGTTAAAATTAGCCTCAGGCGACCCACAAGAAATTGCAGCTGGTGCCAGTCCTGGCCAGAGCCCGGCTTCATGTGTTGTATTTCTGTAAAGATTGCTGAAAAGGTGAATCTTCCGGAGCCCCGAGCACCACCCGGGTCCGGCTCTGCCCTCATCATGCGCTGGTGTTTTGCTGAATTGTAAAACGTCAGCATGGTGGAGCGCGGGCAGCTGCTCCGGGTTATCACTACTGACATTTAAAGAGAGAAATTAAAATAGCAGACTGCGCATGCAGAGGCTTCATAACTGATTTTATGGAAACAGCACCAACTACATGAGGAACATTTGCTGGTTGCTAATTATAAAGACAAGTGAAGTGTATCTACTGTTAACCCTATGTTTACTAAACCGCGTGCATTTAACAGATGCGGAGTGTGTGCGTGCGTGCGTGCGCGGTCTATAATAAGCATATGTATTCTTAGATCTAAACTCAGTAATCAGGAGGGATTCGGAGAATATTAGAGGTTCCGTCACCTTGTGTTTGTGTGCATTATTCACCTTTATACAGTGTGTCAGTATATTTTATATATATATATATATATATATATATATATATATATATATATATATATATCATATGTGTGTGTGTTGTAAGCTTGGCCTTCTTTACTTAAAATAACGGTTCTTTTAGCTTTGTTATACACTTTGAGGTAACAAGTGCTACGTACATCGTTGGCCCTGTATAACTATATTACTGTGTTTGTAAACGTCACATTATCTGTTACATTCTTTTACAATGTAGAAGTTACCGTATTTCATTCTGCGTCTGGTTTCATTCCGTCTAATATGGTAGAGGAGGTGTCTGGCCAACACGAGATCCTCTATTAAGGAACGGGGGGGAGGTTGCCAGACCATGATGGAAAGATGGGCTGTGTGCAGAGAGGAGTATCGATGGCAGCACAATCTATGGATTAATGTGGCCTTGATAAATCTTTATATTTCTGTGCTCTGTAGGGTGAGGCCGTTGCGGACGTTATTATTATTTCTTCTATACACGAGCCGCTTACAGTTAGTTTCGAAGATGGATGCTCCAGTTGCACGTTTCCTTAGGTAGCCCTGCTTGGTGCAGCTTTCCCGTGGTTCTTTCGCCCCGGTGTAAGCATAGTTTCGGTGCCTGTGATGTATTGTTTGGGGCTCCTGTGCTGCGTATGTATAAGGCGGCCTGTCTTTGATTAATGCGCTCGGAGTTGGAGGCTGGGAAGTTATTAGGAGGCTGGCGTGCTGCCAGGCCGTGTATGCATGTGGGCCCTCGTTCCGAATGTTAAAGCTGGAACGCCAGACTCTGGTGCTGTTTATGAAAGGAAACGAGTGGAGAGGGAGGAGATGGGCTCTGGCAGGGAGACGGGGCTGAAAAGCACATTAGAGCGGAGCCAATCGCCGACGTGCCGCTGTTGTTTTGGCTGACATTCAAAACTGGGTAAAAACAGCAGCTATATTTTCAATTGTAGCCATGTCCCCGAGTGAGAACGTAAAGCGGAGGAAGATCGGTTTAGTGTCAGATGCAATTACATAATGGAAGCTTACGTTGCGAGGCCGTTGATACCTTAACCCATGCTGGAGGGGGGGGAGGGGACTGTGTGTACGGCAGAATGAGGGGGAGCGAGAAGGAGCCTCCCCGTGCTGTGAGGGCATTTCCAAAGCCAGTGCAGCAAAGGCCCAAACCAGCGCGCAGGTTGCCTGTTCTCTGGCCGGCACAGCAACAGGATGAAGCGTACGCTGTGCACAGCCGACATATTGAAGCCGAGAGCCGTGGTGAGGCAGAGGAGTAGCGTTTCCTAGGATGGTTGGGCGTCCCCTTTCCTCAGGTATTTCACTCCCCACGCGCCCTCCCCTCCACTCACTTCTGTCTCCCTCCCTGTTCCTGGAGGACCGAAATATATCGCTGGCAAATAACTCTCTTTCCAGTCGGTTTGTTGCGTCGCCTTTCATAGAAGTAGCAGCCGCAAAACCTCTTTTAGATTTTTGGCCCTGTTTCAGACTGAAGAAAATGGCGGCTTCTCAGGCTGAGCTGCTTTAACCAGACATGCTGAGGGGAAAATAGCGCCAAAAAATAACAAAACCTTGAATATGCTCCGTCTATCCGGTGCGAACTCCAAATATCGGTCTTACGACCCAATATAAACTGCTTCTCATCTCCTGAGGTTTCTGTGAATGTTTCCATGGTGGTTATGTGTGTGTTCGTGATGGAGGGTAGGCTCGGGGTAGGATGAAATTAAGCTTAGTTTTTTACTATCATTAACACCCCATACGAAATGTTTTTTTTTTTAGGAAACTGTTTAGTTGCTCATGTCTCATAACAGAAATGAGCTTCCAATATGGAAGCGGACTCCGTCTCATGTTTCTATGCAAGTGAACGGGCTCTTTATTAACCTTTAAATACATTTACAAAACCTGTTTGAAAGTGAACCTACCTCCTGGTAAAGGCGGACGAAGCAGTCCATGTTTATTAACCTTCGTGCTGCTCTTCCCCAAGTTCTACGGACTTTAAAGGAACACTCCAGCCATCCGATGTACTTTAATGCATATGATTCCCACATGAGCCCTTTAAACTTTTGTGTGGTCCGCTTTCCGAACGCATTGGAGGATTCTGCGGAATCCCTCCCATATGCATTTACCTCTTTCCCTTCCCCTTGCAGGGGTTATGTTTAGCCGAACACATCTTTCTTCATGTGATATACTTACCGCAGGTCAGCAGCAGCCCTGGCTCGGGGGAACGTTGCAGGCAGAGGTCTGTTCAGATCCCCGTGCGCATGTTTGGAAAGTGCCGCCATTGATTTCAGTGGGATGACTTTCCTGTCACTGACCGCTTCTGTCAACCAATAGTTGCATCATGGAGATGATGGGCTGCTGCTTCTCTATCTGATAAGTGCTTTATTAAAGTAGGTATCAGGGGCAGTAAACTTTTTGTAATTAATCGCAGCATTACAAACCCCATTCGTAGTGCCATAGAACACCTCCCAGAAAAACAGATTTGCTTCATTCATAACATCTGCTTCATATGAATCAGAGCAGGAATCCTGTAGTTATTGGACTTTTGTCTCATTTAACCATCCCTCAGCTGCCTCTCTGAAAAGGAGGGAGCATACTTTAGTATGCTTCTTGCCTTTGTTCAGTAAAACTACCATTCTAGTCAAAGGGAGCTATTTAAATGAATAGAGGCCACAACTCACTCACAGGTATGCTGCTGCTTTAATGAAGTGGTTATTCGATTGCTATTCTAAGCGTAATAAAAAATATAAAAGTGCAGTTATTTTGGAAGAAAGAGTTAGTCTGCATGACATTAGTTGCTGATATCAGCTGGCAACAAGAAAATGAAACATTGCCAAAATGCCGCATTTGCCACCTTGGTCACCCAGCTCTGGTTAATCGTCTCATGAGAGAGTGAAGGAAAAAATTTACAGCCCAAAAATTTATATTGGGCTGTGAGGTCTAAAACTACCATGAAACCCCATTTGTTATGTGTTCCTAATGATGAATATTGTGAATATATTGTTCTTCATGTGGCTTAAGGGACGTTTAGCCTATGTAATTCCATACCTCGTCAGACCGATTTCTCCTCAGTAGATTTTCCTATTGGATTACCATTTTGTATGTGTGAATGAATGCTAATGTCTTGTTTTTCATCCATTGCAACAATTTCATGTTTAGACTTTATAACAGTGTACAGGTCTATAATCCCTACTGGTATGGTTCCAGGTATCCAGTTTTGGGGGTCCAAACTGCTTTCATTGGCACGGTTAGCAGAAACAGACAGCCTTGCCCAAAATGTAGCATTTGCTCCCAAAATTGCTCCAAGTTGTCCTTTATTAGTCTTAGACATCATGTTCCTATAATACATTTAGTAAGCATCATCTACTGAAAAGTTGTAGTGTTTTTGTTCTTTTTAGCAGTTATATTTCTTGTTGAATCGTACAGATCCAAGGGTTTTCAATGATTCCTGTATAAACACAGTATTTTTATGTTTGGAGTAGTATTACCAACACCTGCCTCCACTTCACACAACTTTTAATGTAACTTTTTGTCCTACATGAATTCTTTTTTTTTTTTCTTGTGCGTATTAGTAAGGCTATATATTTTTGAAAAAGTTAAGATTTGGAATCATAGCTTCTGTTTGACTCTTGTGTTATAGCCATTTACAGTTCCATTTTCTTTTTATCTGTAGATCTCAATCGCAGTTGTTTGGGAGACCATTATGACAATTCCCACTGGGGGTCGCAGGCTACTCTCAGAGGTGAACCTACGTCCAGCTGGGATAAAGTGATAATAGACAGGACTGACAAAGAAGAGTGGCCTTCTATTACAGGAACCGAGACTGAGTCTGCCTCAGAATGTACTACAGACACTGACTCTGCCTCCAATTGTGGCTCTGAGAAAAGTAGCATGGCTATGAGTGCCCAAGGCAACTTCACTGGACATGCAAAGAAAACAAATGGCAATAATGGCACCAATGGAGCACTCGTCCAAAGCACTTCTAATCCGAGTGCCCTTGGAGCTGGAGGAGCTAATGGGAATGGAAACTTAGCCAGGGTTTGGGGCGTAGCTCCAGGCTCCAGCCCTGCCATTGGTCATTGTTCCTCCAGCAGTGGGGATGGGAATGTGGACAGTTTAACTGGGGAGGGTAGGAGTCCGAACTGCTGGGGTGCTTCCAACTCAAATACAGGTGTTAATCTTAATCTTAACCCAAATGCCAACCCAGCTGCCTGGCCTGTACTTGGACATGATGGAACTATGAGTGGATGTAGTCCTTCCAGTATTTGCGGTCCAGTTGGTGCCATGAGTCAGAATATTGGCAACCAGAATGGAAATCCCACAGGTACTTTAGGCGCCTGGAGAAACATGCAGTCACAAGAGAGCACAGAATCACAAACGTCCACGTCTCAGAATGTGTCTTTCAGCATGCAACCTCAGAACCTTAACACTGATGGACCAAATAACACTAACCCCATGAATTCTTCAACAAACCCTATCAATGCAATGCAGACAAATGGACTGCCCAATTGGGGGATAGCTGTTGGAATTGGGAGCATCATCCCACCTCACCTGCAAAGCCTTCCTGGTGCTAGTGGCAATGGCTCAGTTTCTCAAGGGGTCGGTGACAGTACAGGCAATTCAGTGTGGGGTTTATCACCAAGTGTGTCTGCTGCAGGAAGCTGCAACACTGGGTTTAGTCAGGAAATTGGAGATCCTGTCATTTCAGCTGCAAATAAACAAAATGGATCAGGTTGTGTTGTGCAGAAAGAGGGAAATGGAGTCAGTGCGTGGGATTCGGGACCGCCAACTAGTCCAGGGGTACTAGCATGGGGCAGAGGTAGAGGGAGTGTTGGAAATACACATACTGGACCTTGGGGTGCAGGCCGTGGCTCTACCAGTAGTGTGAATGGTGAGTGGGGTAGGGTCCCGAACCAGCATTCCACCAGTGATATCAGTGGAAAAGGATCATGTGGCTGGGATAGTCCTACTGCTACCATGCCCAATTCTGTTACACAACTGGGTGATAATATAAATTCGAGGGCCAAAGTTTTAACATCTGGCACTGCTGCTAGTGAAATAAGTAGTGACTGTAGTGGAAAACAAAATGAAGTAAGAGGAGTAGATGGTGAGCGGGTTGATAAAGGGATTACAGATCAAGGCCAGATCCAGTTGCCAAGACAAGATCTTGATCCCAGGGTTCTCTCCAATACTGGATGGGGTCAGGTCCCAGTGAAGCAAAACATTGCATGGGATTTTGACGAATTTCAGCGGACTGATAGAAAGAATACTGGGACAGAAGCTTGGGGTTGTTCAAGCACTCAGCCTTCAAACTCAGGGGGGAAGAGTGAAGGGTCCATCATGAACAGTACAAATACCTCTTCAGTATCTGGTTGGGTTAGCTCCCAACCTATATCTGCTCCTATAAATGCAAGTTGGGTGGATAACACAGCGCCAAATGGTCCAGTTGGGTGGGGAGATCCTTCAAGCTCTGCTGCCGTTAATGCTGCTGCCAAAAGCGGTCACGCTTGGAGTGGATCCGCTAATCAGGATGGCAAATCACCCACTTGGAGTGAGCCTCACAAGCCCAAACCTCAAAGTTGGGGGGATGGGCAGAAATCAAATACAGGCTGGAGTCCTGCAGGTGGAGACTGGACTGAGGTGTCCCCTGTTCCTGCACATGTGACTGATGGGAAGAATAACGGTATAGGATGGGACACTGACAGCAAGTCTGGAACTGGATGGAATGAGAATACACGATCTGGGACCAGTGGGTGGGGAAATGGCACAAGCACCAAGGCTAATTCGGGTACAGGCTGGGGGGATACTTTGAAAGCTCCTCAGCAGAACTGGGCTAATAAAAACCAAGATGGCAATGTAAGTGGTTGGGGAGGAGCTACTGCTGTAAAGCAGACTGGATCTGGGTGGGTAGGAGGACCAGGACCAGCACCACTACCAGCCAAGCAGAAGGACATTAACAATGACTGCAATGGCTGGGAAGAACCTTCCCCACCGTCCGTTCGACGCAAAATGGAAATTGATGATGGTACCTCAGCTTGGGGAGACCCAAACAATTACAACAGTAAAACTGTTAACATGTGGGATAGGAATAATCCTGTAGTTCAGACGATTCCCTCAACTAACACAAGCTCAAGCACCACTCCTACCACCACCCCGAATACCAGTCTGGTTGAACCTCCGCCGCCTCATCAGCCAAGTGCCCAGCAGAACCGTTCCCCACTGCTTGGTTCAGGTAAAAAAAAAATATATATATATTTACATTTTATTTTTTTTTTACAAAAATCTTGATGTCCTAGACACCAGCGGCACTTTTTTGAAGGCTGAATTGTATTTATCATACATTTAGCACATGCTGTAAATACAGGAGATTCCTCTCGCTACCCCGCTGAGCCATAGTAGTGAATCACCTGTTAACTTGAAGTTGAAGCTTCCAAACATATGTTTGGTTTTTGGCAAATGCTGTTTTTTAATAATACACCATGGTTTCCATACAATGGCTAAATTGGACTGTAGAAAACAAACATTCTTACTATAGAAATTCCCATTTGTTACGCTTTCTGTAAATACTAGACTTGGGCGGAGACCAGCTCTTCGTGTTCGTCTTTGTGGGGTAAAAATCTTGGTATTCCACGAATATTCGCCCCTTTCCTGTGTTCGGTTTTGTGCGGCACCAGCGTGACATTACTTTCCGGTGCTCCACCATAGAAGCCCCGGTGGATGTACCGCCCTGCAGCGGCGGAGGTTGTCTGCGTGCATTGCGCAGCGTTCGCTTGCTGCCAGAGACATAGAGGTGGATCCCTTGCAGCGCTGCAGGAGACCTGGATCTTCCTCTCTGGCAGCCGGTGGCCGTCTGTTCGATTCGCGCAGACAACCTCCGCTACTGCCGGCACTTCCACTGGGGCTTTTATGATGGAGCACCTGCGTCACATGACCTTCCAGTGCTCAGTCATAGAAGCTCCAGCGAAAGTGCCGGCCTGCGCATCACGCAGATGTTCACCGGCCTCCTCTACTAGACACCAAGGAGTCTGGGGGGAGCAGAGTGGCATACCTGGGGGTTATAAGGCATATTTGGGGGGGGTAGAGTGGCATGTCTGGGTTATAAGGCATATCTGGGGGGAGGAGAGTGGCCTATAGGGGGTTATAAGGCATATTGGGGCAGAGTGGCATATAGGGGGTTATAAGGCAAATCGGGGCACAGTGGCATATAAGGGGTATAAGGCATATTGGGGAGCAGTGTGGCATACCTGGGGCAGTGGCATATCTAGCGGGGTAGACTGGCCTACAGGGGGTTATAAGGCATATCGGGGGCACAGTGGCATATAGGGGTATAAGGCATATCGGGGGCAGAGTGGCATATTTGGATGGGCAGAGAGGCATATCTGGGGGTTATGTGGCATATCTGGGGGCAGATGGGCATATTTGGATGGGCAGAGTGGCAGATCGCGGTTATGTGGCATATCTGGGGGGCAGAGTGGCATATAGGGGGTATAGTGGCATATAGGGGGTATAAGGCATAGCAGAGGGCACTGTGGCATATAGGGGTATAAGGCATATCTGGGGGCCAGATTGGCATATCTGGGGAATAAGGCATATCAGAGGGCACTATATGGGGTGTAAGGCCTATCTGGGGGGTGTAGAGGGGTATATTTGGGGGTATTAGGCATATCTGGGGGGGCGGAGTGGCATATCAAGGGGTATAAGTCATATCAGGGAGAACAGTGGCATATCTGGGTACAAGGCATATAGGGGATATAAGGCATATCTGGGGAGGGCAGAGTGGCAAATCTGCCGGAGTTTCCCGGTTGAGCGCAGCTCCTCTAGTTCCCCGGGTCAAGACCAGAAACCTCCGGGTCGCGGGAGCGGGGTTTTGACACTCCTCGCCCATTTTTCCTTTAAATGGGAGTGTTTCCCGCTGCCGCGAACTCCCCTGACATCAGTGGGAACGCCACTGACGTCAGCGGGAACTCCAATTAACGTCAGTGGGACCGCCCACCGACATCAGTGTGCAGTCCTGGCCGCGTCCTGCGAGGGAAGGGTCCGGGTAGCTGGAGCCCAGAAGTTCCCAGGTATGGATATAAGGCATATCTGGGGATGGCGGAATGGCATATCTGGGTGTATAAGGCATACAGGGAGGCAATGTGGTAAGCCTGGGCTCAGATGTGCATAACTGGGGGGGGGGGGCAGGTTGGGAAATAAAACCAAGAAAATCATTTTTCTCAAAGTATTTTTATTCTGCTGTTTGTTTTTAACATCAAGTTATTTGAATTTTTTTTTTATCCGAATAATCGAATAAACGGCCAACTAATCGATTTATGAAAATAATCGTTAGTTACAGCCCTAGTTCGTATGTTTGGTATTCGGGCTGAACAATGAAAACATACCCTTCGTGTTCGTTTTCATGTTTGCCCGAATACGAATGCACAAGTCTAATAAACACATTTTTTTATTGCTAATGGTACGTAAAATGTAGTGGTGTGCAGTCCTTTGCAAATAAATAAATGTGTTTTTTTTTAATGCCTTGACCTTAATGCATACAAGTGGCTGTAGAAAGCTGGCCCATTATACCCAAATGCAGTCGCCTTTTAATTCCTACAAGAGTGGCATGGAATACGATGTATCAATGTCACCTCCCGAGTAACAAGGACATGCTGCTTGATCCCTTCTGAAGACTCGCCAAGGATTAGGGAAAGGTAGATCTGCTTATTGAGATGCTACCTTTCTGTTCTTAGCCGGCTTAGGTGTCCTGGCAAAGCCGTCTGCGGGAGTCGTGTTCTTGTTTCCAGCACTGTTGCGTATTTCTTTGAATATTTATAGTCTGAACAATTTATATAAAGTTTTACCCTTCTGCAGAAGATTGCCCCGGAGAGACCCAGCATTTGTTTCATAACCCACCGGAGTGGAGATTTTTTTGAATTAGCCGGTCTCCCCAGTGCTGTTTTGGGGGAATGGCTAGCGGTATATTGCTGAGCTTTTAGTATTGGCAGATCTAATTTTCTCTTAGAAACCTATTTTTCACCAGCATTTTTTACTGTTTTGGATAAATGGCAAAATGTCCTCAGGTTCTTTGTGTGGTGAAATTCTGTTGTCTCTTTTACAGGCTGGGGAGACATGCCTCCTGTTCACCCCAAGACTGAAACCTCCTGGGGAGAGCCCTCATCTCCATCTACTGCGGTGGATAATGGTACTTCTGCATGGGGGAAGCCCTCCAACAGCGCTTCAGGGTGGGCTGATGGCTCTACAGAATCCCCAGAGACATACGGAAGGCCAAGTGCTCCAGCTGCTGCCCCTGTGCTGTGCAAACCAGGTGCGGGCCTAAGAACAGCTTTTACCCTAACAAGCTTTGTCCAGCGCGAGGCCTGTGTTCTGGGTGCATCAATTCAAACGCTCTTATTTCATTCCCGAGTCTGCTTGAAAAGCCCGTAGGTTTCTTTATGTATCTCTGTAATATGTACCGGCACCTCTGTCCATGCTACTAAACGGCATGTTATCCTTTATGTAGAAGAACACCATCACTTGAGATAAAGGACAGTAAGTATTTAATAAAAAGTTGGTACCCAACGAGTGGATATCTTTGTACACCAGCAAGGATTTTTAAGTATTAGGGAACTCTTTATAAAACTGTTAGAGTTAACAAAGGACACATCGACATGAAAGAATAATATAATTAACAAATTCCTAAACTGTTCAACAAATTGAGAGATAAGTAACATAATTATTAAAATAAACAAAATACACGTGTATACCTACTCATCTTTAATGACTTGCCTGTATCCTCCAATTTACTGATTGACTATCGTATCCTTAAATAAATCATCTTAATTTGTTCAGCGTCAGAGATTTTCAGAGTTTTAGTTATTTGTATACGGTAGTGAATTCTGGTTCTAGTTACACAAAGCTTATTTTAAGCAATTTTATTAGCTTCTTTTGTGGTTGTTCCAGTCTTTTCTATTTTGCCACGTTACAAATGAAACCGTGTTATGATTTTCAGCCCATCATAGACGGCTCGAGTTTCCTATGTGGGTTACATAGTTTCCAACCAAACATACTAATCTCCCAGTTTAGTATTGATTCCGGCACTTAATCCATATACGTATATTTCAAATTGTTTATCTCTTGGTCTGCGGAACAGCAGCGTTTTCTCTTCTGATAATTTCACGCTCCCAGTGCAGAGCCTTCACGTCTTTTTTTTCTTTTCTTCTTTTCTTCCTATTTTCAGCTTCAAAATCTATGCAAGAAGGCTGGGGTAGTGGTGGAGACGAAGTTAGTCTTGCCAGCCAGTGGGAGGATGAGGAGAGCGACATGTGGAATAACGCTGCTTCCCAGGACAGCAACTCCTCCTGTAATTCTTGGGGGAACGGCCCCAAGAAAGGACTTTCTAAGGTGGGATTTGGACTTGCGGAAATCATTCAGGGAGACATTGTTAAGGCTTTCATTATTCTTGTAAACCTGAGATATGTCCCTTGGAAATTCATGTTCCACCTGCTCTTCCTTACTAATTATACCATTTGAGACACTATACTCTTCTACTCTCGAACTCACAAACCCTGCCCAAGAATAATTATTTAACTGATCATGCCAGTTTACTTAAATGACCGATGTTTCCCTAGAAACCCCGCTTGTTCACTTAGCCTGCATTTTTTATTTCTCAGTTGGGAGTCCCTTTAAGTTTTTGTGGTGCCCACTTTCCGCACCCCCAGCTACTTGCCATGCACGAGATGCGTTTAGCTGAGCACATCTCCTAACACGTGATATCAGCAATGGCTTGGTGAACATCGAACAAGAACATCTCCATGCCTGGAAAGTGCACCAATAGATTACAGTTCATTATCCTGATATATATATATATATATATATATATATATATATATATATATATATATATATATATATATATATATATATATATATATATATATATATATATATATATATATATATATATATATATAGGTTCAATGGATGTATGTACAGAGTACTTTCATATGTGTTCATTGTTCAGGTGCTGCCTGGGATACTGGAGGGTCCCTCTGATTGTTTTCTGTCATGTTTTCTCAATTTCCCTTTCTGATCCATTGTTACATGTGATCAACACAGGGCATGAAGACTTCAAGCAAGTCAGATGAGGCCTGGATCATGAGCAGACTGACTAAACAGCTCACTGACATGGGCTTCCCAGTAAGTATATGCAACTGACTCTACTTACGTGATCTGAATCTTTCCACTTTCTTGACTTTAGGGCATTTCCCGCACATCACATAGTCAACCCTGCTAAATGAATAAGAATTCCCTGTATTAGCTCCCTGTAAAACAAATTACAGGGAGCTAATCATTCTTACATTATCAAGTGTTCAAATAATAATGGTTTTATATCCTGGGAACCTTTAGGAGTGGAAGTTTAGTTCTCTCACGGCAGTTGTGATGAAGACACAGAGAGAATGAGATGGTTGTTAGAATGGATCATTGTCAAATGGGTGGAAACATGGCGTAAAAAGCCAACTTTTTGTAAGCTTGATGAGACCTGAATGAGAAATAATGCTGTTTGGAGGGAAGGTTGATATTTGTAGGAAAAAAGATTGGGCGCATGAGAAAATAGAGCCTGCCATTCATGTAAATACAAACCCCTTGTCATGATTTCCAACAGAAAGAGCCTGCTGAAGAGGCCTTGAAGAGCAACAGTATGAATCTAGACCAGGCCATGAGTAAGTATTTGCAGGAATACTACATAAGCCCAATACATCAACAATATTTGTGTTATGAACTTTTCAGTAGCTTGTCTGGGCGAAATATTGTTTTCATTTTTTGTGTTTTTATTAATTCTATTTATAATAACTTTCCCTTTGACTGTAATCAATAAGCAGTAACTAGAAACAAATCAGATGTTAAATTTATCAACCGTTTAGAAAAAGTTGTTGACCACATTTGTTACCTGACTTTGGGAAATCACTGGGCAGATGTGGTCTGTCTCCCAGGGCTATCCCGGGCTATACTTGCAAGGAGGTGTTCTGCTGCGTTGTGTTAAAAGCTAATCAGTTTCCATGGTTATTGATTCACATTTAAAATTTTGCTCTAGAATTTTCTTTCTCCTAACTGGCCCTTGTGACCCATTAGGTAGCACAAACTGGTTTGGAACCCAAAATGTAATTATATCCCATCTTACAGAGCTAATATGATGGCGCTATGTAAATCAATAAATGATAGTGTCCTGTTCTTTTAAATTGAATGTTTAATGTGTATTAGTAGAACATCGTTAGACAATTTGTAAACTGTTTCTTTGTTTGGTTTAAATGTTTTAGGGGTGACTTGTCCTGTTTATGTAATAGTCTATTATCTGCTCTGTACATACTGTAGGAGTCTGTTCCGCAGTGCTACCTCCTGTCATGGAAATAGTACATATTCTGCTACCTTATGGAGATGCCAACCAGCTGAAATGTTCTAATATCTGTCAGTTCTGCAAGACTTAGCTACGCACGGTAACCTTTGTCATTATTTGGACTGTTTCCTTGCAGGTGCTCTTCTGGAAAAGAAGGTGGAGATGGACAAGCGTGGATTGGGAATGGCAGACTATAACGCAATGGTCGCCAAACCCTTGAGCTGCCGCCCACCACCAATCTCCAAAGAGTCTTCCATGGACCGTCCCACGTTCCTTGACAAGGTAGAAATAGAGGATTTCATATTCTTGCCCTCTCTGAAATGTGGCACATTGCAAATATCTTGTAATCTCAAAATTGTGTCAATCATTATTTAGCCTTATTTCCAAATGACAGCTGACCACCTGAAGCCACTTCTGGCGTTACTGTCTGGCAAGTAATGTAAATCACCAAGAGGCCAAAACGTGTCCATATCTGTTAACAGTAAGCGTTCAGCTGTCCCAGGTCTTTGTGTTTAAAAAACATTGTGGCTCTTACCTCTGTGTTATAAAACACCATGTAAAATAAATCTTGTGTTTACATCAGTGAAAGTCAAACGCAGTGTCATGTTTCACTGCATGCTAATTCCCGTCCAATAGTTACAACAAACGTTATATATGTAAAAAGAATCTCTCTTTTTGTCATTGTAATGTTTGTGCTGCAAAATATTTTATTTTAAAAGAAGAAAAGTGCGTATGTATGTTCTACGCATACGTAGGTTGAAATGGGATTTGTCAGATTGTTGCCATCATTTGATGTCCCGGGGGGATTAGCTGCCCCGGCCCTTCACTCAGATAAGACTTGATGTCTGCTGTCCCATAGAATGTAGGCTGTGGGGGCGAAGCAGAGGATTAATGTTCTACTGGAGGAACAGCTGAGCTACAGAGAAATGCAGACTGCTGGCCACATGTTTGTCTTTTAAATGTCAGCAAAGCTATTAGATCATGAGAAATCCATCCTGCTGGCTCTATGCCTTCTCCTCCTGGACTAATGTTAACCTCTTACATTCTCAAGAAGCTTGCTCTTTCTCTAATTCCATGTTCATTCTCATTTGTGTTCAGCTTGGTTTTGTGGGGCAAATTACCAAATCCCATATGGAATTACTCAGGAATAAATGCCAAAAGAAAAAAAAAAACACCTAATTGCCGGAAAGGCATTTATTTCTGGTTTTAGTTTCCTTATTTCAGACTTTAGAGAGAAGCACTAAAACCATATTTATTATTGTCTTAGCAATATCCCCATTTTAAAGATTTCTAGTGAGTGGTCTGTGATCCTGTGCAATATTGTATGGATCCGTTTAGACCCCGAAATGGGAATGCTGGTTTGGGGGTCATCTTTGCTTTAGGATCATGAACTAATTGTAGAAGAGGCCAGATACAAGCATCATAGACCAGAAACAGGACTAGGGCATAAAGGAACTTTGTTGGACAATGATCAATACTGTATATTTTACCCCGGATACACAAAAGTTATTTTTCTAAATAGCTGTCCCATGTAATAACGCCTATATGCTAAAACTCTACATCCGACAAGTGTCCCCAGTTTTTTTATTTAATTGATTTAATAAAATACTAGCAGCAGCTCTCTATGCCTTTTGGGAAGAATTGGCTGTCATAGAGACATAGCGTGCACTAACAGTTGCAATGCTGCTTACCTGTTTGGTTGGGGCTGTAATGGTGAGCTACACTTAAAATGCTTTTCTCATCTCCAAAGGTAGAATTCTGCTATTTGTACCTCAAAAAATCCCTTGGTAATCATAGTTTACCATTTTAATATTTACCAATAAAAGTTATATTTTAATTCAGCCAGTTGTTGGATGCCAATAGGCCTGTCCAAAATGGTCAGCTGGTGCAGTTGCGTAACATTTAGGTGAAGATGCACTCCTCTGGAGACATAATTAGAAGGTTCTTGCTGTCATCATACAATGTGCAAGATCTACATTCTAGATCAGTAAACTTTGTCAACGTCTAGATATAAGGGAAAGAATGTTAAGACCAATAGGAATCTGAAATGATAGCTGACTTTTAAACGTATGTGCTTTACATAGAAGTGTCCTCCACGTGATATGAAGGTCACATCTCATGTCTCAGACACATTTGTTATTAACCTTAAACCATAAATGACCTGTGGGGACAGCAGTAATCACCCGTTAAGTTACTAAAGCATCTAAATGAATAAATGGATATTTGTTTTAAACCCCCTGGTCTGTAAAGCCAACGTTGTATGGTCATATTGGGTCAGGAATTTGGCCCATGCATATTTTAAATAACGTAACGTTTGTATGATGTATTAAGTCACTTTTTACTGTCGTTTTGCAGGTGCCTTTATCAGCTGTTCTGTATTATAATTTTGCTCTTTTCTCTTTTTCTCTTCCTTTCTATGGCTCTGACTTCACTCAATGCTCCACACACGTCATGGCTCCTTTCTTCCATCTGCTGCTGGACATGGCCCTTCAGCTCACCATCTCTCTCTCCAATCAGGATGGCGGCCTAGTGGAAGAGCCCACTTCTTCACCATTTTTGCCTTCACCAAGTCTGAAGCTCCCCCATTCGAACGGGGCACTTGCTAATCAGGCCCTGGGTGGCATGACACCAGGACTAAGCATACAGAACTTGAATTCCTCTAGACAGGTGAGAAATGGTCAGGTCAGGTTCCTGGAAAAGCTGATGTTAGCCTACATTATATAAATTGAGTTAGAATTTTCCATGTAAATAAATGAAATGGGGCTAAGTTTAACTTGTGTTTTGGCCCGATAAAGGGATAACCGTCAACTAAAACCTCCGCTTTCTCCTGGACAGATAAGACTGCCCATTCTTCTTATGAAAATGTTTACTCGGCTTCATTAATGATACTGAACCAATGCAGTGTGCAGTTATCTAAATCATACATAAGACAAGCACATTTTAGAGTAGGTGAAATTGGTTAAACAGAAGAATTTCTATTGGTCAAAAACCATAGGTTGAGCTAAAATAAAGACTGCCTGTAGAGCATGTTATCCTTCGACCATAGAATAAATAAATGATCATTCATTGCAACGAAATAGAGATTAATTGCCCTTAATGCATATGTAATCTATCTTCCAATTCTTTATAAGCCATACAGTTGTAATTCTTAGAGGTGTTTTGTTAACTTTACCATAAGGTGGTAGCGAGATAAACCTATCTTCGATATATTAGTACGGCTTGTGCTTAAAATGCAATGATTTGGTCCCATAGTTGAAAGAATTTACATATTTTTTTGTGTGCACAGTACACACTTTCTTCAAACCAGTAGAAAGCAATGTGTAGAAAGAGGTATCCTTAGCTGCAAAAAGATGTTTCAGTCACTTTATAGATAACTGCTTATTGTGTACATTTCTTAAGAACCTGGCTTCAGAACCACATTCATGATTTACAGAATTCAAAGAAGGCTTCTCAAAATGTTACCGGGTCTTACTAACAAATCACCCCAAGGGCAGATTAAATAAAGTTCAGTAGGGAGGCATTTTTAGCTCATTAAAGACTTCAGGCTGTACTGTTGCATCGTAAGTCAAGTGGCAGGAACAACCGCTTGGGCCTAATAGTACATCATTTGTTCTCAGTGAAGGGACTGTGGCATCGGCGTTGAGCCCTTTTCAGCTAATGCCAAGGTTCGCAGTTCATCCCTAAAGGAGCCTTTTAGCCAGTAAACTAGACGAGGCCAGGATTTGTAGTGCCAACCAGCCTTACGGCATACCGACACGCTCAGAACGCAACTTCACACAGTGTCCTGAAATCCTTAGGGTGGTCAATGTAACTAATTATTACTTGGAAATGTCAACATTATATTTCTGAGGACAGACTTATATAGCTATTCAATATATTAGGCGGCTTAACATTGAACTGATGTCATTCAAACAGATCCTAAAAGTGCATAAAGGCTGCTCCACGGTTCTCAAGCAATCTTTCCTAAATGTTTCATTCTGCATCTTGAAAAATCAATTTTATGCAGTAAAAGGTGCTTCTTTTTCAAACCTTTAACCCAAGGCCACGCAGTGTATGATTGGGTTGAATCGGTGTCATTACTGAGTTTTAAAAGAGTTAAAAGTACATTTGTGCTGATATTGCACACCTCCTAAGGAAACACTCACCTGTTCGTTCATTCACTCGCCATATTCATTGAAATAACCTAGGAAAAGGGACAGATCTGAGTGTACATACGTGCGTATTTGACTGGTTTATGTTGGTAGCTGGTGTGGGTCTTCAGGTCTATAAAACATTTATCAATATGGTCCTGATATTGATCTGTCCTTATCTGAATACTCAATTGCTCGTATAAATGCAAAATAATTTATTTTTGACCATGAGCAGCTTGAGTGTTGTTTGGCAAGTCTTAGTAATCAGCTGTGAAATGCAGGTACCGATTCATTCATAGAGATTTCCATGTATTCCCCATCAGATTCAGAGTGGCAATCTGGGTATGTTTGGCAATAGCGGAGCAGCACAAGCCAGGTCCATGCAGCAGCCACCACCGCCAGTGCAACCTCTTAACTCATCCCAGCCTAGTCTTCGTGCTCAAGTGCCTCAGTTTTTATCCCCTCAGGTAAGTGGATGATAAACGCAGTATAGAGTGAGGCTCGTTTAATGTCCAGAGTAGAGTCTAGGGTAGTTTTTGGGGGGAACGTCTTTGGATACCTACTGGTTTGTTCTCAGCCATTGGCTTTGGACACCATCTGTTATGCTTTTGGTGGGGTTTCTTTCCACCCTCATGTTTCCTCAATCCTCCCAGAGAAATATTTTATTATTAGTATAATATTAAACAGCTTCAGTTTTTGCATCATATAATATTGTCAGGAAACTGGAAATTTGCCATTAGCATGTGTTCTAGCTCTGTAATCTTAATCTACTAAACAATAGCATGGCCCAGCTGGACCCTAAAAAAATCTCCCAAAATCTTACATGACTTTCAACAATGGCAGCCTCCAGGTCTGTAGATGAAGATTAGCAGTACAAACCGAGATAAAGCCAGTTTGTGTCAGGGCTAACCTACATTACGGTTTACAGGTGACAAAATATTTAATCTGTGAGAATTTCCCGTTTAAACCATTTTCCCGCCATTAATTTCCATCAAGTTTTAATATGTTTTGAGATTTATTTATATTAAGAAATTCATTTATTAAAATACTGTATGTGTATCGTCGTGTAATGGCAGCACGAGGCTGGCCAGTAGAGCTGTGTATTTTGCTGGTGAATGATTCCTCTAACGATGTCCCCCTCGGTACCGCAGGTTCAAGCACAGCTTTTGCAGTTTGCAGCAAAAAACATTGGTCTCAATCCTGCACTATTAACCTCGCCAATTAATCCTCAGCATATGACCATGTTGAACCAGCTCTATCAGCTGCAGCTGGTGAGTACTAGTCAATGGGCTACAAAAGCTACTAAGAAGCCAACCTAATAGTCCCCCTCTAGCCCATTAAGATGGGGCAGGTATATATAAAGGACTTTTACAGCAATTAAACATAACAGCCGCCCTGTCAGTGGTCTTATTTTGAAGAATAAGATTTTTTTAAGTGTGTGTGTTACCCTGTCTAGCCCTTTACCCCGTGTGGCCTTCTTTCTGTTTACTGACTATTTAATTTGTGGGGGGGAAAATATGCATTCCAAACAGAGTCCTGCATGTCGATCAGTTAAAAGTATATATGTTCTATACACACCATATGTGGTTATGGCTAACCGCTCCTTACACATGTAACACGGACCTGTACATATATTCTTTAAAATTGATATACAAGGAAAAAAATAGCTGTATTGAGGTTTTTTTTTGTTTTTTTTTTTACAATGCAGCATTTTAATAGCAAATGTCAGTAGTCGTGCTCAGTATTATTCTATACCTGGGGACATGTTTATGGATTAAAACATTTGATTATTTCTTAGAAAAACCTTTTTTTTGTGTGTGTGTGTGTATTAAACATGTTACTCTGTCCCCCCCACCCTTCGTAGGCATATCAGCGTTTACAGCTCCAGCAGCAGATGTTACAGGCTCAGCGTAATGTTTCCGGACCCATGAGACAGCAGGAGCAGCAAGTAGGTCACACCTGCATCCCCTCTCTTTATGTTACTGGCAACCACAGGGTTAAACAAGTAATTCACATTGAAAGGGAGAGTGGGCATTGTGTTTTTGGCTGGCACTTGTTCATAGCTGGTTTTCAGTGGCACAAAATGTCGTATATGCACAGTGGCCAACGTTTCCCGATCTCTATTCCACCTGTAGGTTGCACGTACAATCAATAACATGCAGCAGCAGATACAGCAACATCAACGCCAACTAGCACAGGCGCTGCTCATGAAGCAGCAGCCCCCTCCTCACCCATCTTTGCACCCTTCGTCAGGCAAGTCGGCGCTGGACAGCTTTCCATCCCATTCCCAAGCACCCGGCCTGGCTGATCTGCACACCAAAGAGCAGCAGTCTTCATCCAACACCTACCCCCCATATCCTCTTGGTAAATACTCAGTTGCCTGTAATATAATTGCAAAATGATTTTCTAATCATCAATTAGCCTTTTAAACTTAAACTCGGATTAGTGAGCACAACGTGCCATTGGAACACTGGAGTTGGTTGCTAATAAAGGGTCTCTGTATGCCTATGAATATATACTTCATTCAAATCAGCCGTAAGTGACAATAGTCAATTACAACATTAACAATATCTACACTTTATTTCAAAAACAAGGGGATTTTTTGAGTGTGTGTGTGTGTATATATATATATTATATATATATATATATAATATATATATATATATATAATATATATATATATATATATAATATATAATTAGACCCTTACTCAGATATATCCTTTTTGCAGCTGCTGGTATGAACACCAACATGAATGTGAACAGCATGGACTTAGCGGGCAGCTTGTCGGTGAAGGATACATCTCAGTCCCAGTCTCGCCTCCCGCAGTGGACTCACCCTAACTCCATGGACACCCTGACGAATGCTGCTTCTCCTCTTGACCCGAGCCCTGGCAAGTCCAGTAAGCATTTTGAATCACTGTTTTAGAAGCAGCGTGAAGCCAGTGAATGCACAGATTTTTCTTACTTTGGACACTAAACTATTTATTAATTTATGCTGCTTTCAGCTATTGGTCCTGAAAAAAATTCTGCAGCAGTAAACCAATGTTTTAATTGTAAATTGTTCATTCCATGTCCTGTAGGGCTGATACGTGCCATTAAGCAGAGATTACCGTATTGGCTCGGATATAGGCTGCACCCTAAAAGTTTGGTGCTTTTTTAAAGAAAAAGTTTTGTAATGGATATGCTGCCACTCTGCCCCCCCCCGCCCCCGAGATATGCTGCCACTCTGTCCCCCCCCCTCGAGATATGCTGCCACTCTGCCCCCCCCCCGAGATATGCTGCCACTCTGCCCCCCCCTCGAGATATGCTGCCACTCTGCCCCCCCCCCCCCGACTTACCAGAGCAGACTCCCAGGTGTCTTGCGGGGCCGGAGGGGGACATCTACGCAATACGCGTATACAACTCCCGGTGCCGCCACTCAGCGGAAGTGCCGGCACCGGAAGTTGTATACGCGTATTGCGTAGATGTCCCCCGCCGGCCCCGCAAGACACCCGGGAGTCTGCTCTGGTAAGTCTTGGGGGCAGAGGTAAAACGCATCGTGCGGACGGTCACTGGCTGCGGCGATGCGCGGGTAAACAACCTCCGCTGCCGGCACGTCTGCACGATGTGCTTTAACAATCTCCCTTGCCGGGAATTCCCACGAGGGAATCGCTCGCATCGCTGCAGCCGGTGAACGTCTGTGCTATGTCCCGGGCGTCGGGCGCTAGACCCCAAATATAGGCCGCACCCCCACTTTAAAGACTTGAAGTGGGGGGGAAAAGTGCGGCCTATATTCGGGCCAATACGGTATTTAAGGAAACAGATTTTGCATGTTTATTTGTTACATCTTACATTTTAAAACATTTCCTATTTAATTTTTTTGTCCCCCTTGTCATAATTCTAAACAGCAGATTAGTGCTACGCAATTTAATGTATTCACTGGGCAGATTTATTATACGTACTGGTAATTGTACTTGGCATGTTTCTGTCAGTAGCAGGTGCGCTTTCTGGCGGTTTAAGTATCGGTCCACCAGGCAAGTCCTCTTTGGAAGACTCGTACAGCCGATTTGATCTCCTCCCCAGCAGCGAATCCCCGAACAGCCCTCCTGTAGCTGTCCCAGACAGCTGGTCACGTGTCAAACCTGAGAATGAAAAGATCTCTAACGGATCCAGCATCACCTGGCCACCTGGTAAGCAGTTTCACTTGTATGATGTAATATCCGGCAATATTTATTTTTCTTAAATTAATAAACAGATAATTATCCCCATTTTTATAGGGTAGTGAGGGGATAAAGTCAGTCTCTGCGTAGGCCAGTCTTCCACACCAATTGTCGTATGCTACAGTGTTACGTTTTCCATTCACTAGGAGTAAGAGGTCTACCACCTTCCTTAAAAATCTGCCCCAGAGTATTATTTCTCCTCCAGCAAACTTTTGTAGTGTGTTGTGCTGTTTTCTTGACATCCATCAGACTTTCAGATGATGAAATGTGATTCTGTGCTACATTTACACCACTTCAGGGCTCAGTGGCAGCAAGTCTTACAATCCTCCAGCCTCATCCTAGGTTTATGTGCTGCTCGTCAGCATTGGGAACCCATTTCGAGAGGCTTCAAGAGGCTGCTTGCCTGTGTTTAAAAAAGTGAGAACTATCTATCTGTGCGCTTAAGAGAGCCAGAAAAAGTGGAAGAAAGCAGGGGGTTGATTGTAAGGGAAAGGCGAGGGAGATTAGGACGTGATCCGTGGGAATATCTTGTCAGAGCCAAGTCTTTAGTTTCTGAATGTGGGGTGTTCTTCTGTTATCCTGTGGAGGGAGGGTGCTCCAGAGACGGACATGTAGTACAGAAGGTGAACATCCACCTCGATTTTCCTTGCGGTATGTCTTGCTTGTTATGAGGGCAGTTTAGGGGACACTCAGAGCAGGTCTCTGGGGGAATGGTGTACCGTGAACATCTGTAAATATGGTCCACCTTTATAGAAAGCTTGAAAGTTGCTCTTTGCGATCATGTTCCATGATTCCACCATGGGGCATGTATAAAAGAAATGACATGTATTGCTTGATGTCTCACTCTTTCATGCATTTACATATCCAGTGATTGTGCATGCGCACTGGCACATACTGTTCTAAACCAGTGGTGTCAGTAGACTATCGTGAGGTGAGTTTAATAACATTGTTTTTGTGGAAAGGCACCTTGAAGCTCAGCCAGAGTGGACACTGAAGCACACATCGTTTATTTTAAGCATATTGATGTGAACTCTACTGCTATTGGGTTACAGAGTATTTGTTTTCACACAGAATTTCATCCAGGAGTCCCTTGGAAAGGACTGCAGAATATTGATCCTGAAAATGATCCTGATGTGACTCCTGGGAGTGTCCCCACAGGACCCACCATCAACACCACCATTCAAGATGTCAACCGCTATCTGCTCAAGAGTGGAGGTACTGACTTTAGCCTCATATATTAAACATATGCTTATACCGAATGTGAATGAGCAGCTTACATGTGGTACATGTGCATGTTTACAGGCTTGTATTAGTAGGCTTGGGTGCTAATGGCAGGGAAAAGGAAACAGCCTGTACACTATTTCAGAAATACCAGTTAATTAAATGTGTTTTAATGTTTGAGGGATGGAAGATATGAGGAATGTTGTCGTTTCTGTTCCAGGTAAACTTTCAGATATAAAGTCCACCTGGTCACCCAACCCCATTTCTCACACTCAAGCATCTCTGTCCCATGAACTTTGGAAGGTACCCAGAAATACTACGGCTCCTACTAGACCACCTCCTGGGCTGACCAACACCAAACCATCCTCGGCCTGGGGCTCCAACCAACTGGGCTGGCCAAGCTCCTACTCCTCCGGTATGAAGACAATCTCTAAAACTGTGATAGAAGAGCACTGCTTATCCTCTGCTACTATGACTCCTAATAAAATAGGTGCCAGCGTGTGAATGCCTTGTCCTCCATACAAACCAAACCATAACCAGGACTAATGCGCACAGTGACAGTCAGTAGTCACTCTGTAATACTGACCATGATTGGAAAGTGTTACACATAAATATGATTTATGTCTCATCGCTATAGCAACCAATAGACTAAACCAGTCAGCAGGAATATTGAATGCATCTTGTTCTGTTCACATACTTGTGAATATAGCTAGATAATAAAATCAAGTAATGTTATTACATACAACCCTTGGAATTTGTTCGCAGTATAGGTGTCGCTGTGAATTTGTTTTATAAGCTAGAAGGTACTGTATAACACTTTATTTGGCGGATGGTTGCTCTGTGTAGTCGGGTTGTAACTTGTATTTATTTTTGTAGCTTCCACCTGGAGCACTGATAGCTCAGGAAGAACTAGCAGCTGGCTGGTCCTGCGCAATCTCACCCCTCAGGTAAACTTGTAGAACAATTGTACGCCTGTGACTAGCTCTACATACATACATACATACATACATACATACATACATACATACCCCTACATAGACATTTAGGCTGGATTAGACGCTGATCCCCGCGCAGCATCTTTTCGTGTGTTCTCATGTGCTGTACATGTGTTGGCAGCACTGGAGCGAGAGTTTGAACGTGCTGCCTAATTATCATTTTATTGGATTACTTATTCCATTGTTAAACATGATGAAACTACCAGTTTATCAATGGATGAAAAAATAGCTTCGGTTGCTGTTAAAGGTTATCGAGAGTATTTATGTTTCAAGGATTGGTGACCCAGCACTAGATAACATATAATATATACGTTTTTAATATAAACCTCATACTGAAGAAGATGTAGCTAGTTGAGGTGGCTAATGGTGGCGTTACGCACCCTGCATGATGTGCACCTCGGCAGTTTCTTTTCATCTCATTTGTTGTTATGGAAGCCTTTGTATGCCTCTCTTCTGCAGATTGATGGGTCTACCCTGAGAACCCTGTGTCTGCAGCACGGCCCCCTCAAAACATTCCACCTGAATCTTACCCAAGGCAACGCTGTCGTCAGATACAGCTCCAAGGAAGAAGCCACCAAGGCCCAAAAATCCCTGCACATGTAAGTACAAGTCTCGCCTTTCAGAACAGCAAGTGGGGTTTGCTGTGGTGCAGAAGAACGTTCCTACCCTTACCTTGCTAAAGAAAATGCTGCATGATTGCTGAAAAAAGGTTTCTTTCCTCTGCTGTCTAATGCAGCTAGCATCAGGGCAAAGTGTATTAGAGAGAGAGAGAGAGAGAGGAGGAGAGGGGAGCCTAAACTGTGCAGAGAAGCAGCGTTCCTGTGATTTCAATGATCACTCTCTGATTCTTTCCTTCATAGGTGTGTTCTTGGTAACACTACTATCTTGGCAGAGTTTGCTGGTGAAGAGGAGGTGAACCGCTTCTTGGCACAAGGGCAGCCGCTGCCCCCTACTTCCAGCTGGCAATCTAATTCTGGAAACAGCCAGCCCAGGCTGGGTACAGGAGGGAGCAGCCACACGTTGGTACGCAGCGACACTGCTCACTGGAATCCAACTTGCCTGAGTGCCAAGGCAAACAACGACTTGCTCTGGGGTGGGGTCCCACAGTATTCCAGTAGCCTCTGGGGTCCCCCTGGAACAGATGATTCCAGGATAATCCGCAGCCCTACACCTCTGAACACTCTCCTGCCAGGTGACTTGCTGAGTGGAGAGTCCATCTGACGTTCTGGGGATGCAGGGTCATCAGTCTCACAAGTTCATCAGCACTAGTAAAAAAAAAAAAAAAAAAAAAAGTCAAACCTAAACCTTTCTGCTCCGGCCCCTGAGAGGAATCCAGCTTAACCGGGCCCCAGCCTTTTCTTCGTGCAGTATCTTCTCTGATCACACTCCCTATGGCACCCTTGTGAACTGTTCCTGGTGGCAGTATGGGCTCAGTGGGAGGGAGAGATAAGGAAGGATATAGGAGAAAGTGGCCTTGGAGGTTCTTTGTTGCTTTACAGACAGTAAATATTTCTTTTTCTTTTAAAGTATTGAGAGAGAGAGAGAAACAATGAACGCTGCTTTTGCTTGGACTAGAACATAAGGGCACTTTTCAAATGGCGGGGAGAGTTACATTGATATTGGGTGGGTTGTTATTAATTAAGAGTGGGGTTCAAAAGCCTAATCTGAAATGAGCCTTGGACTTTTTCGCATATCAGACGGGGCACATGAATCAGAAGGGGAAGGATCTGCATTTCTGTATATGCACACAGCTGGATATTATGTTTGTGGAGAAGCAAAGGAATGAAGGCTATAGTTTGGTTACCCAGTGGATCTGCCTATGCACATAACTTCTATCCAGAGCTTCTGCTCCTTTCATAGCCTTTTTTTTTGTTTGTTTTAAAACGATTCCTCTCAAAACACTATTTTTTTCTTCTAGCTCCCATACATCATATCAGCTCTTAGATATACTTGAATTCCAGTGTCTACTCAAATTGTAGCTCCTCGTGTGATCTTCAAACTTCTGCCACATCTGGCATTGAAGTCTCTCTTTACTAGTTTGAGAGACACATCACGTTATATGAAGAGCAGAGTGATTTTTTTTTTTTCACCCCATTGGCTACTTGCACAGAACCACGTCCCCTCGCCCCCCCCCCAGAATACCCTATCATGCTTTTAGAAGACCTACATTGCTGTGCACAAATGTACATTTTTTTTGTAATGAACCAGATTTTCTGGCCTCTAAGGATTGAAAACAAAAAAGAATAATTTTATCCTGTGTGTATAAATATTTTCATTTTAACTCAAAATGTATCATCACCTTTTAACTTTGCACTGAGATGTTCAGCATTGTATCCTCAAAATGCGGTTAACCCAACTGAAAATTGATAAAAGATGAAGAGATGGGCAGAGCTAACAGTTACGTTTACTCAAGGACTTGTTTGTACGGGAAGAAAATCAGCATGCTTATCTCTGGAGAAAAAAAAGAAAAAATCTGTCTACCTTTTTTCAGTGGATTAACTTTGGGGAGAAATGCATATTATTGGACACTTGCACCAGTTTGGAGGCCGTGCCCTGGCTCTTGGACTATATGAGCAAAATGGAGCTGCCTCCATACTCAGAACCCAGGCAGCAACACTGCATCTTATGCAGGTTATTAACTGCATCTAAAGCAGAAGCCGATCTGGCTCTAACCTGTTTACAAATCTGTGTTTTACGTTCTTTTTATTTTTTTATTTTTTTTTCCTTTCTCCAAAAACTAAAAAAATCCAAAAAAAAAATTTACTTCCATTCAATTTCATGAATATTATTTTTGAATTTTTTTAAAAAATAATTCCTTACATCTCGGGGAAAATAATGAAAAGAAGATGAAAAAATAGCCATTGTTGTGCAACTTTTTATTTACCCCCCGTTTTTTTTTTTACCTCTGTTTTTGTCCTTTTTTTTTTTTTCAACTTGTGACAATAGTTTAAAGAAAAAGAAAAAAAAAAAACCTTTTTGATTACTATCTTGCACATGGTGGATGTCTTTCTCAGGAAAATATGACATTTCCAGAGGAGTAAAAACGCCACACAACCATTTCATTGTGTTTATAAGAAAAATAAAATGTCTACAAAAAAAAGAAAATAAACTAAAAGGGAAAAAAAATACCTTAAAAAGACTATCCAACTCCAAGCACTGAATACAGAGAGGGGGTGGGAGAAAACGGAACAAGAAACTAGAGGAAAGCAAACAATTCCTGTTTGTAGCAGTTACATTTTTACCAAAAAAAATGGACTTGAAATGCTTCAAGAGTGCTTTATGTGTTTAAAAAAAAAAAAAAAAAAAGAATATTGCTTTATGTTGAAATACAAACCGTGATTTTCCTGGGTCTTTGTTAAAGAAATGAACAATTCATGTTTCAGAGAGCGAACGAGAAGACCAACTTTCTGACACCTGTAACTTTTAAAGTTGTCTTTTTAGGGGTTCATTGAAGAATATTTGGGTGGGTTGGATATTTCAATTAGTTGTAAAATGCTTTTGGCCGGATTTGATCTCTGCAACTGCTGGTGTTACCCGTTTGTGCTCCACGCACCTTCTGAACGCTCTGCCTTGTTGGTCCGAAGCCGGGGGGGGGGAAGGATTGAAACGCTCGCGGTACTCTGAAGGCCACCACCGGCCGTTTGAGTCCCCGGAGCACTTGCTAGGTTCCTGATCTATGCACACGCCAAGTCAAAGACGCATGTTACATTTTTTTTCTGTTCATTTCTTTTTTGTGTTTTTTGTTATATGATTAATAATAATTTGTTCCTTTAGAGCATCCAACGTCCTTTTAAGCAGACTTTCCAGACAGTACAACCTGTGTATTTCAGCGCCTGTGTATGTGTTTTAAAGACCCGGTCTTTTAATGAATAATTGTATTTGTTAATTCGTAACTCTACCTCTGTCTGCCGTGCGCTGCCCCTTGATGGGCAGAGGAACAGACTGTGATATGGGAGAGTACAGCTTCTCTCTCTCATCTTATTACTGAATTAGATCCTAGTTACAGGCACTTGGACAATCCTTAATTATCTTGGTACCCCTAGTGGGTTAATTGGTTTAGTGTTCAGGTTCTGCTATTTGGCTCCGCTCTCTTCAGTGACCAGCAACATTTTGTTCATTATTTTGTGGGGTGATTTTTTTCTTTTTCTTCTCCTTAACGACAGAGGTTGGGGGATAAAACAGTGTTTAATAGGCTTATAAACAAATGTAGACGAAATTCTCTTTTAGCATTGAATGTTTGTCTTTATTTCTCTAATTTCTGTTGTATGCAAAATTGTCCCAAAGATTTAAATGTAAAAAAACAACAAAACCTATATATATATATATATATATATATATATATATATATATATATATATATATATATATATAGTGAGCTTATTGCTGCTCTGATACTGCCCTTAAATTACTTACCTGTCTGTAAAGGGTTAATTGCTAATACACATGTTCTACTGTACACTGCGGGATCAGCAAGACTGAAATGGAGTGGGATTGCATGCAATTGTCTGTGAGCAAGTAATTGTTCTGTACTGTGAGACGGCGTCCTGCTATTCCTCTTAGCGTAGTCTGCAGGAATTCTTAATTAAGCGACTTTTAAGGCTTTTTCTTTTTTTTAGACATTTTGGAGTTTCGCTTGTTTGCCAGAGCAATCTAAGGGGGTCTATTCGCTAAATGGAGAGTTGTGATATCCGCTCATTGACTTCACTACTCGTAACGAGGGTCCAACCCCAGTGGGTTTCTCCTGCAGGAAGAGCTTAGCTGGCCCTGTATAATGCATAGTTTAATCAGTGAGATGTCTTCACCCCTTGACTTACGTATTACTCAGTTCAGCCTTTTGCTGGAGAAAGTTGCAGTGTTGGCCTTTTAACGGATGGTGAATGAGGGAGTGGAAACCGCAGCTCTCTTTTTAGTGAATAAACCCCAGTGTGCTGTTATGGGCCAGCAATGCAGCCGAGAGATTGAAAGCCACTCGCCCCATAAACCATATTCACAGGAAAAGAAATGCAAAAAAACCAACACAGCGTTACTCAGTCTCCTGTCGGCAGAATGCAAAAGAAGGTTCATACGGAAACAAAATGTATGTGTGTATGCATATAAAACCCATGTATATACACACATGTGCTATGTATGAAGTACGGTATACACATCTGTGCATATGCATATACGAATGAAGGATACAGGAATATCTCTAAATATGTTAAAATGATGTATTCCTCGTGGGTGTTCTTTTTGTTTATTGTTGTCTGTCTGTAACTGACATTTAAATGACAAAAGAAAGTTTTCAGCTTTTTTTTTTTTCTCTCTCCTAGAATGTGTTCGTTAATGGATTGCACCAAAAGTTGCTCTCAAAATGTTGAAGCTTCTTTAAATCCTAATAAAGTGGTTTGTTTTTTTTGACTCTTGGTAGTTTGGTTTATCTAATGTAACTAGCGCTGGTCATCACGCACGTTGTACGTTGGATCTCACTGTAGCTTAAGACGGAGCTGAATTCTTTAAAAGCACCAAAGCGGTTACGTCGTGCTTTTAATGAACAGATTTTGAGTTTAATCAACTTTCTATCTTAACCATTATGACATTGTCACAGCCATATACAATAATTTCACTAATTTCGTTTTTTACTTTATAAACAATAAATCAGATAACGGTTTAAGTTTGCATTCTGACAAAGTACCTATAAAATGATGATGATGACCCAAGAATAAGATAAGAAGTATACAAGGAGCATTGAGTCCAGTTTTATTGTTCTTAGTAACACCACAGCCAGCAGGTGGCAGCATACACCCAGCGCATGATCCTGCCGAGGGTATCGCTTATCCCATAGATCGCCTTCCAAACAGTGAGTAGTGCTGATAATGGATAGAAATGTAAAAGGACGGATTTTTTCCTTTTTTCTGTTACCTGTTCTTAACTGGGATGAAGGGCTGACATTTACCGCTATAAATACAGCTGGTCGGATAATAAAATGATTTAACCCAATCAATGCAGAAAATAGCGGCATATAATCTGGCACTTGAAGGGTTTAGCAGGACAGCCGCAACAGATTGCATGCAATAAACTGGCAAATTCACAATCGTTTACACTTTAGCAACGAAACAATGGTACAACAGCTGTCGTCGTGTTTCTTTAAATGTTCTGACATCTGCATGATTTAACACATAGAACCCACCAGGACCTCGTGAATTTATTTCCTCTATATTTATCCCAAACCCCTGTCATTCTTCCCTTAAACTGAATCTTTGTCCCCAACGTCCTGACCTCGTAAATGATGCAATAAGCATCGGCGCAGATAGTTATTGTTTTTCGACACGCAATATGCAGAACCAATGAATAGTATGCAAAAAAAAAAAAGAGTTCAGTTCTGCATTTCTAAAAAGTGATGGATTCTTAGTCTGGGTCTGATGAGGATCAAGAATTTAACCCTTAGCTGACAGGTGGCTGGTTAAATGCTAGATCATGTTTCCTTGCTCACCTGTTGTGTTGATATTGTCTGCAGGGCATTAATAAAACTCCATCTGGGCTCACAATGCTGATTTTGCAACCATTTGCATGGTTTTAGCTGGATTTACTTTAATAACACCCCCCCTTAAAATTTACACAAGAACATACACAATGATACAACTCTGGTGATGTCATCTGCCCATTTACCTGAGAATTACATTTCTCACAACATTGCTTAGCGTTTTACAGAGCTATGCATATACAAAGAAACGCATTGTTTTGATCTAGAGCTAACAGTGCTATGCAAAGGTTAATTTTGTATATTTAGGACCAGTGGGGAAGATGGGGGGGGTTCAGATGGTTGCCCTAATCCTAGACAAATGGCCAAACCAACTAAACTTTCCTAAGATGGTCAGAACTGCCTCACCATCCCAGTGACTCACAGGCTCTTTTCTTAACAATCCAGAAGCAATAGTCTTGAATGGGTTGAGAGTTGGCACACACATACGGTGAGGGGTTCAGTATCAACAGATGATGCAGCTGTTTGTTTTGTTCATGGGGGGCTTACGGTTACCCTCATTGGGAATGGTCTCTCTCCTCCTCCTCAGTGCAGGACTTAGTCGACAGGGCAAGTTGACCTCTGTCAGCAGCGCCCTGAACACCTCTGTCACGTTGAGATTCTCCTTGGCTGATGTTTCGATCAAACAACTGTTCCATTCCAGCTCAACTGTTGACATTACTTCTTTCCAGAACACTTGTTGGGCAACGTCCTCTTCCTTCTTATTCCCTACTACAACAATTGGGGGGTTCTTCTCCTCTTTGACTTCTAGAATCTCTTCACGCAACCTCTTTACCCTTTCGAAGGTTTCTGGATCGTCCACAGAATACACCAAAGCAAAGGCATCTCCACTCTGCATGCTTAGCTTCCTCATCGCTGGAAACTCGTAACTCCCACTGGTGTCCAACACTTCGATCTTCACTTGTGTACCTCCTGCAGTTTCATACTCTGTGCTGTGCAACTCTTCCACTGTGTGCCTGTGCTTTGGATCAAAGTTATCCTGCAGAAAACGACGAATCAAGGATGTCTTCCCAACACCTGCTGCGCCCAGGAACACGAGCCTGGCTTGGGTCTTTTCCTTGACGGACAGAGACATGGTGAGGCCTTCCTTAGTATCTTGAAAGAAGAAGTGACGATCTGACTCTGAACGGTATCTAGAGCTTCCTCTGTGTCCTCGCTATATATTCATATTTTCCTGAGTGAGGTAACTCTGTCTCCATCGAATCATATTCTGCTGTCTGAAGCTGGATAGTAGGGGAGGGATCTGTCAACCTGCTTTCACAGGCTCTAGTAGTGCATTTGTGTGCGAGAGATGCTGATGTTAACCTTTTCATCACCGAAATCTACAATAACATAAAAATAATAATACTCTCCTACAACATCCATTAACGGGGCTTAGGAAGTGATTTCATGCAATTAGACGAATGAGCAGCATAGGTCGGGAAGAGGAAAAGCCAACAAGATGGGGGGGGAAATATACAGAAATGTGTATTTATTTTGGATAAAATGTCAAATTTATCAACCCAAGAAGGCTATGAGCTGTAAAATGTCACTGGAACACTACTGATACATTTGCAGGTTTGCAAATGAGCGATGGTAATTTGTTTATAATATATTGCGTGTTCTAAAACCAAGGTTGATGAGTTTGCGTCCTAAGGTCTATTGATCGTATGATTTAACGTATTTGAAACACGTCGACATCAAGATTCATCATGCAGTGTGCTAATATGTAGCATCACGAGTCTGCATGTGACAAACTGGCCTTAATTAATCCAGGATTAGACATTTAAGTGTTAGGTTTAGAACAAGCCTTTGGAACATGCCTCTTTAACCTGTATGTTTACATTTACATGTTTATTATCGTCAAACTACATATTACCGTATGTAGCATGACCTTTGTACGACATTGCAGAATATGCTTGTGTTTAATGATCAAAAGATAAATATGTGAAGATATGAGGCAGGCCTTTAAATACGCTAAGGAAATGAAAACATCTCGAATAGAACACTAGCAGAAATGTCATCTTAAAATGTCCACTTAAAAGGATTATCCTAATTTAACTGAGTAATGAAAACGTTTAGGCATCGTTGGGCAAAGTAAAATGATCATTTAAATAAAATATGTAATCATTCTGATCGCGAGTGAATACCATGGCACGTTGGGCTATGTTTATAAAGAGCAATTTTATCGTATTGCTAGAGGTGCCGTAATCTACAGTCCAATGGTCCAGGTGATTTCTTCATATTTTGCCCATTGCTCTATATAAGTATGGTCCATTGTATGTATTCATGTTTTCTGTTATGTGGATGTCAAGGATCTATGTAAATGCATTTGTTACCCATGGATATGTATGTGAGTATATTAATGTATGCATTATCTAACTGGTGTTCTATCCTAAGATCACTATATAGAATCTCCCCTTATAGTCTTAACTATACTGCTTGAATCTTTGAGTCGGCCCAAGACACACACACAGACACACACACACACACACACACGCCAGCAGCCCCTTTCATTGCTGTTATCTTTCTGCATAGGGGGTGATTTTTCTATTGGAAAGCAATGCTCATTTATCTGCCCGAAGCCAGCTTTTGCCTCATTATCCTCCAAGTCCTTGTGCAGCAACAAGAGCCCCCTGCTACAGGACAAGGGGGGGGGGATACCAGACATAGAACACCACAATCAGTTGGAGATTACACTAAATATGATTATTTGTGCTCTATCCACATTCAAACTGTAAGAAAATGTAGAGGTTTCCATAGTAACAAAATATAAAAAAGAAATTGTCAATAATCAGATTCCTTGTCGACGATGTCCATTCCCTGGCGCATCTGCTGCCACCCTTTAATATCTATATTATATACTGCCCTATAATACTAATTGCTAGCATACAGTCCTGGTCATTCTCTGAGCTTAGTATAATAAAAAGCAGTATGGCACACAAATATTAAGTAATCAGCTACAAAAAATAAATGCCCCACAAACCAACCCGTGAAGCATTTAATATACGGTACAAAGAAAGGTCAGCCCACCAATATTTTACGTTATATTGAGATCATCTAGCATACAAACCAAAGAACACAAGATATGCAAAGTATAGAATGTTGCCAATATGTTTACATTTTTTTTAAGTATTTCCAAAGGAGGCAAAGATGTGTAATCAGCATGCTTGATATGCATTAAATATGTATTTGTGATTAATAAAACGGATATTGAGAGAGTGGGTTGGTTAATATGCATTTTGTAATGGAAATGTTTTAGTTTTTTCCTCTAGCTGTAAAGTGGAGATCACCATCCAGTGACTAAAGGTCTAAGAAGGAGTGTGTCCGCGTTAGCCACATTTTGCAGGATACACATAATTTTTCACGTTTTCCTGGGCTAGACTGGTAAAGCGCTATCCTGTGTAATGCATAACTAAGGAGCCGATTCCCTTCTGTAATTTCCCCACATATGGAAAATACCTAATTTCAAGGTACTTTGGTGCCTAAAGATACAGTATAACACCACTGTATGTGTTAGTGTGTATGTATGTGTTAGTGTATGATGGGAGAAGGTGAGAGTGTGTATGTATGTGTTAGTGTATGGTGTTAGTCACTGTGTGTTTTACTGTATGACTACTGTCTAAGTGTATAATGTTAGCATGTGTGTGTATGCTAGTGTATTAGTGTTAGTATACGGTGTTAGTGTCCCAGCATATGATATTAGGGGTGAGCCTAGCGTTACTGGTGTGGATATTGTTTATATGTATGTGTAAATGTGTGTGTGTGTTTTGGTTACATGATCTTTACAGACATGCGTACAGCATGGGAGTGCTTTAGACCTCCCCACATGACATTCGCCAAGTGCTGTTGCTGAATGGTGGTAAGTATACTTATTACATGTCAAGAGATATGTTCAAAACCTTAATATTAACCAGGTGTTTCTAGGGATGTTTTTTATGGGGCCAATGGTCTGAATCAAGTGAAAATGTGTATTAGAAATTATGCTTGACACACTACTAAATATTACCCAAAAAACCTGTCTTGCAGTCTGAAAAACTGGAGTTTTATCCTGGTATGCTGTATAACTCTCTTCCAAAATGACTGCTTGTAATGGTAAAGTACGCTGTAGAGTAACCTCTCTTTAAACATTTTTCTGCCATAGAAACTATAATTCATTAGAAAGCACTTTTGCCTGCTTTCTCAGAGTGATTGGGAGACAGGGTATAAGTAATTCAATGTGGCAACTGACCTTTTCATGATGAGTCGCAAGCTGACAGTTGTGCAGGAATAGGAATAATTAATACAATGCCCCGACCGCAGCACAGATACCCTGACAGGCAGCTTGGAGACAGATGCTGCACCCTGTGTCTGTGCCTGCCGCTGCTGGCAGACAGACGGGGGCCAGTGTCACCACCTGATACTGTTCACATAAAAGGAAGTGGCATGGTTATATACAGTGGCGACTCTAGAAACAATATATAGGGGGGGGCACACAAGATACCACAGTCAAACTGGGGGGGGCATTAATAATTTCCACCATTAAATGATACCACTTGCCAAAAGTAATGTGCTATGGAATGATACTTTTGTTATTGGACAATACAATACTTGATCATTCAACATGGGAAGCCTGAAGCCACAATTTAGTACGACTAATCCTTGAAATCCTTTAAACAACACAGTACCTTAACTTTTGCACTAAATGATTTCAGGGCCTAATATTAGATCCTGCTGCTGATATACATATATATTAGCCCCTGCTGCCCATATATATTAATATTAGCCCCAGTTGCCGATATATATTAATATTAGTCCCTGCTGACGATATATATATATATAAATATCAGACCCTGCTGCCGATAGCAGGTATAGAGCAACACATTAACACACAAACCCAGCTTTGCATGTATAGATCAATTTAAATTCACTTGTGATCTCAGCACTGAAGGTATATATCAAATAAACAGAATCAGACATACAAATCCTGTATTTGCAGGTATACAATAATAATATATGAAACGTCGCATCGCAGGTATAGATCAAATAAATACATGGAAACAGCATTGCAGGTATTAATCAACTGAACAAGACATACAAACCCTGTATTTGCAGGTATACATAAATAATGTATGGAAACATAGCATAGCAGATATGGATCTACAGAATAACACAAAAACCCAGCTTTGCAGGTATAGATCAATTGGAATTCACATAAAAACACAGCATTAAAGGTATATTTAAAACCCCCTAAATGACAGGCATAGATCACAGGTTGCACACCCCAAAGCAAGCCCTGGCGTCCACGCTGTCCACATAGAACCTGGCCAGCACCCAGATAACGCACATACGATTTGCCATCTTTGTCCCATATACACCCGGCCTGTGCCATCTCGGTCCCCAAGGCTCAAACATCCTGCTAGTGCCATCTTTGCCCTTCCACAATTATACATCTATGATACACACAAACACATTAACTCATGCTCTCCCTCATTCAGACAATTCATCCACACATTAACTCATGCTCTCCCTCATTCAGACAATTCATCCATTTTAAGAAACTACGCCCCTTGGAGCTTCAAATGAGGGGTTACATGTATTTCTAGGACAAAAGTTGAGTGCACAAATAATGATGGAATATGTCGCTTTGGCTAGAAAATATGTTTTTTCTATCCATAGCGACATGTTCATTTGTGTCTAGCGCACTCCATGTTTGTACTAGAAACACATACAGCCCCTCATTTGATGCGCCAAAGTGTGTAGTTCTTGCAAATGTGTACTTTTTGTGCCATAATTTAACTTCCTACATGAGCAGTAATGCCACGTCAAGGCTTCAACCCTAATTACTGATCATTCACACGCCTTTCATATCTCCATTCACTCGCAGAAGCACACACCATACTTTCCATAGATTCACTCACATAAGCACACACACCATTCTTTCCCCTTACAATCCCAAAGAAATGATGGTAAAGGGAGAAAAAAAAATCACTTTTACAGCAAAAATAAGTTTTGCAGTAAAAATGGCGCTCCAGGGATGAGATGGTTACTCACGTACCGCACAGGCTAAATGGCTGATTTTAATAATATTTGCAGTTCATCAGGATTTCAAAAATTGCCTCCCTCTACCGTTGGCTAAATTTAACCCCATGATCAAAGGGGTCATGGGATTAAAAATTAGTATCGGCCATTTTTAAAAAGGGAATGTGACTTTTTATAGCTACATGATCGCTGTGGTAACATTGCCTATCACAGTGATCATTTAGCTAGAATACTTAAACTTTTTTATTTTTTTAAAGTTTAACTACTTTATGTTAAAATCATTTTTTTACATTTTTTAACGTAATTTTTTTAAATTCTTTTACAAGCCATATACCGTTGGAAAGGTGAGATAATTACCTTTCCAACGGTATATGTTGGAGGTCTGTAGCTGCTTAGATGCCTGAGATACAGGCATCTAAGCAGCATGCCCCCATACCGCTTTAACTGACAATTGTCAGTTATTAATAAAGTTGCGCGGTGACGTCATCGCGTCATTGCGCGTGCCGTCACCGGCCGGATCGGGTGGCCCCGGTGTTGCCCTTCAGTGTGAGGGGCAGATCGCCGGGGTAGGTGGTGATGGAGGTCCACAGACCTCCATCAAGGTAAGATAGTGCTAGTGACGGCATGGTGCCGTCGTTAGCACCCGACTGTGACTGCTAGCGACGGCACCATGCCGTTGTTAGCAGTCAAGGGGACTATCCTGGGTGGCTCCAATTTCGGCGGGGGGGGGCAACAGGGGGGGCAAGGAATATCCTAGGGGGGGCAATTGCCCCCCCTTGCCCCCCTGTAGCGACGCCACTGGTTATATACCACGTGAATGAATGACTTTGGGCAAAACATGTACCACTATATATAGAGAATGGAAAATTAAATGTAATTGAATGTGGGCGCATAATGATCTCGTATAACCTACCCGGTGTGGTTTAATACCAGTTTATATCCAAATATATCAAGGGACAACTTCCTGGAAGGTAATATATCTAGCAGTCAGCTCCAGTGCCAGCTTGGCGAATGCTCCGGGCAGGGCTATTGATTTAAATGGAACGCCTTCCTATAGCTAATGGAGCAACACATTGGACTAAATAGAGTTCTAAAGCTGCAGCTTCTCCTAAAATACATAAGTAATGTTTTTATCTGGCTACCCTATGTCTAAGGCAACTGATACAAGACACTTTGCACCATCATATATTCTCGGGGTCAACACCCAAATTCTCCGGGTCACAGGAGCGGGGTCCTGACACACCCCACTCTCCGCACTTTCCCCCTTTCCTGGCCGTGTCCCACAAGGGTAGGCTCCGGGAGCGGGACCCACAAGTTCCCAGGTATGAAAATGAGGCTGTCATAACCTGACTATATTCACTCAAGGTCTTGAGTACTTGATTTACTTGATGTTGATAAATATCTGAACTGTAGTGTATGTTTTGATAGTTTTTTTTTTAATGTTTTTAAATGTTTTTCAAACTTGAAATTTTCAAATATTATTTTCTGAGGCCTATGTCCCATTTGGCACAGCCAGGGTATTTCACTAGGAGCATTTGGTCACCAATCTATGGCAAAGGGAGCCATAATATTAATTTATGTTACTTTTTTTCACCAAAGTTTCTATGTTATTTTTTAGGATTGTTTGCACAGATTATATGCAACTGCAGAAAAAACAGATTACAGAATTACTCCACATGAAAAGGTTTTTGTATATTTTTTGGAATCTACACAATACATGACACAAACATTTCACTGTGCAACACCACAAAGAAACTAAAGGATAACATGATAATACACTTTTAGGTAACAAAGGATACACTTTCACAAGAATGCCAGCCTTTTGCGGCATTCTTGACCACTCGTAATCCACAGGGAGTCATCAACCCATTTCTAAAAAAATATTAATAATAATCAAAATATGTGGGTTTAGGCTTATTTGTGTTTTATTTGTGATTCATTGTGTTGATTTTTCTTGCAGGTGGGGGAGGGGGATGCCTGTGCCATAATGTCTGATCCCCAGCATTACATGTGATTATAGCTCAGCTGGCAACCTATTGGCATACTTATTTAAAATCTTTTTTTTTCTTAATTGTAATTATTGTTTTAAAATAAAACTTTTCTGTGGCTCCTGATAAGTCTTCATTAAGAACTCACGGCATCTTTTTATAAAAGAAGCCTTGCGTGAGAGAGCATGCCCCGCAGTTCCCAAGGACTGCACTGAGAGTCATTGTTCACAGCAATCCTGCCTGCTGCTAGATAACTTTTTTTATTTTTCAGCCTGAAGAACTTTCTACACATGAAAAGAGCATCACTGCAATGACCATGCCTCTGGAGCCCTTATGCGGAAGTGCTCTTGAAGGCCTAGTCAATGGAATTTATACTGGGGAGGAGCAGACAAAGAAAGAAGAAGAGTTGCAGGAAAAGAGTCAGGGACGTGGAAGTGCTTGGCAAAGAAGGTAGGGAGGCATTGAGAGAGGGAGTGAAAGTGTGTGAGAGGGAGTGAGTAGGAGTGAGAAAGCATGCGTAAGAGTGTGCAAACAGAAATGATGATGGGCATTATACTGTACCACCATCAATGTCTGGCTCAGTATATACTAATGGGAGTTATGGTTTACCACCGTCAACATCTGGCACAGTATATAGTAATGGGAGTTATACTTTACCACCGTCAATTTCTGGTTTAGTATGTAGTGATGGGAGTCATACAGTATCACCATCAGTGGCTGGCTCAGTATATAGCGATGGGAGTTATGCTGTACCACTGTCTGTGTCTCGATTGATATATAATTATAGAAATCATCCTGTATCAATGTCTGTGGCAATGCACTGATGAAAGTAAGTGTCCCTGAAATGCAGTTAGGAAATGTGGTCACCCTATATCTTACTGTTCCTTTAAGAAGCTTTTCATTTAGAACACAGAGACTAGCAAGGAATGACCTCCATGATTCCGTTTACAGTCACATGCCTTGCATAACCAAGACACAATTGAGAGAACACAGTTATTAATTGCAGGCATGGCAACTGGTCCCCAACTACTGGGAGATTAGAAAGCTCTGCTGGTTTCCTCCAGCCTCAGAGAGCGTGAGCAAAACATACACTCCAGCTAATTCCTGGAATTATTCCAGATGGTTGCTCCCAGTGCATAAAGCGTGAGCAGAATAAGAAAAAAAAAAATAAACAGCATTATGACCTATGTGATGGTGCATGTCAGCTAAGCTGTGTGAAGTCAGACAATGTTTTCTGACTTATTAAGCTGAATGGCATTGGGTAGGGTCTGTGTGTTTAGGGTCCTTATCCAGATGCCCTCCCATACATATTTATTTCTAGTGAGGAGCATCCTAAACATAATTATTTATACTCTTGGACACTGTAACCCTTTCAGAAAAAAATTCCATTTAAAAATGTATATAACATAACAAATTCACTCCTTATAGTTTAGAGCTGGGAGGAAAGTGGGAAACTGCTGGATGAAGTGGTGTCGCATGTGGTCATCTGACGTAAATGTCACAAGGTCTGTGAGGCAAGTGGCTGCGTGTAAATACATTGTATTTATGTGGGAACTTCCATGGGGCAGAATCTTTTGGCATATGGGCCCAGTTCTACAGTAGTTTTGCAGTTAACAGTTCATCTTAAAAATGTTTAAAAAAACCTCAGAACAAGTGTATCCTCTCTGACAGTGAATGGGTTAACGTGTTCATGTACAAGAGCTTTAGCATTGTATGAGATGTAAATACAGACTGTATACAATAAAAGATGACACTGACAAATAGTGCAAAGTCCATTAAACCTCTTCGCTGCTACACTAAAACAGTCAGATTGGCCATCTGTAGCTCAGGGACACATCTCTTACCTCAAGACTGAGGGTTATAATGTGCAAGTAAGTGTATAAAAACTCAGTGAGTGTTATGGAGAAACACAGAGGGGTTTTCAACCGCAAGAAGGACCTCCAAACTCTTGAAAGCACAGGAAGTCGGATTTTGTGCGCATTCGCTAATGGATTTTGTTTCAAAGATTATATATTGGGAACATACAGGATTTCATCTGGAGTCTCTGGGTAGAATGTTGTCAATCACCAGGTGGGGGAGCAGCATTCAGACACATTCACTCCCCACCCAGGCCTAGCCTGGTTCCACCAGCTTGTAAATCTCATGGTGGCGAGCCCCACCCACATGCCTGGTTAGCCCCACCCATTTTAACAACCGCACCCTATAAGGAGTAGGAGAGTGAGAGGTCCAGGCAGCCTGCCCTGGAAGGTCCCAGACCTGCACACATGGCCTCACCATTCCTCACACACGAGGCCCACACCATGGCCACATTTCATACTAAACTTTAGGGGCAGGTAGAGTGTGGCTTTAGCAGGGACATGGTAGTCACATTTACATGCACACGGATGTGATAATCTGCTTCTTAGTGTGCTCTGTGCATGCCTACTGCACCATAAATGTATCACAAAAAGGGTGTAAACACACACCTTAAATTTAAACTATGAAAGTAAAAATACATTCTTCTTCAAAACACCTTCTGTTTTAAGACAAATATTTTTCAAATGATGTGTATATTAACAGAAAATCGGTCTACAGACTAAATGGTGTGCAATAAAATGCCATCTTCTAAATAACCTGCTCACTTACAGGGGCAGATCCAGAGCCGTATCTTGGGAGGAGCACTCACATTAGCACATACACATCCAGACACAGATACTAACACAACTGGACACTCAACATGTGCATACAGACACTAGTACACACACTAACATGGCCCCAGACACACACACGGTCACACACACACTAAAACACCCATACACACATACACTAACATGCTCCGTGTGTGTCTAAGCATGTTAGTTTATGACTGGGTTAGACACACACACTAACATACTCAGACACACATGACTCACTTACCTTCTGAATCCTTAGCTTGTCTTTAATGCAGCTCACACACAGTCATGACCCCACTGAACCCCCAAATTTACCTGTTTATCCTTACCAGCGACTTGCTCTGCAAAAATTGCTGGTCCTGCATAATGCATACTTCAATCAGCGAGGTGCGTATCTGGGAACTCTTGGACTTTCCATTGTAACCAAAATGTCCCAGAACAATTACTAAAGAAATATTTGGTTCTTTTCTGAAAACTTAAACTTGTAGCATGGCCTGCAGATAATAATGGCTCATGTGCGGGAGATGCAGATCATCGTTGTCATGGAGATAAAGCTGGACCTGTTAGATACTTCATGCAATAACATAGTATCTGCCATTGTATGCACCTAAGGGTTAAAAGTGATTTAAAGGGCCAATGATAAAGAAAACAGTATCAAGTATCCATGTAAATCGTTTGCAGTGGAATTCACTTCACAGACCAATATGTATACTGGGTATGAATATTAGATTTTTGGTGTGGTTAAATATTTCATACTAACATCTGCCACTTTTTCCTTAACAGAAACCTGCAAATGATATAAAACAGTAATCAAAAACATATACCACGAATCTGACTCTTGTCTCCAACAGAACATGATTTGGAGCCAGAAGAACGTTGCAGGCAAGTGCTTTCATACTCGTATCTAATGTCAGAATTTAGCGATCACTACATTTGCCTGGAGCCGTTGTGACTAAAGAAATAAAATTACAGATATGAACATGTGCTTCTCTATCTCCATTACAGCACTTCCATGCCTATTTGGACCAAGTATCTTCCTCATTCCCTGCTCAGGAGGGGATGGGAGAGGGATATGGAGAGTTCAATTTTAATAAATTAGGTTTAGGGTCCATGTCTCCACTTACATATAAATGCCCCCCCCCCGTCCTTTGGGTGAGGGAGATTAAAATACATAAAATCCCCCTTTGGAGGGTCACAGACCCCCTATCCCATCCTGAGACCCTGTCCTGCCCTTCCCTGTGAACTTGAGATAAAGTAAAATATAAACCGTATATAAAATAAAAAAACCAAACTGACCGTAGGTTCCCCCCTGGTACAGTGGGAAACGAGGGCCATTCAAGCACGTTTTGGGTGCCATGGGGTACAACCTATATGGAAAATGTATATTGTGGGTTGAGGACATGTGAATTTGCGTTAAATGCATATGCTCTCATCTGTAACTTGCATAAGCTAAAGTTGCATGCCCTCACACACAACTTGCAGATTAGTGAACCTGCGAGTTGTTTTACTAAGTGTGTGGCATGCGAGCTACGAGACTGGACTAGAGTCCGGTCAGACAAGTTAACCATTAACTTGATCGACAACTTGACTTCTTAGTGAATAGCCTCATTGTTTGTTATGAAAAGTGAACCTGTACTATAATTTCCCAAAAAAAAAAAATAATGTGACTATTTTATAAACATCTGTTAATTTCGTAATCTTATTTATTAGAATTCCAATTGGCTCAATTAGGGGTTGTTTTTTTTTGCCTTCTTTTGGATCAAGAATAGGAAGGTTGGGTAGAAGGGTTGAATTGATGGATTCAGGTCTTTTTTCAACCTTATGAACTATGTAACTATTGTATGGACTACATCAGATTTATTTAAATATAGCAGTTTTGATTATTATGCATGCGTTATTGTTATAATGTTGGACTGGGTTAAATGTTCCCTCATTGAGAGATTCCCTGGGGATTGTATGTAGAGCAGATTACAGAGGATCCTTGTGACTCTTTAAAACCTTTGGATTAAGCTCTGAGCTGCCAGCGCTGGAGACCAGAATCCTGTCTTACATGGAATGCTATTTCCTGAAATTAATTTACCAATCCTGCTGTAATGATGTGCATTATTGCCCTTACTATACAAAACCCATTAACAGCCCCTTTCTATATAAGATGAGGTTACATATAAACATTTTCGATTATTATACAAAGCCATAGGTACCCTCGCGCTCTCACATACATGCACCGAAGCAATAAGCTTACTGTCTAATTTCGGTTTGAGTAGGAGTGATTTGTCTAAGATGCTAACAATGATCAAATTCTAGTAAAGCTTCTGTAATTCAGACTCAAACTAGGGACGTGTACAAAGAAACAACTTACTTTAAAGTCAGAGCCTGAAACAGTGAGATGGCCTCACGTTACCGCGCCTTAGTATCTGCTTAGGAAAAGGTGACTGGACATTACCTGTAACTGGGGATGCTTCAACAATGCCTCGGACCATGTAGCACCACATAGCGTACTTTTAATACATGCGCATGTTTTAACACTTAAAACTGGTGACCTTCATTTCGAGGTCCAGTGATGTTACAGTCAAGTGATCAATTTAAAATGGAAATGCCATTTTTGTCTCTTTGAACATAAAACGCAGTACAGTAATGCATGTTGACAGTGACAAACATTGGTTTTATCAAATTTTATTCAAATGATCTACCTTTATCTGCAGACCCGGAGGCCGCCATTGTTGTCAGTTACGTGATATTTTAAGTGCCTTTGTCTGCTCAAGAACAACAGTTAAGCGATGCTTTATGGCAATTCTAATGAAGTCTGTTCCTTTCGATAGTAAAAGTGTCTGGCTGGGTGATTAGGACAGAGCAGTCTAAGATAGCAGAGCTAGAACACAAACACATGTCCGACATACAGCTGTCTGAAATCATTTGAAATCTGATATCAGCAATAAAAATAGTAGGGTTTCCCTTTAACTGCTCATTACACATTTGCCCTGATGGTATAAATTGATATAACCCTGTTTCCATAGCAACTCTCATTTACCGTTTATGATGTGACCAGCCTTGAATTATTAGGATGTAGAAGATTAGGGGGTTCTGCAGTGTATTACAAGAGTATAAATTGCATTTTTTTATCATTTTGCCTTAAATCTCATGTTCAGATTGTGGATGGCCTTTACAAACATAGGCTGTTAATGTAATGCATTTAGAGGAAGGGAATTGGGGGTCTAATGTTTTCCATTTGTGACACAGGCCCGATCAGGACTATGGGTATTGGCAAATAACACTGTTGGGTCTTTACGAACATAAGCTTATTGAAGTAGATATTATACCAGATGCCATCACACACTAACCTAGGCATGACAGAAACGTTTGGTTCCACACAGAATATTTGAACCAATATCTTGATGTACCCTTTGGTAGAAAAGTAATCCTTTTTGAATATACTAACAAGGAAAAGGGGGGGGAGAAAAACAACCTTAATTTATTGAGCAAAAGTGTAAACAGAATAGGTAGCTCAACAATATAGAGTGTAGGACCAAATGAGAACTGGTATTGAGATAAGGTTGTGTACCCTTTACAACCTAAAGCAAATGAGTATAAAAACTATTACTGTTCTCTAATAAGGTCCCTGAATGGTATGTTAGAATACAGCTGGTGTTGTGTGTGTGATGATATAGAATGTTTAAAAGTATCCAATCAGTAAAACTGTGTGCAGTGGTTTAGAAACTTAGATACGTTATGATAAAATAGGTATAAAATGGGGGGGGGTCAGTTCCCCCCCCTCCCCATTTTATACCTATTTTATCATAAAGAGATACCCTTAAAGATCTTATAGGAAAGTTATTTTATGCGATTTATTTTAGAGTCTAGCGGCAAGGGCCCTGCAGCTGACCCTATTTTTGTATTTATTTTTTGTATTTGTTTTAATAAATGTATCTATGTTTCCAAACCACTACACACAGCTTTACTGATTGGATACTTTTAAAAGTTCTATATCATCACACACACAACACCAGCTGTATTTTAACATACCATTCGGGGGCCTTATTAGAGAACAGTAATAGTTTTTATAACCTTAATTTATTAAATTACCTGGGAAGCACATACAACATCTAAGAAGAAACAGGCTTCACGGTAGCCCATGTTCCTCCAGTGATCTATACCTTCTATATTACTAATGATTGCTGGTATATTATACTTTAGATTATGGCGCTCCTTTTGTTCACCAGTATATGTAAGGGGAACTCAGTCTACCATGGAGATAATTTTTAATAGCATTTTGAAAGCTTCTGATTGGTGGAAAAGACAATCAATCAATATAACCCTGTATCTCCTATCTGCTGAAATTATAGTCAAACACAAAAAAACGGGAGAAATCATTGACGTAAAGAAGTCCTGCTACGTATAGGTGACTGCCTGGGATCAAGCACCGTAAGGTACTCCTAAAATGGGCTCCTTGCCTGACCCCCAGGTCCATTTGCCACGACGGATGCACGGTGATTCAGCAGCTGTCTTCAAGGACACAAAATGCTGCATTAGTTAGGGGGACTCCATACTCCGGTTTTCCAATGCTGTAAAAAATAAACTGGACTTCATTTGCCACACTTTTAAGTTTCGCTTTGTTATTTATTGTTTAAATGTTCATTAAGGGTATTTTATGGGTATACGTTAAGAGCCAAGCTCAGGAGTACATTGTGGGGCATCCGTACCTTAAAATCAACTGAAATGTGTGCGGTGGTCACATACATTACATTGTATCTGTCGTGTAAGCAGACAAATCGTCAGCAGAACAATAGTGTAATTGATTTGTAATTAACCATGTTAAGAAACACAAACCATATAAAGAACCGAAAGAAACCACAAAACCATTTTCACCTCCGTGTTACCCAATACTTTGTATGCCTGGTCCTCCTTATACAGAACGACTAGCGGCTTACCTTGTATACAGCGGGACACAATTACAGTCCATGTATGATCACATCAATAGACATGAAAGTGCTCAGCTCTCAGACACTATTCATACTCATAGCTAATTACATTTAAACAATACGTTGTTTACATTCTCTGTACTGTATCTTAAGCACCCATTCAGTGAAAACATGTTGAAAAATGGATACATTTAGGCTTAATTCAATATATAATTTGTACAGAACAAAAATGTAATTATTTTGAATAGTTAAAACCATAATTTAACCCATGAGGAAATAATGTTTTTAAGGTATAGATTCAATAAGATCATTTTGTACGTCTATGCCAATTGCTGCAGCTACGGGTTTTGTTGATTAGCTCAATATCACAAAAGGCATAATTTGCACGACATGAAATCATATGTCTGGCTACCAGAGTATTTGGTTTGTTGGCTATTGATGCAATATGTCATTAAGTTCTCCTGTGTAGGTGATGAATGGTTTTCCTCACATACTCCGTGGAGCAGAAACAGGTCACAAGGTGCAGAGGTAGAGAACTTAAATACAATGAATCCCTTTTACCCGCGGCCTCAGATGATGGCAGGAATAGTGTAACAAATTATTAGTACCCATCCCTTTTCTCTATAGCGTTCTTTGCTAAATCATCTTCTGTGTTTTAGTATTTTTCAAGTACAAAATTGACAGTCATTGGCTGTCAATTATAGAAGTCGATTCCAAATTACTCTTTGTTTTTTAAAATTGTAACAAAATCATTGGCTGTCTCCACAGTGTCATAGAATAATATCAATATGCTATATGCAATGCTACATGCTATATGTTGAGTATTCCCTAACAATAATAAAACACACGCCATCCCTGCCATCAGCAGTAGGTTTACTGTACATGTCCCCATTGCTGCATATGTGTCAATTGTGGACGTTTTGGGGGTTTGTCTCATTAAGGATTGGAACACTTTAGTTATGAAGAAAGGTTAATAAATTTGAATCTGGTCACACGTTTAGACTGGAAGAAAGGAGATTTAGTCTAAGGCAGAGGAAAGGGTTTTTCTTACAGTAAGGACAATAAGGATGTGGAATTCTCTGCCTGCAGAGGTAGTTTTATCAGAGTCTGTACAGACGTTTAAACTGCAACTGGATGAATACTTGGAAAAACATAATATTCAGGGATATCATTTTTGAATTATGGGGAAATAGCTTCTTGGTCCAAGGGGAGATCTGACTGCTATTCTGGGGTCAAGAAGGTTTTTTTTTTTATAGTTTGTGGCAAAATTGGAAAGAGCTACAAACTTGATTTTGTTTGCCTTCTTTTGGATCAACAGCAATTAACAGATGTGGGAAAGGCTGGACTTGATGGACGCATGTCTTTTTTCAGCCTATGTAACTAACCTTCCAACACCTTAAATTGCTGTACAAGGAAAGCACACCAAGGTTAGCCAAAAAAAGATAACAATTTTGTGAGGGCATCCTTGGCATTCCTGATATAGAAAATTCACATATTGACTGATATTTTTGGTTAGGGATTTCAGTTCCGAAATAATCTGTCATCCAGGCGATCAGCTTTATTTGTGTGAGGCGATATATGGCGGCCATTTTTGGTGCAATTGCGTACATGGATATAAATCCCATGTCCGATATCCTTCCATCTGATATAGATGTTCCCATTCCAATATGAATCTGTTGGATTGTTGGGTTAAATAGCCCTCCCCCATTTTCTAGTACCTTTTATACACAGCAATATAGATCTGATGGTTTAACATCCCACGTGACTAGTGAAGCTGGTTATGTTACGATGGGCACAGCGGAAATGGAGGCTTTTTAATTAGACACACCATTAGTTCCCACTAGGCGTCATTAATGATATAGATTGCTGGAGAAACACAGATATTGTGATGCCTGCTCCTGATATCTTTTATTTTTATTATTTTTTTGAGGAATAATTTAAGAAAGGTTAAGTTGTATTATTTTTTCTTTTCCTCTGATCTTTGTTAGTATATACCGTATTGGCTCGAATATAGGCCGCACTTTTTTCCCCCACTTTAAGTTTTTAAAGTGGGGGTGCGGCCTATATTCGGGGTCTAGCGCCCGACGCCCGGGACATGCAGTCCCGGGCGCTGGGCAGGCAGCGGGGTTAGGATACAGATCCCCCGCAGCGGTGCAGGGGACCTGCATCCTTCTCCCCGATACGCTCAGACAGCCTCCCCTGCCAGCACTTCCCACGGGGGGGGGTGCCGGCACGGGAGGTTATCTAAGCGTTTTACCTCTGCCCACCCCTGACTTACCGGAGCAGACTCCCGGGTGTCTTGCGGGGCCGGCGGGAGACATCTACGCAATACGCGCATGCAACTTCCGGTACCGGTACCGGAAGTTGCATATGCGTATTGCGTAGATGTCCCTCGCCGGGCCCGCAAGACACCCGGGAGTCTGCTCCGGTAAGTCGAGGAGGACAGCGGCAGCGTATCGCGGGGAGGGAGGACAGCGGCAGCGTATCGCGGGGAGGGAGGACAGCGGCAGCGTATCGCGGGGAGGGAGGACAGCGGCAGCGTATCTCGGGGAGGGAGGACAGCGGCAGCATATCTCGGGGAGGGAGGACAGTGGTAGCGTATCTCGGGGAGGGAGGACAGTAGCAGCATATCTCGGGGGGGGGGACAGAGTGGCAGCATGTTTTTTTTGGTGCTTTTTTAAAGAAAAAAAACTTATTCTTTAAAAAAACACCAAACTTTTAGGGTGCGGCCTATATACGGGGGCGGCCTATATCCGAGCCAATACGGTACATGGACAATTTGAGTTACTGTGGATGGAAAGTCATGAGAGCTGTATCAAAAGAAGGCGATTAGAAATGCAGGATTTTGAGTTGTGATTAGTGATGATAATCACATATCTAGAGAATCTTAATCCGTCCTGATGGGGCCTATTAGTCCTGTACTGCATGTATGTCACACGTAAAGAAAAGCTTCTTTGTGATATGACTAGCTTATTACTTTAAAGCATGCATGGCAACCCAGGACGTGCTTGAAGGATTTGTGGATCTTAATAAGACGCTTCAAAGTCTGGCCACCATCAGCTGCTCAATTTGTTACGTGGCTTTAGTGTATTAGAGAGATACAGCCACGTAATGATGAGTAAATGAGAGGTGGGATGGGTGATCAAACGCAAGCAAAAAGCTAGGAAAGGGCATGTAAATGTGGGGTTTATCTCATGATTATCCTTTATCCGTACAGCATCGATGATTTACGCAGTACTTCTTCCAGTACACACATTCAAGAGGTATGACAAAACTAGAAAAACTGACAAAACTGATACATTGGGCCCTGCAAGCAAATGTACCGTATTGGCACGATTAAAATAGCACCAACTTTAAGGGTGCGGCCTATAAAGAATACGAGTGCAATGATAAAACAGTATTTTATCTAATGAACAGGAATACATGTATTTTAACATTTTTGGTATCTATTATGCAGTTAGTCAGCATATATGTTATATACAAACAGAAATTTGGAAAACCAAAAACCATTTTAAGGTCCTCCCTTAATTCATAATGCACCTTACTTATAGATGTGCCCCTCTGCCCCCCAGATATGCCACTTTGCTCCTCTGGTGTGCTTTGTGCCCCCCAGATAGGTCATTCTGCCTCCTGATATTCTTTATGCCCCCCTAGATATGACACTCTGCCTCCTGATATGCTTTATGCCCCCCGACTAACCAATGCATCCCCAGACCCACTGGTGTCTAGCGGGGGCAGCCAGTGGACGTCTGCGCAATGCGTGTAGATAACCTCTGCTGCTGTTTGCCACTTTTTCCGTGGCTTCTATAATGGCACGCCGTCATAGAAGGAGGTGCCGGCGGCAGCAGAAGTTGTCTGCGAGCATCGCACAGATGTTCACTGGCTGCCAGAGAGGAGGATACCGGTCCCCTGCAGCGCTGCAGGGGATGCTCAACTCTGGCAGCTGGTGAACGTCTGCGCAATGCGCTCAGACAACCTCCACTGCTACTGGCCGGTCATTCCCCGGGGGCTTCTATGGTGGAGCACCGGAAGGTCATGTTAACGTTGGCGCTCCTTCATAAAACCCCCCGGCGGAAGTGCTGGCAGCAGCTGGGGTTGTCTGCATCGTGCAGACGTCCACCGGCTGCCAAAAAGGAGGATCCAGGTCCCCTGCAGTGATGTTAAAGGGAAAAGAAACACCTGCTCAGCGCCCGGAACTGCATGTCCCGGGCGTCAGGTGATACAAATTGCGCATCCCTGTGCTAAACCCTGATTATAGGCAGCACCCCCACTTTAAAGACTTAAAGTGGAGGGAAAAAGTGTGGCCTATAATTGGGCCAATACGGTGTATAGAGAGGAAGCAGAAAGGATAAAAAGGAATAAAATAAAATGTATGTAGTGTTTTTAAATTGCATATGGTGACAGCAGGCAAAATAAGAGTGGAATATGAAAGAATTAAGAATGAGTTAAGAACGCGGCAGGTAGGTCTATAAACAGAAAGAAATATGAATGGAATTAAAAGGGATATTTTTCTAATGTTCTTTAGATGATACATCCTCTTCAATTTATGCTTTGGTTTATCTTTTGATTTGAGATCATCTTACTGTTTGCAGTGTGTAAATGACTGCTGCTATATAAGAACATGAGAATAATAATAATGTCACACAAGCTGACTGCAGAAACATAGCTTTAGATTCTTTCCTAAAGGGAGAGCCTAGTTTCCCTGACATCCTTACTATAATGCTGGAGACGAGTACATCACTTGCATGAACATGTATTCAGCCGAACATATGTCCCGCGCAGCATTTAGTGGAGGCTGCGGAAAGAGGCAAATGCAAAATGGACCACACAAAACATTAAAGGGACCACACTTATCATACGCATTAAAGTGCATATTGTGGCTGGAGTGTCCCTTTATTATATAAGAAAAACTAAATAGGCCAACAAAATAGTTGTCACTGTCTATGGAGAATGCCTTTCTTTTGTTAAAACACTTCACAATTAGAGCTTTAATCATTGTTTTTACTTAATGGAGAGGGTGGTAGACAAGAGGAACAATTGTTTCACCCAACATGGTAGAGGCTATGGTTTGGGACTTTACATTAGGTAAAGATGGGCAGCCTAGATTGGCCTGGATTGTTCTTATCTGTCGTCAAATTATGCTGTGTTTGTATTCAGTAAACCATACGTTGTGAGTCTTTATAACATCTTTAACCTCTTAATGACAATTGATGTGCCAAGCGCATCACAGAAAAACTTGCAGTTAATGACAATTGACGTGCCTGGCACATCATGGGGATAAAGAAGCTTATAGAGCCATTCAGCAACATCAACAAAATTTGCTGCTGTAAAGCGCTTAGGAAGCGATCAATGATCGCTTTCTTTGCTCAGCCAGTGTTGCAGATTGTATGCTGTATAGAGGGTAGGCGCACATTAGCGCAGATAGCATTCTTCTTCATCCTTGGTCACATCAGGATCACAAGGATGCAGTGGTGTTGCAAATTAGGGCATTTTTTAAAGTGTATTTGCAGAATTATCCAGTCATACATGCGCCATGTAAGGGCACACATTATACTTGAAATTTACATGGTAAAAGCAGAGGGAAATAAAAAATGTTTTCAGTTTGGTACAAAATCTGATGGGGGGGGGATCAGGAAAGAGTAATTCAATGCGTTATTGTGTAACCTCTCATTATTATATGTGCCCCTGTGATTGAAAAACTGGAAAATCGTATCCGTGGTATTGCACGCTTGACTGCTAGTGGTAATTGAAGTTGATTGATCTTTCAAGAATAAAAAAAATGATAAGCATAAGAAATGTGGATAGCAGAGACAATCAGGAAATGAGATGGGGGGTTCTTGAGATGGGGAGATAAAATGGGTAAGTGTCAAAAGGGCTTTATTTTACAAACATTGTACTTAAAGCATGAATTTATATATGTCACTGCCAAACAACACCCCAGTAAGTGTTATGCACATCTCCCTAGTAAAGAGATACTACCCATGCATAAGTTTGCCAGGTTGTTTGGGGTTAAAAGGCCATTTTTGGGAGGCGTGAATTTTTCAGTTTGGAATTTTGACATCTGGGTGTCCTTGGCTGCTGTGCCAAAAAAAATGATGGCTAGCAGCATGGAACTGCTAGGCGTAAAGGTCAGATTGGGGAGACAATGAGATGACATCTCCCAGAAAAAGCTGCACAAACAGGGTAAATCCTGTTACATCAACACTGATGCAAAAACTGCCACTAAAAAGGAGGGATAGCTGGCCTATAACGATTAGAAGCTGTCCACTCCTCAACAGCACCGCTACAACTACTTCCGGCAGGGGACCCAGCTGGAAATGCAGCAGCCATAGATATTGTTATCACTAGATGTATCTATGAACTGACCAACGTCAAAATCTGACGCCTCAGAATCTGATGGCCAAGAAGGAATATGCCTCCTCAGCACTACATC